>NC_042620.1:160853580-161496659 GCF_901001135.1 Rhinatrema bivittatum
AACACTGCTCTAAGATATTTATTAAAACAAATGTGTATTGTATAATTAGTCGAGATTATACTAGTTTATAGATTTAGGCCTGGATTTATCAAAATGCACTAAATATCACATGCTATAGGAAAAGGGGTGTGTTTTATGGTAATAGGCAGTTTATCGCAATTTGCGCTAATACCTATGCAAAGCACTATCTTAGCGCAAATTGCGATAACTTTTTCGCACTTTGCGATAAGTGACAGAATTGTTGTATGTCCTACATACAACCACTGGGGGGGACCATGTTTAGTAGTTTTAAGCTCCTGGAGAGCCAGCCTAGCTATCAGGGCCACTGGGGGGGGGGGGGGAAGAGAGAGAGAGAAAAAAGCCATAATGCTCTCTCACTAGATAGGTATTTGTATCCCTATGGGAGGCCCACCTAGTAACTCGAGGTGAGGTTTAGGTATTAGTGTAGGGGTTAGGGGCCACTTTGAATTTCAAAGTGAGACGTACGAACAGAACAGTGCTCTCTTGTGAAGATGTGATGACTTTTGGAGTGAGAAAACTCACACAAAGATGATATTTGTGCACTGTTCTCTCAACCTAGCTTGATGGACTCTCTTCCTGGGTAACATCAAGCTAGGTTGAGAGAACATTATACAAATCTCATCTTTGGGTGAATTTCCTCACTCCGAAGGTCATCAAATCTTCACAAGAGAGCACTGTTCTGTTCGTACTTCTCACTTTGAATGTCAAAGTGGCCCCTAACCCCTACACTAATACCTAAACCTCACCTCGAGTGACTAGGTGGGCCTCCCATAGAGATATAAATACCTATCTAGTGTGAGGGCATTATGGCTAGTCTTTCTCTCTCTCTCTCTTCCCCCTCCCCCCAGTGGCCCTGATAGCTAGGCTGGCTCTCCAGGAGCTTAAAACTACTAAACATGGTCCCCCCCAGTGGTTGTATGTAGGACATACAACAATTCTGTCACTTATCGCTCTTTAGGAGCATAAAAACAGCATTTGCAAAAACATCACAATGCGTGATAAAGCCCTATTGCACGGTTTTACACCCCAGCATCCTCTCATTGCATCACACCATGTGTTAAGGTGTTTTCGCATGCATTACAGTCATTTTTATGCATGCGAAAATGCCATATTGCACTTTGATAAATGACCCCAGCTATATCTGCTTCAATGGCAGGGGAGAAAGTCTGATGCTTCACTTTCAATTCATGTCCAGCATAACTCTCTGCTTCAACGGCAGGGGGAATGAAGAAAAGAGGATCTATATACAGACAACAACCAAAAAGGACTGTTTTACATAGTCTGGGAAAACAAATAAGCATGGGTGTAGCTTGCTTATTGTGGCGGTTACTACCCCTAACTAATTAAGCTAAATATTTCACATAGATGCAGTTCCAACACTGCTCTCTGCATTAATGGTGGGGGTGGAAGGGAAATAGAACCAAAAGGTTACTAAGAGCCAAGAGTAACAGATAAGTATGAGAAAAAAAATGTGCAAAACTTGCTGGGCAGACTGGATGGGCCGTTTGGTCTTCTTCTGCCGTCATTTCTATGTTTCTATATATGACTAAGTGCACCTGCTAAATAAGGATGAACATAAGGAAGTGATTACTTAACATATGTGTCAATTAAATCAATTTTCAAAGGTCATATTAAATTGAATATTTATAAATATGGTCCTATTTAGGATCAGACACCCATGCACTAACTATTCTTGCACATCAGGAATGATATAGCTAGGACCAGCATATGACCATCAGCTTTTACACATAGATTTGTTAAAAATAAACAATTTTTTATTTGTATGCTTTTTTAATGTGGAAATTAGTCATTTTTCATAGTTGAGCATCTTCTTTTTAATGTACTGAGAATTTTATATTGTCATATAATTTACAGTATATGAAACCATCTGATTTCTAGAGATTGGTTTTTGCATAATATTGTTGCTACCAAGTCTGATACATCTCAAACATCTTCCCATCCAATTTATCGGAACCGCCTGTTGTACCTATATTATCTTATTTAAGCAGAACAATGACAGATCAGTTGTGGCTGAGAAAAACACACAAAGGAGGTTCCTGCAAGAGAAAATGCAGCACAGACAGGCATTCTACAGCCAGCTGATCAGAAAGGACTTAAATTTACTAAGCCTTTTTGCTTCCATAAAATGAGAGAAATGTCTTAGTAAAATGAGGACCCAACCAAGTCAAATTCATTCTCTACCCTAGAATGGACTTAGAGTAGCTACATCAGAGGACAGTATGGTCTGATATAATAGCTAAGACAGAGAAGTCACACGAAGATCAAACATGGATATCAGAAATACTGACTTCATTAAAATGGGGAAGCACCTTGAGGAGGAGATAGAAGGCTGGGGAGAGATGAAAAATAGAACAGCAGTGGGCCAAATTAAAAGGAGCTATAACAAAGGTAGCAAATCTGTATGTAAGAAAAGTGAATAAAAATAAGAGGGAAAGGAAACTGATATTGATCTCTAAAGAAGTAGCTGAAAAAATAAAAGCAAAAAGATCAGTATTCAAAAGGTACAAAGGAACACAAACAGAGGGCTCACAGGGAAGAATATCTGGTGAAGCTGAAAGAGATGAGAAAAGAAACCAAGTTGGTAAAAGCTTGAGAGGAAGAAATGATCGCCAAAGAGGTAAAGCAAGATGAAAAAACATTTTTCAGATATATCAGTGAAAGAAGGAAGGCCAGAGCTGATGTAAGATTGAAAGGAGGCAGGGGGTCATGGTGTGGAGAAAAATGAAGAAGAAAAAGCAAACATTTCATTTCAGTTTTCTCCAAGGATGACAGTGGGGAAGGACCAATACTAGTTGGTAAGATACCATTCCATTTACAGAAGAGAGTGTATGGGAGGTCTAGAGACAGTGGAAATGGACAAGGCCATGGGGATGGATGAGATATATCCCAGGATACCGAAGGAGCTGAGAAAGGTGCTGTGAAATGCACTGAAAGACCTGTTCAGTAGGTCCTTGGAAATGGGAGTGGTGCCACAAGCTTGGAGAAGAGCATTGGTGGTCCTGCTTCACAAAAATGGTAGAGCGAGAGAGAGAGAGAGACAGCGAGACACTAGCCATAATGCCCTCACACTGGGAGGCCCACCTAGTCACTCGAGGGGAGGTGTAGGGGTTAGGGGCCACTTTGACATTCAAAGTGAGATGTACGAATAGAACAGTGCTCTCTTGTGAAGATTTCATGACCTTCTGAGTGAGGAAACTCACCCATAGATGAGATTTGTGCAATGTTCTCTCAACCTAGCTTGATGGACTCTCTCCCTGGGTAACATCAAGCTAGGTTGAGAGAACATTGCACAATTCTCATCTTTGGGTGAGTTTCCTCACTCCGAATGTCATCAAATCTTCACAAGAGAGCACTGTTCTGTTCGTACATCTCACTTAGAATGTCAAAGTGGCCCCTAACCCCTACACTAATACCTAAACCTCACCTCGAGTGACTAGGTGGGCCTCCCATAGAGATATAAATACCTATCTAGTATGAGGGCATTAGGGCTAGGCTCTTGCTCTCTCCCTCCCCTCCAGCTAGGCTGGCTTTCCAGGAGCTTAGACATGGTTTCCTATCACATGCAATATTTAGTGCATTTTGATAAATCCAGGCCTGAGGGAGTTGGAAGGGGCTGATCAGAAAGATATCAGTAGCAGTCCCTTCACAGCATAAGAATGTGGATCTAGTCAAGGAGGGATGCAATGTCTGATTGCATTTGGACAACAGTCGCCTTTAGAATAGGACTTGAGCCTCCTACTATTTTATGACGAGAGGACCAAGCAGTTAACTGAGCAGTAACTGCACAGTAAATACCTTTGAATCACTTCCCTTTTCTGTATTAGGATTTGATGCCATAAAGCACCTAAATCAAACTCTTATATGCTGCCAATAGACTAAAAGTGCTCCTTCTCAAACAGATGACAGCCAGTGCCAGTTTCTCACTAATTGTATGGAAATCTTTAGAAATGCAATTACCTCTAACTAAAATGCTCGACTAAGCACAGAAGACATCTACCCATCCAACCTATGTTCTATTTTTCTTAAATTAAAACATAAGACTTACCATACTGGGTCAGACCAAAGGTCCATCACGCTCAGTATCCTGTTTCTAACTGTGGCCAATCCAAGTCACAAGTACCTGATAAAATGCCAAAAGGTTGCTAGATTCCATGCTACTTATCCCAGGGAATTGCAGTGGATTTCCCCAAGTCCACCTCAATAATTGTTTATTGATTTTCTTCCAGAAACTTGTCTAACCCTTTTATAACTCAGCTATACTAACAAATTTCACCACTTCGCCTGGCAATAAATTCCAAAGATTAATTATACATTGAGTAAAAAAAATATTTTCTCCTATTTTTCTTAAATGTATCACCTAGTAGCTTAATTGAATTATAATATCACCTAGTCTTTGTACTTTTTGAAAGAGTAAACAAAAGGCTCGCATTTATCCGTTCCATTCCACTCATTTTATAGACCTCTATCATATCTTCCCTCAGTTGTCTCTTCTCCAAACTGAAGAACCTTACCTCTTTAGCCTTTCCTCACAGGGGAATCGTTCCATTCTTTATCAGTTTAGTCACTCTTCTCTATACTTTTTCTAATTCTGCTATGTGAATTTTAAGATGTGGTGATCAGAAGTGCACACAATACTCAAGGTGTGGTTAGTCACACCATGGAGGGATACAGAAGTATTATGATATTCTCTGTTTTGTTATCCATTACTTTCCTAATAATTCCTAGCCACCACACACACTGAGCAGAGGGTTTCAACATATCCACAATGACACCTAGATCCTTTTCCTGGGTAGCGACTCCCAAAGTGGAACTGTGCATTGGTGTAGCTATAATTTGGGTTGCTCTTCCCTACATGCATCACTTTGCACTTGTCCACAATAAATGTTATTTGCCATTCAGATGCCCAATCTCCCGGTATTGAAAGATTGATTGGGGGGGGGGGGGGGGGGGCAATAATAAAAATGTTTGCAACTTTGCTCAATTAAAGTGATCCCTGCCTTCAATTGTATCCCACTTATTAACCTCAGCTTGCAGACTTCAGTTCTTCTCTTGTAGCTACTGAATAGTTTACAATTGTAGAGAACTGCCATAAGCTAGTTTGCAATGCTGATTAAGCTGGGTATCAAATCTGGAGTCACATAGTATCACTGCTACTTTCTCAATCACACCTAGAGACCACCTGCTGAAATTCTTCCAAATCATGGCATCAGTGTTTTAACGCAGAGCATCTTATTTGTTTTCCCGTTGTTTCTCGTTTCTCCATCTTGACTAAGTTCCAAAGAGTAGACTCTCCATTTTGTGTCTCTGTACAGCACTGCATACATCTGTTATGCACTATAATGATTTAAAAAAAAAAAAAAAAAGAAATTATATAACAATTATCCATTGTCAACCCAAGATGGCGCTATCCACCAGAAAAGTTGTCCTGTTTGCAAGTCAATGAAGAACACAACAAGGAAGAACAAAATTATTAATGTCCTTTGTAACTTAAAATATTTTTATTGTATGTCAGCATACATTTGTCTGACATACAATAAAAATATTTTAAGTTATAAAGGACATTAATAAATTCTGTTGTCCTTCCTTGTTGCATTCTTCATTGATTTTTGGTTGGACTGCTCACCCTTGTTGTTGCTTGGCTTACTGTTTTTGCAAGTCAGCCATGAGAAATCGGAAGGATGGGGAAAGAAGATTGCAGGCCTCCTACGTGCATCCACTGATTCCCCAGAGTTGCTGCCAGACCTGCAACACTACTTATGGATCCTTTCCTTGCTCCCAGTGCTGATAAACTTATTCTTAGGATGAACAGGACAGATACTGCAGCCAAAATCTGAACCAGCACTCTGTAGTGCACACAGAGGGGTACATTTTAAAAGAGAGCGCGCGCGCGTACTTTTGTTCGTGTATCAGGCGCGAACAAAAGTACGCTGGATTTTATAAGATACGTGCGTAGCCGCGCGTATCTTATAAAATTTGGGGTCGGCGCGCGCAAGGGGTGCACATTTGTGTACCTTGCGCGCACCAAGCCCTGCGCGCGCTGCCCAGTCCCTCAGAGGCCGCTCTGAAATCGGAGCGGCCTCGGAGGGAACTTTCCTTCCACCCCGCTGCACCTTCCCCTCCCTAACCCACCCTCACAGCCCTAACCCTTCCCCCTACCTTTATCAGAAAAGTTACTACTGCCTCTGGGCAGTAGTAACTTACGTGCGCCAGGCCCTGACACAGGCTGCAGTGTCAGGGCACTCGGCCACGCCCCCAGACCGCCCACATGCCCCCGATCGAAAACCGCGCCCCCTGGCCAGGCCCCCGACTGCCCCTTTTTGCAAGCCCCGGGACTTACGCGCATCCCGGGGCTTGCGCGCGCCGCCGAGCCTATGCAAAATAGGCTCGGCGCACGCAGAGGTTTTTTAAAAGGGTTACGCGCGTACCTTATGCGCGGAACCCTTTTAAAATCCGGCCCAGAGTGCTTAGGAAACAGCTTTAGGGTATCCCTGCTGCAATGTTTCTTGCCATGTGCTGAAAACATATTCCTTTATGACATCTCAGCAACCCAAGCCTAAACCTGAACATGTAATGACATGGCATAATTGACAACTTCATGCAAAACGCTTACTGCATTCCTAGACATACACTGCACTAATGGAAAGTGATTGGCCTAAGAAGCCAACAGCTTTGGGCCACATTAATTGTATTTTATATTATAGCAACAATGGCACAAAATATGACAATATATATTTAATTCATGTTACTATATTTCAGGAATTTAATAATCAAATACACTGGTCAAAACCCAATTGGAAGATTAAGAATAATTATGTGATTGTTCCTGCAAGAGCAGGTACCACTGAGAGAATTCCCTATGGCCACACACATAGTAAGCTCATCTAGCAATTGGCAAGAGTAATTGTGTTATGATTATCTGTCTCTAACTAAAATGGTTTTAGGAAAATACAAACTTTTCTTTTAAAAATGTTGATTTTCTCCACAACCATGTGATTTCTTCTGATAACCCTGCTTCCTGTTATAGTCTAAGCAGCTACAGGGCCTAAGTCAAGAGGTAGCTTCTCTGGTCAACAGCTCCCCTAATACATCTCAGAGAAGAGAAAATACATAGTACTGAGGGGAAAAAAGTTTTCTAAGCTATATTGCCATCTCTTCCAATGATTACATAAATAGTACCATGCAGTTTGAGGGAGCATTTTGACATGGCTACCCTTTGAGTCAGTTACAGTAGAGTGCTGCTTTAAGATCACCAGGCCTGGCCTTTATTTTAATGTTACTGTTTACAGAGGAAGTGGGACAGATGGATGGCTTGTGTGTGTGCTAGAGTAGTGAGTTCAATAGCTGCTGCTCTGGCTAGTGACTAGGATCTGCTTTTTAATAATCATTCCTGCTCAGCAACAAAATAAAAACACAAATAAGGGGTAGTTTGATGACGATTGTAATGAATAATGAAGTTTATAAAAATATTTTTGGCAGCTCCGCTGCTTCAATAAACCATTGGCAATCCCCTCAAATCTAAATGGTAAAGCCCCACTTTTCCTGAACTTTGTGCACATATACATGGGGGCCGATGCAATATAGTGCGCTCAGCCAAGCGCACTGTTTAACCCGCAGTTGGACGTGGGTTTAGGCGCAACCTAATCCCCTCATGCAATAAGGGAATTAGTGCATCCACAATGCGTGTCCAATACACAGCAAAACTAATAGCGCTCATTACATGCAAATGCATGTTGATGAGGCTGCTACTCACCCGAAATGCAAAAAAATAAATAAATAAATAAAGTGTCCAAAATGCAGTTTTGCGCTCAGAAATTAACGCCTGCCTAGAGCAGGCGTTAATTTCTGTGCACTCCCAAAAGTTGTATAGAAAAGCAGAAAATACTGCTTTTCCGTACATCCTCCTACTCAATATTGTTGCGATATTAAGAGGAAATAAGGATTAAAAAAATAGTTTTAAAAAAGGTGCCAGTGGTCAGGTTTGGGAAACGGATGCTCAGTTAAACAAGCGTCCATTTCCCGAACCCGTGGCTGTGCACCGATTAAGAAAATGGACGCCGATAAATTCAGTGTCTGTTTTCCTAACCAGCAGACGGTCGCAATAAAACCTAGTGCCTCCTTGACAATGCGACCCTTAATTTAAATATTGCATGGCACCCCCAGGAGAGGTGCCTGGGGGTCGATAGGAAAGCAGGTGCTGAATACTCAGCGCCCGCTTTCAGTGTTCTTTTTTTTTTTGCATCGGCCCCAAGGTTCTGTTACACCATGCTACAATCTGCCATTAGAATCATAACTATTCATTGGGAACTTCTTGTTCAAGCAAATGGTTAGGCAGGATGTTTTTGAGAATTAAGACATCCTCAGGGGAAATGAGAAAGATTAACTTTGTACATAGTGCACATGCCGAGACATTTCCTTAAAATCACCATTTCGTTTGGTGTCTTATATTCTAATGGGCATTTACAGTTGCATAGCAATAAAGTGAATCTGAAACTCACCCCCGGCTCTATCCCATGCTCTATCATAGGTGTGCAGGGCTGTTTATTGCACTTTGCACCCTTACAATATTATATATGCATGTATTTTTTTTTTAATGATGTATTTGGTAGAAAAGGAGAAGAGGCAATAACTGATAAGAGATGCATGCCCTAGCAGTGGTCAAGATCTCTGCTGAGCTGACCATTAGGTAAGCTCATTGTTCCAATAAGAGACTGCAGGTTGCTAGGAGGAGCACTATGAATTTCAGCTTACATGAGTCACACCTATTCTAAACAGATACTGAGGTGCTTATCTTATTTGCCTTGCAGGGCCCTCAGACCTGAATGTATTTACTTCTGCTTGAGGCTGATATCTTGTACCCGCTCCTCTGTTATGATGTTGGTCTAAGTAATTATATTGTTGGTATCAATTTGCCCTCACTGTTATCTGGATGTACTGTAATTTCTGTTGAGAATTGTGTATGTATTGCTATCCACCAAGATCTGTGGATTGGTGGAATATTTATTTTTATTTATTTAAAATTATTTATAAGGCCAGTGTAAACCTGAGCCAGAGTACTGTCACAGCTGTGCGACTCCCATCATTTCATAAGTCAGGGATTTCGACATAGGAAATGTGATGGGGGGGGTGAAAGTCTGATGTGCATGGTCCAAGAGAGGGATCTTGAGGTGATAGTATCTGAAGATGGCGAAGCAATGTGACAAGGCGATAGCTAAAGCCAGAAGAATGCTGGGCTGCACAGAGAGGAATAACCAGTAAGAAAAAGGAGGTGATGATGCCCTTGTACAAGTCCTTGGTGAGGCGTCACCTGGATTATTGTGTTCAGTTCTGGAGCCCATACCTCACAAAGGATAGAGGCAGGATAGAAGCAGTCCAGAGAAGAGCAACAAAAATGGTGTGGGGTCTGTATCGGAAGACCTATGAGGAGAGGCTGAAGGATCTGAATAGGTACATCCTGGATGGTTTTCAATGATGTATGGACTTCGAACCAGGGAGGATGACTCATAACCAATATTAAGAAATATATTTTCATGGAGAGGGTGGTGGAGGACTGGAATGCCCTTCCGGAGGAGATGGTGAAGAAGAAAACAAAGAATTCATAGGGACATGGGATAAACTCTGTGGCTCTCTAAGGTCTAGAAGTCAGAAATGAGATAAGCGTGTAGGGGGTAACTTACTGGTATGGCGATTACTACCTTTAGCAGAAGACATGGAGATTATTACCCTAAACTAATATGCTTTGATATTTTTAATGCAATTGCAACATTGTTCTCCGCTTAAATGGTAGAGGGAAAAGAGAAATTTGATTTAGACGACATGGTCTGGGATACTGTTACACGGACATAAAGGAAAAAGCACAGGACTGCTTCTATGGCCAAGTCCTAAAGGAAACAAAGAAAGTGTGCATGGAGGTAACTTGCTGGTGTGGCGGTTACTACCCTTAACCAAATAACCCTTGATATTTTTTATGCAACTCCAACACTGCTCTCCACTTCAGTGGCAGGGGAAAGGGGAATTTGATTTAGACAGCAACCAAAGGCCCCAATTTTTACAGTCTGCGGAACTGATGAGCATGGGGGTAACCAGCACAGTGCAGCGGTTACTACCCTTAATAGAAGCATGGGTTTACTACCCTTAACGCTTTTGATGCAACTGCAACATCACTCTCTGCTTCGAAGGATGAGGGGTGGGGGCCGAAAGGAAAGAGAAATTTGGATTCAGGGGCAACCAGCATGAGCCATGACTTTATTACAGTCTGGTGTACTGATGCTCAGACATTAAGGAAAAAACCACAGGACAGCTTCTACAGCCAAGTCCATAAGCAAAGCACATCAAGCAAAACTGAATGATACATGGGGGCAACCTGCATGGAATGGCAGATATCATGGGAAGCTTGCTGGGCAGACTGGATGGACCATCATTCTGCCATCATTTCTTTGTTTCTATGTACAAAAAAAACATGGGGATAAAACTGAAGATTTGACTTTTGTGGTTTTGGAACAAATATTCCCTTGTTGTAGAGGGGGTGATTTCAATAGATTGCTGTTATTTAAAGAACATTATATTTTCCGCTGGAACACTTTAGCCTCGGCAGGACTTAATAAGGAGGTGGAGTGGAGCTCTTTGCTATAAATTTACAAAGGGGTTGATTTTTTGTCCTGTTTGTAGGGTATAATTGTTTCAAACAATGGGACTAATAAAGCTTGAACTGTGCATCTGTGACACTTTTTTGGGGGTGGGACTTATGGGTTTTAAAACGTGAGCATGCTCACGCAATTTTAACCAATACTGCCTGCCACGTGAAGCTGCAGGATAGCTGCAGGTGAGTTTTGGTCTGTATATCATTTTTGTGATGGGTAATTTAGAAGAGTTTTTTGTCTTTGTTTTTTTGTGTCTGCGTTTATTTTTTCGTTTGTTTTGTTTGTTCATATTTACATAGTGATTTTTCTGGTCCCCCAATGCAGGCAGCCTTGCGCTGCCGAAACGCTGCAGCGTCGGGCAATTCTCATGCATGCTTATTCACCGGGTTGGAAAAAGAATGGCGGATTGATTCCAGAAGATGAGTCCGGGGACAGAGGTTGGGGAGAACGACAACACAAGAGGAGGATACGGGACTTTAGAGAGAAGAATGTATCCTTGATATGGTGGTGATGGCTCAATATTTGTATATATTTTGATGGTTACCTGGAAGCAATTTTAGACCACAGAGTGGATAAGAACATAAGAACATGCCATACTGGGTCAGACCAATGGTCCATCAAGCCCAGCATCCTGTTTTCAACAGTGGCCAATCCAGGCCATAAGAACCTGGCAAGTACCCAAAAACTAAGTCTATTCCATGCCACTGTTGCTATTTTCTAAGTCAACTTAATAAATAGCAGGTAATGGACTTCTCCTCCAAGAACTTATCCAATCCTCTTTTAAACTGCACTAACCACATCATCTGGCAACAAATTCCAGAGTTTAATTGTGCATTGAGTGAAAAAGAACTTTCTCCGATTAGTTTTAAATGTGCCTCATGCTAACTTCATGGAGTGCCCCCTAGTCTTTCTACTATCCGAAAGAGTAAATAACGGATTGCTCTTATATAAGAGGTTTACAAAACTGGCATTTTTTCACTATAGTTTCAAAATTGGACTTCCCATTCAAGATTACTGAGGGAGGGAGTTTTTCCAGAGGCAACAGTCATCCCGTTCATCCCTGATTAGTATTTGCAATTGCAGTGTTTTTGGGTATAATACCCCAGAACAGGCACATTTGATAGACTATTTTGGGGGTTTTATTTGTGGTCTATGGTGTGTGTCTTTGTGGAGTTATGTGTATGTTCAAATTGGGAGACTGAAAATATTGAGGAGAGATTCAATTTGTGTGTTCAACATAGAGATATTTTTGACTGCCCTTCTTTTGATTACTACTATATCATAGATAATTTATTGTATTTTGGAAATGAATACATTTTTGTAAGTGTTATACTGTCAACTATTTTAGGAGACTGTTCTTTATGTCCTTTGGAAAAAATAAAGAAGCCAGACTGAGCACGGTCTCATCATTGTATGGTATAACAGCTCACACAGATTTTAGCAGCCTTCTCTTACTTGTTTTTGTTTGAGCTGGCTGTTTCTTCTTGCTTCTTGAGGCTGACCTTCAAAAGCTGCTTTAAAAAGGCCAAGTACCATTTTGCTCCATCAGAGGATCATGGAACACATTTTTAAAAAGAACTCTGGCCCTGGATAAAGCTAATCTACAATGTATGTGTTTGTCTTATTCTACTGAGCCTAGATTTACTCCACATACAAATTCAGTTACATTTCAGATATGTACACTTACACAGCCATACACTTTCTATATTCATGCAGACCTTTTTTTTTATGATGCATCCCCAAACATATGATGTTGGTTGCCCCTCACCATTGCTTTCAACCCCTCCCATATTGTCACAGGGGAAACTTCTTCTGTGGTATTGTTCATGACATATTCTTCAATCTGCTTTTGTATTGTAATGCTATGATATTTGTTTTTGAGTAAACTAACTTACAAAATCTTAAACCCGGATCGAAGTTTGGCAATTCCGACTCCCACCAAATAGGGGAATGGTCTGACCAGGTGATACATTCAATATCTGCTTTCTTAGTATGATCACAGAGGGCAATACCATGCCTTAAATCCAGCCACTAGGTGTCACTGTTTACATGATGGCAGGAATTCTCTCACCTCTAGGAGCTGGTAACACTGCTTCCACAGCACCAGATGGCTCTGGGAATTGAACCCAGGTCTCTCTGCATGGCAATACACAGCAAGGCTATGTAGGCTAGGCCGGCTTCATAGAATACAATTTTATTAAAAAAAAAAAAAAAGATAGAAACATCACTATTAAATTCATGGCATTATTTATAGTTCTTTAATGGGGATAATAAACAACTTGGTATGAAGCAAAGTCCTCGATAAATCGATGTTCAGGACACAACAGTCATGTCATCCATAAAAAAGAAAAGCAGCATACAACCAAATGCACCTCTGTCCTCATCCTTCATTACCGAACATAAAAAAAAAAAAAAAAAAAAAAGAGGTAATGATTAAAAATACAGCCCCACTCCAAGCATTTAGAAGATATATTTTTTATCATCATCTATTCAATTGACTACAGTAAAGTATTCTAAACAGCACTTATCAGACTATAGTATTGCATGGATTTGAAAAGTTAAATAGTAACCCTTGTGCGGTAAAAGAATAACCAGAAAGGGAAAATTAAACAAGGTAAATTACTTTATAGATATGCCAGGGAGCCAGATACTTTCAAACTGACAGTCAAACCATCTTACACACTAAAGCTGGGCTTGTTTTCTATACAAAATTAATAAGTACCCTTTATTACATTTGTTTCACTGATTAGAAGATGTTTCATAACTCGCTCTTTAAGAACCATCCCACAGATGTGGCTCGCAGACGATCCACAGCAAATATGTACAATATACTTGCCCGCACCAGATTCTGCATGACTTATCTGCTTCCCTACCATAAGTTGCTATCCAAATTGTAGGAAAATCAAGCTTTAAGAGTGTTATCCCCTTCCAAGCAGCATATTGAATGCAATCTTTTTAACACAATTCCTTGTGCATTATATTACAAAATATTCTACAAACAAGGGTAGGACATGTGATTTAAGTGTTTAAAAAAAATAAAAACCACCAGTGAAAGCAAATCTCTCATGCATGTTAGTTGTGGTGATCCTAACATCAAGACCTGCTGGATGAGTCTAACCCCTCTTAATCTAAACATCCCTCTTCAACTCCACATGTCAGTTAGACCTATAAGAACAGCTTACAAAGGCACTCTGTATGCCCCCTCAGCCAAGACCTCTCTAAGGAAACGCACCCTATCAACAGCAGATCCCCCTCAATGGGATGCTCTCCCCCTGATCTCTGTCAGGAACCCTGCCCGTTGACTTTCAAAAAAAAGCTTAAAACGTGGCTATTCAGACAAGCCTTTCCCTAATGGATGAACGCTCTCACACCCTTGACAGGACAGGATGTTTATATTGACGCTGGATAGGGCCCTCTCCTGCTGGCAGGCTCGGCCAATCAATAGCTCTCATTTACCAGTTTTGTTTTGGTTTTTTTTTTTTTATCACCGTTCGATGTATCCTCTACCCATCCTCCCCTTTTCGTGACCCTGACCCCCCATCCCTAGCGAAAGATTGTAAACTTATCAGAGAACCAGCAATCTCTTAGTCTCCGGTTGTAATCCTCTTGTCAACCGACTATTATTCTTCACCTGCTGTAATCTTTTTTTTACTAGTTTACTCCTATAAGAAATCCCCTCACCCTCACAAACTAGATCCTCATCCTCCCCCTGCCGTTGAAGTAACTCTGTGTTCAGTGGAGAAGGTTGTGTGCAGTTCAGTTCCGTTTCACGCTTTTACATTATTTAAATTATATGTTAGCAGTATGTATTTAACATCCCAGGTCCCAGTTCGATGTAACCCCTGTTCTATGTAATGTTATTCCAATAATTTGTTTCGCTGTAAACCGATGTGATATGTATTTTTACATGAATGTTGGTATAAAAAAGTTCAAAATAAATAAATAAATTATTCCCAAGGATCAGATTGAGAATGATTATCTGTAGTAACACCACTGCTATCAGGCTAGATATTGAGTGTTTCCAAGTTAAAAATGTAAATAAAGCTACAGGAAAATTAAGACCATTTTTACAGACTACATCAATAATTAGGAGCATAAGACATGCCGAGCTGGGTTAGACCAGTGATCCATGCAGCCCAGCATCCCATCTCAGCCTGTGGCCAGTGCATGTTAAACTCACTTGGAGCAAACATGAAATATGTTTATGAAGAGATGACTTCTGTAAGACAAAGATAGGACGAGGGATTCTTTTAATCCTGGGTCTGAGTGTGACCTCCAATCTTCATGGTATAGCCTAAGAGAGGCGCTATACTTGCTCCTCAATGGCCATAGCTTGAGGGCTGGAAGGAACTCTAGGGCACTCCCAAATCTCATAGTCGTGAGCGAATAGTACTTTGCTACAGTGCTCCATGGAAGGAGAGCAGTATGTTGTTTATTCATGTTAACACAAGAATAGAGAGCAGGGCTAAAGTTAACAGTCTGTTTTCTTACCAGCCAGCCATTCTCAGTTGTAACTAAATTTTCATTAAAGAATAAAGGGGGGCTAAAGATAGGAAAATGTTATCAGGCTTTTCAGAGAAAACATACCCTATTTCTTCCATATCAGGGGCTAACAAGTAACTAAACACACAGACAGTTGAAAGACAGTTATGGCAAAGTTCCTTAAATTCATTTCCAAGGTTAATGTAATAATATTTGTTTGAATTAATATATAAACCCCTTATCCTCATATTTAAATGTAATTTGGAAATTAGTCAATGTCTTGCCAGTTAAATTTGTTAACAGACTTTGCCACTGCATATCTTAATGCCTATAATTGTCGAATTTAGTCTCATGAGCTCTATGGATGGAACTAGTCAATCCCACGGCATACAAAATATGATGTGATCTCACGGGATCTGGTTTACAGGTCATTAGACATGCCCTGGCCCTAGGATACCATACAGATTCATAAAATCTTGGTATCTGTGGTTTTGTTCTTTTCCCCTCAAGTGTGTGTCTTCCTGCAGTCAGATGCCTAACCTCAGGAGTCTCAATGAGTCTGGAGAACTACCTGATGCTCTCCCAGTCTAAGAAATGCCCAAGCATATGGGACATGTTGACAGGAGTTTTACTTTGAAAGAAGCTAGTGGTGGCCAGCATGTCAGCACTTTATTGCAATCCTCTTGCAAATTATACATTTTCCTAAAGACAAAAGTGTACAGTGGTGGCTGTGAATGCAAAGTAGAAAAGTAAGAGATAGAGATAAAGATAGATAGATGTATCCATCCCTATTGATTTGTGGATGCATAAATGTTTAAAATATTTTCCTTAACTTTCATGTAAATTAATGTTGAAGGAAGGCATGTTCAAAGTACAGACTCCTTAGAAAGTTTTCAGATATCAAAAATGTAATATTAATCTTAGGTAAATTTTCAGGCAACTGATATAGGATTTGATTCACCCATTTTGAGGGCAGAACCGAGCCTGAGGTGAACAACAATATTTGCTATTCAAACTTGATACAGAGGGAGGAAGTGACGTCACTCCTCATGCGGGCTGCTTAATTCCTCGACTCCCCGTTTCCACCGGCTAAACGCTCGCTTTTCCTGCCCTATAAGCCTTATAAAATTACCTGCAGCTGCCTCAGACGCCGGGTTTTCGACCGATGATGGCCGCAAAGAAAAAAAAGTTGGACCTCCGCAAATATTCTTATTTGAAAGCGGGAGATGAGACAGAGCCAGGACGTTGTAGAGGATGAGGAAGAAAATGGCGCACTCGGAGACATAAGTGGGGACTTCCCTACTCGATCCGAAACGCGAGGCTGGTTCCAGGAATTAAGGCAAGACCTAAAAACTTACAAATCAGAAGTGGAAGTCCTAATCTCTGAACTTAGGGAAGAGACAGCTGAATTGGGCAGACGTATGGATGAGCATGAAATCCAGTTAGACACGCAGTGGGAAGGTTGGCATGTCCTGCAAAAAGATCAAGCAGAGTTGCAACAAAACTGCCAGGCTATGGCAGACAAACTAGAAGACTTGGAGAATCGCAACCGGCGCTGCAACCTTCGGATAAGGGGAGTGCCGGATATTGAAGAATATAATTGCATGGAGGTGGGCAAGCGAATCTCTGCATTTTTTTTTTTTTAAGGAGGCAGACAACCCCCCCAGTAATTCTCAGCCATCTGTAAAAATTGAAAGGGCACACCGGTCTCTGGGACCAAAAACAGTCAACAAACCTCGGGACATCATCATCTGCTATCACTCTTATATGCAGAAAGAGAAAATACAGGTGGCAGCCCACAAGCAACGCTCTTGGCTTTGGGAAGGCCACGATATAGCGGTCTATGCGGATTTATCTTCGGTCACTCTGCGAAAGCGGCAGGAATTTAGATGTGTTACTGCAAAGCTCATCCAGGCTAATACTCGGTATAGGTGGCTGTACCCTAGCGGGCTCCAGTTCATGCTTCAAGGGACCACTCACTGGGTAAAATCTGTGGAGGAGGCTGCTGGTATTCTGAAGGAAGCCGGGATCATGGTAGATCTGCATCTTCCGGACCCCAAGGCTCCAAGCACCTTTCCAAATGCTACAGCTATGATACCAAGATGGCAAAGGGTGACAAAGGGCCGGAGGAGACTTCAGAGGAATTCTATTGGGACTGGTAATGATAGCGCACCTGCCTGATTAAGGATGAACTGTGGTTTTCGGATGCTTCAGTTCTGTAGCCAGGAAGGCTTTCTGTGGACTCAGCATATTTTCTAGAGTAGTACTAACAATGAGTGACTTTATGATTTCAGGACTATTCCTACAGCTCTTAGTTTTAACATGGGCATGTGACTGTGATAAGAAGATTGACCAGTGGCGGGTGTCATGAGGAGTGACTTATGACTTCCTCCATGGATGATTGGGAAGGGGAGTTTTCCTTCCAAGATGGGGAGACTGGGGGGTGGGGGGCAGGGGTAGTATTATGTTCAATGTTTTGCATGGCTGAGGGGATATGGGAGGATATGTATTGGTGGGAATGTGGGTGTTTTGGGGATGGAGATATGTCAGACCACTGGGTAAGAGGCATGGTTTACTCTGTGGTCTATGGCTCTATTTTTCATCCTTCCCATAAAGGAAGTGATATCTCACACGCACGATGTTTGCGGGCAGACGGGATATCTGTATGGAACCTGGAAACGTGGGATGCTTTTCATGGCTACCTTTAAATTTGTATCCATGAATGTCAAAGGCCTGAACTCTCCCCAAAAGAGACAATTATTATACAAGGAATTAGGTAGATTACAAGCTGATGTTGTACTCTTGTAGGAAACCCACTTGAGGAAGTGCTATCAGAAATTGATGTGTCATAGCCAGTATCCACACCAATTTTGGGCAGCGGCCTCGGTGGCTAGCAGGTACACAGGTGTGGGTATCCTGATTCATAAGGACTTTCATTTCGAATTGAAAGACCAACTTTCTGATACTCATGGTCGATTTCTCATGGTTAAACTATTTATGGGTGGGGAAATCTTTACCTTGGTCTCTCTTTATGGTCCCACTTCTCACAAAGATGGTTTTTACCACTCCCTGTCTCAGTCCCTGGGATCTAAACTGGAAGGTCATTTCATTATTGGAGGAGACATCAATATTACTCTTAATCCCCACTTAGACACTTCCTCTGGGCATAGCTCCGATTCTAAATTAGCCAGACTGCCTTAAAAAGTTTTTTAAAATAACAGGGGGTGGCTGATGTTTGGAGATCTCGGAACCCCCATACCCGGAATTACACTTTCTTCTCTCATCCTCATGGGAGTTATTCGCGTATAGATATGCTCATGGGCAGCATGGCGATACTTCCACGCATCTGTGCAGTTGACATAGAGCCCATATTATGGTCTGACCATGCGCCTATATGGTTTAAAATACGGCTTCAAGATTATGATAGAGGGCTGCGGTTCGGGAGGTTTAATGATTCTCTCTTAGCCGATCCCAGCTATGTTTCTCAAATCTGTGGGGATATTAAGGATTATTTAGCGGTTAACGATACTGGGGATGTTAACTCAGTGACTATCTGGGAAAGCTTAAAAGCGGTTTTAAGGGACAAATTTATAGCCCGGGCTACATTTCTGAAGAAACAGAGAGAAGGTGCTCGTACTCAACTTATCGTGAAACTTCAGAATTGGAAAAAGCCCATAAGAATAGTCCACGCTCCAAAGACCTTACTAATCAGATTGGAGAACTGCGGAATGATATTGCGTCCCTGGATGCTGCTGCCATATTCCATCAATTAGAATTAATGCAGCAAAAATATTTTGAGGGGGGAATAAGGCCGGGAAATTATTAGCCCAAAGTCTCAAACGTTGGCAAGACCAGATGACCACTGACAAAATTAAAAGCTCAGAGGGAGAGCTATTAACAGATAACAAGTCTATTAGACAGCATTTTCACCAATTCTATGGAGAACTGTACTCTAAAGATTCTACCATAATGGATGTGGATATCACTAGTTATCTTGACTCATCTGCAATGACTGAATTATCTGGCCCCCAACACCACATTTTGAACAAAGATATCTTAGAGGTGGAAGTTTTATTGGCCATAAAAACGTTGAAACCTGGCAAGTCACCTGGACTTGATGGGTATACGGGTCGTTTCTACAATGTAAACCGTTTTGACAAAAAAACCTTGTTTTGAAAAACGGTATATAAATACTTTTAAATAAATAAATAAATAAAATAAGTATTTGCAGCCCAGTTGGCCCCTCTTTTGGTGAAATTTTTCCAAGCTTTGAAACAAGGGACTCCCGTCTCTCCTCAGGCCAACACAGCTGGTATTACAGTTCTCGCTAAGCCTGGCAGAGATCCCACTCTCTGCGGCTCCTATCGGCCGATCTCATTAATTAATATTGATCTTAAATTACTCGCTAAAATTCTAGCCACTAGATTAAATAGCTTTATCGCTTCTATTATACATGCTGATCAGGCTGGTTTTATACCAGGTCGACAAGCGAGTGATAATGTCCACAAAATATTAGATATCATTTGGTGGGTCTCAAGGCATCATATCCCTACTTTGGCTCTCTCTGTTGACACTGAGAAGGCTTTTGATATGGTGCATTGGCCATATCTGTTTGCACTATTACGCAAATTAAATTTTGGAGATTCTTTCATACAGTGGGTATTTCAATTATATCGGAATCCCATGGCCTGTATTAAGATCAATGGTAGTTACTCTCCCATCTTTCTGGTTCAAAGAGGCACCAGGCAGGGATGTCCTCTATCTCCTCTTTTGTTTGCTATCTTTTTAGAGCCATTGGCCAATCAGGTGCGGAATCATCCCGGAATAAAGGGTGTGGAGATAGGAAGCTTTGATTCTAAATTATCACTCTTTGCAGATGATGTCTTGATTACAATCACTGAACCAGAGTTATCCCTCCCCATTCTGACCACTGCACTGGAAAATTTCAGCCCTGTCTCTGGTTTTCGGATTAATTGGGACAAATCAGAAATCCTTAATATCAATGTGCATCCTCATTTAGTTTTGCAACTTAAATCTCGTTTTCGCTTTAAATGGGCGAACACACACTTAAAATACTTGGGAGTTTACATTAGCGCTTCGCTAGATTTGTTCACATTAAACTATGACACACTTTGGAGCAAGATCTCCAGAGACCTGGAGGAATGGAACAGATACAGCATATCCTGGATAGGTAGAATTGCCGCTATTAAGATGTCGGTGCTTCCTAAATTTTTGTATCTGTTCCAGACTCTCCCAGTGGCCATTCCAAAAGAGAAGTTATTGTATTGGCAAAAGATGATTATGTCTTACATAATCATATTATATTGGCAAAAGATGATTGTCTTACATAATCATCTTTTGCCAATACAATAACTTCCGGCCCCACCCTCTGGAATTCACTTCCCTATCACCTACGACTGGAGCCCTCCTTACATACCTTCAAAAAAGGCATCAAGACTTGGCTGTTCAGGCAAGCCTACCCTGATACCAACCATACTTAGCCCACTCCCTACTTTCCCCTGCTCCCCTGTCCGCCTTCCCAAAAAATTACAGCCTTGCTAAAGTTATAACCCAAACAAGTAATTCTTCTATTGATTTAATGTATACAAGTACCCCGTCGTATTTTATAGCTTAGAACCCAGTTACAGTTATGTTTCTTCTTATATTGCTAAATTATTGTTTTGCTACTCTCTACCTGCCCTATCCTTTCTCGCTGTTCTTGCCCTGCCTACCTCTCTCCCTTTCTTACCTGCTCCCCCTATCCCCTCCCTGTTTTTTGTATTTTCTACCTGCTTCAGTTTTTTGTAAACCGGCGTGATATGTCCTATGAATGTCGGTATATTAAAAGTTTCAAAATAAATAAATAAATATGGGGTAGGAAAAAACCATGCATAGCACGCATTACTTTGTATAAACATCGTTCCTAGGGAGGTTTGGGGGTTCCCAATTTAGCCAATTACTATTTGGCCGCCCAGCTTCGGAAGCTCGTGGATTGGCATAGAAAGAGAAATAATAAACTCTGGGTTACTTTTAGTCAACAACTATTGGGAAACATTCCTTTATTTAGTTTCCTTTGGCAGCCCAAAAAAACATGGTTACTGCCGCTCCGTGAGATATTGCCCCCCCCCCCCCCCCCCAAATGATTGGATCTCTGGGTAGCACGAGGGAATATCAACACAGTACATATCTTTACGCGAATAATTCCTTCTCTCCGGGATATGAAAATCCAGCTTTTAGGGGGTGGCAACAAAAAGGACTTTATCTTTGGGAACAACTTTGGGGTACAGGGGGATTGATTCCATTCTCGGTTCTACAGTCAAAATACAATTTACTGGATGCGGATATTTATCCCTATATCCAATTGAGACACTTCAATCAAGTCATGCTGCTTAAAGGCCATTTTCAGCAAGGAAAATCGGATTTTGAGTTATTATGCTGTAAGGTGGATCATGCCACCAAAGTACTTTCAATTATATATGTTCTCTTAGGGAGGGTGGCTTTCACGAAAAAACCCCATATGCTGGCTTGGGAAGCAGACCTTCATCACACCTTTGTTCAACAGGATTGGAAGACCATTTTTAAGTATACAGGTAGGGGTCTTATAGCGGCTTATATGATTGAGAACTCCCTGAAATTACTATTCCGCTGGCATTACTACCCTGCGAAATTGCATAGAATAAACTCTGTTTTCTCTAATCTATGTGGGCGGGGTTGTCGGACTGAAGGGACATACTTCCATATGTGGTGCGAGTGTGCGCAGGTCCGCATACTATGGACACAAGTTGGAGACTGGATACAGCAGATGTTGGGGGCTCCTTGTGAGCTCTCTGGCTCTTCTGGGTGTCTCCTCTCCCTTGAGAAAACAGCCTGAATTGGGTTTGGTGCAATACATTTGCATGGCCACTAGAATTGAAATAGCACATAAATGGAAAACACCTATCCCTGCCTACTTTACGTGAAGTCCAAGGTAAAATGGGGAAATTATATGTCTTAGCAGAAATTACCGCGCATTCTAACAAATCTCTAGGCCGCTTCAAGAAGGTTTGGTCACCTTACTGCTCCTGGAGGTTAGAGCTTTAGCGAGGGGAGTCTTACAGGGTACCATGCTGCTTCATGACCCTTGTAGTCACTTATATTTCTGGGTCTCTCTCTGGATGAGTATATCCTCCTTTTCTACATCCATACTTCAGTATTTCTACAATACCTCAGCCTTTATTGTTTAGGATTGCGGGGGGGAGGGGGGGTTATATGTTCTGTGCAAAGTTAAAAACGACACTATACAACTGTTTGTATCATTGCTTTTCTTGCATTCTTGCTTACGATATTTTATAGTATTACTGCTTTCTATGTATGTTATGTGCTGTACCCAGAGCATTATGGGGTGTTTCATATACATGGTTTGATAATTGTATATTATTGTGTCTTTAATAAACATTTAAATAAACTTGAAACAGAGGATGCATGAAAGGCAAAACAGAGGCAAATGGATAGGGGCATTTTAGTTATATCCTGCTCTGATCTGCCAAATGCATTAGCTGCCTCATTTCCCTGTGCAGGAGCCTATGGATCCCTTTTCTAAGGGGTAATGTTTTGGTGACACCAATCTCCTATTGAAAAAGGCAAACAAGCATGCTCAGGTTATAACAATACAATCCCAGGGCAAGAAGCAAAAAAAAAAAAAAAAAAGCCTGGCCACTTCAATTCCACAACAGATTATTTACATATTCTCTGAAACATTTATTCACCCTCAGCTCCATAGGAATCAACAGCTAAATGGAGGACCCTCGGGGTACATGTGCCTAGAGGAGCAGCTAAGACTGGTGGAGAAGATCCACTGTTTTTCCTTATTCATATCTCTGGCTATCCATCATGGCGTGTGATGTGTGTGTATCTGCAAGTGTGTATTTCCATGTGGTGTGTTACTATCTGGCACCTGCTATATTCTGCTACCTTGTGTGTGTTATTTGATTCAAGTTTTCCTGAGCATATACTCTCTCCTCCTTTCTCTTTTGTGTCTGTGTCAACTGTGGTGTGTTTTTTTTCTGGTGCTTCAGCTGCAACTCTGATGCATGCAGTGAAAAAGCACGTACTGTTTTCATACCAACTGAGTGTTGTCATCATGTTGCTTGACTTTGTATTTCTTGGTTACATGTTATTCTCTGTTTAAGCTTCTTAGTATAAGTTACCTCCTCGTATCAGTATGTTCCTCCATCTACCCAGAGCCTGCAGCAGAATCTCCAGCGTCCTGCAGACCAGGTACGCCCTCAGTGGATACATGCATTCATTCTCTGGAGGTGAACAGATGCCCCCTATTGGAGGTATAGTTTTATGAGTTTTCCTGCTTTGCCCTTACTGTTTTCCATGCTGGCTGTAAGTCCTGAACTGTACTTTTTCTCTCTTTCTACTTCTCCTAAATACATTGAGACAGATACTCAAATGCTATTTAGTTGGATAAGTGGGACTTATCCGGCTAAGTGGCAGTAGCTGAAAAATCTGGCTACGTTCAACAGCCACAACTTGGCCAAGAAAGTCAGTTAACTCATACAGATGTTGGATTTTGAATAATGGTTCTATGATACATTGCTGAGTGAGGAAGGAGACTATCCTTTCCCCACCCTCACACCCCACTGGGGGCAGCGATGGAGAATTCTCACTCAACCCACTCAGAGGCTCTAGAAGCCCAGCACCCTCCTTCCCATCCACCTCCTGGGAAAGGGGAAAATGTTAATTTTTTCTGTATGATTAAAACTTTATTAGTTGACTGACTTTTTTTTTCAGGCTTCATGAATTGTGTGTGAATAAATGATGGGTCTGCAAGCAGGAAGGAGAGTGCATGTGTACAGGTAAAGTTCAGATGGGGGTATACTTATGAAAAAAACTATGAGAAAGAAATACAGAATGAGAAAGGGGGCAACGTGGGGATGTGCAAATCACAAGATGAGATACTTGTGTAGTTGGCAGGGTCTAGCAGAAACACTTTTCAATAGACAAGTTTTGGAACATGTTGTAGGTTTCATGATAATGTTTCTTTAAAAGCAGTCAGAAATTGCTCCAAATGAGACTTTTCAACTTTTTTCCTGAGGCGTTTTCCCCAATTCCATTCCACTGGGATCGGATCCAGTAAAAGGAAGGTGTGCAAGGGCCAACTCCCATGACCTTTCCATGGGAGGAAAATAAAATAAATACATTTCTCTTCCCACAGGAGCAAAAGGGAGGCCCGATAGACTTATTCTTTTTGTGAATTGGAGTAAATATATTTAGGGTAGTGGCTCCAAAACAGGGAATAAAAGTCATATCTACGTGGGTGAATAAACTTTGGTTTGGGAGTGGAGGTAGCAAGGAGCCAGATAATGGGAGACAAGGCAGGAGGGGATGAAATAGCCTCCGCCTTGATTCAAATTTACTTGTGCCCCCTATAAATAACTATGGGAGAGTCTGAAAACAAACTGAAAAAGTAGCCTAATATTCCCTGTCACAGCAGACGTTATTTGGGAAACCTCAATATTCTACCATGTGCCTTCTGAAGGACAACATCTCTGGGAGTGAACTGACCCCATGGATTCTAAGTAGAATATATCTTGGCATTAACAAGGTATATTCTACTCTGTCTCATATAATGCTTGCTCAAAGTAAACCTCTGTAGAAGCAGGAGAAGACAAATGTATACTCATTTACAAATCACTTATTTAGAAGTAGAATACTGGTTTCCTGTCTAATATATGAAAGAAAAACCCCCACACTGTTTTGTCTCAAAGTTAAATTTGCCTTGCAATGTCTAGGGCTACCCAACAACTAATCAACTTGTTAACTAAGAAATCAGATGCTAGAAGACACTGGGAGGCCCTGCTTACAAAATGTTGGGGCCTCATTAATACATAGTGGTTTATTTTACCAGCTTGGAATAAGATACATGCAATCAATCAACCTGCCATCCCTGCTATTTCATATAGCTTTGGCATAAGACTAGACCAAGACAGGCCACAATTGACAATGTACAAGCAAGAAAACTCCTCCATTTCCATCAGCTAATCTGTAAGAATCAGTGTACATCCCAGGAGCTGACAGAGGTATGGGGGGCATTATAGAAAAAGATTACACACAATGCTACCATCCTAAGCCTCCCAGCAAAAATAGATGCAAATACTCTAAAGGAGTTAAGTACAAAATTAAACGTCTGCAAACTATTTTCACCAAATTTGGGCAAAAGTGTTCTGAAGATTAGAAAGGATGCATAAAAACCCACCAGCAGATGTAAAGAAAGAAGCAGAGCTTCTTTTAAAGAGCTGAACTAGCAAACAAGGAAAACAAATGACAAACCCACATATACTGTGGGAAATTATCTAAGCAAAGACATGTAGATAAACTGACACAGAAATGGCTAGAGAAAGGGGAACTTAAATCTAAAGATGAAAGTCTGATAACTGCAGCACAGAACAATGGACTATGCAGCAGCTGGTTTACAGGAAGCACAGAAGAAACCCCCACCGATGACAAAGAGATTCTATATCACAGAACTAGAGAACTAATTCTCCCATCTTGTAGATGGGTGTGGTGTGCTGAAGGCAGGCGGCCTGTTTACAGAAAGCATAGTAGCACCACTTATCTGCTAGAAACTGTGCAAACATGATAAATATTGTGGTACAAGAGAAAACAATGGCATCATGACCCTGTCAGAACCTCAGAGAATAAAGTAGTTGTGATCACATGGGACATTCCTAGAGTAGCAAAATAAAAAGGTCAATGCTAGAAAACCTGATAAAAGAACAGACAAGAATTGCTAACAGAAATATCAAATGACTAATCTGTACTATTGTAGGCAGAGACAGCAGATCATCATGTACCAAAAGATGCACTAAGACTAGGACAATGTGGCAAAGATACAGTAATTAAAAATGTACAAGAGCACATTAATATGTTGCCTGTATATATTACACCTATGGTAATTCATTATCAGTTTAATAAATTCCTGGGTTTTTCACCCTAATTTTAAATGCATTGCAGCCACAGGGCCCTGCCACTGATGCTGACAGTATGACCTCTCTCACACAGCTGCAGCTGTCAGCAATGCCAGTGAGGAGGCGGCTCTACCTTCATCTGCTGCGGATGAATGTGTTTATAGTCATGCAATCAGTCTCTACCATCAGAAAAGCAGCTTTGAACTCAATCACTACACCTTGGCCTACAGCATCTCTGAGTACTGAATGCAGACTTCTCCTCTGAAACTATGTCACCAGCGCTCCAGCACTTCAGCTGCTTGTCAGCTGATGCAGCATTTCAAGGGCCCTCTCTCACTTGCCCTGAGTGACTGCTTTCGGATGTACATGTGGTGTTTGCTCCCGCACCCACCTCCTCCTCAGCAGCCCGATGCACAGTTGTCCTCCTTCTGGAGGAGCCTGACAGTCTATGGCTCCAGGTGCCACCTCTCTCAGCCGCCCAGCCTAACTCCCTTGCTTCTGCTTTCAACAGCCTAATCCCTTGGGTCAACCTTGCTAAACTTTTGAATGGGAAGCAACAGGTCAAATTAAAAAAAAAAAAAAAAAAAAAGATTCTGAAATAAAATTCACCGAGCCAGGCTAGGAAAGAAAAAGGGGAGATGTTGGAAAGAAGAGGTGAGACACAGGGTGATGGGGAAAGAGAGGGTAGACATCGGGGAGGAAGGAAGAAGTTAGATAGAGCAGAGACGCTGGAGGGAGAAGGAAAGGAATGATATTGGTAGACTGAGAGGAGAGGGGGAAGAAAAGGTGACCGAAGAGATGCTGGGAGAAGTGGTCATTAAGGGCCTGATTTATTAAGGCTTTTCTCCCATTCTGTGTGTATGAGAAACATGCTTAGTAAATTAAACCCTAAAATTGTGGCCCTTCCCATAAAATGTTAGGGGCCACCACCCCCTCCCTGATCCTAACTTCCCCACTTGATGCTAATTATTATTTTTTTTGTTTAAACTGTCCTGCTTTCTGTCCACCAAAATCAACTGATATTTATCTTGAAAATGTAGTTATTTTCCCCCACTGATTTTCTCCCATGTTTGTTCATTTTATATTAAAAACACTAGCATTTTCAGGAAAAAATAGAGAATCAGATTCCCTAAATACACCTTAGTTCTAGAAGGAAGCTCTCGTTGACAGAACGCATTTATTAACAGTACATTTGAAAGACAGATCATACCCAACATACTCTGGTTTATGCGTGAGGCTCAGTTCTGTCTTGGAATTTGCAAAATTAGGGTTGCCAACTTAGCCAAATCAACCTGATCCAGTCCTGGTTTTGCCCCATTGCATGCATGGAAATGTAATTCCTACTTTTCTTAGGAAAACCAGACTTATAATTCATGTACACCATGGGACAAAACCAGGACTGGATCAACCTGATTGGTTTGACCTGGCAACCCCACAGAAAATAAACCCATTTGGAGATACTAACCTTAGTTGGAAAAAAAAAAAAAAAAGGCCCAAACTCACTTCTGTGAGACCTTCCTTGTACTTCAGTGAATGGAAAAAGGCTGCAACAATGAGATTGCTTGACCTCAGCTCTCAAAAACTACATTTCAAAAGCTAATAGATTCTTCTGAATATATCGTGAGATTCAAATGGATTAACTATGGACATTAATTAGTGTTGCCTAATTACTCAGGAGATAAGTGAACAGGGGCCCTGTTACAAATAGGCAAACCATATTGCACAAGAAAAAAAAAACACCCATCAAAATCCAATAATCTGCAAAATCAAAAAAGGCCTTCAAACTTGTAATGTTAAAACATGGTACAATACAAGAAAATGTTGTTTACATGAATATCTCCATCTGTGCAGCAGGAAAAACACTCAGCAGTACTTCAAATTAATTAACTCACAAAATGTTCCTTTCTTCCCTGACAGAACATAGCCCTAAACATCCATAGATGGGGAAAATATTTAATGACATTATTTCCCCCTGTAACTAGGGGCTTTCTTTTGTCTGCTCTCAAAGCAGTGGAAACAGCTTTCTGGTAGGCTTAGTTGGGTACCAGAACACCAAAAGGGTGAACAAGCTACCTTCATGGGTGGCCAAATTCCACACTGCTTGGAAAACTTGATCTTTAAGTAATTTCAAGCAACATAGTTTTTTATTCTATGTCTATATACTCACACAAAAAAACAGGCACCTCACCTAGTCTGATCTACAAGTTGGCCAAGTGGAGTTTTTAGCTCCTCAATGTTTCTTTGGCATGTAAATAGGCCTCCAACCTTTATTACAAACTTTTTGTGCTCTAGACCTTCAGCCAATCTTAGAACTACATTGCATGTCCGCTGTATATAATGCGTTGTGTTATACTTCAAAGGCATACATAATCAATGCTGGCATTCACACCAAAATAATTCAAAATGTCACTCAGGTTATTTTATAATGGTTAGGATGTACTGCAAGAACCCAACGCAGCCTGAGTTGGGAGCATCACAAACTCCACTTATACATGATCAGAATGATCCAGTTTCCCATCTTACGAATGAGCTACTGCATGAACCAATTAAATATTGGTGGGTATAAAGTCATGTATAACACCATTCTGGATATAGCTGCTCCCAAGGGTGAAGGGGAACTGAAGTGGCGTTGCTTAAATAATTTGAAAGTCTTCTTAAACATAAAACTTTCAATTGATAAAGGACCAGCACTTCTACTTTTCAAGCGTGAAGGGATGATAAAGTTTATTTAAAAAAAAAAAAAAATTAAAGGCTGAATTTCAGGCTCATTTTATACCTTCTCCAGGGTCCCAAGTCCCATTCAGATTTGATGATTGAATTTAAGGAAATTTGAATAAGCCAAAAATCAGCACATATGTTTATATTATAATTTTTTTTAAGAAGTTGTAGAATGGTATCACTCTCGGGCATCTCAATCACAACTCAGATTTATGGTAAATTTAGTTTTGTTGCTCTCTATCATTCAGAGTAAAGTATAAGTTGCATAGTCTTTGCACTGTCAATTCCTGTTAAAGCATCTTAGAGGCAATTATAATGTTAAAACAATAACATTGGGTAGTCCCTTACACCATAAACACATTTCCTAAGATTTATATCCCTATGATTCCACATACTGGAACAGCTTCCCTAGGATGAACTGAAATATTCTAATTTCTTTTAATTTGTACCTTTTGATTCATGTCCTCAGAACACCATTTGACAGTATTGGGGTTGCTATGAGCTGACATGATAATATTAACTTAGGACAGACAAGGCAATCTAGAAGAAATGGAGGTCCCATGATGCAAGATTCTCTAAAATGTGGACGTGGGAAATTGTTTCAAGAAGTGGGTATTTAGTGGGCTTCCATTACCCTACAGACATGAGTGAAAGGGGCAGATCACTAGAATTAATGCGGCATAACTAGTAACAGAAAACAATTCAGCTGCTTTTTGTTCTCCAAGTCATCACTGGCAGCTAAGACAAGAACCACCCTATGCCAATGCATCATTACAGAAGAGCCATGGGCTTTTGAAATGTTCCAGACCAAAGCAAATGCACCTCTAGTCTTCACGTTTCTATCAGGCACAAGCATACCTAATTTCACTTCCAGCTGCACATTCAGTCTCTAGGACTGAAACATGCATCATTTGTGCTGCATGGTAGCACACATTTCCAGGGATGTCAGCATAGGTTTACCTGTTTTGCCATCAGATTTGTCTCTCTCTCTGGTTTAGCTGAATGGTGCATGTGCCAATTTGTCTTGCAATTTCCGATAGATTTGACCTCCAACTTGATTATTCAACAATGTTTCAATGAGACAGTATGAAATATTTACGATCTACTTCTCAGTTTATTGCTGTGAACAAATCTTGAACTGGGTTAGGCACTAGAAACAAAACCTTATATATTTTTTCTAAACTAATTGCAAAACTAAAAGGATCTATGTATTAAAGTGCATTAGCATTAGTGTACATTAATGGTTGCAGAAACACTAATAAGCCTTGTGGGCAATTAGCCCTATTAATACACCCAGGCCTATCAGCAGCTTTCAACACAGTAGACCACAAGTTCTTCATTGCCCACCTAAAGGGTCTAGGAGTATCTGGTCCCACACTTATATGGCTCCCCTCCTTCCTCCTGGTCTGCACACAGGCCAGGAGGAAGGACAGCTCTCTCAGTGCCTTAGCTACAAGACTCCATCTTATTGTCTACGCTCTTCAACATCCATATAACCCTTTTGGGAAACCTTATCAAAGACTACCAAATCATGCACTACTTCTATGCTGATGACATCCAACTTCTTATTCCACTCAACATCACCAAACTCAATAACTGTCTGAACAACGTGGCTTGCTGGCTACGTCAAAGCAAGTTAACTTGAAACCCAAATATTACTGAAATGCTGTGAATATGACGTACGAACCCAGCCAGCCTCACCTGAAAGTGACCATGGATAGAACGTTGTTAACTGTTAGCTCTCAAGCAAGGCGCCTGGGCTTCATCTTGGACTCCCAAATTAACCAAACCCCAGATCCAAGTGGAGACCAAAATAGCATTCTTTCACCTCTACCAGCTCTGCTCCCTTCTTGACGATACTGCTTTCATAACTGCTATACTATTGCAACTCGCTCTACACTGGAATCCCTAATACAGTGAACCATTGCCTACAGCTCATAAAAAATTCAGCAAACTGCCCGACAATGCAAACAAATTTGATCATATAAGACAGATTCTAAAAACCCTGCACTGTTTTCCTACCATACCAAATTCAAACTCACAACACTTACGTACAAAACATTGAAAGGCCTAGCACTGACTTAATTCAGTGCTTCTCTAACCTTTTACATATCCACTTGCTCCTTGCACTGACACAGGCTCCCCTAGCTGTGCCTTCCCTCCCCAAAACAATGCACCACAGCAACACAAGGAAGAGACCCTTTGTAGGATCAGTTCCAGCTTTAAGGCATTCTCCCCCCCCCCCCCCCCCCATCAGATTTGACCCAGACTTTCTAACCTTTAGAAGACTATTGAAAACCCGGATATTTAAGGCTGCCTTTGCCTCCAACCAGTTACCTGAATTCTGCTAAATGGTATACAGAATCCCTCTGCACAATATTAACTCACCCAAATTATCTATTCAGCCATTGAACACCCTTATGTGCAACAAGACTTAACTGAAAGAAATACTTTTTATACCTATTTAAACACTGCAGAGTTCTGCTGAATTGTCAATTAGTATACTATACTGAAATTTAATATCTGTACTGTTTTCGGACTGACAAATATTCTGTACTATACAGCACTAACCTGTAATATGATTCCCACACTGCTCCATCCAGCCCACTGGAACTATAGCAATATTGTAACTTATTAGAGACTTGCAACTGTTACCTACTTACTAGGGATATGCTTTGGTTTTTAATGACATAGGCAATGTTGTTAGTTTCATATAGTTTCTAAACAAAAAAAAAAAAAATCACTAAAAGTTTTTAATTTTTCATTTAGTGCATACTCTTTGGATTAAAGTGCACTGCTGCAACTCAAATAGTGCACACTAAATCAAAAACAGTGTGCATGAAATGAAAAAAATAGAACAAAAAAAACCTAACAAAACAAAAAAGAAAGAGAAAAAGGGGAACAAACGGAACCGAAAGTTTTATCAATGCACACCCCTATTTGGCTCCTGAAGCATAAATATTGCAATCTAACAAATCGCATCCTATGGCATGGCTGCTATCTGAACTCGCTTTGAACCTCTTGGCTGGAGAAGCATTTCAAACAATGATGATTATATAATAACTGTTAGAGTGGACATAACACAGCCTAACAAAAAATGTTTAAGCTAAATGTGAAAACTATGCTAACCAGCTCATTTAAATTTGTTCTCATGCATCTGCATTACCACCATTAATACAATTTTTTTTAATAAACCTATTAGTACATATGCATGCAATTATCTATGTTAATGACCAATTTTAAAACACTTTAGTAAATAAAGTCCTAATTTAGGGGTAGATTTTATAAAGTTGCACGCGTTACCCAGCGCGCACACAGATGCGCAATTTTATAACATGCCCGCACAGGTGCATGCATGTTATAAAATCAGCACTGTGCCTAGGGCCCCTAGCCCTGCCCTCAGACCACCCCACCCACTCCCCGATGCCCAGGGACATACAGGTGTCCCAGGGATTTACTCGCAACTGGGCCTTTTAAAATAGGCCCAGCGCGCGTAACCTTTTAAAAATCCGGGCCTTAGTGCATACATCACTTAAATACATTACTTAAATGTAATCAGATTTTAGCAAAAGAAGCTTTGCAAACTAGACCAAGCATTAGAGAATGCTTTGAAACATAGGCCATTAGATGTATTGAAGATGTACAAACTGAAAAGGATCCTGTCAAATAATTTACCCCTCTTCCATCAGTGATGCCACCTTTACAAAATGTCACAAACTATGCAGCCTAAGTCCCTGGCATATATGTGGTTTAAGCTATTAGTACTGGGTTTTTTTGCTAATGCAGACCAATTGAATTGCATGTCTGTGTCTCTCATGTGATACACTAAAACAGTGATGCAAGACTACTGCTTAAATAATCTCAAATAAAAGTAAAATTCATCAATTTTCGTCTTTAGATATTCAACTGTTGCTACTTGATAGCATTTACAAAGTAAATGCTATCAAGCACAATTTAAGATGGATATTGCTTTGAGTTCTACTATGATATAGTGAAGCATATTTAACAGGCATGCAACGTTGCATTTATATTTAACACTGCCACAGGCTGCATAAAAGCATACAGTGGATCTGGATTTAATAGTATCATCTCCTTTGGCCCATTTGATGTGACGACATTTCTTTCATTTCATCCTCCTTGGTTCATTGCCATACAGCTGTGCATTACATGTTGTCCAGTCAAAATGCTGTGATTTTATAATTTTTTGGAGCTGTGGATTGTGATGCATACATATTTATTGCAGGTTTCTAACTGCCCACAAGCACCCGAGCTTCAACCAGCATTCAATCAAACTATAAGAACCACAACAAATGCTGGATTAGAGTGATACAGTCCCAGATTTCAGATGAGTGTATAAGTCCAAAAATTCTTTTATTCAATCCAGTGGAGTTGCCATCCTTTGAATAAAAGAATTTTTGGACTTATACACTCATCTGAAATCTGGGACTGTATCACTCTAATCCAGGTTTCTAACTGCAACAAGTTGCGTTTGTATTATGGTTTGGTTATAAATAAAACATTTTTAAAAGGCCACAATACCTGAAGACTAGAGCATGGCCAATACAACACTGCTTTTTAAAAAGAGCTCCATGGGCGATCTAGGAAACCATAAACTGGTGAGCCTGACTGTACCGGACAAAATGTTAGAAGCTATTCGTAAAAATAAAATCACTGGGCATGTAGATCCACATTTCTTAATGGGGAAGTGTTAAAATGATTTTAGGAAAGGGAAATACTTCCTTACCAATATTTTAGATTTTTTTGAAGGTGTAAACAGACATGTACGTAAGATGAGCCACTTGATATAGTGTATTTGGATTTTCAGAAGGCATTTGACAAAGTTCCCCTAAGAGACTCCTCAGGAAATTACAAAGTCATGGGACAGGTGGCAATGTCCTATTGGGGTTTAATAACTGACTAAAAGACAGGAAACAGAGTTTAGGATTACATGACCAGTTTTCCAAATAGAGAAAACTCATTGGGAAAACTGGTCATGTAATCCTAAACTCTGTTTCCTGTCTTTTAGTCAGTTATTAATCCTCAATAGGACACTGCCACCTGTCCCATGATATATTTATTTATTTATATATAATTTTTTTTTTTAACATTCGTAAATGACTTAGAAAAGGGATCCTCAGAAGTACATAAGAGCATAAGAGATGCCATGCTGGATCAGACCAAAGGTCCTTTGAGCCCAGTATCCTGACAGTGGCCACAAGTTCAGGCACAAATACCTGGCAGATTCCAAAAAGTAGATCCATTTCTTGTTACTCACTCCCAAGAATAGCAATGGCTTTCCAAAATCTACCTGGCTAATTATATTTTATGGACTTTCTCCAGGAACGTCTAAACCTTGATATGCTAGTTGCCTTGACCATGTCCTCTGGCAATAGATTCCACAGCTTGATTGTGCAGAGTGAACACATACTTTCTATAATTTGTTTTAAATCTGTTGATTGTTAGTTTCATGGATCATCCCCTTAGTTTAGTATTACCTTAAAGAGTAAATACCCATCCTTTATTTACCTGTTCCATCTATAGCATTTCCCCTCTCAGCTGTTTTTTCCAAGCTGAAGAGCCCTAACCTGTGTAGCCTCTCCTCATAGGGGAGCCATTCTATCCTTTTAATCACCCTCCTTTACACCTTCTCCAGAGTCACGATGTCCTTTTTGAGACGGGTTGACCAGAACTGCACACAATATTCGAGGTACGGTCACTCCATGGATCAATACAGTGGCAATATGATATTTTCTGTTTCATTTTCCATTCCTTTTTGGATAATTCTTAACATGCTTGATGCATGTGTAGCATTTTACTACATTAGGAATTAATTTTAGCATATGTTAAACTGTGCACTGAATTTTAACACATGGCTTATTACCTTGGCCCCTGTCTGGAAGATGTTCAGGTTTACAGATCACTCTGACCTTTTTCAAACTATACTGCTTTCCAGGATATAACAGCTCAAGAAGTTACATGAGCTGCATTATTCCTAGATGGCCTAGGTACATGAAAATTGAAAAGCAAAGGGTAGTGCCCACATATAACATAATAACTGCTGAACACTATCAGGCAGATGCAATATCAGGGGCTCAGGTCAGCATACCACTTAACGTGGTTGGACGCACATTTTGGACATGCTAAAATAACCCGATACAATACCGGGATTAGCACATCTAAAACACTCGTCCAATCGAGCACATAGCTAATAGAATTTGCATGTGATGAGTTCTATGTAGTTGAGGATATCAGCTATTAACCCGCAATGCAAAAAATTGCTGTGCAGCCACAGCACCCATTTTAACAATGCAAATTTAACGCCTGCCCAGGAGCAGGTGTTAAAGCATGCGGCACTCAAGGACTGATGAAAAAAAACCCCAAAAACTCCTTCTGTGATTCCTATTAGTATCATTGTGATCCTAAATAGGAGGAACCACAGAAAGCAGAATTATGTGCCACTCAAGGCTTAAGAAAAAAAAAAATCCTGCTTTCTGTGGCTCCTCATACGGGGAACCATAGAAAGCAGGATCCCCAAGGTCTAGCCCCATTGGAACCCCTGCCAGCAGGAGTGAATAAATATTAAGTGGCCGGCACTTGATATAAATTTAACTCCTTCACTTCCTGCCAATTGGTCCACTTACTGTCACACGTCAGTGAAAGGATCAATCCCCTTTCAGAAGGCTGTCCTGAAAGGGGATTGGTCTTTTCACCGCTAAGTGTCAATGAAAAGGACCAATCAGGGACAGCCCTGCCGGTGGTGGGGAGGGATGCACAGCCACTTCTCCTGGGCACCCGATGCAGAGCGCTAGGGATGCACAAAGAACCCACTGCACGTCCCTTTTAGTGCGGCATATTAGGAGCTATCACCCAGGAAAAAGATCTAGGCATCATAGTGGATAATACTTTAAAATCGTCGGCTCAGTGTGCTGCAGCAGTCAAAAAAGCAAACAGAATGTTAGGAATTATTAGGAAGGGAATGGTTAATAAACAGAAAGTGTCATAATGCCTCTATAATCACTCCATGGTGAGACCGCACCTTGAATACTGTGTACAATTCTGGTCGCCGCATCTCAAAAAAGATAGAGTTGCGATGGAGAAGGTACAGAGAAGGGCAACCAAAATGATAAAGGGGATGGAATAGCTCCCCCATGAGGACAGGCTGAAGAGGTTAGGGCTGTTCAGCTTGGAGAAGAAACGGCTGAGGGGGGATATGATGGAGGGCTTTAAGATTTATTTATTTATTTAAAATCTTTTCTATACCGTCGTTTAGTATTGCACCATCACAACGGTTTACAGGGTGGCATGCATATATATATTTGATTAAGTTCTTACTAACAAAGTGCCAAAACATTTAACTGTAACAATTTTCATAATCTAAGGTATATAGTGTGAGATCTGGATCTTGTCTTTTATATGATTAATAGGAAATCATACAATAATTGAACTTTAAACTGCATTTTTCTTAAATTATTCTATAATGATGATGGATATACAATTATGCTAATAGGGTGACTGTAGCTTTGTGTAGCTGTTCATTCGCGTAATCCTTTAAACTTCTTGTTCCCCATTCATATTGTAGAATGCTTTTTTGAAAAGCCATGTTTTTAAACTTTTTTTTTAAAGCTTTTTAAATCACTTTGTAATCTTGTTTCGAGTAGCAATGAGTTCCATAATGCTGGTCCGGCTAAGGAAAGGGCTCGTTCTCTAACTTGGGTAAGTTTTGCTGTCTTGACTGAGGGGATGGTTAATAGAGCTGTGTTGGCTGATCTAAGATTTCTTTGTGGGATATGTAAGCGTAGTGCTGTGTTTAACCAGTCTGCTTTTTCTTCATTAATCAGTTTGTGAATTGTGCATAGTGTTTTATATTGCACTCTTTGTTCTATTGGCAGCCAGTGTAATTCGGCCAGTGTTTGAGTGATGTGTTCCCTTTTGTTTTTACCAGTCAGTATTCTGGCAGCTGAGTTTTGTAATATCTGAAGAGGTCTTATTGTTGAGTATGGTAGTCCCAGAAATAGAGTATTGCAGTAGTCTGTGCTGGAGAATATAAGTGCTTGTAAGACTGTTCGGAAGTGCTCTTGGGTTAACAGGGGTTTAAGCCTCCTGAGGACCATTAGTTTGGCATATCCTTCTCTAGTTTTTTGTGATATGTGTTGCTTCAGGCTGAGTTCTGTGTCAATTATTACTCCTAAGTTCCGAGCCTTCTCGGTTAGTACTATTTCTTGATTGTTTTTGATGGGGTTTTTAATTATCTCAGAGCTTTTACGTTCTAGGTGTATAAATTCAGTTTTTTCAATGTTAATTACTAGTTCCATTTGGTTTAGTAATTGCTTAATTATGTCTAGGTACATCAATGCTAGGTTTAAAGTCTTATCAATTGTGTCCTCTACTGGTAGTATTAATTGGATGTCGTCCGCATATATGTAGTGTATGATACCTAGTCCAGCCAGTAGGTGGCATAGAGGCAGCAGATAGATGTTAAAAAGTGTCACCGAGAGTGTAGATCCCCAAGGTACTCCATTTTTTAGCTCAATTCTGTCTGATATTGTGTTTTTAATCTGAACTTGGAAAAATATGTTGCTTAGGTAAGATCTGAACCATTTTATTGTTTTGTTTTTTAGGCCTATTTCTTCTAGTCATTTTAGTAGTGTGTTATGGTTTACTGTGTCAAACGCTGCTGATAGATCAAGTAGTATCATGATGTAGTGCTTCCTCATGAGAGTTCTTGAACGAGTAGATGTGAATCAGTTATTTACACTTTCAAATAATAAAAGGACTAGGGGGCTTCCATGAAGTTAGCAAGTAGCACATTTAAGACTAATCGGAGAAAATTCTTTTTCACTCAACATACAATAAAGCTCTGGAATTTGTTGCCAGAGGATGTGGTTAGTGCAGTTAATGTTGCTGGGTTAAAAAAAGGTTTAGATAAGCTCTTGGAGGAGAAGTCCATTAATGGCTATTAATCAAGTTTACTTAGGGAATAGCCACTGCTATTAATTGCATCAGAAGCATGGAATCTTCTTAGTGTTTGGGTAATTGCCAGGTTCTTGTGGCCTGGTTTGGCCTCTGTTGGAAACAGGATACTGGGCTTGATGGACCCTCTGTCTGACCCAGCATGGCAATTTCTTATACTACATTATTTTTAAGTTTTTGAAACAAATGCACTTATTAGCATTTTACCCCAGATCTACCAAAATTATCATGCTATCAGATGTATAAAATTGTCTATTATCCTGTTTGAAGACACATTTGAGATCTGAATTTTCTCAGGTCTTGTTTGCATACCAAAGGTTTAACATTTATACAGCATTAATTGCCTTTTTTTTCTTTTTTTTTTTTTTAACTTAGTGTCCCTTTCTAAGGCAATTCATTTTAAAGACAAACAGAAAAATATTTGAAGATTTTGCTGCTCTACTTTTCATAGCAACCACTGCCATTCGGATTTTCCTAAATATATGCTTATTTCGTATCAATACTTAAGAACCAGAACTGAAGATCACACATCATCAGTTTGTTAATCCCAGTGGTTTTAGATACATTATATATTTAGGGCCTTACTAAATCCTATGTTTCTTTGTCTTTCCAAAATCAGGTAAGCAGTGTAAAGGTAAGAGAAGTATACTACCTACCCTCACAGCTCCCTCATGTGAGCTACGCCATAAAAGGCAGAGACCCTTAGAGAGAGCATGGACTCTGAGGATAACTTTCAAACAACTGCATGCATTAGCATGTATGATAGGATGGATTTAGGATTTTGCACCCCCCCCCCCATAAGGGTCTGATAAAGGGGAGCAGAGGGGTGTTTGCTACTGAATAAGGTTCACCAGAACTGGAAGGCAGCAAATCTTAGCCAGCCTACTACCTCTAAATGTTTGCCGCCCTAGGCACAGACAGAATGGGTGCCTATTGACAAATCCAGGGCTCCTTATACACGTGTATATGGTCGCACATAGATTTACTCAGTATTTTGTAGTATATGAGAGATATGCACGTTTTATAAAATATGCATTTCTCTAACATGCAACATCCATGTGTATTTAGGCATATATGTGAATGCATGCAATGCACTGAAACCATGTATATCAGTGCAATGAACATGCACACTTAACCCACCTATTTTAAAAATAGACGTGTATATATTTTTCACGTTAAAGTAAATGTAACTTACCCATGCAAGTCCTGATTTACGCATGTAAGTTGGTGTATTTTAATAACATGCACATGTCTATGAAATTACCAGTTTTACCAATTATTCCACCAGTTTGTCCAGTCCTTCTGCAGCTTAAGACCTCCTGGTTCTGCAGCCTGAACTCTCCCCATTTCCCCCAGACCTCCCACCCAGTTAGTACTATACAATAAACATTTAGTATCACATGCCAAATAATGACCAGATATAAAAATATGCAAGTTGAAACCTGTATGTGCATGCCTTTTAAAACATCAATTTACAGACATAACTGTTGGGCGCCACCTAAGAATGCATCTAAACCCAACCCCCTTTTTTCTTTTTTTTTAACATGCGTCTGTGCTTGCATGAAAGGAAAAGTGTGTATTTTGGCTTTCATGTATTATGGAATATGCGAGTAGAGGCTATTTATGCATGTATATGCTAATTTTTACATGCATAACATTTTGAAACGTCACCTTTAAGATTGCAGTCTCTTGAGTTCCCGTTTATTTTCTTTCTAATTTGAGTTTGGGGTAATGCATGAATCAATGTGTTTCATTCCTTTTTAAGGAGAAATCTTTGTTCTTATTTTTGCACTAGATTTTTGAGGACTTGTTCTATATTGTTTTACCATCTGAATCTCTCCTCTTGCAAAAGCCAGTCCCATATCACAAAAACTTGAAAGGAAACTTGGATATTCATCCAAAATCCTGGAGAAGGAAAAGATGGAAAAAGAGTGGCACTAATCTGATTTATATCCACTATGCTATAGTTACACAATGTTAGGTTCCATATTAGGTGCTACCACCCAAGAAAGAGATCTAGGTGTCATAGTGGATAACACATTGAAATCGTTGGTTCAGTGTGCTGCGGCAGTCAAAAAGCAAACAGAATATTGGAATTTCATGAACCCTGTGTGATTACTACTATCAGCAATAGAGACTAAACACCCAGGGCCTAAGAGTATTCTCTTCCCTACAGGGAATCGCGGAAAGTCTGGGGCTAATGGGCAGCATTGGAAAGAAGCTAGCTTAAGCCCCCATGACTGACTGTGTGCAATGGATGTCTAAAGAGGACAATAGTCCATGGGTTACATAGCATTAATAGAAGTAACTTTATTTTAACAGCCCACATAAGAAAACTGGAAAATATGCTCATAAGTTACCCAATTTTCAAAGCAAATTACTTAAGTATTTTGGGGTGATAGTGTTTGCTGATCTGAGGTTGGCGAGGCAATGTGACAAGATGTTAGCTAAAGCCAGAAGAATGCTGGGATAAAGAGATTCCATTACCAGATGACGCCTCACCTAGAGTACTGTGTTCAGTACTGGAGCCTGTATCTCAAATAGGATAGGGTCAAGACGGCGATCCAAAGAAGAGCAACCAAAATGATGTGTGATCTGTATAGGAAAACTTATGAGAGGCTGAAGGCTCTGAATATGTACACTCTAGAAGAGAGGAGGCATTGGGGGGGGGGGGGGGGGGGGTGTATGATACAGACCTTCTGATACCTAAAAGAATTTAATGATGCACAAACTTTGAACCTTTTTCCATTGGAAAGGAAACATCAGAACAAGGGGAAACATCAGAACATAAGGAAATATTTTTTCGCAGAGAAATGCCAGAATACCCTTCTGAAAGAGGTGGTGAGGACAGAAACAGTAAACAACTTCAAAGGGAATGGGATAAACAATGTGGATCCCAAAAGGCTCAGGGATGATAATGAAGGAAAGGGTGCATGGGGGTAACCTGCATGGAACGGCAGTTAGTACTCTTAACCGGAAGGCATGGGTGATTACTACCCTTAACCAATTATACTTAAGACACAACCACAACATCGCTCTCATGGCTGCCTGGGAAAAAAAAAAGTGTTGGATTTTAAAGACAGACAATGCTGGGCCCCAACTTTTACAATCTAGGGTTCCAATATGCTGATACTGAGGATAAAGTTTCTACAGCCAAGTCCAAAAACAAAGAACATTAAAGCATCATTGTCTGAATTATCAGGAAGGCTGCTCACCACGTAAAAATGCTGCAGTAATTTTGTTATGAATTTGATAGTTGCTTGCTCTTGCTTGTAAGTATACTATTCTTAACATAAGGCATGCAGCGTAAGTTACTACCCTTAACAGACACATGGGGTAACCTACACGGAGTGGCAGTTGCTGCCATGGGAAGCTTGCTGGGCAGACTGGATGGCCCATTTGGACTTTTTCTGTTGACAATATTATGTTAATATATTATAAGCTTAAAATAGAAATGTTAGCTGGCAAACCTGCGCATAAAATATACCAATTTTCAAAGTGAATGTGCAGGTCCAGTTTGAAAATTATCCTGGCAAACTACACACACAATTACACCTGCTATTTGATGTGTGTAATTTTGCCTAGAGAATTTATGCACATACTTCTTTAAAATAAAAAAGATTGTGCGTAAGTTCCAACCCCATCCAATTATCAACCCCTATGCACATACGTTTATATGCATACATAATTTTCTAAAGGGCTATTTCTGTGTATAAAGCACTACTTTACCTGCAGAAGTCCCTTTGCCCAAAGACATGCACGTTTTGAGGATAATTTTCAGAGGGAAAACCTTGGTGGGGGGAAGAAGTTACATAGTTTGAGCAACCTGTACTGATTTACTGCATAAAGTTTCCATAAAAGAAGCCTTAACTGCAGTGCACCAATATGGTTTGAAGTGGCCAAGGGTTGGCCATTGTGATAGGGGAGGGAAGAACCAAAAAAAAAAACAAAACATACTTCATTTCAAAAGGAAGGTAACAGCCCTTTTTCTCTACTGAATGATGGGATAATTATGCCATTTAGCTATTTTCACATTCTCTCCTACGTCCTGATACTGATAATCTGCAGGGTAAAACAGATATACCAAAGTCTAGTACTGAATGATGAACAAATACCTTTGTATGCTCCCACAGAAATTTCAAAAGTTTTAATTTTGAACCTTTTATTTACATGCATAATTTGTCAACAAGTTGACAAATAGAAAGGCCAGAGAAATTACTACTTACCTGATCATTTCTTTTCCTCTAAGGAAGGCAGGCCAATCCACATGAGTGGGTTATGCACCTCTACCAGCAGATGGAGATGGAGTAAAGCCGACGTCACGGACATATAGCCCTGCCCAGACATCAGCCCACCAGTATATTCCGGAAAAAACAAAATTGTGGACAAATTGATTATACCTGAACCTGACTAGTGAATCACTCATGTTTCCAGTCAATTAGGAACACTGAGCTCAGACAAAAGAATAAACATTCACTAAACTGAGGAGCTGGGTAAGACATTTACCAGTCCTTCAACGAAGAAAAAGGAACACACTGTCATCCACACATGAAGGACAAACTAAAGTCAGCAGCTGAGAACGAGTTGAGGATTAGACTGCCTTCCTTAAGAGGAAAGGAAATTATCAGGCAAGTAGTAATTTCTCCTTCCTCTGCACTCAGGCAGATCAATCCACATGAGTGGGAAGTACCAAAGCTATTCCCAAACAGGGCGTGAGACTAACTACGGTCCAGCCAACACTGCATGTGTGAAGGCAGAGTCCTGAGACCAAACATCCAAGCAATAATGCTTGGAAAAAGTGTGTAAGGAGGACCACGTGACCCGCTCAACCAATCTCAACAAGAGACAAAGTTCCACCCACAATACCGCTTGAGCCCTAGAAGAATGTGCTCTAATTTGCTTAGGCAAAGGAACCTCGGACTCCACATAGACAGCTGTGATAACTTCCTTAACACAATGGACTATAGTTGCCCATGTTGCCAGTTTACTCTGCTTACCTCCACCATGGAGCATAGTTGGTTAGACTTTGACAGATTTAGTAACCTTCAAGTACTGCTTGACATTCAAGGCATGCAAAAGACAATACTCATTCTCAACTCTATCCTTGTCCAGTGTGGGTAGAGAAATACACTAATTCAAATGAAACTCCGAAACCACTTTCGGCAAAAAGGAAGGTACAGTCTGAAGCTGTACCGCCTCTGGAGACACATGCAGAAACTGCTCATGGCAAGAGAGCACCTGCAGCTCAGAAACCCGCCATGCTGAACAGATTGTCATGAGAAAAACTGTCTTCCTGGTCAGTAGCTGCAAGGGGAAACCATGAAACCGCTGAAAAATAGGACCCACTAAGAAATTCAAAACCAGATTAAGGTCCCACAGAGGAACCAGAAGCAAGGGAGGATGAAGATGCTTAACCCCCTTCAAGAACCATAGAAACATAAAAATGACGGCAGAAGACCACCAACGGTCCATCCAGTCTGCCCAGCAAGCTTTCATACTTTTTTTTTTTTTTATACTTATCTGTTGCTCTTGTCCCTTTTAAGTAACATTTTGGTTCTATTTCCCCTTCCACCCCGCCCTCTATGTAGATAGTGCTGGAGCTGCATCTAAGTGTAGTATCTAGCTAATTGTTTTGAGGTAGTAACCGCCGCATTAAGCAAGCTACTCCCACGCTTGTTTACCCAGGCTGTGCAATTCCGTCCTTCTTGATTGTTTGAATGTAAATCCTCTTTTCTTCATTCCCCCTGCCATTGAAGCAGAGAGCTAAGCTGGATATGCATTGAAAGTGAAGTATCAGGCTTAACAGCAGGCTTATTTGGTTTGGGGTAGTGACCGCCATAACAAGCAAGCTACTCCCCTGCTTTTTTTGTGGATGCAAATCCTTTTTTTCCACATTCCCTCTAGCCATTGAAGCATAGAGCAATGTTGGAGTCGCATTAATCGTGTGTATGTTTATTGAATAAGGACATTAACCGTGTGTATGTTTATTGAATAATCTCCAGGTAGTAGCCGTCATTCCCGCAAGCCACCCCCCATGCCTCTTCTCACCTTTCACATCCTGTAGACTTTATGGATCCACAGTATTTATCCCATGCCCTTTTGAAATCCTTCACAGTTTTGGTCTTCACCACTTCCTCCGGAAGGGCATTCCAGGCATCAACCACTCTCTCCGTGAAGAAATACTTCCTGACATTGGTTCTGAGTCTTCCTCCCTGGAGTTTTAAATCATGACCCCTGGTTCTGCTGATTTTTTTTTGCAATGGAAAAGGTTTGTTGTCTTTGGATCATTAAAACTTTTCAAGTATCTGAAAGCCTCTATCATATCACCTCTGCTCCTCCTTTCCTCCAGGGTGTACATATTTAGATTCTTCAATCTCTCCTCATAAGTCATTCGATGAAGACCATCCACTTTTTTAGTCGCCCTTCTCTGGACTGCCTCCATCCTGTCTGTCCCTTCGGAAATTCGGTCTCCAGAACTGAACACAGTACTCCAGGTGAGGCCTCACCAAGACCCTGTACAAGGGGATAATCATTTCCCCTTTCTTACTCGATATTCCTCTCTCTATGCAGCCCAGCATTCTTCTGGCTTTAGCTATTGCCTTGTCACATTGTTTTGACGACTTCAGATCACTAGACACTATCACCCCAAGGTCTCTCTCATGTGCACATCAGCCATTCTCCCCCCATCGAATACAGTTTTCGGATTTCCACACCCCATATGCATGACTGCACTTCTTGGCATTGAATCTCAGCTGCCATATCTTTGACCACTCTTCCAGTTTCCTTAAACCCCGTCTCATTCTCTCCACTCCTTCCGGCGTGTCCACTCTGTTGCAGATCTTAGTGTCATCCACAAAAAGACAAACCTTACCTTCTATCCCATCCGCAATGTTGCTCACAAAGATATTGAACAGGTCTGGTCCCAACACCGATCCTTGTGGCACTCCGCTCAACACCGCTCTCTCTTCAGAGTAAGTTCCATTTACCATCACACATTGTCTTCTATCCGTCAACCAGTTTGCAATCCAGGTCACCACCTCGGCACTCACTCCTAAGCTTCTCATTTTATTCACCAATCTCCTGTGCGGAACCGAATCAAAAGCCCAAGTAGATGACATCGAGCGCTCTTCCTTGATCCAATTCCTGGTTACCCAGTCAAAAAAGTCAATCAGATTTGTCTGACAGGATCTTCCCCTGGTGAATCCATGCTGCCTCTGGTCCAGCAATACTTCTGACTGTAGATAGTTCACTATTCTTTCAACAGCGACTCCATTACTTTTCCCACCACTGAGGTGAGGCTAACCGGTCTGTAGTTACCAGCCTCTTCTCTGTTTCCATTCTTGTGAAGCGGGACCACCACCGCTCTTCTCCAATCGCTTGGCACCACTCCCGTTTCTAGGGATCTATTGAACAGGTCACACAGCTGACCCGCCAGCACATCTCTGAGCTCCCTCAGTATCCTGGGATGAACTTCATCAGGCCCCATGGCTTTGTCCACTTTCAGTTTCCACAGCTCTTCCCATACATTCTCTACTGTAAATGGAGATTCATCTACTCCATTTCCTTCCAGTTTCTTGTTAACTAGTGACGGTCCTTCTCCAGGGTCCTCTTTAGTGAACAAAGAACTGAAGTATTTGTGTAATATTTCTGCCATTTCTTCGTCTCTCTCCACACATTGATTCTTTTCACCTTTCAATTTCACTATACCACTGAACTTTTCTCCTTTCACCGATGTATCTAAAAAAATGTTTTGTCACCTCTCTTTACCTCTTTGGCAATCCTTTCTTCCGCTTGACTTTTTGCCGTCTTGATTACTTTCTTTGTCTCCCTCAGTTCTACCAGATATTCTTCTTTGTGCTCCTCCCTTTGGGATCCTTTATATTTCTTGAACGCTGTTCTTTTAGCCTTTATTTTGTCAGCCACCTCTCCTTTGAGAACCAGATAGAAAAGTAAAGAAAAGAAAAATGAAACTTAACATATCTATTAGTTGCCTTGGTAATTGCTTCTTTTAGTTTGGTCCACTGTTCCACATCTCTTGTTTTCTCAGCCTGCTAGTTCTTCCTCTAGGTACTTCCTCATTTCATCAAAGTCCGTGTTTTTGAACTGCAAAACTTGGGTCAGTGTGCTTTGTTTCCGTATCCTTTTTGTGATATTAAACCACACTGTTTGATCACTGGTGCTGAGGTGGGTGCCCACCTGGACATCAGAGATATTATCTCCATTAGTGAGCACTAAATAGAGTATAGCTCCCTCTCTCGTGGGTTCCATTACCATTTGTTTGAACAAAGCTCCTTGCAGAGCATCCACTATTTCTCTGCTGTTAGATTTTGCAGATGGGATTCTCCAGTTTATATCAGGCAAATTAAAGTCTCCAACGATCACCACTTCTCCCTTCTTTCCCATCTTTTGGATGTCTTAGACTAGATCTCTGTCAAGCTCTTCCTTTTGGTTTGGAGGCCTGTAAACCACTCCAATAAAAATGGATGTCCCATCTTTTTTTAAGTTGGGCCATAATGCTTCTTGATTGCCCCATCTTCCTTGCAGCTCAGATACTTGGATATTGTTTCTGATATAAAGAGCCACTCCTTCCCCTTTCTTATCCTCTCTGTCCTTCCTTAACAAGTTATAGCCCAGTATTGCCGTATCCCAATCGTGAGATTCCGTGAACCACATCTCCATGACAGCAACAATATCCAAGTCTGCTTCTACCATTAGGGCTTGCAGATCTGGGATTTTATTGCCCAAACTATGAGCATTTGTGCTCATAGCTTTCCAGCTTAGGTTACTGCTGTTCCTGGACTGCTTTTGTGAATTATTTAGTTGAGTTTTGTTGTCCACTTCTCCCTTTCCCTTTGTGCAAAGGAAAGGATTAGTGCCTTTGATGACAGATTCATCCAGCACAATGAGCTTTTTCTTTTGGTTACTGATCTGGAATTTCTTTATGCATTAGGTTTCTTCTCTCTTTTTCAGATATCACTTCAATTTCTTTCTCAAGAACTTCTTCAGTATTTACTACAGAGAAGGCTTTTTGTACTTGTTGCACTTGATACAGTGTGAGTCTCTGCATCACAGGTTCAATTCTACCAGAGCCCACTGTAATCGTTTGAGTTCATTAATGCCCTGTGTGAGTGTGTGTGTTGGGGGGGGGGGGGTGTAGTAGACTTGTGGGCTGCACAGCTGTCAAGAATGGGTGCCTGTGGGTCATGGGTCTTATACTACCTGAGCCCACTGTAAATCTCTTTATCCTTGACTTTTGGTTTTTCTGTGGTAATGGGGAATTAATTCCTGAAAATTGTAAAGAGGGTGAGCCTTTCTTCATTGTAGCTAATTCAGCTTTAACTTCAGCCAGCTCCTTTTTCAAGGTCAAGAGTTCTGAACAAATGGGGCACGTTTGGATGAGAAGACGAAGGCCCATCATTGACTCACCCCCTATAGCAAGCGAGAGCTCTACATGAACCTTCAGGGTGTTAAGGGCTAAACCTTTAAGCAATCCTTCCTGTTGGAATTCCAAAATCAATGGAATCTCCAATTTGAGAAGCTGAGAACCTTGCTCCTCATACCAGGCCTCTGACACTTGCCGAGCTCTAACATAAGCCACAGACAGAGAATTTTCTGACCCGGAGTAAAGTGGAAATTACTACAGAATAACCATGCTTCAACAACTGATCCTCTCAAGGGCTAAGCCGTAAGACAAAACCAAATTGGACTGAGATGCAGAATGGGTCCCTGACAACAGATCTTTCCTGGGTAGTAGTCAGAGAGGACTGCCCACCAATAGCCTATGCAGATCAGCATACCATGGCCTCCGAGTCCAATCCAGAGCCACCAGAAGTACAGTTTCAGTCTGGATTGCAATCTTTCAAATGATCCTGCCCATCAGAGACCATGGCAGGAAGGCATAACACACGCCGCCCCACCTGAACAAGAGCATAGATACCCAGTGCTCTCAGACCCCTTCTGCAATTGAAGAACCGTGAAACTTTTGCATTGCTGGAGATCACCAGTAAATCAAAATATGGTTGATCCCAGCGCACCACTATGAGTTGAAAAGCTTTGCCTGCTAACTTCCACTCTCCTGGGTCCAAATTCTGCCTGCTGACAGTCAGCCCTTACACTATCCTTTCTGGCAATGTAAAAGGCAAATATGTCAAAGATGTTGCTCTGCCCATACCATGAGTGCATCTATCTTCTCAGACACTTGATGGCTTCTGGTTCCACTCTGATTACTGATGTAAGCAACTGCGCCACATTGTTTGACATTATCCCTGACCACTTAAGGCTCTAGACACTCAGCGAACTTCAAGCATGCCAGACGAACCCCATGTGCTTCCAACTGATTGATGCTCCATTGATACTTCTCGTTACTCCAGCAACCTTGTACCACCAACTCCTCACAGTGAGCCCCCCCAACCCAGAAGGCTCGCATCTATTGTGAGTACTAACTAATCCGGTATGTCCAAGGAAATTCCTTTTGTGAGATGATCCGCCTGCAACGACCAATGCAATTGGATGCTCAATGTCGATGGCAAGTGAAGCCTCACTGTGTACTCCTGTGACTGTGGATTCCACTGGGAAAACAATATGCACTAAAGAGGCATGTGCACCCTCACCCAGGGGACAACCTCCAACATGGCTGCTATCAAACCCAGGACTTGTAGATAAGACCATATTGTCTGGCAAATAGGCCTTCATAGGGTTTGAACTTGAGCAATCAATTTTTGAATGCGAGGCTGGCAGAAACACTCTGGCTTGCTTCTTATCAAAATGAATGCCGAGATACTCCAGCATCTGAGATGGCTGTAAGCTGCTCTTGGCCAAGTTCACCACCCAGCCTAGATTTTGCAGTAAGGAGACCACTTTGCAAGAAGCCAGATTATTCTTCTACGCTCTTGGCCTGAATCAACTAGTCATCCAGATACGGATGAACCAGGATGCCGTCCTTGTGTAAAAAGACACCTCCACCACTACCACCACTCTGATCTTGGAGAAGGTACTGGGCACAGAGGCCAGCTTCAAGGGCAGGGCTTGAAACTAATGAAAACATCCCAGAACAGCAAACCGCAGGAATGGTTGATGCTCCTTGCGAATGGGAATATGTAGATATGCTTCCGTCAGGTCCAGAGAGGTGAGAAATTCTCCTGATTGCACTGCCATAATTACGGAGCGCAAATTTTCCATTTGGAAATGAGTCATCTGAAAATGTTTGATGCCTTTGAGATCCAGGATGGGTTGAAAGGACCCCTCCTTTTTGGATATGACAAAATAAATGGAATAGCGGCCCGTATTTTCTTGTGACTCGGGATCAGGAATCGCAGCCTTCAAATCCTCCATAAGGTAGTCTCCACTGCCACCCTCTTCTGTGGAGTTGCAGGGAGAAATCATAAAAGCATCCGGAGGAATGCGAAGAAACTCTAGAGTTAGCCGTCCTTACCACTCCCTGGACCCATTGGTCAGATGTGATCTGGAACAACCTCTAATAAAAGCAAGATAAATGCCCACTTATCTCCTGCACCAGTGAGTGAGTCTGCACACCTTCATTGTGAAAATCAAGATGATCCACTCACGGAGCCCACATCCTTTAGAGGCTTTCGGGGTTGAAAGGACCGAGATCTACCAAAGGGATGAGGCCTCTGAGTACTCACTCCCCTATAAGGACAAAAGCGTATGCAATCTCTAGCATGACCTCTTGCCCCCAAAGGATGCAATTTCGGCTTTTTATCCTCTGGCAAACAAGGGATCTGTGATTCCTCCCATCTACGGAAGGCTGCAGAAGTATGCACACAGGAAAACCCAGCACGTTACCTACATGCATAAACATAGGCTGCAGTCTTACGTGCACATGTGCGTGCAGTCACTGCACAAGAAAGTACACATGCAAATGCATGGGAAAAAAACACTCCTGTGGCCTACCACGCAGCTGGAGAAACCAAGTCAGAGAGGGGCCTAGCCAAAAGCTCCTCAACCCGCTGAGCCTGCGCTGCCTTCTCACCTCAAACTCCCCAGAAGTAAAAGGGAAAAAAAAAAAAAAAAAAAAAAGATGTTGACCACCAAAGGCGAGGGAAAAAGACCTGGTAAGGAAAGGAATAAGGGAAATAAACTTCCCTACTCTCTCTCTCTTTTTTTTTTTTTTTTTATCTGAGCTCAGCTCTCCCTGGCTGAGAGCAGAAATGGTCTCTGACTACAGGGGGAGAGGGCAAAAGCAGTCACTACCTAGCCTCCCTCATCTTCCAACTTTTTCCTTTTATTCCACCCCTGCTGGACGCAGGATGCTCAACTGAGGGAGGGATCCACTGGTATCACCTCAGGAGCTCAAGCCGTGCTTCCAAACTTCTCTTATTTTTCCTTTTTTTAAAAAACTACAAGCAATTCCCTCTTAGAGAGATGCATGACCACCATCTGCTGGAGATGGAGAATACTGATGGGCTGATGTAGGGGCAGGGTTATATGTCCATGACGTCAGCTTTGCTCAGCCTCCATCTGAGGTAGAGGTGCATAATCTACTCATGTGGATTGGCCTGCCCGAGTGCAGAGGAATGAAATATTGTACTTCAGAGTGGATGATCTGATCAGTTAAAAATATGATTTTAAAGGTGTGCAATTCAAAAAATGTATCAAGAACAGAAACCTATTGCTCCTTGTGTGGAAGTTGCTCAACAGCTGTAATTCTGAATCTCCACAGAACATGTTTCTCCTTCCTTGTTTTTGACAGAATCATCTCTTGCTGGGTACCTCTATAGTAAAATGCACAAGATAGCAAAGTGATGGATCCACTACTATAAAGGATGGCTATTCAATTCCAAGCTATAGAAAATTTTCAAAAGCAGTGCTTCATGACAGTCTCTTGATTTAGGCTTTTCACTGTCAATCTGATTGAACACCCTTTCCCTTACAGAACAGGAACTAATCTTGGATTCCCATTCATAAATTGAATATGTCAGGCTCTTTTTTTTTTTTTTTTTTTTTTTTTTTAATTTTCATGCAAAATGTTTTAAAATACAAAAATAATTGCTTCAGTAGATCAGAAACCATTAATAAAAGTAGGCTTGAGTTAATGTGTATGCAATTCTATTCTCCTAAGCAACACATCAGAATGTTATATGTATATATTAAGATTACAAAAAGCCATCTGTATATATTGGGGGAAAGGACTGGTCATTTCTTCTAAAATTGATTATCCGACTCCTTCAACTTTTAAATTTCATTTGTCTTTATTTTAGCTTCCTCTTACTATAAAGAAAAAATAATAATTTCCAAGGGAATAAATTAAGAAACAAACAATTAAAATGAACTTAAGAAAGGGACATCAAAAACAATAAGGGCTCAAAATTAAAATTTATTTACACAGTACAAAAAAGGTATGCTGGTGCATAAATACGTAAACAGAAAACAGAAAATGATGAAACAAAACATTTGTTTAAAGAAATGATATACAATATACATGCTAAAACAACATTTTAAAAAGCAATTACATTTCAAATAAAATTTTGAATATACCAACAAAAGAAAATAAAACATATTAAAATCTTTGAAGACGCTTGAATATCAAGATTCAAATAACACCTTCTGGTAATTTATATGGAGTGTTTCTTAAATAGAATGTCAAAAAATAATTGATTTTATACATGAAAAACTCATTAAGCCTTTGATTAAAATCTTACAGCCTGATCATAAAAAAACACTTTGCAGGTAAATATAATACAGGCTGGTAAGTAATTTGTTGTGTATCTATTGTGATTATATACTTTTTGAAACTAGATTGCACTGAATGAAAATGTACCCAACTGTAGCCATGACTAAATTAATTCCTAAACTTTTAAAGATTGTAACACTTCTAAATAAAAAATAACTAACAGACCCAGAATAATGTATATTCATAAATGCATATACTAAGCAACTGTGCAAACACTCCACCATGCAAATAATTTATACTACATATTGTACAGACAACCTAATTTCACAGGGCCTAAAAACTAGACAAAATCCAGCAAAAATGGACATACAATAGAAAAACTGAGTAGATACTGCACAATTTTAAGTCTTGTTTATCAAATTCAATTTTGTCATCCTGAAAACTATGCTTCATATTACTGCATAGTTATTCAAATATGAAATCAAATCGATACATTCTTCAGTATTGCCCATATTTGTACAATGGTCATGATCCAATCCCACTAGGATAATGAATCTTTGATGATAAACCGCTGTTTCCCTTGAAACACTTTTGTACTAGCCATTTTCAGTACTTCTATAATTATATGTTAGGATCTGGGATTCATTCTAGCAAGACACACCAGATCAGCACTTGGGTGACAGCTTCTAATGACTTTCATATTCATGTGTTTATTCTAAGCTTAGTCTCCTGCTCAATTAAGATTTTATTTAATTACCCTTTTCCAGCGACTCTAAAGTTAATAGCATTATTTCATACAAACTCATACAATGTGGGTCTTATATGCAAATGAGTATTGTGTGTGACTGGACCCTTCCTAGTATCAAATAGTATTGCTTTAATTTTATAACTGCTATTAAGTACTGTTATAATTAATAAAATGAATATTTATCTAGATTACCTTTACAGCTTCATTTTTACAATAATCTTGATAATGGCAGCTAGGATTTTAATGCTAGAGAGATTTTGCTAAGCCTATACTCTATTTCAAGCTAAAATTAGACAGTTAAAAGGGTACTAATGAGGGAAACGCTCTGGATGCAGCAATTAGTAGACCTAAAGAAAGTTATGCAAAAATGTGGCCTCAAAGATACAACCTAGAACATGCCAGATGCCTTGTGCAGTGCTGTAGAGTGATTTTAAATGAATTCCAAATCCTCTAATTCATGGTCTGCCCTAGACAGCAAAATCTAGCTGCTTAAAAATACAAAAGAGTGCTTACGCATTAAATCAGTGTTTTAGATTGAGCAAAGACTAATTTTGAGTCTGAATAAGCCATCAATCAGATATGTAACACTGTGCAAAGGCTCTATTTGGTTACTATATGATATCCTACATTGATCTACTGTATTTTGTGTTTCTGAATATAGGGTTTAATATGTTAATTTCTATGATCAATAACTGGATATATTGTATTGAGGTTCACAATGTGGACCTGATGTAACGTGATAAATGTGATTATCTTTGGTTTTAGGATATTCACATAGCATTTTTATTAGGAAACAGCATTACACATTCTTTACACCCCCCCCCCCCCCCCCCAAAGAGTCTATTATAGGCAATAACATTTTTTTTTAAACTGATTAAAACTTCTTACTATACAGCATTATGGGCCATGGGAAGGCCTGCTTTCCTCAGCTACAAGCTTTGATGGATAATTAGGAATATGTTGACTTCTGTGATTTATTTATATTTTAACTTAGGAATTCTGTATATTTGTACTTTTAATTCTCATCTGTATAACTAGTTAATATAACAGTTCTTAATATTGCGCTGTTCCAAAATTCTCACTTTACAAATAAACTGAAGGCTCAAAAATCACTTTGCAAACAGTCTAAAAAAAAATCCAAGTTAGTCTCTAAGAGCATCATGGACAAGAGGATTGGAATTGTGATTGTGGAATAATTGTTATGGTCCCCTGATGAGGGCAACTGGGTGCTGCCGAAACGCTGTAGCGTCAGGTTTTCTCTGGATAAACAGCAAACCAATCTGGATCTGTACTGATTTTGACATTTTGATACCTTGGGTAAGTTCTGGATAAACAGCAGACCATCCGTATTCGCAAGGAGTTCGACATTCTGATACCGTGGAGGCAGCTTTGGAATGCACCTGGTGAAACGTGGTCATTTGTAAGAATTTAGAGTGTGTGGGGGATACAGCGCGCCATTATAAAAGACCGACAAGCGCCTGCGGGGAGGGCCCCATTAACAGGGCGCTTGCCGGCCGGTCGTCGACCCCCGCTCCCCCACCCTCGGAGTGGTCTTACCTTGGCCGGGTGGAGGGGCGGGGGAGGGGAGGAGAGCAGCACGGCGGAAGGCCGAAGCGCCGAAGATGGTGGGAGGCCCCGGGAACCCCATTGAGGCGCGATGGCGCCGGCGCGCTCCAGCGCGATGACGTCATCGGGGGGGCGCGCGCAGGCGCGCGGGCCTCAGCCCGGGGTCTCGCGAGACATCGGGCGCGAATTCCGGCCCGAGGTCTCGCGAGACCTCGGGGCTTAAATGCAGGGCGAGCGCCGCGCCAGGCCCTTTTTCGCTGGCCGGCGCTCGCATTCGATTACGGAGAGGCTCCGCAGAGGATTCAGCGGCGGGGCAACACAAAAAAAAAAAAAAAAACGAGCGGACTGCAGGCACTCCGGGCGTTCGCCGAGAGGACCCGGAGAACCGCGACGGTGGCCTAAAGGGCACAGACGAACGCTCTCGGAGCGGAGAGCGAGGCGCGGCCACGTGGGGGCGGACTCCGGAGGCAGCCAGCGGCACTACAAGGCAAGGCAAGGCAACGGAGCATTTCAACCGGCTACAAACCAGCACGTCCCCTTCTCCACGGGGAATCCTCTACAGCCAGGAGGCACTGGGAGGCGGCGCTTGGAGGCGGCCGGAGGAACAGCAAGGACCTGGCCAGAGGGCGGAAGCCTGGAAAGCTGCATCGCAGGTTTCGGATGGGCCTCAGCAGCTGGTGACTAACTGTGAGTACAAACTTTGTTTTCCGCCCATTGGGGTTCGGCCGGCCAGCCACGCAAGGGGACCGCGGGAGGACACAGAACTGGGAGTTGCGAGAACTCGAGGACAGAGAGGCCTTACCCGCGATTGCAATCATGGCTGGTAAAGGAGTGAAAGCAGGACCGCAGACGAGGCAGACAAGGGGGACGAACCGGCAACCTCGGACGGCGGAACCAAGGCCAGGGACGCCAAAGGGACCAGAGCGTCCGCGAGAGAGAGGCGCAGACCAGGGAAAACGCCCCAGGACGACCAGCGCTCAGCCGCGAGGAAAGGGGCAAGCTCAGGCCAGCAAGGGAGCCAGGAAGCAGACGGTGAAGAACCAGAAGGGGCGGTCACCGGCGGGGGAAGTCGACACGGCCGGGAAGAGCGGAGGAGCGACCGGAACGCAGCCGGAGGCGGGGCAATCCAGCACGCCCCAGTCGAGCTGGCCCGCAGGAGCGCAGCCGGGGGCAGGGCAGTACAGCGTGCCTCCCTGGGGCTGGCCCGCATGGCCTCCAACGGGATCGTCAGCACCGCAAGGCCAAGAAAGTAATCCTTCCTTTCACAACGCATGGCAAGCCTCAATGTACCCTCCATGGTGGCAGGTACCACCGCCATGGTACACAGCGCCAACGGGCAGCAACGCCACTGCGGGAGCAAGCACACTGGGAGCGGAGGCCGCCGTGCAGGTGGCGACGGAGAAGGACACATCCAGCGGTGAGGCCGGCACCGGGAGCGGACACCGGCCCCCGGCACCGCGGGAAGCGGTGGAGCGGGCCGAGGAGCCGGGAAGGCATCGCGAAGCAGCGGCGTTGTCGGCAGACGCAAAAGGCAAGGGGGCTAAACGAAAGAGAAATACCGGTGACTCCAGTGAGGGATCCTCCGAGGAGGAATCCGATGAGAGTGAGGCAGCGGCTGACTCCCCGGTCAAAACACCGCGGGAGATAGCGTCGGCCACTGCGGCAGCAGTAGCCCTCCCCAATTTGGCCGAACTGTGGGAGAGCGTGCCAAAGGTGTTGCGAAATAAGATAAACAGGCGTGAATACATCGATATTTTCTCGATATTGGAGGGCAGGAAAGGGGCGGCGGAGAAGAAAAAGGGAAAGAAAAAGGAAGAGCAGAAAGAGGGGGAGGTAAAGGTGCCCAGGAACATAACTAATTGGACCAGGGCATTCTTAAGAATGATAAGCATCATAGGGAGGGAGGACCCATCCCAGTACGCCCCGATGCTGAGTTATGCAGATTCCATATTGGAGGCCTATAAGGAATATCAGGGGTGGTGCTGGCTGAACTACGACGAGAAGTTCAGGGATAGAATGGAGGAGAACGGGAACTTGTCATGGGCAGCACAGGATGTGGGATTGTGGCTACGACAGATGACCAGTAAGGTCATGGAGACAGGGGCGCCGCGAAAATCGGTTAGGCCGCATAACGGCGCGACTAGCGCGGGCAGCAATTCGTGGGGGGAAAGCGGCAATAACAGGGTGTGTTGGCGTTTCAATAAGGCGGGGTGCAATTTCCAAGACTGCAAGTTCAAACACATATGTTCATTATGTGCAGCACCGCATCCGGCTGCGAAATGTGCGAGGAAGGGTCAGGGGACGGCAGCCGGGAGTAATGGGAAGGGGAGGTAAGGAAGTATTTGAAAAGGCGCTGTCCCCCGTGTGTTTGGCAGGCATGCTGGGGTGGTTAGCCATATACCCCAGGAGACGGGAGGCAGAACAGTTGAGAGAAGGATTCGAGCAAGGTTTTAGGATACCTTTCCAAGGGACGGTTAAGGGCATAAGTTACGGGAATTCCTCATCGGCAACAAGACTGGCAGACATAGTGCAACAGAAAGTGGATAGGGAGATCGATTTGGGCAGGATGGCGGGACCATTTGCGGACCCCCCGTTCGCGGCGATGATGTTATCACCTTTGGCAGTAGTGCCCAAGAAGGAGCCGGGAGAGTTTCGGTTAATACAAAACCTCTCCTTCCCGACGGGGTCCTCGGTGAACGATGGCCTCCCAGAGGAGGCGTGCACCGTTCAATACACGTCCTTCGACGAGGCTGTGGCACTGGTCAGGCGTTGCGGGGAAGGGGCTCTAATGGCTAAGGCGGATATTAAGTCGGCCTTTCGATTGCTCCCCGTGCACCCTGACAATTTCCCCATATTAGGCTTCCAATTTAGGGGGGCATACTTTTTCGACAAGTGCATGCCTATGGGGTGTTCTGTCTCCTGTGCTTACTTTGAAATGTTTAGTTGTTTTTTGCAATGGGTCTTACAAAAAAGGGCAGGGAATTGTAATGTGGCACATTATCTAGACGATTTCCTATTCGTGGGCCCAGCCGGCACGGATACATGCCAAAAAACATTGGCGGCATTCCAGGGCATGGCGGCCGATTTCGGGGTCCCGCTAGCGGAGGAAAAAACCGAGGGCCCAGCTACGACCCTATCATTCTTAGGGATCGAACTGGACACGCAGGCTATGACATCGCGGCTTCCGCTTGAGAAGTTGAACAAATTACGGGCTATGCTCCGGCAGGCCCTGGCCAGCAAGAAGACGACTTTGGTCGGCTTACAATCCTTAATCGGGAGTTTGAACTTCGCATGCCGGGTCATCCCGATGGGTAGGGCGTTTCTGAGGCGGCTGGCGGACGCAACAAAAGGGGTTAGGCGGCCGCAACACCGCATCAGAATCACGAGCCCAATTAGAAAGGAAGTGGCTATGTGGTTGGAATTCCTGGACAATTTTAACGGGATTTCCATGTGGCAGGAGGAGGCGAGGTCGAGCCAGGACCTAGATATACACACGGATGCATCGGGCGGATGGGGATTTGGGGCATACTGCCAGGGCGCGTGGTGCGCTGCACCGTGGCCAGAGGAGTGGAGGCAGAGCGGGTTAGTGAAGAACATAACATTCCTAGAGTTATTCCCGATCCTGGTGGCCATCACGGTCTGGGCACATAGGTTGGGCAACAAAAAGATCATTTTCTGGTCGGATAACATGGCCGTGGTGACCGTGCTTAACAGGCAGGCGGCGCGTTGCTCTAAGGTGGCCGCGTTGTTGAGGGAAGTGGTCCTACAGGGCTTACGAACGAACATGACAATAAGAGCGAAACATGTACCAGGCATCCATAATCAGGTGGCGGATGCATTATCCAGGGCTAAGTGGGATCTTTTTCGCCAACAGGTGCCGGAGGCGGAAGCGGAAGGAGTTCCCATGCCAACGCAATTATGGCAGATTGGAATGATACGGAATGGGGGTTGCTAAGGTCATCGGTGGCCCCAGCAACCTGGAAAGCATACTGCAAAGGGTTCTCTAGCGTACAAACATTTTTGCAAGGGCAGGGATGGCAAGGGGGGCGCATAGAGAGCAGGTTCATAGAGAGGTTCGTGGCATGGGCGAAAGAGGAAGGGATGTCCAGAGGATCAACGGTGAATCAACTGGCAGGTTTTGCATTTTTTGCAAAAGCGCAGGGCTTGGGTGACCCCATGGATAATTTCATGGTCAAGAAGCTGCTAGCCGGCTGGGCCAGAAGCACGGTCTGGAAGGGGGACAAGAGGCGGCCAATAACCCATGAGATATTGGTAAGTCTATGGCACGCGGTAGCGCAGGTAGCGTCAGAGAGATTTGAGGTGATTCTTTTCAGAGCCGCTTTCTGTACAGCTTTTTTCGCAGCTCTGAGGGTCAGTGAATTGGTGGCGGCGTCCAAAACGGATGAAGGAAGTGATGGCATACTTCATACTAACGTCACAGTCCAGGGACAGGGCATCACCATAAGGGTGCATAAATCGAAAACCGATCAGAGGGCGAAGGGGGCGGACATAAGGCTAGCTAGGGTGCCAGCACAGGTAACCTGTCCGGTACAAAACATGGAAAATTACTTACAAATCAGGCCACGAGGGGGTGCCCACTTGTTAATCCATAAGGATGGGGTGCCGTTAACCAAATTTCAGTTCGCGGCAGTACTGCGGAGGGTAGTGGAAAGTGTGGGTTTGAACCCGGAGGAATTCAGTACGCATTCCTTTAGAATTGGGGCCGCCACGAGTGCGGCGCAGGCCGGCCTGCCCATGGAGGTAATTCGAAGGATAGGCAGGTGGCGATCGGCAGCAGCAAATAGGTACGTGAGGCATGAAGGGGTTGGGAACGGGCAGTAACGTAAGAATTCATATCTCGCCCACAGGTCCATTCTCCCGGAGGAAGGTAGTATGGTTGGTGGGACACTCTTTCGTGCACTGGGCGGCTCGGGAGAGACCATACGGAACGCACCTGGGATTGGCACCACGGGGAGTCGGTGTAACCTGGATGGGAATCCGGGGCATGAAGTGGGGTCGGCTGATCCCGGAATTGCAGAACAGCTTGCGCGCAAGGCAGAAGCCGGATGTCATAGTCGTTCATTTGGGGGGCAACGACTTGGGGGAAATTACAGCTAAACAGTTGATTGATGATATAAAAAGGGATTTGGAGGCGATAAGAGAGATGGCCCAGGGAACAACCATAGTATGGTCGGAGATCATACCCAGGCTAAAATGGCAGGGCGACAAGCTATGGTGCAGAGGGCGCAAGAAGGTGAACAGGCAGATCGAAGTCTGGGCCCGGAAGGGGGGCATAGCGACGATTCGGCACGATTGGGCAGATGAGCCATGCCTAGGTCTGTATAGACCGGACCTGGTACACCTGTCGGATACGACCTGTTCAACAATGCGATGCAGGAGGCGTTGGAGAAGGCGCTGAGCGAAGTTGGGGCCGCAGTAGGGGATTGGGGGACCCTGGTGTTGGGGGGGCCCGGGACAAGTGTAACACTATCCCGGTCTGGTGGCGGGGGTACCCGAGTTAGGGGGGCCAGGAGGGGCCCGGACGACACGGTGGGAAAACCGTGGCCACAGGAAGGAGAAGTGCGTAGAGGTGGGCGTGGGCTGCCCGGGGGATGGCCCCATGGCTTGGACATGGCGGGGGGCCGGTTAGAGCGTATGGCGGACTGGCTAAAATGGCGGACGCTGGTACGAAGCCCGGTATAATAATATTTGACGAACGCACTAATACTCGGGTACCGAAAAGTTGGGGTTTTATGTTAATAATTAATAAAAGCTGCGGCCTATTTACACCAATACTGGAGTATGTGTGGCTAATGGATGGTGATAATGTAAGGGGGGAGGGGGGAGAGAGCAAGGCGGTGCAAGCTGCCACTGTTATAAAAGACCGACAAGCGCCTGTGGGGAGGGCCCCATTAACAGGGCGCTTGCCTGCCGGTCGTCAACCCCCGCTCCCCCACCCTCGGAGTGGTCTTACCTTGGCCGGGTGGAGGGGCGGGGGAGGGGAGGAGAGCAGCACGGCGGAAGGCCGAAGCGCCGAAGATGGTGGGAGGCCCCGGGAACCCCATTGAGGCGCGATGGCGCCGGCGCGCTCCAGCGCGATGACGTCATCGGGGGGGCGCGCGCAGGCGCGCGGGCCTCGGCCCGGGGTCTCGCGAGACATCAGGCGCGAGACCTCGGGGCTTAAATGCAGGGCGAGCGCCGCGCCAGGCCCTTTTTCGCTGGCCGGCGCTCGCATTCCCACCCACCCACCCAAATAAGAGCAAGAAAGGGAGGACAAGGAACACTCAGGAGGAGGTAGTCAGAAGATAATGTTAGCAAGAGATTTATCAAATGTACAATTGTCGCAGCATGCAGGGTTGGCGGGGGTACCCGAGTTAGGGGGGCCAGGAGGGGCCCGGACGACACGGTGGGAAAACCGTGGCCACAGGAAGGAGAAGTGCGTAGAGGTGGGCGTGGGCTGCCCGGGGGATGGCCCCATGGCTTGGACATGGCGGGGGGCCGGTTAGAGCGTATGGCGGACTGGCTAAAATGGCGGACGCTGGTACGAAGCCCGGTATAATAATATTTGACGAACGCACTAATACTCGGGTACCGAAAAGTTGGGGTTTTATGTTAATAATTAATAAAAGCTGCGGCCTATTTACACCAATACTGGAGTATGTGTGGTTAATGGATGGTGATAATGTAAGGGGGGAGGGGGGAGAGAGCAAGGCGGTGCAAGCTGCCACTGTTATTACTTTCTTGGTGCAGAAACATTGGAGATTACTGCAAGACGTTGTTTGTCAAGTGGGAAGATCTTTTGAGTTTTTTGCAGCGTTAGAAATAAAGCACACATTTTTTGAGCAGTATACAAACAGGAAGGCATTACATACTCGAGGAGGATTATTCCCCAGGAGAACTTTATAATTGTTTCTGACCATTTGGGAACTTGGATTTTTTTTTAGACTGTTTGCAAAGTGATTTTTGAACCTTCAGTTTATTTGTAAAGTGAGAATTTTGGAACAGCACAGTGAGCAGCCTTCAAGATGCATTTTGTTTGTTTTTTAGCAATGGGTGTAGTTAATATTATGACTTCAGGTGTAAAAGATTGTGGGGGAGGGTATTTATAGTTGGGGAAGGGTTGTGTAGTATGAATGAGTATGTGTGATGTGACATTGTGTGTGTGTTGAGGGGTATACTACATCTTATCAATGTTGTATTAAAAGAGAAGTGTTACTTTGGAAGTAAAATGTTAGCTTTTAACGTTTTTGCATAAGTAAATTTGAATCGCTTGATAAACAAAAGTTTAGTCAAAAGGACAGTTGTGAGCTACAATGAGGGACTGTTCCTTTGGGATTTTTTTGATTATAAAACCCTGACAAATTCCTGGGAAAAAATGAAATTTGAAAACAAAGGTCCCTACTGAAGGAATAGCCTGTTTAGTGTAAATTATTGAATTTATACTTTGTTGTATATTGCTTTGTGCTAACCTAGAAAAAGTGATTTATAAATTTGATAAAATGAAAAAAAGATACAGGTGTGCTATGAATGCATTTTTACCTTATGGTAAGTTTTGGAAAGAATCCATTATTAATAAATGGAGAAGGCAGGATAAACAGGTTTTATTAGTATTCAAAATATCTTTCCAAAACTTGTAACACAAGTGTATTCAGAATATACCATATATACCAGGCAGCCAGGAACCCATCCAACAACAGATTTACAACAAACCAGTTTATAATAGTTAAGGAAAACAATTAGTCTGGGCGCATGTTAATTATATCTATAGACACTGATCTGAAGCAAACAGGGCTCAACAAAATCACTTCAATTATCAAACAAAACTTCCAGGAATTAATGGGAGGTTATCTACGTTTTATAAAAATAAGAGGTAGCAACATGTCTCAGGGAAAATATCCTGACCTAATGCAGGCAGATTATGCCAAAAACTGTAGGAACTGTATACATGTGGTAATTTCTTTGAGCAGCATCCTTCTGTGGTCTGTATCTGACTCAGCTCTGGAACATTATCTGCAAATCAGATACAAAAATAAAGCATCTTGCTTTCTGTACTGAATTAAGATTCAAACAGTGTTTGAAAAGAGAAAACATATTTGTTTTCTTCATTAGTTTAAAATAAAATAACTACATATCTGGTGATTCCCATAAATGTAGGACTCAAGCTATAATGATCCAACATGAGTCTAATGTCCAGATTCATCTATTCTTTATATTTGTAAAAGGGCAATACAGAGAGTAATTAAGTAATGCAAGCCTCTCCTAAAATTACGCCAAAATGCAAATATGAGGAATGCTGTAAAATTTCTGGACTTCTATTGGTTGGCAGCAGTTACAGTTCATGATTTTTATGAATGAATTCAACATAAACTAGTATCCCTGCCTGAATCATTTAAAACATTCTCATTTATAATATATTTTTTTATTTAGTCAAATAGTGTTTTCTGTCCTCATTTGGAAAAACACATATTTACTCTGGAAAATTTCCTACATGGCATAATATAAATCTGCACAGGGAAGATTTTCATGTGTGCCAGATTCTCTGTGGGGAAAAGACATACTCGCCCATACTGTATAGGTCGGGCCCTTTTTCCCCCTGATAAGGATAAGCATTTTAAAAACAATTTTCCCACTTGCATAAAAGGTAAAGGCAGTGGTGTCGTAAGGATCTCTAGCACCTCGGGTTAATACATTTCTGTTGCTTCCCATGTGCTCCCCTCCCCCTTTTCCACCATCACCACCACCATCCTTCCTCGTAGAAATGCTTAAGGCAACAGAAACAGCCACCATTTCAAACACCCTCTTCTCGCCTTTTACCTGTTTGTGGCTAAAACATACACAAAAAGAGGGCCCGAGTACCCCCTATAACCCGGTATCTGGAGGCTTTGACTCCCACTGCCCCCCTTTGCTATGCCACTGGCTAAAGATTAGTAGCATATACACAATTAGACCAGAGTTACAGGTTAAAAAAAAAACAGTTTAGTATAAACATGTCTCTTGCATGTCATCTATATTATATTTAGGGCTTTGTTTTTAGACATTCATAAATTATAAATTTAGGAGTTTATTTTCCAGCTAATGAGGAATTCTTTGAGGGTATAAAAACCTGGTGCTCTTCTGGGCGATTACTATTGCTAGGTTCCTTTTCAGTTTAAATTAAATACGTACATTTGTGCACCTGAGAGGAAAAGGCTCACAATCGGATTGGAGAACCCAAGGCAGGAAAAGGGAGGAATGAGAGTATATGGGGAAGTGATCTTCTTCAGTGTTTGTCAAACACATTTTTTTTAAACACTGGAGGTGTTTTATCAATGTTTATTGGGTAAAACCTAAAATCAGAAGCCCTAATTATATTGCAACTCAACACTTCCACAATAAATTGACACTGTCATTTGGTTGACATGAAACTGCTCAACATGGATTCAGATTATCTCTCTCCGTGGAAAAGGATTGTAGCTGCCCCTGTTGCTGCTATGACTGTTACTTCTGCTTGCAGTAGTCTGCAGTTTCTAGCCTCACCCCCTGATGTCCTGTAACTTTACAGAACACCAACATAAGGTTCTAAAGCAGTTGCATTTCATTTTTGACAAAATTTCCCATATACATAGGAGAGCTGATAGCAAATGCTGGAGGAAGTGTATGCAAATTGGTATCTTATGTCTTGCTTTCTTGAGATACTACTCCAGAGAGCCTGGATATTATAGAAATGGTACAGATTAAAAGGCAAACATATAATGTGCAGACACTTAGGCTTTTACTGCACATTTTTCATTGGTAGGAAAGCAAATGTAGAAAAACTGGGCATGGCTATACAGACATTTACATGTTAAAATTAGTTTCTGTGTAGGGATCAAATTTTGTTGCAATTATATGGTGTATAAAGGAGACTTTTATACTTTGATTTGTACATGTAAAGACAAAGTCCCACATGTTTTCAATTAAAACACCCTCAAAAATGCAAAACTAGAATACTGAATGAAAGCAGGAACCTAGAAATACCTTACATATATCCTGCTTTAGCCAAAGCATCACACACATCCTTGAACTGCTAACACTGCGCAAATCTATTGAGCATACACAGTAAACCTTTGGATTATCTTCAATAATTCAACTATATGCCATAATATAGTGGATTTAAGTCCAGACATACTATCCTTTTAGGCTTCTGTTATTAAATATTTCTTTATTCCTTCGTGTGCCATCATGCAGACTTTGAAACAAACATGCATTATTAGTTCTCCGGCGTGGGGAATGGGTTTGTATAAGTATACAAGTATACCATACTCAGAAAGCACAGCAACTTATGTTAACGCTATACATTCAGGAGAATAGCAAATAAAGCTACAAATAGCAGCATAAACCTCAACAGGTTGCTAAGTCACTTATAAGTGACTTTATTACGTCTCTATTCTATATTTTGGAATTTCTTTTTTTTTAAAGTTAAAATGCAGTTTTTTAATTTTAGATTATACAGCATAACTCAAGTTCATTTCATTTATTCAGTTTTCCATTTTTTCCCCAAAAGAGACCAAAATGGATACAATAGGGAGAAATCTCTAGCTATGTAATAAGGATTAGCTTTAAGCTTTAGTTTTATAAAAAGCTTAAAGCTAATCCTTATTACATAGCTAGAGATTTCTCCCTATTGTATCCATTTTGGTCTCTTTTGGGGAAAAAATGGAAAACTGAATAAATGAAATGAACTTGAGTTATGCTGTATAATCTAAAATTAAAAAACTGCATTTTAACTTAAAAAAAAAAGAAATTCCAAAATATAGAATAGAGACGTAATAAAGCATAGGACTACACTGATTAAAGAACAGTGATTGCCATATTAGTCCACTTGGATATATAGAATTAACTGTAAACAAGTTGTGGGAGATATATTAAATTAATCCAGTAAAAAGTATCTGATTGGTTTTCAGAAGTTATCCTCATTGTCAGAAATACTTGCTTTTGCCCTTTTAATTATCTATATAGTCTGATATGGACAAAACAATATGCCTTGGTTATTAGGATTCCTAAATATGTGAATATAGCAAGTTTTGATACAAGAAATATGTTCTCTACTACAGTAGACTATAGCTGGGGGGGGACTCAATCATTATAAGCATTACTGTTCTTAAAAACTCCCATCTTAAAAATAAGGAACCGGGCACATTTTATGTAAAGAAAAGGCACTTATAAATTTTATCTATAACATATGTGAAACTTAAAGCTAATTGCTTACCAATACTACATTTTTCTCTTTGGCAGATGAGGGGGTGGAGAGGCATTAGTGTACCCCACAATGCAAACTACTATTTCCTTCTATTTAAGTAAACTACTGTTCCATTGGAAAAAAGTTATATACACCGTTGTGACGTTTACTTTATAATGGCGCTGAATATGAGGCTTTTTTCCTTCTCAGTTCTTAACTAATTTGTGATGTATTCTCTAGATGTGGAATAATAGAATGCAAACCACAACTAGGGCCACGTGGCTCTGCAGAAAGACCATCATGATATCAGAGCACACAAGGGCTGTTCTGCAAATGTCTAATAGAAGGAGTGAGACTACATAAATGACCAACAATTCTCACTACAATTTTCTATTGGAAAACCCTTCTACAAATTTTCAAACCAAAACAAATTAGTTTAAATTAGTGAAAATTATTTTTCCATTATAACAGGCACAAAGGCATTAAAACTTGCCTATGTACATTATTCTACATAATCTCCATTTTAATCTGGACAACACAGAAATTGGTCAAGTTAATTCCCTTGGCATATAGAATAAAAAACAATATTTCTCGTACACCCCTTTCTTTGTAATTTGGGGCTTTTTTCCTAAGTGCTGCTGCCCTCTAACCTCTCCTGGGCTTGGTCAGGAAGCTACCGAGGAAGTTCTAAGAATTCAGTTTATGTTTTCAAGGAGTGTTATGAGCATTTGCTGCTGATAACCAAATCATTACCCCCAAATCATCTTCATTACTTTTTTTTTTTTTTTTTTTTTTTAAATAAAAAGCATAATTCTATGTACAAAATCTTTTGGAATACATTTCAACCTATTGATATAAGACAAATACTGGGTTAAGGAACCCTATTTAAAACAAAGGGCAACAGCCCTCATGATCCCAAGCATACTCTTAACACACACATTCTTTGTTAACATTACAGCTACAAAGCAAAGTAGCTTTAGTATCCAAAGAAAGCAAAAAGGGTGGTTTCCAATAGCCCCCCTCTAAGAATTCTGAGTTATTATGCAATATTAGTATCCATGCAGGAGGACAAACATTTCTGGTACTGCCTCATCATTTCAAGAAAGCAAAGATGTTTTAAGATAGAGACATTTAATACAAAACAAGATGGTAATAGTTTTGGGTTATGATGCACATTAAAGAATAAATAGCCTGCAGAGGGCTAAATTGTGGACTTCAGCCTAAACGTGAAGCGGACTTATGCTCATAAGTTCGCTTTGAAAATTAGTGGGACCAGCATTGGAGTGCACATTTATGCCTGTTAGAAAGCAGTGTAAATGTCCACACAAAGATTTACACACGTGCTTTCAAAAATCGAAAATGTGGGTGTAAATGATTTCCCTGACCCAGCTCTGCCCTTGGGAGCACATTTTTGCAATAAACACAGAAGTACGCACAAAGGCGGAAACTTTTAAACAGGCACGCATATACGCACGTTTGCCAGCTCGCACCCGTACACAAATGCTGCAGGGATTTTAAGAGACACTCGCTCAGACGCCATTACCAGTTTTCCCGAGGTAAGAGATAGGACTTCCAAACCCCCTAGTTTAATAACCTCCCCCTTTCCCGTTTTGCTGATCTGTTTTAACACACAACATCCATAGCAGAACTAAAATTACGCATGCTTGTGCATGCTTGTGTGCATATTTCCACGCTAATTCAATATGAAATTCAGGAATGCCCATTCCCCGCCCCTGTTTTGGGAAAAAAATGTATTTGTGCTCACAGCAGGAGATACGCGCATATCTGAAGCTTTTAAAATCTGCTTGGCGCGTGCTGGCCCAATATATTCATATATCCCTTAATGGACGCACGCGCCAGGCTTTTAAAATTCACCTGAAATTGCTTACATGTACTTTTATATGTAACAACCCCCTGAATAATTTTCAAAAATCAAATGTATGAGTGTAAATGCTTTTGAAAATTCACCCCTTAAAGCACTTTATAGGTTTTAAAATTACGTTAGGTCTGAAAGGCGTTTCAAATTATGGAGAATCCGAAGGAGAAAACAAAATCGCCATAATGGGCATCAATAGATTACTGCAGTATTTCAGGCTGCTACTAAGCAAAAAGGCAAAAACTAGCACACAGAATGCACAATTAGTCACTGCAAGGAGAATGGAGCTGCACACAGACACTGGAATAAAAGAAAAACCAAGCAAACTGACTTTTCAATTCTCTCAGTAGAATTTTTCACCAGGCCCTCTGAATTTATATAACTGCCATCTGTACATTAACTGCGAGTTCTTCTTTAAGGGCCTGATTTACTAAGCTGTTTCCTTATAGACACAGAATGGGAGAAAAGCCTTCGTAAATCAGGCCTTAAAATTGCACTATTAACCCTTGTAATTTCATAGAGAACATGGGGAATAACTGCACATTCCATTAGGCAATCCCTACTTTCTGACTAGTCTATGCTATCGTAACAGCAAATTCCCCTTTTACTTTCTCAAAACATCTATTTACAATACCTTAAGCTTCCAGACAGAAATTGTATGGAAAGAATATAAGATTTCCAGTGGGATTAAAATTACTCGACATTTACAATATTGGAAACCTATTGCTAAGACCTGCTGCATCATTGCTCCTTAAGCAAAAGTATCCCATTTTGAAGTAGTCTTTAAAATGCTCATATCATACATCAAATACTCTGCTCCACAGCACAGCTCGGCAAAAAAAAAAGACTGCATCCTCATGTCTATGTTTACTGTAGTTCTGCATTTCATAAATAAACAGTTCCGACACATGAATGCTTATATATCCAGATTTTTGGTGTGATAGCATAGGCATACAGTTAGAATATACATATATATATATATATATATTTGGTATATATCTAAAAACACCAAACACACAAAAAACAATTCAGAGCAAATAAATAGTTCAGATTGAAAAGAAACTACTGATACTGGAGAACACACTGAAGATCATCACTGAAACAAGAGCCCATTTCTTTAGTTTCTCTCTCCCCGACTTTCCATTCTATAAACTACAGTTGTGGAGGTGTCCTCATTTGACTCGGGTGACACTTTTTTCCATATTGTCTCTTTTAGAGCAAGCTCTTGCTGCAGACTTTCATAGTCCATTGGTCCAAAGGAATGCTGGTTGTTCAAGCAAGATACATAATTTATTAGTGTACGTGAGCAAAGGACTGGATTCTTACTAGTACTGTCAAACAAATGTTAACTTACACCGAGTTTCATCCAGTGCAAACTAGAAAAGTTACTTCATCAGTACAGAACGAGTGCACATATTTTACTGGAAAATTCTGTTTATACTAGTATTCTGGCCAAAGTTTAAGGACTCTTAAAACTCTAGATATATAATTTATACTGTTGCTAGGGGAAAATACATACGCAAACAGAATGATAAAATCTTGATTCTCAAACCTGCTGCTCCTGGGCCACAGGCTCTATGCTAGATAGGTCTGAAGTCCCTCCTGACCTCAATTTGTAAGTTTCCCCATAACTTATCTTTCCATAGCCATGTGTTGCATGTCTAATGCACTTGCAGCACAAAAGCTCGTAAGACTCAGATATAGTTTATAAAGCACCCCCCCCCCCCCAACTAAACTACATAAAATATTACCCTTCTTTAGTTAAGAAGCAGACAGGACAAAAACAAAATCTTTAGGCATTTTTGAGCAGTGTACATCACTCAAATGTGAAACAGTAAATTAAATCTGTGATAAACACATGTATGACTGCACACCTAAAACCAAATTATTTTACAAATCCTGATGTTGAATATAAAAGTCTTATTTACTTTTATGCACCACTCCTGTGTGGTTTTCAGCCCCTCAGGTATCATGTGATCATTCTATATTACTAAAATGTAAGTGCTAAGCAAATGTTTACTAACTAAGAAAATGATTATGATCATTTTGTCACTGCTGGAGTCTCAACTAGACTTTCATATTGATCCTCTTAAGACAGCCTTCCCGGGAAGTTTCAATCTTAGTTTAAGTCTTACTCTTCGGTCCAATCTCACTACTGGTTTGCTAATAGTGTCTCTCTCTCTCTCTGGGCATCCTTTGTATAACTGGCCAATAGAAAAAAAACATTTAGAGAGTGAATATACTAATCAGGGCAGACAACCCAACAGACTAGACTGGCAACAATGCAACTGATGGGTAGGGAACCAGAATCTCCACGCCCAACAGAAGAGAAGGTCACAATCATGATGAAGTTTTGCTTGTTTTTGAGACATCCAAGCAGATTGGTCCATACTGAAAATGTTTAACTCCTCTGCACACTTTGGTTCTTATAATATATGTATTTTACTGTTGATTTGCAAGCAGAGAACTGCAAAATAAAAGTTGTGTTTCTTAATAGCAAACTTTTTGGGGTTTTTTTTTTAGCCTACTTCTAATACAATGAAGTAACAAAACATCAATTGCTTACTGTTTGCTTATCTTTGAACACAATATTTCAGGTATGCCTTGCTCAGGGACGTTTTGGCTAAATTTTAGAAAACAAGTTATCAAACTGAAAGAATGCATTTTTTACTAATATATGAATAGTAAGGTAAGAACAGTTTGTAAATTAAGTTTACTCCTCCAGTAGCACTTACATTTACACAGTCAGTCATGTTCGGTGTTTTTCTTTGGTTAAAATTTAACCACAAAACAATGGATACAATTTAATAGTCTTATGTTTTTACAGATACAGTATGCTATAGCTCTAAAGCAGAAGCAACATGAAATGCTGAGAAATAAAAACATACCCGTTGATCACCACCTTCTCTGCGAGGATCAAGCTTCTTTGCAAAGTGCCTCAAATTATCGTAATTATGGAAATTGCACAATGAAACCATATCCTGTAAAGAAATCAAATCTTTATCACTCCAATCAATTCTGTTTTCTCAAACTGATGAATTATATCATTTAATAGATAAATTATGGAAACAAAAATTATCAAATAAAAATCAGGTGAGAGTGTTTCATTCTGATTGAGATTCTAGAATACAAGTAGTCTCAATTTACTCAAGCTACCACAATACCAAGTAACCTCAACATTCTGAAATAAAAATCTCACCATATGCCAAAGCACTCCTTCCAGTGTGCATCCTGTGCATTAAGGGGTGAATTTTCAAAAGATTTATGAATGTAAAATTATAAGTTATCAGATTTATTTTAAAACGCGCGCATGCGCACCAAGGCACATGCACAGCGGCGCATGAGTGGAGATGCGCTACAATTCTAAATCATGCATGCACTTGCACACGTACGTTTGAAAATACACCTCCAGCACATAAGTATGTGCCTAATTTTAAGAGATAGCTCGAGCAAACATATTTTATGTATCTTCCATAGGACTTTGCCGGCTTTTACATGTGAATTTTAAAACATGCTCACACAAGGGTCATTCCGGTTTTTTCTAATTAGTCTATCAGTTTGCCCAGTTAATATCGCAGTCTACAAGACCCCTCTAGTTCTTCATCCTGCATGCTGCCCAGTTGAACTAGACCCCTCACCCTATCCTGTAAGCTCTAAAACTCATCATGGATACATCTGTAAGAGGGGCCAAGGTTTCAAAATGCTAGCTTTTCAATCGGTGTGTGTGTGGTGTGTAAGGCAACACACATAATTCGGTCATTTGGTTGTTCATTCTCTGTTGTAGCAATAAGTCCCTATTGGCCCATCTGGCTCTCTTAATAACTGAATACGGACATCCTCGTTGGCAAAATCTCATTTTCATTTCTTCCGCCGGAATTTGGAATTCTTCTATGGTTGAACAAAGTCTCCTTAGCCTCAAGAATTGTCCTACTGGTAGATTGTCTTTCAAATGATTGGGATGAAAAGATGAATAATGTAAAATAGTATTCCAGTCCGTGGGCTTTCCAAAGATGGAAAAGCTGAACGCACCTTGATGTAAGGAAATTTTTATGTCCAAAAACGACACTTGTTGTGTGCTATGTTGATCTGTAAATAAAAGGTGTGGGTTACGTGTATTCAACCATTCCATGAATAATTTCAATGTCTCTTCATCCCCATGCAAAATCAAGATGTCGTCATCTATAAGTCTTTTCCACGTATTAATGCGTCATTTAAACAGACCGTCATTAATCCAACGTTCCTCAAATGCGACGACATACAAATTGGCAACATCGGGAGCCATTGTGGCTCCCATTACCGTGCCTTTAATCTGTTTGTAGTACTGTCCTTGATAGGCAGCTATGGGTGACACAAACCTAGAACCTTGAAAGACCTTCCGGCCCAAACCATCCAAGAATTTTTGGTCCTTTCCAGAGGGAGCTGAAGAATGGTGGCACAGCCTATTTGTCTTTTTCTGTGCGGATTCTACTATTACTGACTGGTGAGGTAGCTGTTGCTTCTGAAACCCTGGAGTATGCTGGACTAGATAAATTGTATCTGTCTTTCTATTAACTGGTTGGACAGTGCAAGGATGCTCCCATAGGCGATGTTTGCAGATCCAAGAGCACTTCGTGGATGGGAATGGCCATAATTTCTTTGGGGGCATCTACAAATTGAAGGACTTCCAATGTCTTGTGACATGTGTCCTCCTCTGATATTTCCTTTATAAAATTAGCAAGGGAGAGGTCTTCTGGAGGAGTATCTGTATCTACATCCTCCCATGGATCATACAGGGACTCTGGCTGAGATCCTGAGGGAGGGAAAAAACTTGGTACTCCAGGACGTATTGGCATCGACAGATCCCTCGATGGTCTCGATGGAGGATGCAGCAGCACCGATTGAGACTTAAGTGGCATCAATGGCATCGAGGGAAATCGTGGGTGCCTCGATCCCGAGAGCCCCGACGGATCAGGAGCCGGTTCCGGCATCTGTGGAAGCGGAGCTGGAAGAGGACTGGAATTCGTGCCTTCGTCTTCCGAGGACCCCGGAATGGGTATCGGGGGTTTCGGAGATTCAGTAGGTCGTCTTGGTACCGATGGCCCAGGCTGGGTCGGAAGGGCACTGATGAGTGTATCCAGGCAGTAAAGAAACGGTGTGAAGAATGATGGCTCCGGTGTCTGTGCCAGTATGGGGGCCAGCATCAATGGTGGATGAAGGTTCCGGAGAGTATCGAGGACTGCCTGTCGGACAAGTATGTCCAGCTCCTCCCTGGAAGCTGGTATAGGGAACACAGCTGCAGGGGGAGGCAGCCTTGGTGCTACTGGCACCTCCACAGGAGTCTGTGGGGGCTCAGTACCCGGCACCGATATCGGTGGGGATCGCCTTGGAGTCTCAGGTGGAGAGGAGGTTGGCGGCTCCTCTACCCGTGTCCTCTTCGCAATCGGCTCGATGGCCATCGAAGCCGATGTGGTGTCTGTGCCGGCACCGGGTGTAGAATCGCCTTGGTGCCGGTAACGCTGTTTCCCCTCTGTGCTCGGTCCGGTCTTTCTCCAGCACAGAGGAAATAGATGCCGATGCCCTGGATGTTGTTGGTGACGGATGGTCACCGCTGCCTTGCTGCTCCCGGCGAGGTTTGTCAATGGTTTTTGTCGATGTTCCTGCCGGTGACGACTGGGTGGACTTCGATGGAGTTAGCTTTATCTTGAAAAGGGACTCCATCTTGACCAGGTGGGCACGCCTGCCCTTCGGGATCATTTGAGCACAGCTTGGGCATCGACTAACATCGTGTGATGAGCTGAGGCACAACATACAGACATTATGTGGGTCAGTAATGGACATGGTACGTGGACACTCCGGGCATTTTCTAAAGCCCATTGCCATGATGGAAAATTGGGGCCGCGAAAACGGTCGGTGGCCTGCGGGAACAGAGGATAGGGTAGCAGGAACAGACCGAAGACGGTGGAAATTACTCACCGAGCGACGAGAAAATGTCGCCGCCATGGGAGACCCCTATGAGGGAACTTTTTTGTGAAGAAAACTTCAATTTTTTCTGTGAAGAAAAGTAGTGAGAAAATTCTCACAGAGTTCCTAACCACGAGGCAAACTGCAGCATGGAGAAAAAAAAAAAGACTGAAGGGAGACCCCGGTGGCTACAGGGATTATGGCATGCTCAATGTGCCAGTCAAAAGTTGAAAAAACTGACAAAAAAGTTTTCCGTGATAGGACTCAGTCTGCTGATGTTACCCACATGTGAGGACTACCATCCTGCTTGTCCTGGAAGAAATTTTTAAAAAAGATAGTATCCTCCAGTTTTCTTGGGTACCAGGAAGTACCCGAGCAGAATCCCTACCCACTCCTCCTGTAAAGGGAAAGACTTGAACATTCTGGTCTGCAAAAGGAAGGCAAGCTCTATTTTTAGAAATTCCTGGTTTGAAGAGAATGAAAGGACCCCTTTTGGAGGGCATTTGATGGGAGTCTAAAATGAAATTTATAGCCTTTTTATAATCCACGGATTCCAACTGTCTGAAGTTACTAAAGGCCAACAATTTATATAAAACCCTAAAGGTGATTTTTACATGCCCAGTGCCCACTAAAATCGGGAGATACGCATGCATATAGAGCTTACACACACCTGTCATATTTTAAAAGTTGCTTACATGCATGCGCATCTCTTGCAGTTTCAAAAAAGGGGCATGGTCTGGGCGAGGCATAGGCATTCCAGGGCAGGGCCAAGAGCTGGGCGCCTAAATGGACATGCACCCAGGTCCAGTGCCGCGTAAGTCTACAGTTGCTATGGAGGTGGTGTAACTTAAAAAAATAAAATAAAAAACGCCCAAACCCACAAGCCATTTTTGAGGCGTTTAAAGGGTCTGTAGTAACTGGAGGGAGTGCAGACTATTACAGCGGGGGGGGGGGGGGGGGGGGTTTGAGGACCTAACGCTACATTGGCAAACTACTGGATGAACTGTTTGAAAACTGGTCATGGCGTGGATGCATTCTGCTTATAAAATACGATTTATGCCGGTAGAAACCCAATTTTGGCAGCTAGGCACACACTCACTTAAAATTGAGGGCACGTGAACAGCCAGGCTATTTTATGACATGAAAACATGTGCACACAACATTATAAAATGGCGGCGTGCCAATTACACATGCATACGCGCGCCGGTTTGAAAGTTACTGGCTTAGAGCCTACCCACAGTACAGCATTTACATGCTTAAATGAATGCATGAGAATTATTTTATTTTAAGACACATAAGAAAATTATTCCTTACCTGCTAATTTTCGTTCCTGTAATTCCATGGATCATTCCAGACGGTGGGTTATGTTCCCTGTCCAGCAGGATGGAGTCAGAACACAAATTCCCGTGGAGGACCCCATATAACCACGCCTCCCCTGTAACAAGCTCTCAGTAACTAGACTAACAAAGCCCAAAAGAGAGAGACCAAAAACAGAGGGATCAAGTAATCAAAGAAGGAATTGAAATAACCGCTGTCCAAATAAACAGCAACTAAATTCTGAACAGTGACTTGCGAACAGCAGTGCGCAGTATTCGAAATACAGAGTAAAAGATTGTTAAAGACAGGTAGGCAGGGATGTCCCACAAGCAAACCCCCAAACCAAGGGAGGGTGTCTGGAATGATCCATGGTATTACAGGAACGAAAATTTGCAGGTAAGGAATAATTTTCTTTTCCCCTGTACATACCAGGATCATTCCAGACGGTGGGATGTACCAAAGCTTTCCCATCACAGGTGGGCCGCAGACAGCCCTGCTCGTATTACCTTGTCTCCAAGCTGACCGCCCAATGGAGCACTGACGTCCAGGCGATAATGACTCGCAAAAGTATGGATCGACTTCCAGGTGGCCGCCCTACAAATCTCCTGAGTGGAGACGGAGGAGCTCTCCGCCCAAGATGTCGCCAGGGCTCAAAGAGAATGAGCCTTGACAACCAGCGGAGGGGACTTACCTACGCCAAGGTACGCCACTATGATCGCTCCCTTCAACCACCGCGCTATAGATTGTTTGGAGGCAATGCAACCCTTCCGGGGTCCGGACCAGAGGATAAACAGATGATCGGAGAGCCAAAAATCATTAGTCACCTCCAGATAGCGTATCAGAGACCGCCGTACATCCAATCTATGCAGGTCTCCAGACTCAGAAGAGGCAAAAGATGGTAATTCCACCGATTGGTTGAGGTGGAATGCCGAAACCACTTTAGGAAGAAAGGAAGGAACCGTCCTCAGCGAAACCCCTTCAGGCGTGAAACGAAGGTACGGTTCACGACAGGATAGGGCCTGCAGCTCAAATACGTCTTGCTGAACTGATTGCCACGAGAAAAATGGTCTTGAGTGACGTCCTTGATGGTAGCCGAGCTTAGAGGTTCGAACGGCGAACCACAGAGGACTCTGAGCACCAGATTCAGATTCCACGACGGACAAGGTGGGCGAATCGGAGGCTTCAAGTGTTTCACTCCTTTAAGGAAACGGGAGACATCCAGATGCAAGGACAGAAACTCATTTTCACTGCGAAGAAAAGCCCCCAAGGCCGCCACCTAAACCCGAAGAGAATTGTAAGCAAGACCCAAATCCAAACAGGCCTGCAAGAAGGAAAGGACTTGTAGCACTGACGCCTGCATGGGAAGAATGTCATTCGCTCCACACCAATCCTCAAAGACCTTCCAGACTCGAACATAGGTAACAGAGGTGGACATCTTATGTGCTTTCAGTAGCGTTGAAATAACCGGCTCCGGATAACCACGCCTCCTCAACTGACGCCTCTCAAAAGCCAGGCCGCAAGACAGAAGCGATCTGCCTCCTTGAAAAATATTGGTCCCTGGCGTAGAAGACGTGGCAGCTGACTGAGACGAAGGGGACCCTCCACCATCAAATTGCGCAAATCCGCGAACCACGGGCGTCGGGGCCAGTCTGGCGCCACAAGGATCACCAGCCCTTGGTGTGCCTCTATCCTGCAGATGACCTTGCCCACGAGGGGCCACGGTGGGAAAACATAGGAGACAGTGGCGCGGCCAGGGCAGGACCAGCGCGTCCACGCCCTCGGCGCCACGCTCCCGCCAGCGGCTGAAGAAGTGGGCGGCCTTTGCATTTCCGGCGGTTGCCATTAGGTCTACATGCGGTGTCCCCCATCGACGTACTATTATCCGCATCGCCTGCTGCGAGAGCTCCCACTCTCCGGGATCCAAGTTTTGTCGGCTGAGAAAGTCCGCCTGTACGTTGTCCACTCCCGCTATATGCGAGGCCGCTAGTCGTAGGAGGTGAAGCTCTGCCCACTCCATCAATTTGTCGGTTTCCAGAGAGACCAACAGACTTCTCGTGCCTCCCTGGCGATTGATGTACGCCATTGTAGTCGCATTGTCCGATAGCACCCTGACTGCTTGATGGCGTACTATGGGGAAGAAACCCTGTAACGCCAGACGGACCGCCCTGGTCTCCAAGCGGTTGATGGGCCACTTCGACTGTTCTCTCCGTCCATCGACCCTGGAGTGAGCTGTCCCGACAGACCGCTCCCCAGCCTGTGAGGCTGGCGTCCGTGGTGATAATCACCCAAACAGGGTCCTCCAGCGACACCCCCCCCTGAGCTAGGTGCTGCGGGGTTCCAGCCACCAATGGAGACTGATGAAGGTTCCTCTCGGAATCGGAAGGATTGCCTGGAAATCTCTCGACACCGGCTGCCACCGGGAGAGTAGGGATCTCTGCAGAGGCCTCAGATGCGCGAATGCCCAAGGAACCAGATCAATGGTCGAGGCCATGGTCCCCAGTACCTGCAGGTAGTCCCAGGCAGTGGGCGTCTCGAGCACCATAAATCCTTGAATTTGCTGACGCAGAGAATGAGCTCTGTCTGGATGCAGAAAAAACCCTGGCATTCTTGGGTGTCGAAGTGAGCTCCCAGAAAATCCAACGACTGGGACGGGACCAGGCTGCTCTTGGTGAAGTTGACAATCCATCCCAGAGATTGCAGAAGTTGTACCACTCTGTCGACTGCGAGGATACACTGCGCTCGTGACTTTGCACGGATGAGCCAATCGTCTAGGTAAGGATGCACAAGGATGCCGCCACTATCACCATGATCTTCGTGAAAACCCGTGGAGCTGTGGCCAGGCCAAGGGAAGAGCGCGAAATTGGAAGTGTTGACCCAAAATTTTGAAGCGTAGGTAACGCTGATGAGCTTGACAAATTGGTATGTGGAGATACGCCTCCGTGAGATCCAACGAAGCCAAGAATTCTCCCGGATTCTTGGCCGCTAACACTGAACGGAGTGACTCCATGCGGAAACGAGGGACTCTGAGGGACCGGTTGACCTGCTTGAGATCCAGGATAGGACGAAAAGTACCTTCCTTCTTGGGAACCACAAAGTAGATTGAATAATGCCCCCGGCCCAGTTCGGCAGCTGGCACCGGCACTATGGCCCCCAATTTAAGGAGACGATTGAGGGTCTGCCGCACGGCTCCCTGTTTAATTAAGGACCCGCAAGGGGAAAACAGGAACCGGTCCCAAGGAGCGCAAACAAAATCCAAAGCGTAACCGCGTCTTAGAATATCCAGAACCCATTGATCCGACGTGATTTGGACCCACTCTTCGTAGAAGAGAGCAAGGTGATCCCCCAGTCGAGGGACCACCTCGCGGGTCCATCTGGCATCATTGGGTAGATTTAGCAGATGTACCAGCACCCTGCACTTCCTTACCCTGGCGGCGCCCATGAAAGGGCCGGTTCCAGGAGTGCGAACGAGAAGAGGGAGCCCGAGGTGGCTGTTGCCTCTGAGGATGCGCTCTCCGCTGGTTACGATAACGGTTTCTGGAGTAATTATATGATCTTGACAAACAGGGTCGATCTTCGGGCAACTTGTGCACCGCGTTCTCATTAAGGGACTTGATGATCTGATCCAAGTCTTCACCAAAAAGATACCTACCCTTAAAAGGAAGGGACCCCAAACGTGTCTTGGAAGATGCATCAGCCGACCAATTGCGAAGCCAAAGGAGCCAACGCGCTGAGACCTCCGCCACCATGGTTCGGGCTAGGACCCTTAAAAGATCATATAAAGCATCCGCTCCATAGGCAACCACGGCTTCCAGTCTGTCCGCCTGGTGAGCCTCAGCATCTGGTAAGGACTGGGAGGGTGAGAAGCTGCTGCACCCACCGAAGACCCGCTCGCTGTGCGAGGGAACTGCAGATAGCCGCCCGCATCCCTAAGGCCGAGACCTCAAAGATACGCTTGAGGTAAACCTCCAGCTTCCGATCCTGCATATCCTTCAACGCCGTCCCACCAGTGACAGGAATAGTGGTATGCTTTGTGACCGCTGATACCGCAGAATCTACGGCGGGAACTTTGAGAATTTCCAAAAAAAAAAATCGGCCGGCAGAGGATACAATTTTTCCATGGCTCTACCGACCCTAAGGTTTGCCTCCGGGGAATCCCATTCCCGAGTGATCAACTGCAAGATCTTGTGATGAGTGGGAAAGACTTGGCTAAAGGCCGCAGTCCTGCTAGGAGGGGGTCCCCCTTCTTGAGAGCCGGGTCAGGATCAATATCCATTTCCTGGAGGATGTAGGGAATGAGGTCATCTAACTCCGCTGCTTGGAAGATGCGGAGGAACCTAGGGTCGTCGCCCTCCACCTGGACCGCCAAGGTGGGGTCGTCCACGTCAGGGTCTTGGGATTGTCCTTCCCCCGACGAAGTCTGTATTATTTATGGTGTCCCGGTAGGGCCACGAGATGTCCCCGCTCCCCCGCCTACTCCGAAGGTTGTGTCTCTGCTCTGAAGAAAAGCCCTGTGCATCAGGACTATGAATTCAGGGGAAAAGGCCTGGCATCCTGAGGGGGTCACCCCCCGGGGGATCCCCCCTTTGCCTATCAGGATTAGACTCGGAGTAAGGGTCCAAAAATGGGCCTAGAAGTGGGGAACGGATTATCCGTGTCCTCCTCAGAAAGCGCGGCATCAGAACCTTGCAACAAAATGGCCGCCGTTCCCGCGTTGCGAGGGAACGGGGCCTGGCGCTTCCTTCCCACGCGGTCTGCAGCTCGAACGTCCTTGCTAGTAGCTGGCGCACATTCCCCCTCGGGGAAACAGCCTGAGCACAGACCCTCTTCAGAAAATAATCCGGCCCTGTCGGAGCCCTCACAAGGCGCCACGGACTGCATCGCCGCAGGGAGAGAGAGCGGAGGGGAGGCTCTACAGGTGGCTTGCGCCTGAAATGAGCGTTGACCCAGCAACGGACGCTTGCCGCGGTCCCCCACCGACCTAAAGAAGAACTGACGGGGAATTAACCTCCCGACAGCAGGCGGCCCCGGGGAATGGTGCTTCGCGGGGCCGCAGGTCGGGACGTCGGTCGCTCCCCAAAAGGGAGGGGGGAAAAACCTGGATCAGGAGGGAGAGGCCGGCGCTACCAACTTTCACCTCAGAGAGCCGAACGGAGTCCAAAAATTGCAGTCTTCTGCTGAAAAAGAAGATGAAACAAAAATACACTTACCCCAACTGAGCCCTCAGTGAGGAAAATGAGAAAAGAAAGAAAGAAAACAGGCAACAGCCTGTCAGCAAGTCACCAGGCTAGAGAGTGATAAGCCAGCAACAGCGGAGAGCTCTCCCCCTGCTGTAAGAGGAGCCTTAGCAAAGTGACCTAAACTGTAAATTTAAAACTTCCTTTTTTTTTTTTTTTAAACTTGATCCCCCTGAGGAGGTAGCCCTAAGCTAACAAGCTGGGGACCACAAGTCACATCTGCTGGAGTCAGAACGTTACTGAGAGCTGTTACAGGGAGGAGTGGTTATATGGGTCCTCCCCTGGGAATTTTGTGTTCTGACTCCATCTGCTGGACAGGGAACATAACCCACCGTCTGGAATGATCCTGGTATGTACAGGGAAACCACAATTTGGCCAAAGACAATCAAAGTGGTTTACAAAATTTCACACACATACATAAATACAAGTTGTTTATAAATTTAGCAGTGGAATATGCATAATTTATAAAATGCTGCATATTTCTGCTTCACCACACTCATGTTTCAGAATGCGCATATATTTCCAATTCTATTTTATAAAAGTATGCATATATATTTTTGACTTGTAAAAAAAACCATGTACATGCAATAACCCTGATTTATATGAGGCAGGTATTTTATAAAGTATGCATGTATATCATTTTAAAAATACTTGCACATGTACTTGAAATCACCAGTTTGCCGATATGTTTGCCTTTTCACCAAGTCAGTCTAGTACATCACCCTAAACCCACACCAATTCATTCAGACCTCCCACCCAAAAACTGTAGACAACAAGCAAATCTGATTTCACTTGTGACAGTCAATTATCAGGTGCAAAAGTGTATAAATAAGTATTGTATGTATTTATATCTTTTGCAAAATAGCAATTACTGCGTGTACTTTTGAACCCCACCCCAGAATGCCCTAAGAGCGTCCCTTTTGCCCCAGTAAGAATGTACTCATGAAATAGAAAATACACACGTACTCTTGATGTTTATAAAATAGCATATATGCATGTACATGCTACTTAAACATCTATATGCTATTTTTACTCATGAATCCCCTTTGAAAATATATTCCTTAGACTTTCTGCAATGGACAAATCCTCCAGCAGAGAGACTGGAATCCTGGCTATGCACTCTAGAGACAGCCAAAATCTGTCCTTCGCATTAACTGGCTTGTTGTGCAGAGTTTCCATTGGTGCATTATATACTGCAATGAAATTGGTTGACTGCTGTCTTAAGTTGCATGTCTAAGTATTATAATACTTAGACATGCAACTGTACAATATATCTTTGGCATTATTTCAGATGTATAGGGTAAACAATGGTACTTGCATGTATAAATGAAACATTTATAGTAAAATGTTTCTGAAAATTTTTTTAAAGCAACTTTCTAGGACCCCTAGCAATGACTTGCTATCAAGAGCCACCTATCTCAATCGCTAGAGCCAACTTGTCCATATTGGTTATGACATCATAAAAAACTAAAAAAAAAATAAATGGCTTAACAGAAAAGGGCAGTCCATTGCTCCTACCATGTGACAGGCTGGCCAATGGCACTGATAGCCTGTCACATGGAAAGGGCAAAGGGCCATCGGCGCCATTTTGATTACTGGCAGCCGACGGCCCGAGAGCAGGAGATCGCTCCTGGGACCCCCGCTGGACCACCAGGCAATTTCTGCAAGCTTTTTTTTTTTTTGGGGGGGGGGGGTGCAGTGAAGTAAAATTGAAGGGTTGGGGTGGATTTGGGGTTTTTACAACCCCTCGTCTGCCCCCCCGGGATTCGGATCCCCCCCCCAGGGACTTTTGGTAAGTCTTTGGGGGGGGGGGGGGGGATGAAGTAAATTTGAAGGGTTGGGGTGGGTTTGGGTTTTTTCTTTTTTTTACAACCCTGTTGTAATTAATTAAATTTGAAGGGTTGGAGCAGGTTTCGGTGTTGCTTTGGGGGGGGGCAGCCGAAATAAAATCGGCCTGGTCGGCCATATGATACCTAGTACCGTGTTTTCCCGAAAATAAGACATCCCTGAAAATAAGCCCTAGCCATTTTTTTGGGAGATAAAAAAAGAATATAAGACCTATCTTATTATCGGAGAAACACGGTAACTGTTGATCGAGACAGTAGTGGAATATGAAAGTATGAATCGATGACCACTTTGCTGCTCTACAAATATCTTGAATTGGGACGTTATACAGGTGCGCTAATGAAGTCGCTATAGCCCCGACCTGTTGTGCTTTAATCACATTGCTGAGCACCATCGAGTATGATGCGTAACAGAATTGAATGCACTGAGTTATCCAATTGGATAGTGTTCTTTTCATTACTGCTTTCCTCCGGGTTGTTTGGATTAAGGAGATGAAAAGTTGGGACATGTGTGTCAAACTGCTTGAGTTCTTCTCTTGCAATATGCCAGGGCCCTTTTACAGTCCAACATGTGAAGTGCCTTCTCCCTTCTATTCACATGTGGTTTAGGGAAGAAAGTAGGCAATGAAATTGTTTAAGTAGAATGATACAACCACCTTAGGTAAGGAAAGTCGGGTGTGTACACAGTAAGACCTTGTCATGGTGGAAGTATGGGTAATAGATCACCAGGGCTTGAAGTTTACTCACTCACCTAAGCTGATGTGACTGTGACTAGGAAAAGTACTTTCCATCTTAGGTGTTTTAAGGAAGTGAATTCAAAAGGCTCAAAGCAAGGGCCCATTGGGCTTTCCAAGATGTTTATATCCATGGAATAGGCGGTTTCCGTACTGGTGGGTGAATAAGCAGTAGACCCCTCAAAAAGTGTGAAATCAGGGGATGTGAAGAAATTGAGGTGTTTTCTCCTGTGGTATGATAAGCTGCTATCGTGCTTAGGTGTACACATTTGGATGTCACTGCTAAACCAGAGGTGGAAAGTGAGTGCAAGTACTGAAGTTAGCATTCTGGGGAGCATGTGAAAGGGTCAACTGCCCGTTCAAAACACCAATCAGAATATCTTTTCCACTTGAAAGCATAATTCCTCCTGGTGGAAGGCTTTCTAGATGCTATTAAAATATCAGTAATGTGAGATGAGAGTCTGAAATGTCTTAGGACCTCCTGCTCAATCTCCATGCTGTCAGCTGAAGGGAGGAATGCACTGGGTGAATGAGCATCCTGCTCTCCTGTGTTAGTAACTGTGTTCTGTCCCCCCAGGAATATTGGAAGATGGCTGGAAAGTTGTACTAGATAGGCATACCATGGCTGCCTTGGTCATGCTGGAGCAATAAGTATATCTGCCTTGTCTGATATACATTTCTGTATCGTTTGGGATATTAGTGGAATTGGAGGCCCGTTGACCAAGGGATGAAAAATGTGTCTTGAGATATTCTCTGTTTGCTGGGAACAATTGAGCAATAGGTGTTCGGTTTTGTGTTGTGCTCAGATACAAATAGCTCTATGCATGGAGTTCCCTAGCGGTTCAAAAGATCCTCCACTACACCTTGGTCTAGGGACCATTCATGTGGGTGGAATATTCTGCTGAGACTGTCTGCTTTGTATTCGCCAGTCCTGGTAGACAGGATGCTTGTAGAATTGTCCCATTTTTCTCTGCCCATTCCTAAATCTGCACTGTTTCTTTGCACAAAATCCTGGAACCTGACCCTCCTTTGTTTATATAAAACATGGCTACTTGGTTGTCAGTGTGGATCATTAGAAACATCTCCTGCAGTGTTGGAGCAAATGTATGATTTGAATTATTTCTCTCAATTACAATAGGTTTATTTGGAACTGGCTTTCTTCTGGGATCCATAGGCTCTGTGTTTTCAAATGAAGAAGATGGGCTCCCCAACCTTTTGTTGAAGCATCAGTCATGAATATTAACTGGTGAGTGGAATTCCTGAATAACACCCCTCTTGTCAATACTGAAGGCTTTAGCAACCAGGATATGACCCTTTTCATTGAAGCTGTAACACGAATCCTCTGTCATGAGCTGACTGCGCTGATTCCATTGTGACTTTAAACCTCACTGTAATTGCCTCATGTGAATACAGGTGCGAGGGACCATATGTTTTGCTGCTGCCATATGTCCCAGTAAGACTAGAACTCTGCGTACTGTTGTGTGTCTGTCACTGTAGAAGTAGGCACAGAGTACGCAGTGTCTGAGCCCTGTCATTGTGCAGGAACTCCCTGCATAATGGCATGTGAATCTTTGCTCCATGAACTAAAAAATCTGTCAAGGTAGGATTTTTCGTAATTTATGATAAATCCCAGTCCTTCCAGACATTGAATTGTCTGTATCAAATGATACGTAGAATTTGCAGATTTGCAGAGACAATGAGCCAGTTGTTGAGATACAGGAAAATCCCGATTCCCTTTTCCTGTAAATGAGCCACTACCAGAGATAGACATTTTGTGAAGACTCTCAGGGCAGAAGAGAGTCCAAAGGGGAGGACCTTTTACTGGTAATGTTTCCTCATTTGGAAACAAAGGTAACGCCAAAACAAACTGTGGATGGGAATATGAGTATATGCATCTTTCAGGTCCAGAAAACACATCCAATCATTGGGTTGAAGAAATGGCAGGACTGATTTCAGGAAATCATCTTGAACTTTTGTCTCTTGCTAAACTTGAGAGAAAACAGGTCCAAAATTGGGTGGAGACCTCTCGTATTTTTGGGGATGAGGAAGTATTGGGAATAGTAGCCCTTGTTGATCTGAGAAAGTGAACAGTGTGGACCACTTATTGACATATTAGAGTCTGCGCTTCCTGCTGTAACAAAGGAATTTGGAAAAGGCCTCTTGTGGGTGCTGTACACGAGGCATCAATGGGAGCTGAGTGAAATCCAGCTTGTACCCATGGGAAATTATACTGAGAACCAATGATCTGTTGTGATCTTGAAACAGGCTTGGTGAAAAAGTTATCCTGCCCCCAACAGGCGATGGGTGTTGTGCCTGATCCAACCCTGCTGTTGCTTATGGGGTTGAATTTGTTGTGCTTTTTGGGCTCTCAGACCTCTGTCAGTTCCTTTGATAGGCAGGCAGTCTATACAGATGGTATTGCCTGTTCGGTTTGCGCTGGTAGAAGCTCATTTTGTATGGGGAATAATACCTCCTGGTAGCAGATTGGTATCTGCAGGTGAGGTTGACTGTACTGCCATGTTTTGCTCTTTTGAGAGTTTCTCTCAGCTTCGCTTCAAATAGGTTGTCTCCTTTACAAGACAAGTTAGCTAGCTTATTTATTTATTTAAAAACTTTTCTATACCATTGCTAAGTTAAGTACCATCGCAACGGTTTACATGTAGGCACATATTTAATGAGGGTAAAAGCGTACTATAGTACATTCTAACAGGTACCGTTAAAGGTTCAGTTACAATATATCATTAGACAGACATTTCGCGAAGTAGTTCAAGACCAGTTGTACCAAGGTACTTACACGGGTGGTTTTATCACACATAGTATTATAGTTATGTTTGTTGTGGTGTAGAGTTCATAGATTAATCTATTGTAAAGTGTCTGTGCCTTAGCTTATCATGGACATTCTCATGAATTGCATTGGAGCACAGCCAAGCTATACGTCTGGCCACAATGGAAGCTGCCAAGGTCCAAGCCAACATATTGATGACTTCATTGACAGTTCTCAGGAGATGACAAACCTTCCTGTAGGTCCATTAACAACTGTGATGTTCCTTGATCTCCATATCCCTAGTGACAAAGGGCTTCAAGTTTTGGATGTACTCATATAGATATTACACAATTTAAAATTGTTGGATACATGCATTTAGCATGGAACCTTGGAATATCTTGCGACCAAACTCATCCAACACCTTGCTGTCATTACCGGGGGGGTGTACTGGCACGTAACCTTATCTTTTTTGCTTTTTTCATAGCTGATTAGATTACCACGGAGGCATATGGAATCTGAACCATATCATAATGTGTGGACTTGCGCATCCTGAATTTAATACCTAACTTCCTGGATGCCATGAGCATGGTATAAGGGGACTCCCGCGCTTTATTCATGACAGAAATCTGGCAGCATATGTGAGGGTAGAGCCATTTGTTCTGATGGGACCTCTACATTTTTTTTAAATGCCTATCATCTACACTCTAGGATCAGGGATCTTGCAAGTCTCCACTTTCAGAAACTGAATACGCAAGGTCTTCAAAGCAGTGGGTCTGAAGGGATTCCCATGGAGCTCCCCGGCAAAGATGGTGATTCCAAAGGCTGGTCGTTCAGCTCAGTGGAAAAATGCAGGCTCCTGAGCGGCTTTGGGCTGACCCCTTCATTTCTAGGAGATGGAGGATATTCTGATGGAGGTGAACGATCCCCTTCAGATGATTCAAGAGTGATGAGGTCGAGAAAGCTGTTCTGAAGGGAGATTTGCAAAAAAAAAAAAAAAAAAAAGACTTCATGATGGAGGTGATCCAAGATATTGTTTCTGAAGCAGAGGTAGCAAGAGCAGTTTTATGGATACCTCTGTTGTGTAATGTTTTAACTCCAGGCAGGTTTAATGAAGAGTGAGATCTGGAACCCTGAGATAACTGGGATCTGGAAACCCTACCCCCCCCCCTGGTGGGGGTAGTGCTGCCAAAAGAATATTCATGCCCAGGACTATTTCTGGGTGCTGGAGGCTCTTTCACCGGAAGTCTGTGTCTACTCTGTAAGAGGTTCCTGCAGAGAAGGGAACGATGATGTTTATGTTTGCTAAAAGAGAAGTCACAAATCGAGTGGTCTGAATCTGGAGAAGGGGAAGACAATATGAATTGGAGATAACTCTTCCATTTCTAGGTCTAACAGATGAAGAGCCCTAGGTGATGATAGCTTATCTTCTCTATGGGGGAATGACTTCGGTGATTGCACCACTTCCTCTCCCCTTGAGAATGTACTTGGACAAAGCCTTGAGGTGCATCTGTGTTAGTTTTGGACTTCCCACCTATGATGTCGCATCTATTTTATGGAACGATTTTGTCTGATGCCCTATGTACGTCAGTTGCCACAATGTTTTGTTCAGCATCGAGCGATACGTGGAAAGTTTGATTTGCGTCAATCTAAGTCCTTTTGTGCAGAGGGGTCCAACACTTTCACCTGTGTAGACTTCTTTGACATCTTGATCTGAGTTGATCCTAACTCCATCTTTTGCTTCGAGCAGGCCAACGCATTTATCTGTGTAGACTTCTCAGACATCTTAACTTGCGTTGATGGTCTTTGCATTATTGTGCGTCAGTCGGCCTGTCACTTTCACATGCGTCGATCTTTCCCACACAAGTAGTCTGCGATTGGCATGACGGCTTAGCCTGTGTTGACTACTCAGATGTCTTTTCATGCGTCAATAGATCCGGCGTCTTTATATCTGACTTTTCTGAGGCGGGTTTTGCCGTTTTTAATGGCGGTAGCACACTTTTACCCCTTTGGCTACTTGGCGTCTCAGAATCTCACAGACGGCAACAGTCTTATGCAAAGTAGTTAAATCTCAAGCGAATTGCGATGAATTGCAGGACCACCTTGCGAGACTGGAAGATTGGGCTTCCAAATGGTGGATGAAATTTAAAATGGACAAGTGCAAAGTGATGCATACAGGGAAAAATTACCCTTGCTGTAGTTACACAATGTTAGGTTCTATCTTAGGCGTTACCACCCAGGAAAGAGATCTAGGCATCATAGTGGATAATACATTGAAATTGTTGGCTCAGTGTGCTGTAGCAATCAAAAAAGCAAACAATGTTAGGAATTATTGGGAAGGGAATGGCAAATAAAACAGAAGATGTCATAATGCTCCATGGTGAGACCACACCTTGAATACTGTGTGCAATTCTGGTCAACGCATCTCAAACAGGATATAGCTGCACTAGAGAAAGTGCAGAGAAGGGCGACCAAAATGATAAGGGGCATGGAATTGCTGCCCTATGAGGAAAAGCTAAAGAAGTTAGGGATGTTCAGTTTGGAGATGAGACAACTGAGGGGGGGATATGATAGAAGTCTACAAAATCATGAAAGGACTTGAACAACTTAATGTAAATCGGTTATTTACTCTCTCAGATAATAGAAGGACCAGGGGGCACACAATGAAGTTAGCAAGTAGCTCATTTAAAACAAATCGAACAAAGTTCTTTTTCACTCAGCTCATAGTTAATTTCTGGAACTCAATGCTAGAGAATGTGGTTACAGCAGTTAATGTAACTGGGTTTAAAAAAGGTTTGGATAAGCTCCTAGAGGAAAAATCCATAAACTGCTATTACGGAAATTAATAAGCTTGTGATTTACCTAATGGTTGGGTACTTGCCAGGTACCTATTACTTGGATTGGCCACTGTTGGAAACAGGATACTGGGCTTGATGGGCCCTTGGTCTGACACAGTATGGCATATCTTATGTTCTTATGATGGAACTTCAAGCCTGGTGACAATTGCCTGGATCTGCCCTCATGCAGTGTAGATGGGGTGTAGGATCTTGAAGACTGTTCACAGAGCTTTAGGATCTTCACAGCTCTCTGGCACTGGGGGACATCCTTCCACACTCCTTGCAGGCTGCTTGATCATGTTCGGGACCAAGGCAAAATAGCAATAATTGTGCCCTGTCCCAGACATGAGTTGTCCACACTGGCAGTACTTAAAACCAGGGGATTTAGGCATTGTAGCACTTAAAAATGCTGTTAGTCCAAAAAAGTTTGAAAAAACAATGTTCTGAGGAGAAAAAATAAGACTTGAAGCTGCACATCCATGCAGAACATGGAAAAAAACGGAACCTAGGAGACTCACAAGAGATGCGAAAGAAGAGCTGCAGTGTCACACAGGAGGAAAATATAAGCTCTGCCCCATGATGCGCGGATGATGTCACCCAGACAGCATGGCTAAATAAGCCTGCTTATCAATGGAAAATTGCATCTATAGGAATAGTATAATAATGCCCCCAGTATATCTGAAATATTGCACTAGATACAAACAATACAGCTGCCTGTTATTCAAACACCACTTACTTCAAGTTACAGTCCCAATCTTCAATAGAATTAAAAAATGAATACATTTGCAAAAAGAACTGGAAAAAAAAAAAGATACTGCCCTATTTTTATTTATTTATTTATTTAACAATTTTTATATACCGGCATTCGTAGGACACATCATGTCGGTTCACAATTAACTGAGAAAGGAAATTACAATGAACGAGGATAGAGAGAGTCAACGATATTACAATGAACTAGGAACAAGGATAGAGAGAGTCAACGAGCAGGGATACAACTTTGTAAAACGAACTGGATGAAGATTATCCATGTTAGGAATAGGTATGCATCAGGATGTTAAGGATGCATGTACACTTAAGAACTTAACATATGAACTTATTTACAATATTAATATTAAATGCAGGGGCAGGGAGAAGGGGAGAGGGGGAGCGAGGAGGGGAAAGGAGAGGAGGGGGTAGGGGTATAGGAGAACGTTAAGGCAATGGCTCTTTCAAGGAAAGGCTGTTTGTAGGAAGAGAGGGGAGGGGTAGGGGAGAGGCAGCAGGGTGCTGGGGAAGGGTGGGGGGAGGGAGCAGGGGGGGGAGGGAGCAGGGAGGGAGCTGGGAAGGTGAGGGAGTTAGAATGGTAAGGGAGAAGGGGGGAGCTGGGAAGGTAAGGGAGCAGGGGGAGTTGGGATGGCGAAGGGGAGGTTGAGGAGGGGGTGTGTAGGCTGAGCGGGAGCTGAGTAATTTCGAGACATGACAATGACTAGGATTGGGAGGAGTTGGGGTATGCCTGTAAAGAGCCATGTCTTGATTCCTTTTTTGAAATGGCTCAGGGATGGTTCTAGGCGGAGTTTAGCAGGAAGGGAGTTCCAGAGGGTAGGACCCGCAATGGAGAAGGCTCTGTCCCGGGTAGTGGTAAGGTGCCCAATTTTGAGTGAAGGGGTTTGAAGGGTGCCAGCGAGGGTGTTTCTGGTGGGGCGATTAGTTTGACGGAAATGTGGCATATCCTCAAGCCAGGGGGAGTTGTTTTTGTATAATGTGTTATGGAGGATAGTAAGTGTTTTGTATTGGGAACGGTAGGAAATGGGGAGCCAGTAGTATGGGAGTGATGTGGTCAGTTTTCCTGGTGTTTGTTAACACCAGGAAAACTGACCTGGTGTATGGGAGTATGGGAGTGATATGGTCAGTTTTCCTGGTGTTTGTTAAGATTCTAGCCATAGCATTTTGGAGGATTTGGAGGGGTTTAATAGTGGAGGCTGGGAGACCTATGAGAAGGGAGTTGCAATAGTCGATTTTAGATAGTATCATGCACACAATTATTACTGCAAAAGATTACACTGCTTTATTACATACATTTTTTCCAGTTTTGATCAAATAAACTTTACTTACTTGACAAAACTGAATACCCCTAACACTATTGCCCAACTTGTCCAATGGAGGAGACCAGCACATCAAGCCCATAACATTTGGAACCACCAAAAGAATGCCACCAGATACCCCAGACTTTGCTGGAAGCCCAACCTGCAAGAAATCAGAGAACACACTTATTGAAACTTCAGTAGCTTAAAACAAAAATCACACAAAATATTTGCAAATCAGCTTTATTCATGTATTAAGTTTCCATATTCTCTTTCATATAGCTTTACAATATCATAACATAAGACAACACAGGGCCAAATGCTTTCTCCCAACCCCACAGACAAAATAGGAAACCCCCCTGCTCAACAACCACCTGCAGTGGGGACTAAAAAAGTAAAAGCATTTTAAAATATTCCGTTTAAAAATGTGCTATTTTCTGCTTAGTGAATAAATTCTAATACCCAATAATGACAGCATTTCTATTGATGCTGGAATGATGTGCCCTAAGAATTCTTGGGGATCATATTCAGTAGGCCATTTAGTGGAGAAGTTACTTGGCCACAATTAGCCAGATAACTTGTTCTATATATTCAACAGGATAAACATCCTACTGAATATATTTGCCTATAGATATCTAGTTACATACATATATCTGGATAACATTTACCATAACCGGCCAATGTTTGAATATGGCCAGTTACACCTGAAGTTATCTGAGCTTGTGTGGCTGGATAACTAGCTATTCAACCAGATATCTTCAAAGATACCTGGTTAAGAAGCACTCCGTAAAAAAACTAAAACACAAAAAAGCCTCACAGTGGTGTCTCCCAGCCCGATTCCCAAACATCCACCACAAACATTCAAACCCACCCAATGGCGAGGACCTCCATCCCCTACAACCCCTTGATTTGTCTAAAAAACAGATTCCAGCACTGGCTGGACCTGGACCTCTCCATTAAATACAGCATCACCATGGTCTTCTCGGCCCCCAAACAACCCTCCCCCTACACCACCATCCTCCCCCCTCCCCCCAAAGCTTTCCCACTCCACCGGTATCTCAATCTCAGCACCCTTTTCATTGCCAGGATTACAGTTTAATGCGATTCTGGGCATTTCCAGTGCTACTCAGGTAATAACAATGGAAGCATACTCTATCAGTGTATGCTATGTGATCCCAGCAGTGAAAAGGGAGCTGTGATTGAAGGACTGGGTGGAAGAATAGAATGTGCATAGGGGGTTGTTTTTGGGAGCCAAGACGACCATAATTATGCTAGGGAAGGAGGGAGGGAGGGAGGTGGAAGGCTCAGCCGACGCAGAGATTTTTTTTGGGGGTTTTTTTTTACACAAATCAAGGGATTGTAGGGAGGTCCTGGCCAATGGATGAGTTTGAATGTTTGTGGTGAGGGGGTGGGAATTGAGCCAGGAGGCCCAGAACTTAAAAAAAAAAAAAATAAAAAATGTTTTAAGGTGCGCTACTTAATTGGAAATCTTTGAAGGTATTTGGTTAAGAAGCTAATTATTTAGCAGCACAAGTCTGGATAACTTTTCAGGCCTGCTTCAAAACAAGTCTAAAGTTATCCTGATAAGATAGCTAGATATATCTATCTAAAATTCAGCCAAGTTAGCTGGATAACTAAACACCTCCTGGTATGCTTCTTTTTTTAATTTTTTTGAAACTAAATTATACCTGGATGACTTAAGCCAGCTATAATTTAGCTAGATAAGTGGCTGAATATGGACAAACTTGCCTTTTAGACAGATAACTTAAGAGTTACCTGTCCAAATGGCTTTTGAATATTGATTTTAAATTTAGAAATGCTTAAGACGGTGGTTTCTTCTGTTCTAAATGTTGCACATGCCTCCTAAAATGTATACAGTGACAAGTACTATGATGCAACCCAACTATGTACAATGTATTAGAGTACATGTGTGTGATTATAATTATATATCTTACATATTCATACATTAGTATTCACAAGTATTCATGTTGCCAGTACTGATGCACTCTTTTAGCAACTTCGTTTTACTATTGAGTCCTGAAGACCTTGAAGTGCAAGTGTTGTGAATCAACAACATTCCACAACATTCTCTTAAAACCAGTTTACATTAACCCTGTTCCAGACAATTAATGCCTGAAAGTTACTTACGTGAAAAGCAAACTGTCCTGAAAAGTCATACATGCCACAGGAATGCATTAAGCTCAAAGTGTTTCTGACAGCTTCAGGACTCAGTACTCTCTCGCCTGTGATTGGGCAGAACCCACCATTAGCCAATGTGGCTGCCATCACACTGGCCGATTCACAGGTCACTTCAATTGAACATAACTTTAAAGGGAAAGGAAAAATTCTTTTATTAGCAAGCATATGTAGCACGTATGTACTTACAAGAATATAGCAAAATTGCTTACCTTGTAATAGGTGTTATCCCAGGACAGCAGGATGTAGTCCTCACATATGGGTGACATCAGTAATGGAGCCCTATGTACGGAAAACTTCTGTAAAAGTTTCTATGAAACTTTTGACTGGCACCAGAGTGCCTACTGAGCATGCCATGATATTCCCTGCCACAGGGGTCTCCCTTTAGTCTTTGTTTGTAGCAAATAGCGTTAGCCAAAAATAAAATAATAAAACGTATCAGACCCAACTCCGCGGGGTGGCGGGTGGGTTTCGTGAGGACTACATCCTGCTGTCCTGGGATAACACCTATTACAAGGTAAGCAATTTTGCTTTATCCCAGGACAAGCAGGATGCTAGTCCTCACATATGAGTGATTAGCAAGCTAGAGGCTGAGTCATTTTGTGCTGAAGCAACAGTAAGGTATTGACGATGAAATGAATCAGCCGAAATCACAGCAGGTTGGATGTAGAAGGAGTTGGGATTAAACTGGGAACAAGTTCTTTAAGACGGATTGTCCATATGCTGAATCTTGTCTTCCTTCTTTGTCTAAACAGTAGTGAGCTGCAAAGGTATGAAGAGAACTCAATGTTGCTGCTTTGCAAATGTCCAGAATAGGCACCGAGCGAAGGTGTGCTACTGAGGTTGACATTGCTCTGATTGAATGTGCTTTTACTCGCCCTTGGAGAGTAAGGCCTGCTTTTTCATAACAAAATTGTATGCAATCTGCTAGCCAGTTTGACAGAGTATGTTTACCCACTGCTTTACCCGGTTTGTTTGGATCATAGGACACAAACAGCTGATTTGATTTTCTTTGGGCTGCAGTGCGGTTTAAATAGAAAGATAACGCACGTTTACAGTCCAAAGTGTGTAAGGCTCTCTCTCCCTGGTGAGAGTGAGGCCTAGGAAAGAATGTAGGTAAAACTATGGTTTGGTTTAAATGAAATTCCGTGACAACCTTAGGAAGGAATTTCGGATGTGTACGGAGGACTACTCTGTCATGAAGGAACTTCGTGAAGGGTTCGTAAGTTACTAGTGCCTGCAGTTCACTGACCCTTCTAGCTGATGTAATGGCTATGAGAAATACCGTTTTCCAAGTGAGGAATTTAAGGTCACAAGTATTTATGGGTTCAAAGGGAGAACGCATAAGTCTAGTTAGTACTACGTTCAGATCCCATTGTATGCTTGGGGAATGAACTGGAGGTTTAATGTGAGTTAGGCCTCTCATGAATTTACTGACGAGAGGCTGTGTGGAGACAGGTGCATCTTCCAGCTTGTTATGGTAAGCTGAGATTGCACTTAAGTGTACCCTTACAGATGACGTCTTAAGACCAGAGTCTGAGAGATGGTAAAGGTAATCTAGTAGTGATGGTAGTGGGCAAGTGAAAGGATCTAAATCTTTGTTAGTGCACCACAATGTAAACCGTTTCCATTTGTAGGAATAATTCTTTTCTAGTGGAAGTTTACGTGAAGCTATAAGTACTTGAGATATAGTGGTTGGAAGGTTGAGTGGTTGTAAGATCAAGCTTTCAACATCCATGCTGTCAGGGACAGGGATTGAGGTTGGGATGGCGCAACTGACCCTGTTCCTGAGTTATGAGATTGGGAGCTACTCCCAGGCGAATCGGATCCCTGACTGAGAGATCTAGCAGTGTGGGGAACCATACTTGTCGAGGCCAATATGGGGCTATGAGTATCATGGTCCCCTTGTCCTGTTGCAGCTTCACTAGTGTTTTGGTTATTAGCGGTATTGGTGGATACGCGTATAACAGGCCTGAATTCCAATGGCGGGCAAACGCGTCTCTTGGTAAGCTGTTCTGCTGCGAGAGGAGAGAGCAGTAATTGCTCACTTTGTAGTTCATATGGGACGCAAATAGATCTATTGATGGTTGACCCCAGCGTTGGAAGATCTTGGCTGCCAGGGTCGGGTCTAGAGACCACTCGTGTGGTTGGAAGTGACGACTGAGGCGATCCGCTACTGTGTTGTGGATGCCTGCTAGGTAGGTTGCCCGTAGTAGAATTGAGTGTGCTAGGGCCCAGTCCCATATTGGGCTGCTTCCTGACAAAGGAGGTACGAGCCCGTACCCCCCCTGCTTGTTGATGTACCACATGGCTACTGTGTTGTCCGTTTGGATCAGAACAGTCTTGTGTGAAAGGCAGTCCTTGAATGCATATAGAGCATAGCGTATAGCTCGAAGCTCCAGGAAATTTATCTGAAAAGAGGCTTCTTGCTTTGTCCACTTGCCCTGTGTTTTCAGATGAGCAATGTGCGCTCCCCATCCCAAGGTGGACGCATCTGTAGTTAAAGTCACTTGTGGGAACTGGCTGCTGGAAAGGTAGGCCCTTGAGCAAGTTGATCGGTGATGTCCACCAGAGAAGGGAAAACTTCAGATCTGGTGTTATCTGAATGTGAGTGGACAGTGGCTGAGTGGCTTGAATCCATTGAGATTTGAGTGTCCATTGCATTAGTCGCATGGTCAGTCTGGCCATGGGAGTGACGTGAACTGTTGAGGCCATGTGTCCGAGTAGGATGAGGCACTGATGAGCTGTGACTGTATATTGATTGCGAATAGAGTGTGCCAGGAGAACGAGCGTTTGAGCTCGGTCTTTCGGAAGAAAGGCCTTTGCTGTGATGGTGTTGAGATCTGCACCTATGAACTGCAACTGGTGAGATGGTGTGAGATGGGATTTGTCGTAATTGATGAGAAATCCCAAGGAGTGAAGCAATCTTATTGTGAGATGGAGAGAAGTGACAGCTCCGCTCTGTGTATGACTCTTGATGAGCCAATCGTCTAAGTAGGGGAACACATGCACTTTTTGCTTGTGAAGATGTGCCACCGCTACTGCTAGACATTTTGTGAATACTCGAGGTGCTGATGCAAGGCCGAATGGTAGCACCCTGTATTGGAAGTGTTGACCTTGTACCAGAAATCGCAGGGTACTGTCGATGAGGTGGAAAAAATGGGAATGTGAGCGTAAGCGTCTTGAAGATCCAGAGAGCAGAGCCAATCTCCTTTTTGAAGAAGAGGTAGCATGGTGCCTAAGGACACCATCCTGAATTTTTCCTTCTTTAAAAATTTGTTGAGATTTCTGATGGTCCAGGGATAGGACGTAGACCCCCGGTTTTCTTTGGAATGAGGAAATATCGGGAGTAGAATCCTGTGCCCCACTGAGGCCTGGGGAACTCTTTCGATGGCCCTGGCAGTCAGGAGGGTAGATAATCTGCTTGCAGGATTGTGTAATGATGAGACACTGTCCAAGACGGAATAGGGGGATTGTCTCTTGGCCACAGTGAGGAAGTCAAGTGGTACCCTTGAGATATGATTGAGAGTACCCATTGGTCTGTAGTGATGTGAGGTCCAAGTTTGAAGATGGTGAGCAACTCGGCCTCCGACCGGTACTTGTGGAATAAGGATTTTGGGAATGACTCATGCCCTCTGGTTGTACTTCAAAATCCGGAAGTGGACGCCGCAGGCGGAGGCTGCTGAGGCCTAATAGTTCTTTGGCGAGGGCTGAGACCGTTGAGCAGGCCTTTGTTGTCTGGGCCTGGCTACTGGTGGATAATACCGCCTAGGGCGGGTAATATGGCTTTCTTTGTTCCCTTCTTGGAGGCCTCCTTGAAGGTTGATGTACCTCTTGTGGCAGCTGAGAAAGCTGTTTGAGGGTTTCTGTGTGGTCTTTGATGGTGGCCAACGCCTCCTTGACCTTATCGCCAAAGAGGTTTTCCCCTAAAACAAGGCAGGTCCGCCAAGCGCTCCTGTACCTCTGGTCTCAGCTCTGAAGATTTGAGCCAGGCCCATCTTCTAGCTGTTATTCCGGATGCAGACAATCTGGATGCTGTCTCAAATGAATCATACGTGGCCCGAACCTCGTGTTTTCCTGCCTCTAGGCCTTTATGTACGAGGTTTTGAAATCCTTCCTGAAGATGGTCAGGTAACTGATGAGACAGGGATTCAACTTGTTTCCATAGGTCACGCTGGTATTGATTCATGAAAAAGCTGGTATGAATTTATCCTAGATACCAGCATAGCAGCTTGGAAGATCTTCCGGCCAAGATTGTCCAAGAACCTGTTATCCTTTCCAGGAGGTATGGAGGCGTGTTGCTTTAATCTTTTGGCTTTCTTTTGAGCCGACTCAACCACCACTGATTGGTGTGGTAGTTGAGTTTTTTGGAACACCGGGATGGGTTGCACTAGATAAGTGGCATCCGCCCGCTTATTAACAGCTGCCCACCGACCCAGGGTGTTCCCATATCCTGTACATAAGTTCTTGTAATACTTCGTGAACAGGAATAGCAAGAATTTCCTTGGGAGGATCCACGAATTGAAGCACCTCCAGGTTTTTTGCCTGCTGGTCTACTTCAGAAATGAGGGAGAAAGGAATTGTTTGAGACATTTCTTTAATAAAGTTGGAGAAAGACAGATCCTCCGGCGGTGACTTTCTTCTATCTTCTGGCGGAGAAGGCTCAGAAAGGAGATCTTCATCCGAGGGAGAATTCTTGGTCACCTATCATCCAGAGGTGGCTCCAACGGCCTAGTAGGCTTTAGCTGGAATTTCGGATAGTGGAGTCTGAGGTCTAAGGGGTGGCATGACACCCGAGGGACCTGGGTAATGGCTCTTGATTCTCATCTACATCTATAGGTTGTGGTAAAGATGAGAAGCAATGGATCAGTGAGTCAGCTTGTCCATTAATGGTTGAAAATGGATTCTTGAGAAGGCATCGACGGTGCCATCGGGGTCGATGGCCGTGGTGGAATCGATGGTAACCGGGGAATCGGCAGAGCTGGAACCGGTGGTTGCGGCATAGGTAGAACCGGTGGATGGAATCGGCGCCATCGAGGAGAGCGGGTGATTTCCTCGGCATCGGTATGAAGGTATCGGTGATGGGACCGGAGATCCTCCTATGACCGATGTCGATGGCAGAACCGGAGTGGAAGGCCGTGGCATCGCCTCGATAAAGGCATCCTTAACCGCTTGACGTAGTTGTAACTGTCAAGTTCCGCCCGCATGGATGATGTGAACAGAGCACCCATGGGGGGAGGCTGGTGGCGGCGATAGTAGCACAACCTCAGAGCCCTGAGGAGGTACGATTCCTTCCGCCGGAATCGTCGAGGGTTGGCCTGTTGGTGGCCTCAGAAGGCCTACTTTGGAGCCGGGCTTTCTTAATCGGTGTCCCGTCCTCCGCCGATGGCTCGCCGGGTATCGGGGCGGTGGTTGCTGTGTGCAGCCTGCGATGCCGATGGGCGATGTTTATCTTTTTCGCGCCCCTTTTTCGCTGCTCGATGTGGATTGCTCTAGGCGATGGAGAGGGGGAGGAGAATGGAGCGTCTCCTGATTCCTTTAGACTGACGTTTTTTTAGGACGACCTTCCTCATCGACCCAGCCGGAGAAGAGATTGTGTGGAAGTAGATGGAACAGTAACTAGCTGTATTTTAAACAATTGTTCCATCTTGTCGAGCCTAAGACGTCGACCTTTCGAGGGTCATCGTAGCGCAAAGTGGGACAATTTCTCACGTCATGGCCTTCTCCAAGGCAGCAGGACACAGTCCTGATGAGGGTCTGTGATCGACATATTTCTTGCGCATTTTGGACATTTTTTGAATCCTGTAGCCATTTTGTGGCCGGACAGCCGTTCGACAGCCTTGACTCAGGTACAAAAAATTTTATGAAAAACGGAACGGAACCGTGAATCAAACGAAAAAACGTTACCCCGATGTTCTATGAAGGGAGACCCTATGCGGCTAAGTTTTTCTAAGTTTCCCGTAAGGAAAATATTGTGGAGAATCCCACAGGACTCCTAAGATCCGCGAGGCTAACTGCTTCGCGGAAAAAAGAAGACTAAAGGGAGACCCCTGTGGCAGGGAATATCATGGCATGCTGGGCATGCTCAGTAGGCACTCTGGTGCCAGTCAAAAGTTTCATAGAAACTTTTACAGAAGTTTTCCGTACATAGGGCTCCATTACTGATGTCACCCATATGTGAGGACTAGCATCCTGCTTGTCCTGGGATAAACTAAAGTATCCTAAAGCTCAATTACTGAAGATAAGACTATAATTCAGCTTAAATACTTAACACTAATAAAATAATTCAAAACAGATGTATATGCTTACAAGGTAACCAACACAAGTGGATCCCTTAAGCTCAGTTTATATTAGTAGTCAATCATCAGGCTGCTAGCCAGCTGAATAAAAGTAGATGTAAATTGTTTGATAGTTATTGTGCATAATCTTTTATATGGACAATACTTGTGTTCCTTAAAAAAACAAAAAAAAAAAAAACACCTCCAATGGTATACACTTTCCAGATCGTTGTGATCTATAGGCTCCCATTTATTACAGATACCAACATTACAGTAACATACGAGTGCACAGTCTAGGACAAGGGCTTTCTTTGTTTGTTATTGCCTTGACAATATGGAAAAGAAACTAACAAAAATTTAGACAGTAGGTAAAGGTCTTGTTATTTACACTTGATTTTGTTTTAATTTTAAGTGTTGGTATATTGATAGCTTTATATATTTTTATAATCCGCATTGGACAGAATTTGGTTTGGAAGTGGTGGAGTTCTCTCCACCTAGCTTGTTGTTGCCCAGGTAGAGTGTCCATCAAGCTAGGTTGAGAGAACATTGCCCAAATCTCATCTTGGAGTGAGTTTCCTCACTCCAAAGGCCATCAAATCTTCACAAGAGACCACTGTTCTGTTCGTACATCTCATGTTGAATGTGAAAGTGGCCCCCAACCCCCTACACTCATACCTAATCCCCACCTCGAGTTACTAGGTGGGCCTCCCATAGGGATACAAATACCTGTCTAGGGAAGAGGCACTATAGCAAGGCGCTCTCTCTCTCTCTCCCTGAAACAGGCTGTCCGGAACATCGTGAACCGTGATACATACTGGCAATGTAGCCCAAATTGGGTTAATAGCACAACTTGTGCTAAGAGCGTGTTGCATAGCTGTTATCGCAATTTGCGATACACATGCTTATTAGCATAAGGGTAACACCCCTTTTTGGTATCGCATGCGATACCGTGCGATATTGGAAAATGAGGCCCTTAGTCAATGAACCGCTGCTTGAAACAAGGGTTTCCAAACATGAAATCCATGAGCATATCAAGTACTTGAGGGAGAACAGATTTCTATTGTAAAAGCAGAACTATAAGTTTTGTGCAAGTCTGACCAGTTTAAGATTAAAAGCCATTTAAACTTTTCAGGCCCAGTATAAATAAAATTAAGTAGCTAGGAAGTCGATTTCAAATGGTTTAGGCACCAAACTTTGGGAGTTAGACACCTAATTTGAACCCTTTGAAAACTGGAAGTGAGAGTCCCTAAATTTAGATACCATAAAAGTAGGAAAAGCTAGCTGGGGTCAGGTCAGATAAGTGTCTAACTTCCTCCACATCATAACACCCAATTTCTAATGCACCTGAATTTTGGCCAGCCAGCGTTCTCCCTCCCACCCATGTGATTGAAAATAAACTGGAGGGCTAATAGGCTCCCCAATTTAAAACTAAACCCTGGCCTGAATGTCGTTCCCCACCTTCCTCTTTCTAAGCACCCCACCCAAAACACAAGAGGAGCCAGGAGGATGACAATCTTACCTCATCTTGGCTCCATGTCCAACATTGGACATGAGGGGGGATGATAGGGGTTGGCCCTGCAATTCATTTATCAGGTGGACAGGGAGGGGCTCTGGGGAAGCAGTTGGCCCCACCATTCTTTTTCAATTGAGCGAGAGAGGGGGGACAAAGGGATTGTCAGCCTCATGAGTTAATTCTGCATTGGGTAGAGGAGAGGACATAAACAGGCTAGCACTTACTTTCAGCTAGCAGACTAAGTGTTAGGCACCCATAAGAGGAACAGCCAAATTCTAAGTGGCTAAGTATTAGCTGCTTTGATTAGGCCTAGCTGGCTAGATTTGGTTGAAAATCAGCTTAATTTGGGGACCAAATTTTGTACAGCTAAGTTAAGTGTATGATTGTACCAGAAATACCGGGTAAAGAAATAAAGAAATAAGTGTTCGGCCTCTTTCTGAAAACCAGTTTATATATGTTTTTCAAGTTATACAGCCATGGATGGGTGGTCAATTCAAGAGGCCTTATTAAAACAAAATTTTATGCCATATGGTGATTATTTAAGATATCCGAGGCTTTAAACAGCTTCCTAAAAAATGGTTAGAATTTCTATCATATTTTTACCTGGAAGTAGAAGTCTAAAATAGAAACCATGTCCGTGTGCTCTGAAAACACTACAAAGAAAACAGCCATTTCTATATAATTGCATATATTGTTTTTGATAATGGACTGCTACATCAAACAAAGTTAATATATAGAAATAGTGGATTCTCTCATGATTTAAGGCATTTATAGCACCAATTAGAATAACAAACATTTGTAAGTTTCTGATTAACAAACGAACTGGCTTAATTTTTTCCAAAGCATGCCTGGGCTCATACCAACTGTTGCTCTTCCATAATTACAGTGTTGTGCAAAAGATACATAAATAATAATTTCTTACATTTTATACCAACATGATCAGGACCAAGGCAAAGCAACCAGAAATTGAAACCTAGATCAACCATACTACTGTGTGAAAGATCTGGGTTTCAATTTCTGGTTTAAACTTTCATTTCCCAGGTTGGCCATGGCCAAAGATGTTGCGGAGGCAGTCTTCATAATAGATGGGGGAGAGAGGTTCAGCCATCTCTTAATAGACACCCCAGAAGCCAGATTTTGAGGTCCACATTAGCCAGTTCCAGAGGAAGCAATGAATTCTGGTTCCTGGGCAAGGACCCGTCACAAGTTACCCTTGACTCCTGATTGAAACTTTAAATTTGATTAAATACTGGAATAGAGCTACAAAGATATACTTATATGACTGATTTCTCTGAGGACAGCAATACATCCCTCTATCTGTGAAATTGCATATTGCTCTAATTTCTCCACTTTTCTATTTGCATTAATAAAATAGTTTTAATTTTTATTTATTTTTAACGTTGCCCATTATGGTGCTGTGCCCAGTTTCTCTTCTAGAATTTAAAACCCAAAACACCCCATTCAGACCATTTTCCAATCATATTAATAAAAAGGAATATTAAGATGGCAAAACCTTTTTCTCTTTTAAGTATGTATCCTATTGCAAAATTCCGATCTCCCGTTTCTCTTTCAGACTGGAACCTACAAGATAAGATTTACGTTGAGACTTTAGAATACATTGAAAAAATGCAACTTTCAAACTCTCTCCTAGATTCGCGAAAAAAAAAAAAAGGGGCAGGGGTGGTGATAGTGGGCAGCCGGCTGCATCGCAGCGGTGCGGTTTCACCTGCCATGGTGGGGCTGCACGCACACTATCTCCCCCATAGACGCCACAGGAAAAGGTGTAGTTATTTCCTGCGGTGCTACAGGGAGTATAACCCCCCCCAAACACCGCCCACACTCCTCCCCTTCCCCTAATTTAAATAATACCGCCGTGATACCGGCACATCACAAAATAATGAAGGATCCCTATTTGTTTTTATGACTGTCCAGTTAGCCCTAAATAACCATGAACACTTTCTGTAGAGAGCAGATAGGCATTTATAAAAAAAACAATTGAACTTGATGAATCTCTGGTCTTCTTTTCAAATCTAATCAGCTATGAACTCTCTACCATTATGCTGTCATTTGTTTGCTTAAATTTATGATAGACTGTACACAATAAATAAAATTGGATTTTGGATGCAGAAATCTTAACCTCTATGATTAAAAGCACATCCTCCTCCCTCATCGACACAGGCAAATCTATCAAGTGTGGGATGGGAAACTAAGTCCTGATATAATGGTTTCTAAACTGCAGTGACATTTGCTGTTGTAAAGAGATCGAGGCAGGCTGCTCACCAACAGCGCCAATAAACTGCCTGTAACAGACACTTCTACTTTAAGATTGACTACAAGGATCCAGATAGACAAGAAACCTGTTCACATTCAGAAGTAGATGACACTGATATACCAGTCAAAATATTTTTAGCACTTTGGAATAAAATTAAGTCTTAGCATTGGTGCGCTATATTAAGTCCTAATGCACCACTTTATAGTGCTGTATTAACAAGCGGCATCAATTACCTATTATTCATGGGTGATCTCAGAGCTCAGTAAAGACTTCACTGAATGTGTGGGAATTACCGCATGCGCACGCTGCCTCATAAGCCCCTTAGCCTCTTTGCCCAAGCTACCGCATGGACATGTTCCAGTCTCTCAATTTTTCTGTTTAAGGCCCTACTGCCCTTATTGCCTCAGTGTTTTCAATATTATATTCTGCCACTGCCCCTGTGGCCCTCAAACAAAACTTTTAAGTCTAAAAAGAGAAAAGGATTTTAAGCATCAAGTTAACACTTCTAGAGGAAACAAAGAGCACAGAGAAGCCTGCGATAAGAAGGTTTACAGGCATTGCATCTGTGGGTGCCAGATGTCCACTACAATACCCACTATGTCTGATAATACCACTTGCACTTAAAATTACAATGCAAGTGCTACAGTAGTGATTGGATGTCCCCCAAGGTACAACAGACTCGCACCTGAAAGATGGAGGCCCTAAGGAAGGTGCTGACAGGTAAAAGTCCCAAGCCTCGGCATGAAAACCTTGCAGCGGAGCTACTCCTCATTGAGAACGCAGAAAATCATCAGGCTCATGCGGCACTATGAAGCTGAGGCAGGGTTTTTCTACAAGCACAGGAAGGCTCCCCTCCATGGGGCACTGGCCTCCAGATCTTCCTCAGGTCAGGGATGAACACACTATAGAAGTTTGTAGCACTGGACAAAAGTGCTGAGAAGAGTGTTCAGGTGACAAGGGGGAATCCCCTTCAGTACCCTTTGGAGCTGAAAAAAAGGATACTGAAGGGTTCCATGGGAGTGGGGAGTGGACATAGCCTTAAGAATAGAGACTTCCTTTGATCATGATGTGGACGATCCCCATGGCACTGAGTCATTTGTTCCATCTGGATCCAGAGTCAGTCAACAGGGTGCTGTCTGTATCATCAACAGAGCCTTACATTCTAAGGTACAATCAAAAACACACAGTGCAGGAGACCAAGGCCTCACTAGTGGTGTTCGTGTGGTGCGCTTCAGTTACCCATGCCCGAAAGTCCTGCAACATTATCATGGCTACCAGTACACCTTCTATGGAGCAGAGAGAAAGCTACTGATGCAACCAATGCAGAGTGCTACAAGCTGGCTGCTAGTGGAGCAAGGATTGTAGCCATGGTAAGGGGTTGTTCTTTAGCTTTATTGGCAGCCCTGAGTAAGAATAAGCTGATCTGATTACTGAAGAAGTCTCTCCAAATTTAGCTCAGAAGGTCCCTCAAACAGTGGGAGCCCGGTTATCAGAAACCGCAAACAATTTCTTTGCCTCCTTAAGCCCTGAAGACCAAAGAGGGATATTAGAACTTCTGTCCAAGAGAGGACATTTTCTCTCATAGTGATTGTGGCTCACCAGCTTTTTGTGATGCAGTATTTGTACTGTGTCCAGAAGCTAAAACCCTTACGGAATTCTCAGACCCAAAGTAGGCAGACATCTGTTGAGCAGTATAGATGAGGTGTGTCTCATGTTCTTCCATGTCTTTACCGTTCAACAGACGTCTGCCTTTTTGGATCTGATAATTCCGTTAAGGGTTTTAGCTTTTGATACTGTGCCCAGGACTTTGGCTGCTTTTGTAGGAGCCTGAAGACTCACATAGTTACAGGCAAGTAGCTTCAGAGGATGTGCATGATTGTTTTGCAGTTATACTATGTCCACAGGACAACGTTTTTTCAGTGACAAAAGTTTAACAGAATAAAGAACATTAATTCATACTACAGTAATTATCAGCAATGGAGGACCAACCAGCTCTTGCCAGACAGCAGTACTTCCCTTTCGACAGGCGTCGCTTCCATTCTTTTCAACTTAATCTTCTCCCACTCTTCTGCAGCAACAGCTGCCTGCTCAATGTTGACGGAGGGAAAGGCATCAGGATAAAGGATTAGCAACAGACAGCCTAAGCTGGGCACTAGTTTCATGCCTGTCTCCCCAACTCCTTCAGTGAGGGGGTGGGGATATGAAGAAGAGTTCAATCATTCCTTCCAGAATGGATTCCGAAAACTGTGAAACAGCTACCACTTACACTTCTCATTCTTTTCTGATTCAACAGATTTCAATGTTCAACTCTGGCCCTTTTCTCAGTCTGCCCAACTGCAGCTGGAGTTGGAGCGTCTCCTCCTTCAGAAGGAAACCAAACCTTTACCTTTCAAGGAATGTGGCCAAGGATTTTATTCCCAGTACTTCCTAATCCCCAAAGCGGTAAGGGGACAAAGGCCTATACTAGACTTGCAAAAACTGAACATATTACTGATTTAGGAGAAGAACTCTTCAAACATTATTTCATTCAACTGAGGGATTGGTTTTGCGAGCTAGGTTTAAAAGATACTTATGCACGCATTTCCATTATTCATGTCCATCAGAAATCCCTTAGGTTCATGGTGAAGGATGCGCACTACCAATACAGGGGTCTCTCTCCTTTGGCCTCTCAGAAGCTCCAAGGATGTTCACAAAATGCCTCATGATAGTGCCAACAGTTTTGTCAGCAGGGAATCTGCATATTCCCATATCTGGGATGATTGGTTGGTGATGGGTTCACTTCTGTTATACGACTCCTCCAGTCCCTGGGCTTTTTAGTCAATTTTGCCAAGTCAAATTTAGTTCTAACTCAAAGAATTCAATTCAAAGAAGCCTAGCCAGACAATTCAAAAGAAAAAAAAAATCCCTCTTCAAAGAGCCACATTGCTGATTGGCCTAGCAAGGACCATCCTTGAACAGGACTCAGCATCAGCAGGATCAGTTCTGTTCCTTCCTAGTTTCATGACAGCTGTTATACAAATGGCACATCTGACTAATCTGCTCATATGGGGTCTTCAGTGAGAGGCTCCAAATCTAACAATCAGCTCTATCAACCTTCATCCCATCAAATCTCTATGATTCCAAGATGAGAGCATCCCTTCATTCATAGATGAATCCAGAAATTCTAGATGTGGGTCTCTGTGTCCCACTGCATCAAGTGACTGTTTACTGACACCTCCACCAAGGTGCAGTGGTCAGGGGGCGGGGACTCAAGGACTGTGATCAGCAATGGAAAGTCATCTGCAAAAATTGACCACTTGGAGCTGTGAGCCAATCGCTATGCTCTGAGAGCTTTCTCTCACCTCCTCTTGGGGAAAAAGAATCTTAATTCAGATGGACAAGCAAGTGATCATGTTCTATATGAACAAGCAGGGAGGTACAGGCTCTTAAGCCCTCTGCCAGGCATCTGAATCTAGTTGTGGCCATATCACCACAATGCCCATCTCCAAGTGACCTAACCGCCAGGAATCTAGACTACGTTGGTGGACTACCTCAGAGTGTGACTGATGACTTGTTTGTCTCAGAAGTCAATAGTAAGATTAAAAAAATATCTGTTCCATGCATCCAAGAAGCTATAGATTGGCTCTGGATGCTTTTCTGCTAAACTGGATCAGTCTACTCTGCATATCCAATGATTCCTCTAATTGCCAGCACTGTCCTTCAGGACAATCCCCATTTCACTAGCTTGGTCACAGCAAGTGTGGTTTCCATATCTTGCCCATCTATCAGTTCAGATGAGTCAATTAGGGATATCTGACTCATCACAGAGGACGATGGCAGTCTTTGCTATCATAATATTGCATCCCTAGCCCTCAGTATGATTTTTGAGGGACACTGTAATCTTTTCCCTACTTCTTCCAAAGGAGGTGGAGGATGTGCTTATTTTGATTAGAAAGTCCTTAATCAGAAGATCCATCAGTTTCAAGTAGAAGTTCTCAATTTGGTGTGGGACCAGCCATCTACATTCCTTGTCCTGTGGCCCCTGGGACCTGCTTTAGTATCTAGGTATTCATCCTCTTGTCCTTCAGCCTTAGCATCTCTTCTGTTAAGATTTATCTCAGTGCCAATCTTGCTCCACCTTATGGTATTCAATTTCATGAAAGGACCACAGTATTCTAAACTTCCAGTCAGTAAACCTCAAGTGCCTTGGGGTTTCAATGTAGTCCTAGCTCAACCCATGAAACTTTTTTTCAAACCATTCAAGTTGGTTGACTTGAAGTTTCTCACCTAGGAAGTATTTTTTGTGGCAGTCACATTGGCCATGAAGAGCAAGTGAGCTACAGGCTCTGGTTTCATACTCCTCATTGCTTGATATTTTGTAATAGAGTTGCTCTACAAACTCACACCAAGTTTCTTCTGAATATGGTATCTGTATTAATCAAACTACTGTGGTGCCTACGTTCTTTCAAAGACCACATGCACACAAAGGAGAGAGGGCTATTCACTCCTTAGACTGTAAGAGGGCCCTGGTGTATTACCTAAAGAGGACCCCATCCTTACTGTCAAGCTTCTCAACAATTCATGTCCTTTGATGCCAACAGATTGGGAGGGGCCTTGCCAAATTAACTCTATCCAATTGGCTAGCGAACTGTATAGTGCACTGTTTCACACTGGCTAGCTTACAGATTATAGACTCTTGTCAAGACTTATCAAGCAAGAGCTATAACAACTTCAGAGAATCACCTCAGGGCCACTTCTATTAAAGATATTTGCAGAGTTGCTTCTTGGTCATCTCTGCACACCTACTGTCTGGACAGCATGTCTCAAGGAGACAGTAGTTTTGGGCAAACAGTTCTATGTAGCCTGTTCACCCAGTAATCCTTTCTCCACTTGGTAGGGCCAGGTTGTCTTAAGTGCTCCACACTGCAACCCTCAGCTTGGGACTCACCACATGAAATTGTCGTTAAGCAGGTATGAATTGGCTAAGAAAGCAAGTTTGCTTAGCTATAAACTGAGTTCTCTGAAGACAGCAGGATGAATTAACCATACTTGATACCTAATTACCTCCCTGGAATCTCAACTATCAAGGAACAGTTGCTAGTTATGATAACCCCTAGATTCAGAGTGAGCTGGAGTCTGGAACAATTGGCTTCTTCAGTAGTAGAACTGGCCTGCCTCTAGGACAGGGGTCAGGAACCTTTTTGGCTGAGAGAAGCCATAAACGCCACATATTTTAAAATGTAATTCCATGAGAGCCATACAATATGTTTAAAACTAAATACAAGTAAATGTGTGCATTTTATGTAAGATCACACTTTTAAAGTACAATAAGTCTCTGAAAATATTACACCAGGCCTTAAGACACCAATACATCTCCTATTAGGAAAACGGACCAAGTCAGGCTGCTATAGAGTCCTACACAGAAACTACACGCCAGCAGAAAACCTCACCTGAATCACGTGCTGTCCCTCACCTAACATAGAATAAAGAGACCAAAACGCATAACAAGAAGCATGCAGACAAAAACTGAATTGGAAACTGCAACAAGCCAGAGTCTCTGTATGCAGTGTAACAAAGGAAAAAAGAAACATCACACATCCTTATAAAACAAATCAAGAAATATAAAATCATCAGCAGTAAAACTGTACTAACAAAAAGAACATATTTCGAAACAGCTGATGAGTGGAATATCCAATAATTAAAACTCATATAAAACATTTCCAGATACCAACAAATATTTCAAAAAAGCAGACACAAAGATCCAGTAATGAAAAATAATAAGGATACAAAAATTTTTTTTGCTCTGCATACCTGGGAATGTTTGATATCCAGGTGTCCTGAGATTGTTCTGAATTAGCAGGAGGTGGGGTGGTTTGCTTGGAACTTTCTCCTCTCTCAGTCACATACCAGCGCTCTCTCACACACTGGCTCTCAATGACACACCTATATACACACATGCTCTCAGTCACTCACATATACAAATGTTTTTTCTCTCTCACTTATATAGGCTCTTAATTACACATTTACACACATGCTGTCTATCTTTTCACGCTTACACACACACAGGCTTTCAATCACATAAATACATGCTGTCTTTTTCTCTCACACACAGACTCTCATTCACATGCTTACAAACATGTCCCTCTCTCTTCTCTCATTTACACACAGGCTCTCAATCACATACTCACATGCTCCCTCACCTAAATCAGCTCTCAATCACACACAGGACACACATGGTCTCTCTCTCTCATTTAAACACAGGCTCTCAATCACATACTCACATGCTCCCTCACCTAAATCAGCTCTCAATCACACAACAGACACACATGGTCTCTCTCTCTCATTTAAACACAGGCTCTCAATCACATACTCACATGCTCCATCACCTAAACCAGCTGTCAATCAGACACAGACACACATGATCTCTCTCTTACTTATACCCACAGGCTCTTAATCATACATACACATGATCTCTCTCACACACAAAGGATCTCAATCATACACACATACTCTTTCAAACAAACAGGTTTTCAATTACAAACTTACACATACAGGGTCCCAATGGTAAACTTACATTCATGCTCTCTCTCTCACAGGCAGGATCTCAATTCACAGACATACTCTCTTCACATATACAGGCTCTCAATCATTCACATACATGCAATCTCTCACTCACACACACAGGATCTCAAACAACACATGCTTGCTCGCTCATTCACTCTCTCTCTCCCCCGCCCCCCGGAACTCGCGGCGGCAGCAGCAGCAGCCAGCACTCCCAACGCTAACCTCCTTCATTTCAGCCCTCGCGGAGGCGAAGGCGGAGTCCCATCGGCCGCGGTTGAAGATTTTCATTTTCCTCCGAGCCGCGGCCCGGAAGAGGAAGTGGAGAGCATCGGGTGCCTGCGCGGGAAGACCCGCGCAGGCACCCGATGACTCCAGCGCTGGCACCCGGCTGACACCCGATTGACTCCCGCGCAGGCACCACCGGATGACTCCAGTCGGCGTGCTCTCTTCTCCTCCCCCCCGCGGCCCGGAAGAGGAAGTGGTGAGCATCGGGTGCCTGCGTGGAAGAAGAGACCACGCTAGTGTGGTCTCTTCTTCCCGCGCAGGCACCCGATGCTCTCCACTTCCTCTTCCGGGCCGCGGGGGGGGAGGAGAAGAGAGCACGCCGGTGCCACTGACTCCAGCTGTCCTGCCGCGTTCCGCCCGGGCTGACAGCATTTTAAGCCCGGGCGGCGGAGGACCGGGGAGCAGCTGGGTCAGCGGGGAACCGCGAAGTATGGCGACACTTGTCTGCGAGCCAGATGCAGCCCTCAAAAGAGCCATATCTGGCTCGCGAGCCATGGGTTCCCGACCCCTGCTCTAGGATCTTCTGCCTGTACTGACCACCACCCCCTCAGGTTGAGCCCTCAAGTTCTGGTGGCCAGCAGGACTTTACTGGAATACACAGGGACTAAAAGACAGATTTGGGGGGGGGAGGAGTATGGAACAGGGGTAGATGGCATAAAAACAAAAGACAGAAGGAGCTATTTTGGTCCTAATCCTTAGTGGAACACTTGTTTTGATGTGAGACTTAACAGCATTGAGGCCCCTTGGCAATAGTGATCATAAAATAATTCAATTTGACTTGATACCTGGAGGAAAGAAAGATTTACTGCAAAAGGGAGACTGAGAAAATAGTTAAGAAAAAAGTGAAAGGAGCAACTGCAAAGATAGAGACGGTAACTTTCGAAGCGGTGCGCAGGCGCACAGGTTCATCAGCCCACACCCAGAGACATGGCCATTTATAAAATAAGCTGGCCCGGCGCACACGTGTGCTCAGTTTAAGTAGGCATGCCTATGCACGCAAATGCTGCTTCTATCACGTAAGTGGGGGGATTTTAAAAGGGACATGCACCGACGCCATTGCCCATTTTACCAGTTCATTCCCGGTTTGCCCAGTTAAGGAATAGGACTTACAAATCCTTCCTGTTTAATAGCCTTCCATTCCCCCTGTTCGCCACAACCTTTAAAACCCCGCTGATTTGCCTACATTGTTTTGTTTTATAATATATGTCATCCATAGTATACGTAAACTTACGCAGCAGGGGACTATCATGCACCAGTGTGCGTATTTACGCACACATTTTGGGTTAAAATCCTAGAACACCTATCCCCCACCCCACCTATTTTTGAAACATTCATTTCCATGCACAGTGGCATTTATGCACATATATGAACAGCTTTTAAAATCTGCTCAGCAGATTTGTGCGTCCCCTAACTGATGCGTGCTTCAGGCTTTTAAAATTCACCTTTAAGAGTTTACATCAAGCATGGATGATTAAAAATACCATCTTGGAAGCCCAGACTAGAAGTTTTCCACACATTTAAAAAGATGGAAACAAATTCAGCATTGTTAAAAAGTGAAGTAAAGGGGCTATTTTAGCCAAGAACATTTTTCAAAAAATATGGAAAAGAGATCCAAATGAAGAAAACAGGAAACAGCATAAGCACTGACAAGTTAGATGCAACACATTGATAATGAAGGCAGATTGTGTGTGTCTGTACATTGGCCGGAAAATCCCGCCCACTTGGCCCGCCGGCCAATCGGAAGCCCCGAACCCCGGGGTCAAGCTGCCCTTTAAATTTGGGCTATCTCCACAGCGCCATCCTTTCTAGCGGCCGGGAGAAAGAAGCAGCAGCACAGCATAGGTCAGGAGACCTGCACCACACTGCACGGCGATCCACACGGGGTAAGAGACCCCTTACCTCCATCTCCACTTTGCCGCCGCCCAGCTCCCGCCTCGAGGCCGCCGGAAAATCCCACCCACTTGGCCCACCGGCCAATCGGAAGCCCCGAACCCCGGGGTGAAGCTGCCCTTTAAATTAGGGCTATCTCCTCGGCGCCGCTCGCAGAAGGAGCACGACAGAGGGCCTCCCCCTTTGTGCGTCCCAACACACGATCCTGTAACCACCTCCACCAGTAGTTACATTTTCTCACCTCAAATCTCCTAAGCAATCGGATCAAAGGCGGGCGGATTAACTCTTCTGTCCTCCATACCAGCCTTCCATTAGTCCCTTCCTCATCACTTCACACTAATTAACTGCTACGGGACCATCCAAGACTTCCATGATGCAAGGATACTCTATACCCATCTTACACTACAATTCCTCTACCAGGGAGAAATCAACCACGCAACACCGAATCAGTCCCCACAGAACTCTTATTCCAATCATGATCTCCCCCTTTACCCAACTCCTTAGCCTGGCCCTATTCACTCTGACTCTATTCAATGTACAATCAATCACTAAGAAAACGCATATCCTCCATGACTATCTACTTGACTCCAAGCCAAACATCTGTGCTATTACAGAAACATGGCTCAAACCAACGGATACCGCTTTGATTAATCAGCTCCCCACCCACCTATATGATGTCTTCTCACTTCCTAGTCTAAAGAAAAGGGGTGGAGGCCTCCTTTTAGCTGCTAAAAAAGACCTTAATCTAACTCTACAACCCACTAAGATGATACCTAAGCTAGAAGTGGCCCTGTTTAAATCCAATTCGCTCCAAATCCTCCTCACAAATGCTCCTCCAGGATTTCTAGACTCTGACGCCTCGCCTTTGGTAGAAATCATAGCCAAATACTTAAACTTGGATGCCCCAGCTCTTAATCTTAGGGGACTTTCAATCTGCACATGATTCGACCCCCCTCTTTCATCAATTGCGAAGCTCTCCTAACCTCCCTCACGGCCATGGGCTTCAAGCAAATTTTTAACAAGCCTAAGCATAAGCCGGAACATAAGCTCGACCTCATTTTCATCCACTCCAGCATATCACCACAACCACTCACCCCCTACATGCCTCTCAGTTCCTTGGTCTGACCATTCTCTAATCGCTGCCACCCTCAAGGTGAAAGAAGATCCTTACCGCCTCCCCCCCATACCACATTACACTACAGGAAGACCTGCACCTCAGAGATCCTCAGCAATTCCTTGGCCAATGAACTCCCCAACATTGACCTATCAAACCCTAACTCAGCCTTACTCTCCTGGCACAATATCACGGAAGCAGTAGCTAATAGATTATACCCCCTCCTGACAAAAAACATTTACCCAGCTCAAAAAAACAAACAACCATGGTTCTCTCAAAGGAGCTCCGACAATTAAAACAAGACCTCAGACAGAAAGAAAATAAATGGCGGAAGACCCCAAACCCTTGTACCCTAGCCACATATAAAACGGCTCTCCACTACTACAGAAACGCAACATTACGAACAAAAAGGGACTTCTATGCCATTAGAATCCACGATCTGGTATTCAATGCAAAAGCACTCTTCTCTTACGTATCGGAACTTACTAAAACCATCACTCCACCCATTCCGGATGACCAAGCACAATCGAAAGCCAATGAACTCACACTCTTCTTCCAGAATAAAATTTCCAACCTTCTAACACAGCTACCATCCAACCCTAATATGCCCCCCAGCTCCTTATCCCCCTTGGCAAACTCTAAAGTTTCGCTGGAATCCTTCTAACCCACCTCTTCCATGGAGATTGAAATCATCCTAAAGAAAATGAAACCCCTCTACTCACCCATTCGACCAAATCCCGGCCAAACTACTACTACTAGTGCCGGACTCTATTTCCAAATATCTCGACAATATTATTAACTGTTCACTTTCGCAAGGAATTTATCCGGACCCTCTAAAATTGGCCACGCTCAAACCCATCCTCAAGAAACCGAACCTGGACCCAGGTGACCCTAACAATTTCCGCCCTATCTCCAACCTGCCGTTTCTGGCCAAGATCATGGAAAAGGTGGTTAACAATCAATTATCGGAGTATCTTGAAGAACATAAAATTCTCCACGCTACACAATTTGCTTTCCGTAAATCACTTAGCACTGAAACCCTCCTCATCTCCCTCACTGACCACTTCAGCATGGGCCTAGACAAAGGGCATTCTTTCCTGTTAGTGCTACTAGACATCTCTGCAGTGTTCGACACAGTAAACCATTCCATCTTAGTGAATCGTCCATCAGACATAGGGATAACAGGATCAGCCCTTAGATGGTTTGACTCATTTCTCAGTGATAGAGACTATAGAGTCAAAGTCAATAATAAGGAATCCCCACGCATCAATTCACCACTAGGGGTTCCCCCAAGGATCCTCTTCATCTCCCACCCTGTTCAATATCTACCTCCTTCCTCTCTGCCAATTATTTATGACTTTAAAACTGAAATATTACACCTACGCAGACGATGTACAAATCTTGATCCCCATAACTGAATCCCTCGCAAAATCTCTCAAGCAATGGGACAATTATCTGCAAACGATTAACCTTCTCCTCACTGGCCTTAACCTGGTGCTTAATTCAGCCAAGATGGAACTCATTATTTCTCCAGATAATAGCGACATCCACAAGCAGTCACTTCCTAACACGCTTATTACACAAGCAAGAGATCTGGGAGTTATAATCGATAGTCACCTGAGTTTAAAGAAGTTCATAAACCACACTACCAAGGATTGCTTCTATAAACTACAGGTGCTGAAAAGACTCAAACCTCTACTACACCACTGACTTCAGATCTGTTCTCCAGGCCATTCTGTTCTCTAAACTAGATTACTGCAACGCCATTCTGCTAGGCCTCCCAGCATCAACCACGAAACCCCTTCAGATGCTACAAAATGCAGCCGCGAGAATCCTGACAAACACAAATCGGAGAGATCACGTTACGCCTATCCTCAAAGATCTGCACTGGCTCCCAGTTAGCTTCAGAATCCTTCACAAATCACTCACGATTATCCACAAAACCATTCACCACCAGGTCCCCCTTGACCTACAATTGCCGCTCAAACTTCACACCTCTGCCAGACCCATAAGGGAAGCTTATAAAGGATCTCTACACACCCCTCCTAACAAAGCGGCACAATGGTCTTCTACCAGAGAACGGCCTTTTCTACAGCGGGACCCTCCATCTGGAACGCCATACCCCCAAGACCTCAGACAGGAATCCTATCTTCTGACTTTCAAAAAAAAAACAAACTTAAGACATGGTTATTCAGACAAGCCTTCCCATAATCAAAGCCGGCTTTCTGCTATGCCACAGATCAGATGTAGGCCTCAAATACCTGCCTTCGTTATAGTTGTAATTAGTTACTGAGTTTCTCCTCCCCCTTCTGCTTCTTCTTCCCAGTTACTTCCCCCTGTTTTATTGTAACTTTTGCTCCTGCCAGTTATGGTTAACGTTGTTTTCCTTTCTGCTCTTTGTAAACCGATTTGATATGATCTTTATCATGAAAGTCGGTACAGAAAAGCTTTAAATAAATAAATAAAAATTGCTGTATATTTCTGGCATGCACTATACAAATAAAAAAAATAATACTTTTTCAGGTAGATTTGAAGTAAAAAGACTGAAAAGGAGTCAGCTGGACCAGTAGATGATCGAGGGATAAAATAAGCACTATCAGGCCAATTCAGTACGGTGTGCTCAGGCCGAGCGTTTTCGACACGCTATTATTACCCCTTCATACAATAAGGGGTAATAATAGCACGAGGAAACACGTGTCCAACCCCCCAAAATCTAATAGCGCCTGCAACATGCAAATCCATGTTGATGAGCCTATTAGTTATTCCCGCGCCATACAAAAAGTAAAATGGGCAGCCAAGCCGCGCATTTTACTCTCAGAAATTAACGCCTGCCCAAAGGCAGAAAAGCACAGAAAAAACTGCTTTTTTGTACACCCTCCGACTTAATATCATAGCAATATTAAGTCAGAGGCCCCAAAAATAAAAAAGAAATTAAAAATTGTAAAAAATTAAAAAAAAAAACCAAAACAAAACATCAGCCCGCAGCTCGCAGGTTGGAAGACGGATGCTCAATTTTGCCAGCATCCATTTTCTGAACCCATGGCTGTCAGCGAATTCAACAACTGATGCCAGTAAATTAAGTGTCGGTTGTCAAACCCGCTGACAGCCGCCGCTTCTGCCAATAAGGAGGCGCTAGGGATGCGCTAGTGTCCCTAGCGCCTCCTTATTACCGCGGGCCCTCATTTGAATACAAAATTGCGCACTCAAGCCACTCTCGGGAGAGATTAAATGATTTCTTTGCTTCAATCTTTACTGAGGAAGAAGTAAGGGAGATGCCAATGCCAGAAGTGATATTTAAAGATGGTTATTCAGAGGAGCTCAAAAAAATCTCAATGAACCTGGAATATGTACTAGAGCAAATTGACAAACTAAAGAATAGTAAATCACCTGGACTAGATGAGACACCCCAGAGTGGTGAAAAATGAAATTGCTAACCTCCTGCTGGTAATCTGTAAACTATCATTAAAATTAGCTACAGTACCTGAAGACTGGAAGGTGGCCAATGTAACTAGTTTTAAAAAGGGTTCCAGGTATGATCCAGGAAACTACAGATCGGAGAGACTGTCAGTGCCAGGAAAAATGGCTGAAATTATTATAAAGAACAAAATTTTCTGAACATATAATGGGACAAAGCCAACATGGATTTTGCCAAGGGAATTCTTGCCTCACCAATCTGCTACATTTTTTTTAAGGCATGAATAAACATGCAAATAAAGGTGAAAGCCAATTGATATGTGTACTTGAATTTTCAGAAAGCATTTGACTAAGTGCCCCATGAGAGACTCTTGAGGAAATTAAAAAGTCATGGGTTAGGAGGCAATGTTCTCCCGTAGCTTGAGAACTGGTTAAAAAGACAGAAAACAGAGAGTAAGGCTAAATGGTCAATTTTCTCAATGGAGAAAGGTGAATAGTGTAGTGCCCAGGAATCTGTACTGGGACCGCTAGTTTTTACATTTTAAATGACTAGAGATGGGAAAAAACAAGTGAGGATCAAATTTGCTGATACAAATTATTCAAAGCTGTTAAATCACAAGAGGCCTTGCAAGATTGGACATCCAAATGTAGACAAGTGCAAAGTGATGCATGAAGGGAAGAGCAACCCAAATTATAGCATCAAAATGCAAGGTTCCACATTAGGATTCACCAGACAGGAAAAGGATCTTGGCATCATCGTGGATAATATGTTGACATCCTTTGCTCAATGTGCGGTGGCAGCAAAGAAAGCAATTAGAATGGTAGGAATAATTAGGAATGAAATGGTGAATGAAACACAGAATATCATAATGCTTTTGTGGTTCGACCACACCTTGAGTATTGTGTACAATTCTGGTCATCACATCTCCAAAAAGATATAGTGGAATTAGAAAAGTACAAAGAAAGGCAATGAACATGATAAAGGGGATGGAACGATTTCTCTATGAGGAAAGGCTAAAACGTTTAGGGCTCTTCAGCTGAAAAAATATGTTTTTACTCAATGCTTAAACTCTGGAATTTGTTGCCAGAGGAAGTAGTAAATGCCTGTTAGTGTAGCTGTTTAAAAAAAGGTTTGGATAAGTTCCTAGAAGAAGAGTTCATAAACCATTAAGGTGGAGAAATTTACTTCTTATCCCTGATATAATCAGAATTTTGTTTAAAAATATATATATTTTATTTATATTCCACTTTTTCAAGCACTTCAAACAGATTACATTCAGGTACTGTAGGATACTGGGCTTGACTGACCTTTAGTCTGACCTAGTATGGCAAATCTTATGTTCTTATGCAGAGGAGGAGCTACTTCTGGTTAGGAGTAGGTAAACCAGGTACACTATGGTTTCAGCCCTTTGAGAGGAAGAGCATTCCCTATTTGGGTGTCTATGAAGGCACCAATGAAGTGGATGCTCTGAGCAGGAACTATATTGGATTTTTTTAAAATGTTTATGACAGAACTTAGGGGCTATAAGATGTTCATCTCTGGGGTAGAAGTTCCTTTTTATTTATTTATTTTTAAATCAACTAGTAATCCAGCTAGGGAAAAAATGAATGTGCCTTGATAATTCAGGTTAGCCAGTAAAACTGCCAGACATTTTGTGGAAAACTTGACACAGAGGGGGCCAAATGGGAGGACATGGATAGAGGGATCAATGTACAACAAAACAGAGAATGAATGGGGATATGTGTGTATGCATCTTTGAGTTCCAAAGAGTATAACCAATTCTATCTATCGGGGGAAGAATTGTCAGAGGGCTGGTTTGTGTTGGTGCAGACAAATGTCATCCACTAGTATTGCTGATTTCAGACAGAGAAAGGGGCTGCACAGAATTTCTAGAGTTTAGGAAAAGTTATCATATCAGAAGTCCATATTACTATTCAATATACTTCTTTGAAAAAAAATATAACCAGAAATGAGGGTGAAGATGAAGGGACAGGGAGAAGAGTGCAGGGATTTGAAAGAGAAAATGCAGTTGAGGCAGAAAGATCTGTGCTACACTTTGAAGAGAGTGTAAACAGGAAGGAGTGATGGGGGCCTGGGAGAAGGAGCCTACAGCAGTAACCTTTCTACACATGAGTTAGCAGCACCATTCCCAGAAACAATATAAATCGTGATATAAGCTTTCATTCTCTTCATGAAGACCCACTGCAGTTAGAAGTTACTTGTCTCAAAGACAACTACAATTGGAAACATTTTGTGAATTTATCATTTTTAATCCAACCTTTTGGAATTTTAACAAGCCAATACATAATGTGAATCAAATACATCCTGCCTAGAAATCTCATATCTACACAAAATGTTAAATACAGATGCCTTAGATAGGAGACTTAGCCCATCTGCTTATCACAACCACTGAACTAGAATAAACCTTTGCTGATGTGATGAAGTGAAGCATCTAAACAAAATTAACCTCACTTTAATAAAAAAAAAAACCAAAAAACATAATCAAAACTTTTTTAAAGCAAAACTTACGTTGCATTACTGAATCCAACATACTCATTACCAGCCATCTGATTAAAAAACTGCATCACCTGAAAAATAACACATTATTAAGTTTGGACTATCCGAAGACACACAGTAATACACATGTTCAGCCCTGTATCAGCAGCCTTAGCCATGATTTAAAAAGCTTAACAGTATTCCTGCCAAAGAGCTCTTGCAACATCACAAGCATGCTATTTAGTACTTGATTTTCTTCTCATGACCTAATTGGTTATGCTTCCCACTATGCTTTGAAAGGAATGTCCCATATGACTGTGCATGAAGCACATTGCGAACAGTTCCCAAAGTAAACCAGTTATATCTGCAGTGTTCAGGTATAGACCAGATTTAGCAAGAGAGCCAGCCTAAGAGAAAAATCTATTTGAGGTAGTTCTCAGAGTAGGAGAGGTAAACTAGGTAGACAGGAACATTTATTTCACAGAAGATCAGGCATGCTAATATACAAATACTGGGGGTAATTTTCTGGACGGGGGACATAACCACAGTCTGGACTGATCCTAGTATGTACAGGGAACATTTGTTCCCAGCATAAGCTACAAGTGAAATGGCCAAAAACAAATCCATCTTGAACAATAGCAACACACAAGTTTTATTCTTTTAGATTAATTTAAGAACAAATTAGTAGAATTATTTTTATATTGTTCAGGTCATATAGCCAGTATAGCACAGGACTATTCAATCTAGAATTGCAGCTTTAATCCTCACCTCTGCCATACTAGTTACTTGTTCAAGCTCACTCAGCCACACGTGTTCACCAGTTGTGCAGTGCTATTAGTACAGCAAAAGATTTGATACTATTGTGTGCTATTTTCTTATCAACCATAATTATCTCAAAGTCAAAACTTGCTAATAAATTACTTAATATAAAGCAAAAAAACAAACAAACAACAAAACCTCAGGACTATAAATAACATTAAATGTAGGACATTCTGTAACCACACACTTGACAGTATATATTTTTCTGTGACCCGAAACCTGTGGTAGGAAATTTGTGTAACCTTACTTATCTGCAAAAACAGAATTACAAATGACTTCTTCCCATTTTTTTTATTCAACAGGATTTGCATATTAAAAGGGAATTTTAGCCATCTCCTGTGTCCCCAGTCCAGTACTGGAGTGAACAAATTCTGTCTTAGAATCTCAAACAAGAGAAAGCAATGAGAGTTTAGTTATGAAAAAAGGGATTTCAAATCTCCTTTTCTATTTCTACAAGTGCAGCTTTATACACACAGCATACAGGGCAAGAGTAGGCAATTCAGATCTTGGAAAGCCAAATAAGTCAGGTTTTCAGGCTAAGAAAAAGAAGAAAATAAAAGCAAATTTGCTTACCATAAATGGTGTTTTCCACAGATAGCGGGATGAATAACAAAATCAGCAGCACAGTAATAATGGGAGATTTCAATTACCCCAGTACTGACTGGGTGAATGTTACATCAGGACATTCTAGAGAAGTAAAGTTCCTAGATGAAATAAATGACTGCTTCATGGAGCAGCTGGTATAAGAACCAATAAGAAGGGAAACTATTTTAAACCTAGTCCTAACAGGAACATAGGATTTTGTGTGAGAGGTAACAGTGTTGAAGCCATTTAGCAATAGTGATAACAACATTATCAAAATTAGACTTAACTGGAGGGAGCACAAAAAAGAAATCTATTTCGACAGCATTTAATTTTCAAATCAGTGACTATCATAAAATAAGGAAAATGGTTAGGAAAAAACTGAAAGGAGCAATTGCAAAAGTTAGGAGTTTAGCTCAGGCATGAATGTTTAAAAATACCATCTTGGAAGCCCAGAACAGATGTATTCCATGCATTAAAAAAGGTGGAAAGAAGGCTAAAGGATTACCGGCATGGCTGAAAAGTGAGGTGAAAGGCTATATCTAAAAACATCTTTCAAGAAATAGGATCGGAATGAAGGAAACAGAAAACGGCATAACTGGCAAGTCAGATACAAAGCATTGATAAGGAAGGCAAAGAGAGAATTTGTAAAGAAGCTTGCCGTGGAAGCAAAGACTCGTAATAAAACTTTTTCAGGTACATTCAAGGTAAAAAGCCTGCGAAGGAGTCAAGTGGACCATTAGATGATCAAGGGGTAAAAGGAGCACTTAGGGATGACAAAGCCGTAGCAGAGAAACTAAATGAATTCTTTACTTCAGTATTCACAGAGGAAAATGTAAGAGATATACCCATCCTAACTTCAAATACCAAATAATCCTCTAATTTCTTAGTCAGTCCAGAACTTATGACAGACTATAGTCTCATAAGAACATAAGAAATTGTCATGCTGGGTCAGACCAAGGGTCCATCAAGTCCAGCACCCTGTTTCCAACAGAGGCCAAACCAGGCCACAAGAACCTGGCAAGTACCCAAACACTAAGAAGATCCCATGCTACTGATGTAATTAATATCAGTGGCTATTCCCTAAGTAAACTTGATTAATAGCCGTTAATGGACTTCTCCTCCAAGAACTTATCCAAACCTTTTTTGAACCCAGCTACACTAACTGCACTAACCACATCCTCTGGCAACAAATTCCAGAGCTTTATTGTGCGTTGAGTGAAAAATAATTTTCTCTGATTAGTCTTAAATGTGCTACTTGCTAACTTCATGGAATGCCCCCTAGTCTATTATTTGAAAGTGTAAATAACCGAGTCACATCTACTCATTCAAGACCTCTCATGATCTTAAAGACCTCTATCATATCCCCCCTCAGCCGTCTCTTCTCCAAGCTGAACAGCCCTAACCTCTTCAGCCTTTCCTCATAGGGGAGCTGTTCCATCCCCTTTATCATTTTGGTTGCCCTTCTCTGTACCTTCTCCATTGCAACTATATCTTTTTTGACATGTGGTGACCAGAATTGTACACAGTATTCAAGGTGCAGTCTCACCATGGAGCGATATTAATTGACCATCATACTCGCATAAAAACAATTTAAGAAAAATATGGTTGTTTATAATAGCAGCAGAACATTGGAGATATAAAAGAATTTAAGACTCTATTGCACATGAAAGTGAATTGAGGATTAACATAAAAGAAAGACTGACCGATGATTATAAAAACGGCTGAGTCTTAAAGTTGAATTACTAAACGACGAAGCAGAGTATGATGGTCAATTAATAGGAGACTATAGTCTGTCCTAAAGCTCTGGACTGTAAGAAATTAGAGAATTATTTGGTATTTGAAGTTAGGATTATTATATGCACCAACAGTCCAATTATCAAGAAAGTGTGGAGAGTGTGGCATAAGGAGTGAGAGATATACCCATGCCAGAAACGATACTCAAAGGTGATGATTCGGAGGAACCAACACAAATCTCAGTGAACCTGGAAGATATACTAGGGCAAATTGACAAACTAAAGAATAGCAAATTACCTGGACCAGATGGTATACATCCCAGAGTGCTGAAAACTGAGAAATAAAATTTCAGATCTGCTATACAATATTTGTAAACTATCAATAACATCATCTATGGTACCCGAAGACTGGAAAGTTGCCAATATAATGCCAATTTTTAAAAAGGGATCAAGGGGTGATCCAGGAAATTACAGACCAGCGAGTGACATCTGTGCAAAGCAAAATGGTAGAAACTATCATAAAAACAAAATTGCTGAACATATAGATAAGCATAGTTTAATGGGACAAAGCCAACATGGATTTAGCCAAGGGAAGTCTTGCCTCACAAATTCGCTACATTTTTGGAAGGTGTAAATAAACAAGTGGATCAAGGTGAGCCAGTTGATAAAATATATCAAAACAGAGTAGGGCTAAATGGTAAATTTTCCCAGTGGAAAAAAGTGAATAGTGGAGTATCCCAGGGATCTGTTCTGAGATTGATGCTTTTTTATATATATATTTCTATGTTTCTATTTCCAGGTTTTATATATATATATATTCAGACAACAACTGATGTATAAATAAATATATACATATAAATATATATAAATAAATATATACAAGCCACAAAAAACCTAAATGAGTCTAGACCATGGCCCCCCCCCCCCAAAAAAACAGGTAGAGACAGAGAAAAACCCATAAGGCACCCATAGCCAAGCTATTTTATATATATATATATATATATATATATATATATATATACACACACACACATACACATACACATATATACATACACACACACACATACATATATATACATACACATATATACACACACCCGGATCTGTCCAGACTCCTGGGTTTTGCCTCCCCTCCACAAGATGGAAACAGGTGGGGCCCAGGACTCTGGACTGATCCGTGGTGCTACGGGAGCGAAGGTTAGCAGGTAGGAACCAACTTTCCTTCAGTACTGTTCAAACCCTGATCAAGAAGTAGAAAAATTATGGGTTTGGTTAATACCAAGCCAGACCAAGAAAGATTTTAGATACATCTTCCAGAACAATTTGTTGGGATGCAAAGAAACATGCACAAGCAACCTCTACTGAAGTACAGGCTTCTCTGAAACAAAGTGGTGTGAGTGTTTCAGCATGCACAATAGGGAGAGACTTGAACAAAAATGGGCTGCATGGTAGAGTTGCCAGAAAAAGCCATTGCTGCACCAACGCCACAAAACAACCCACTTACAATATGTCAGACAGCACCTAGAGATGCCTCAAAACTTCTGGAACAAAATAATTTGGAGTGGATACGTTGGATTTAAAAAAGATTTGGATAAGTTCCTAGAGGAAAAATTCATAAACTATTAATATGCAATAGTAGCTTGAGATCGATTTAATGTTTGGGTACTTGCCAGTATTTTTGTGACTTGGATTGGCCACTGTTGAAAACAGGATGCTGGGCTTGATGGATCCTTGGTCCGACCCAGTATGGCATATTTAATATTTAAATATATAAATAAATGACCTGGAAATAGAAACATAGAAATGATGGCAGAAAAAGGACCAAATGATCCACCCAGTCTGCCCAGCAAGCTTATGCCAGTATCTGCTGCATTGTGCAGGTTACCCCCATGCTTATCGGTTTCCCAGACCATAAAAGTCTGGGACCTCAGATGCTTTTGAATCCAATTTCGCTTAACCCTTGCTGTGGAAGCAGAGAGCAATGTTGGGAGTTGCATCAAAAGTATCAGGCTTAGTGATTAAGGGCAGTAAAAGCTGCATCAGCAAATTACCCCCACATTTATTTGTTCCCCAAACTGTAAAAGTCAGGGCCCTCAGTTGCTGTCTGAATCCAATTCCCCTTTTCCCTACTGCCATTGAAGTAGAGAGCAATGATGGAGTTGCACTAACAGAATCAAGGCTTAATGTTAAGGATAGCAACTGTCATACCAGCAAGTTACCCCCATGCACTCTTTTCTTTATTTCCATCCTCTAGCCTTTAGGGATCCACAGCGTTTATCCCATGCCTCACTGAATTCCTTCATTGTTTTCGTCCTCATCACCTCCTCTGGAAGGGCATTCCAGGTATTCACCACCCTTTTCATGAAGAAATATTTCTTACCATTGGTTCTGAGTTGTCCTCCCTAGAGTTGCATTTCATGACCTAGTTCTATTAATTTCTTTCCAATGGAAAAAGTTTGACAATTGTACATCATTAAAATCTTTCAGGTATCTGAAGGTCTGTATCATATCTCCCCTGTACTTCCTCTCTTCCAGGGTATACATATTCAGATCCTTCAGCCTCTCCTCAATAAATCTTCCAATGCTGACCCCTTATTTTGGTCCCTCCTTTTTGGATCACCTCTATCCTGTCGATCATTGTTTAGATATGGGCATCAGTACTGAATGCAGTAGTCCATGGAACAAGCGAGGTGATCAAATTTGCCAATGACACAAAATTATTCAAAGTTGTCAAATCACAAAAGAATTGTGAGAAGTTGCAAGAGGACATTGTAAAACTGGGAGACTGGGCATGCAAATGGAATTTAATGTAGACAAGTGCAAAGTGATGCAGTTAGGGAAGAGTAACCCAAATTATAGCTACAAAATGCAAGGTTCCATATTAGGCATCATCACTCAGGAAAAGAATCTAGGTGCCATCATTGAAAATACGTTAAAATCTTCTGCTCAGTGTGCAGCAGCAGCCAAGAAAGTAAATAGAATGCTAGGGATTATTAGGAAAGAAATGGAGAATAAAACAAAATATCATAATGCTTCTGTATCACTCATTGGTGCAACCTCATCTTGAGCATTGTGTTCAGTTCTGGACCTCACATCTCAAGTAATATATAGCAGAATTAGAAAAGGTACAGAGAAGGGTGCCAAGATAATGAAGGGGATGGAACAATTTCCCTAAAGAAAGGCTAAAGAGGTTAGGTCTCTTCAGCTTAGAGAAGAGATGACTGAGGGGAGACATGATAGAGGTCTATAAAATAATGAGTGGAATGGAACGAGTAAATGTTAATCTGTTTATGCTTTCAAAAAGTACAAAGACCAAGGGGACACACAATGAAGTTACTGGGTAATATATTTAAAACTAATAAGAGAAACATTTTTTTTCACTCAACGCATAATTAAGCTCTGGAATTCATTGTCAGAGGATGTGGTGAAAGCTATTAGTATAGCTGCATTTAAAATAGGTTTGGACAAGTTCCTGCAGGAAAAGTCCATTAAAGGAGAGTTGCAGAAAACTACTGCTTAGTTTTGAGATAAGCAGCTTGGAATCCATCTACCCCTTGGGATCCTGCCAGGTACTTGTGACCTGGCTTGGCTACTCTTGGAAACAGGATACTGGGCTTGATGGACCCTTGGATTGACCCAGTATAGCAAGTATTATGTTTATGAGCTCCAGGTGCCATCCCTGTTATTGAGGTGTTTTCTATACCCTTTCTCACTTTGCAGTTGCTGGTGAAGGTGTGGATAGTGAGAACATATTGACAAATATATGGTGCCACAGCTTTAACCGACAATGACGATGCATCTAAGAAATTAAGAGAAAATAAAACAGGTCACTCAAGGAAAATATGGCAGATGGTGAGAGCAAAGAGAAAGATACACTGGACATGTTAATTACAGACATTATGGCAGCCATGGTTTTGGCTTTAGAAAACCGCTTCAACAAAATATATGAATCTGGCAGAGGTCAAGGCCTCGATGTTGGATATTGGCAAGCAAGTCATGGAAGCAGAGAATAGGATTTCAACGTTAGATGATGGCAACTTTGACAATGTGATGTAGTTATAAGAGGCTCAGATAATGGTGGTGCAACATGCTGAAAAGATCGAAGATTTAGAGAATCGCTCTTGGAGGAACAACCTATGATTCGTGGGTCTACCTGAATCCATTCCAGAAGCTGATCTTGCCTGTTTTGGAATCATGGCTCCCACAAGAAATGGAACTGGATGTACTGGCAGACAAGGTTGTCCTGGAGAACACGCACCATATTGGGCTAAAAGTGGCATAAGGAAACAAGCAGAGAGTGGTTATAGCATGCTTTCTGAACTTCGCTCATAAGTTTCAGCTTTTACAAGTGTATCTCCAGAAAAGAGATATTACCTATCAGAATGGCAAAGTTTTACTATTCCAGCATTTCTCTACAGAAGTGGTTGCTTGCCGAAAAGCCTTTTCATCCATATGTTTGGAGTTAGTGCAAAATATTTGCTTTTCATTGTTTTCTGCTCAACTGTGGATGTGGTTGAATGGTAAAACTGTGAATGTAGATTCTCCAGATGATGCTGAGAAGATTTTATGTGAACTGCATGAACCTTCTACTGCAGAGGGATGAGACCATGTAAGCTGTCCTCTGCTCAGTCATGCCATGCTGAGGATAGCATATTCTGTTAATCTTCATCAATTTAGGAAATTATGAGGAAGGGCACCTGCTCTTTTTCATTGTTTACTCTTTTCCTGTATGAATGTAATATTATAGTTGCCTAAAGAGGGTTGTTATGTTTGAAACGTTTACTATTGTACTAAATGGTGAATTAAGGGATGGCACCTGAACGTGCTTGTGACCTTTGAGCCCTAAATGGAGTTAAAGGAATGCTATGTTTGATAAGGGAGATGAATGAGAGTACAGAGGGAGAATAAAGGGGTTTGAAGGGGGACGGACATCAGGGGAGTTGCATTTTCTATTCCTGAATGTGCGGAGTGATTTTCAGTGGCTGAGGATATTGAAGATAACCGAGATGGATAATGAGGGCTTGACTGGGCCCTTCAACGTTATATTTATTTTCTGCAGAGATATGCTTCTGGGATTTATTTTAATTTAAATTGATCACATGGAAGGTGGTGGGATTAGGCACACCCAAAAAGAGGGAAAACATTTTACAGGTTACAGAGAGATGTATGTTTGAGGAGACCCACTTATTAAATGTGGAACATCTCAAATTGAGATGCAAGTGGGTGGGTCAAGAATTTTTTGATTGGGAACTTCCAAGAGCTGTGGTGTGGTGATACTGATAAATAAGATATATTTTCAACTGCACAAAGAATTTAAAGATCCAGAAGGGAGGTTTCATTTTGTTCAGGGTTTTTTTAAATGGGGAAAAATATTATTCTAGCTTAAACTCACACTGTTTATAGGAATTCAATTTTTTCTTCTAATATTGTGGCCAAAGGAGTTGAGTGCAAGTATTCTTTCCCTTAATGGAGGGCTTGTGGTATACTCCTGAGGAAGAGAGAAGGCAGTTCTCAGAGTGCAAAAAGGAGAAGAAATTCTTGAGAATTTATGTTATTTATTTCAACACTTGGGAGGAATTGGTGCTTGGGAATAACAGACATCCTCTGGTGGTACAAATCTGTGTTCTTATACAGCTAAATGAAGAAAAGTTATATGGTGCACTCTTGGAGTCAGTATAGCTGCCATCAAGATGAGAGATGTTGGTCTGAACGCAACCAGAGGAGATAGTTCAGTGACAATCTCCTTGTGTCTGGTGAATAGTCCTTCCTGTAGATGGTCAGAGTAAATCCATCTTTCACTTTGCGATGAGATTGAGGATGCACTAGAATGCGGATAAGCAGGAGGAGGAGATAGTCTTTCTGAACATGAGTGGTTTTCTTGCTCTAAACCTTTTTGAGCTGAAAGGTGAACTAGTTCTGTGGTTTGCTCAATACTCTTCACCTTCTTAGGATTCTGCTGACCGGGAACTGCTTGGAGTGGTGTGATTCCACATGCCCCTGGTAGCAGACGAACTCTTAGCATGTTTCTGACCTCCTGTTTTGTTTAGAAGAAATTTTCATCTTCTTTGTTTGCCCGTCCTTGCAATGCTGCGTATGCATCGTTGCTTCGAGGGTAGGCTTTTTTGTGATCATTTTGCCGTCTGCTTCAGCACGTTGCCTTCATGGTGCTGACTGCAGCATGCTTCGATGCTTCGTGTTTCGGCACATGGTGCGTTGCATTATATTGATGGGTCATGACCTGGGGCATCATGCATGTCATGACTGTATTAGATTCTTCCCGAATCCGAAAAATTTAACTTAATACTGGCTCACGTCCTCAAATTTATAACCAAAACAAACTTTCACAACAAATTGAGGAAAACTGCAAACAAGCAGACTATATATTTAACACTGACCATTCAAAGAATTGTTCAAAAAGACAACAACCAGCAGAGAGTGGTATCAGAAAATTGTATAGTGCTTCCAGTCTCATGGGCTCTTGCCCTTACAGGGCTACAACCCCTCTCTTGTGTGAACACTGTTTAGTCACGTCATTTACCAACTCTCTGAGGGCTTGTCTAGTTAGTTTTTTTATTTTTTATTTTCTTTAAGTGCAAAAAAAGCCTCCCTTAAATTACCCGTATTTTTTTTAAAACACACACCTCACACTACCCATTTCAACCATATCTCATCTCATTAAAATGTGATATCCTCTCTAATATTTATTGACATTGACAGCCGATAGCCCCTGAAGCAGGCGCGAGGAGCGTGCCGAAACATTGTCAATGTCAATAAATATTAGAGAGGATATCACATTTTAATGAGATGAGATATGGTTGAAATGGGTAGTGTGAGGTGTGTGTTTTAAAAAAATACAGGTAATTTAAGGGAGGCTTTTTTTGCACTTAAAGAAAATAAAAAAAACTAACTAGACAAGCCCTCAGAGAGTTGGTAAATGACTTGACTAAACAGTGTTCACACAAGAGAGGGGTTGTAGCCCTATAAGGGCAAGAGCCCATGAGACTGGAAGCACTATACAATTTTCTGATACCACTTTCTGCTGGTTGTTGTCTTTTTGAACAATTCTTTGAATGGTCAGTGTTAAATATATAGTCTGCTTGTTTGCAGTTTTCCTCAATTTGTTATGAAAGTATGACTGTATTAGATGCATTTTGCTTCATGAGCTCGAAAGCACTACTTGATGCCTGAGGTGTTGAGTGTTTTAAGTGCACCCATCAACGCATCCTGAGCGCACTCTGCAGAGACATTCTGTGCGGCAGACTTAGCTATGCTCTTTGATGCCTCCTTATGTAGCATGATCTTGTGGCTCCTTACTTTCCCCGATTTAGGTGAGGTGCTGGATCCTCCCCATTGAGCCTATAGATGTGGCTTGTCTTTGCAGGCCTGGGTGATAGACCTTTGGTCCGGAGAGTACAGAGTTGATTGCCCTTGTAAATCTGGTGGTGAAGGAGCATAACTGCCTGATGCCGATAATGCTCTGTCCTCTTCTCTTAAAAATGGGCTATTTTCTGGGCTCTTTGTCTTTGCACTCAGGGAGACATTCAACCGCAATCTCAGCAGATGGATTGGTCATGGTTGGGTCCCAGACAAATATAACAATAATTATGCTCATCTGTGACAGACATAATATGCCCTCATTGGCAATATTTAGAGCCCAGTTTCTTGGACACAGTAGCACTAAAAAGTGCTGTTTGGGTTTTACCAACTGCGATAATTTTCTAAGCAGAAAAATGGAGAGACTGTATTCCACACATCCATACATAGTACAGGAAAAAAATAGAACTGAGGAGATTCACAGATAATTGTGCGGGAATGACCGCACATGCTCAGGAGAGAAAAGCTCTGTAAGCTTGGAGAGATGACTCTACTCCGTGCCATCAGATGACATCACCCAGAGAGGATGACTAATTCAGCCTGCTTATTGTCAGAAAAAAAGGAATTCTTAGCCCAATAAGTATGTAAATATATTTGATAACTATTCCAGCAATGGAAAAAAAATCAGTTTTCAGCTCTACAGAAATGGAAATGCCTACCATGATACAGAGTAGGACTGTACGCTATAGGAGTTTCTATCCTGCAGTGCCACACCCCTATCTGCCTCCACTACATGGGATAGAATCTGCCTTTTTAGTTTATACTTTCAAAAACAACAAGCAGTATTCATCAGAAACTGCATGAATTTCTACTGCACTGTCAAAGTGACCTTTATACATGCAGTACAAAGTCAAGTAAATCAATGATGTATGGCATGACTATGAAAATAGATCTTGCACACTGGTTTCAGCAAACAAACGAGTTCTGCTAAAAATACAATCATTTACTGGACTTAATATAACATGTAAAATTTTACCCAAGTGGTTTACAATAAAAACAATTCATAAAATCATAGCAAAATATATAAAATAAAAACATACAATAGAAATGTCATTGAAACAATATTTAATTTTGTTTTATTTAAAACTTGTATATAGTTATTCTGATTTTTAATCAATAAATAAGAGCCGAGCAATAAGCAAAGCTGCCATAGATTTAGCATTCAAAGGCCTTCTCAGTAAACATAGCTGCAATAGGTTTAACGTTCAGAGACTTGACAGAAAAGCTATGACTTAACTGACTTCCTGATCTTCATAAAATTAATTTCAGCCTGGACAAACGGAAGGGCATTCCAGAGGGCTGAAACTTGAAAACTAAAAGATGTCTCTGGTAACATCCAACCAACCTTATCATTGAGGTGGAAGGAAAGTGTAAAAGGGATTTTTGTGAGGATCATAGGGTATGGCAAGGTGTATAGGGAATTAAATGTTTTGCAAGGTATACAGAAAAGGTGTGAAGGGCCTGGAAAGCCAAAGTATTTTGATTTTAATCCAGCAAGTAATAGGCAGTATAAAGCTTGTAAAATTGGGGACACATTGTTGAGATTACTTACCTGATAATCTCGTTTTCCTTAGTGTAGACAGATGGACTCAGAACAAGTGGGGTATTAGTGTGCTCGTGCTAGCAGTTGGAGACGGATCTGATGTCAGCACGAGTACATATACCCCCACAGGAAGTGAAGCAATTCAGTAATCTTCCTTGCAAAAGCTGTTATGGATATATGTGTACTGACGATCATTAGTGAAACAGGATTCCCCTGACCGATTGATAGTAGCTGGAGACCGCCAGCGTTCCCAACCGGAAGGCGTAGATACCAGGCAAAGGGGACGCTCTTATGTAAGAAAATGGCATGGCCTACCTTGAATCGGTGAAACCCATGTATACCGGCAGCCGGGCGGGATGCTGAGTCCATCTGTCTACAATAAGGAAAACGAGATTATCAGGTAAGTAATCTCAACATTTCCTAGCGTGTAGCCAGATGGACTCAGAACAAGTGGGATGTACAAAAGCTACTCCCGAAGCGGGCGGGAGGCTGCCTGAGGACCGCATAGGACCGCCCTCGCAAATGCTGTGTCCTCCCTGGCCTGGACATCCAGACGATAAAACCTGGAGAAGGTGTGGAGGGAGGACCATGTCGCCGCTTTACATATCTCTGCGGGTGACAGCATCCTAGATTCTGCCCAAGATGCTGCTTGGGCTCTGGTAGAATGAGCCTTGACTTGTAGAGGTGGTGACTTCCCGGCCTCTTCGTAGGCCGCTCTGATAACTTCTTTAATCCAGCGGGCGATGGTGGGCCGAGAGGCAGCTTCTCCTTGTTTCTTCCCGTTGTGAAGGACAAACAGATGGTCCGTCTTTCGTACTGCTTCTGTCATTTCCAGATATCTGGGCAGCAATCTGCCGATGTCGAGATGGCGTAGCAAACGCCCTTCTTCTGATTTCTTCAAACCCGCCGTGGTTGGCAAGGATATGGTTTGGTTGAGGTGAAATTGTGAATATCGCTCAATAATAATATGCGCTCAACAATATGCGCTCAATAATATGCGGTCAGCAATATACGCTCAATAATATACAATATGCATTCAATAATATGCGGTCAGCAATATACGCTCAATAATATGCGGTCAGCAATATACGCTCAATAATATACAATATGCGCTCAATAATATGCAGTCAGCAATATTCGCGCAATAATATACAATATGCGCTCAATAATATGCGGTCAGCAATATACGCTCATCAACAGGTGCCTATCATGGGCGCTCAATACCTGAACAAGGCAGACAAAATGGCGACCTCCACGGCATGCCGCATGTGGGCAACGCCGCCGATCCTCGTACCTCGGAGACCAAAAAATAAGAGATGTACGCCTTACCTGATCCATGGCGCTTCCCGGCTGGAACCCGGGCGGTCTCCGGCTGCGGGGGGAGAGGGGAAATACCTTCACCGCCGCGCTTGAGGAAATGCACCCGCTGCCTCTAAGCCGCCGAACTCGTCTCGCTCGGGGCTAAGTCCACACCGGGACAGAGGCCTAGACCTCCGAGGGATTACGGAAATCACCCCGGGAAACTCAACTGGGGGAGGGACCTGAGGGTATCACCGCAGGAGTGCGGGGCTCGTCGTCTGTAGAAATTTAGTGAGTTAGAATGTAGAAAGTAGTATTGGAAAACACGCTCAGCGAGCGTGCAGGCTCTCCAAACTGCTTTGGAGACGGAAATTACTGAATTGCTTCACTTCCTGTTGGGGTATATGTACCCGTGCTGACGTCATCCGTCTCCAACTGCTAGCACGAGCACACTATACCCCACTTGTTCTGAGTCCATCTGGCTACACGCTAGGAAAGGTTATATTTCTTCATAAATGATTTTGGCAGCTGTATTTTGCAAGAGTTAGAGTTGTGAGCTGGAGTCCAAAAAGAGAACTGCAGCGATCAACTCTGGTAATTATCATGAATTTCAAGTAAAGGGCACAGACAACAGAACTAGCAAAGGAAAAAAAAATTCTGAACAGATGAAATATATGACATCATAATAAACTTTGAATCAAGTTGAACACACATTATTCTGACATTCTTAGTCAGAATAATGGCATCAAGCATGACTGGAGGGTCAGCTTGATTGGCATCCCGAAGATAAATCCAAATTACATCCAATTCTGCTGTATTAATCTGCAGTTTGTGATCATAAAGCCAGCTGGCCACTTGATCTAGACAATTACTGAAAACCATAAGGGAGAAAATGTTTTTGAATCTACAAAAGATAGTAATTTAGATGTCATCTGTGTAAAAAGAAAGTCTAAATCCACAGCCTTGAATTAAAGTTGCAAGTAGGTAAAGAAAAATATTGAAAAAGGAAAGGGAAAAGAATAGAAGCCTGTGGGACACCAAAAGGCAACATTGTAAGATCAGAGACTTGTTACTTCCATTCAATTTGACAGCCTTGTCTAGATAGGATTGAAACCAGATTAAGGCTAAATCAGCAAGATCAACTTCCCTAAGACAGGCAAGAATGAATCCATAGTGGTAAAGGCAGCAATAACATCCAGAAGGACAATTAGGACATTCATCTCACCTTCGACCTAAACGGTCATTGATCAGTGAAACTAAGGTTGATTTGGTATTATGCTCTTCTCTAAATCCAGACTGAGATGGATATAACAAATTAGTTTTAGAAACTAAGTCATTGAGTTGGTCACATACAATCTTTTCTATTATTTTAGTAAGAATTGGACGGTTAGAAATTGGTCTGTAATTTCGAGAATGGCAGGGTCTTCTTAAGAGAATACATCCTGGCAACTCTGAGCTAGAGGGAAGAAAACCAGTAGTAAAGGAGGTATTAAAAATGGATGAAATAGATTTAGCTAAACCAAGTAATGAGTTTTTCAAAACTGTGAAGGCATAGGGGTAGATTTTATAAATTTGCGCACACTCGTACATTTGTTCGCGCACCAGGCACGAACAAGAGTATGTGGGATTTCAATAGATAGGCGCATAGCTGCGCGTATCCATTAAAATCCGGGGTTGGCGTGCGCAAGGCTGTCCAAAATCGGCAGCCTGCGCGCGCAGAGCCGCGCAGCCTGCCTCCATTCCCTCCGAGGCAGCTCCGAAACCGGAGCAGCCTCGGAGGGAACTTTCCTTCGGCCTCCCCCCACCTAACCCACCTCCCGGCTCTATCTAAACCTCCCCTACCTTTGTTGTACAAGTTACGCCTGCTCGAAGCAGGCATAACTTGCGCGCATTGGGCCTGCCGTCGGCACATCTAGGTCCGGGGGCTGGACTGGAGGCCGCGGCCACACCCCCGGAACGCCCCCGATGACACGCCGGCCGCGACACACCCCCAACACTCCCCCCAGGAAAGCCCCAGGAGTTACACGTGTCCCGGGGCTTGCGAGCGCCGCCGAGCCTACTCAACATTGGCTCGGCGCGCGCATCTTACGCGCGTACCCCTTTGAAAATCTGGCTCATAGGGTCCATGTGTGAAGTAGAAAGATGAAGAAACTAGATTGATACCAGTGGTGACTGGATTATAAGAGGAAAGATTACTAGTAAGAGAGGGCCAACACTAGTGGAAGTAATGCACATCAGATTCATTAGATTTGAAATCTTCAGAGATAGTACTGACCAAGTCAGCATGTGGCAGAGGAACTGGTTGATTAGAAAAGCTGATGTGGATGACTGATTTAATCTTATCAGAATGTATTTCTTCTTTGCAGACAATACTGTATCATAATGTTTATTAGCTGTCACCCATCTGTTTCTTTAATAACTAATCTATAGTACTTCAGGTAGCAAACTAGTCTTTTCAGAGTTTTTAAATCAGGGTGATATCAAGGATGATCAGAACATTGAGAAACAGAATGAAATGTTAAGAGAGCAACTTTATTAATGGCGGAATTAAGAGTGTTATTTCAAACATTCATTCGACAATCTAGAGTATCTGGAAGGATCCCAACTGCCTCGTGGCCCTACTGCCTACAGGGGCCCTTCAGTTGGCTTCAGTCTGAACTTTATAGGCTTGCCTCAAAGGCACGAGTCAGTACTTCCATGCCTTAAAAGCCTGCCTCACTCACAGTTCTGCCTCATCTTGTGATGACCTTATTCCTTGCTGTGGTCACTCTAACGTCTTGCCCTAGACCTTGTCTAGGTTCCTGGCCCTAGCATTGGCTTTCTGATGCCTTGTTTGTCTGGTCCCTGCCTTGGCTTGTACTCTCAGCTTTCTCCTGTCCTGGTCTTGCCTTGTGCTTTATTTAGTCTTGTTCTTGTCTTAACTACTTAGTTGTCTTTCCTGTTGGTGCACTCCTTGACTTTTGAGGACCTTTCTGTACCCTTCAGCCAGCTCTGCCTTAGTGAGTGCCCTCGTGTATTCCTGTCTCAAGTGCATCTCCAGCTAAGCCTTACCAGCCACCAGAACCTGCAGGCTTAACCCAAGGGGGAAAGTGGCCAGTCAGGCAGAAGACCCTGATCTGCCCTGTTCCCGAGTCCTGTGCTGCTCCTGCTGTGAGGATTACTTATAACTAGCCCGTGTAGCCGTGATGGAATCAAAATCTGAGGGGAAGGAATCAACTCACAGGAGAACAGATCCATATCAACGTCTTTGAAATTTCTAGTTTTAAAAGTGCTTTTGGCTTGTGGGAGATCTGGAAAAACATGAGATGAAAAGAAGTTAAAGAATGATTGGTCCACAGTGGATGTTCTGCTTCATAGGTAAGACAGTTAATCCACTGGATCAGATATCAGAGAAAGAAAAATTTTATCTGACTAGTGAAAAGGGTTATCTGCATGAACATTAAAGTCACCTATTAGTAAGAGAGTATAAGCAGTCATGATATCTATTGTTTCTGACAATGAAGGGGAATGTAGGATCAGGAGCATTATAGATTAAAAGGAAAGTAAGCTGTCCTAAAGAAGCTAACTGAACTAAGAGACAGTAACTTAAGGGGTCTAATTTCTAATTCTTTCAGATACAGGACCTTGTGGTAGAGGACAGCAACTGAATAGTTGGTTGGTCAAGCTTATTCAAACAATAAGAGATGCCATATTTTAACCAGGTATTGGTAAAGAATAGTATCGAAGGTTGGATGAAGTTATCAAATCTACGATTATAATTATATTTACTGGTTACTGACCTCACATTTAATAAACCACATCTAACAGAGGAGATAAGAGGAATGGACAAATAATCAGGCAAAGGAACTAAGATAAGATCTGAATGAATCTTTGGGTGGAGATATCTAATGTGATGACAAATCATCCTTGCTATGAGGAAAATCGATGGGTCAACAGTGATAAATCAAAAAATTAGATTAACATTATCAAAAAGATACAGGAAGTAAAAATAAGTTTCAGTATAGCAGCAATAATAAAAAAAAATCAAGATTTCCAAGAATATACAAAAAAATAAGAGGAAGAGTTTAGAAAAGAAAACAAGTTAAGGGGGAAAATGTTCAAAATAAATAAGAAAACTTGTTAAGAACAGTATACTAAGACAAGGAAAGTGGAATTAAAATACAAGAGAAAAAGTCAGAAAAGAAAAATAATCGTAAATATATATAAACAATACTATATATAATACCTAAAAATAAAATAAGTAACCAAAACTAAAATAAGAATATATAACTACAATAAGAAAAATGTAACATATAAGAACAGTAATGGATAAATAAGTAAAAACCAAACAGAATTAAGAAATAGATAAAATACTAGTTAAAATAGGAATAAGAAAAAAAATCTAAAAATGTATAACAAACATATATAACAAACTTATATAACATGAGAAACTAAAGTAGATATAAATAGAATAAGAAAAATTAAACATAAGAAGACCAAATAACAGAACTAAGAGACAAAATCAAATACTAGCTAAAATGAAATTGAGAACAGAAAACTTTTAATACATGTTTTATATAATAAACATAGCAAAAATACAATAAATCTTTTACAGCTGAAAACCACAAATAGACTAATAAAATAGAAAAATGAAAAAATTGTTAGAGGAAATATGATAAATGATAGAAAAAATAACCTATAAATGAATAAAACTGAAAAATTGATAAAACTTTATCAATTTATCAAGTGAATAAAATACTAGTATTAAAGTTATAATAGGTTCATCAGATTTCTTTAAGATCTACTTACATAGTCAAATTTCTCAGCATTGTTTGCTCCTTGCTGTAAAGGAAGAAATCAAAATACTTAAAAGAACTATTTAGATATGAGATACATGCTAAGCTAGATGTATAGTTAGCTGGCAGATTTCAAATTCAAGCATCAAATGACTGCAATATTAGAACACCCTATTTCTTTAAATTGATGTAATTTAACAATTTTAAACATAATACATTTTACTTAATATATATATATATATACACACACACACAAGTCCTGGGAATTATCACATGCTATATGTGGAAATGGATAGGAATACTAATAAAGGGAATGTTTTATAAATTCTAATCTAGAGTTAAAGTCAAAGCTTTTAGAAATTCAAGTGAAACCTAATAGGATACCAAACTAATTCATTTTAACTAATGATCTAAGAATGAAGATATACCCTTTATAGCTATTGACAAAGTTCCTACCATAATTCCCACTGACAACTAGTATCAAAAAATTTCAACCCAACTAGAGAGGTTAACATTCTCACAAGTAGCATAAATTAGTAAGATAGAAACTTAGAGCAGAATGCCACAAATCGAAAGAGGCAATTCAATATTTCCAACAGGCCACCTTGTGGTTATCTCATTAGTGTGATATTTATTCATTTTACCTCAATATTTAAGGGTCTAGAAATTAAAAAAATAATGAATGTTAACATAGTACTTTTTTAAAAATTTGTATATGTGGTCAAAAATATCTTGTTGAATTGCAACCGTTTATTACAATCAGTGCTTTAACTTCACTTTGATGTCAGCTGTACAGTTTGTAGGCATGTAGTACTAGGATAAAAAGGGACATTCTTACTTTTTCCAATTTTAAATGTTATCAAACTTCCTCAAAATAGAAAATGCTTTTTTTTTTTTTTTTTAAGTTCACAATAGGATTGTTAAAGAAATAATTTAAGGAAGTGGCATTGAATAATCTGCTTTGCATAAAAAATCCATGTAACGTTGTGAAAATGTTTGCATTTGAATATCGTTTTAAAAAGGATTTTCTGATCACTTCAAACAATCCAGGAAAACATTACTTACATTAGTTTATTTTAATAAAGAAGTAAAAAAATAAAAAGGGAAGCTTTTGTATGTACCAGTGCTTTACTTAATAAAATGCATAAAGCCAGTTGCAATTCCCACTTTACAAGTGGATCGGGCGGCTGCAGATAATCTGTGAAGCCCCAGACATCAGCTCATCTGTAAGAGGATGTGCGGTCACACACGTACCACGGATCGCTTGCTGAAAGGGATACCACACTGGTGTGTCAACGTTAGGTGCCACGGTTTATAAAACAAAAGCTAAACCAATAATGGCATTAAGTTTTCTCCTTTTTAAAGAAGCATTCTATCTGAAACTCTGTACTATATACCATGAGGTGCATGAGAAAGCTATCTTCATGGCATAACCCAAACTGTTCTGTGTGCATAGAATGCCAAAATAAATGCTGTCAAAATGTAACTCCAAATTCGTTCAATGAAAAATAATTAAAAGAAGAAAATTACCAAACTTCATTGAACTGTTGCAGCTGTCAAAACATTCCATAGATCCTAATGCTGTAAAATATGTAACAACATTTAAAAGCACAAAAACCTTTTCAATGCAACATGAACATCACCTTTTTCAAGGGTAATGTGAGTCAATATTAGTTAGGGGATCTCTCACAGATAATTTACAGAGTTAGCTAAAGGAGGTTTGTACAGAAGTTGAGGGATCATGCATTGTGTAAAATTTAAATACACATTTTTAAAAGTCAAAATACTGTGTATCTGGAAGGAAATTAATTCTTACTTTTAAAAAAGATCAAATGACCACTAGTGGAAAACAAAATCTGAATAGTGGCCAAATCAGATGCATAATCATGTAACTCAGATATAAAATCAGTGTCCTTGTCTTAACCAAAGCAAGCACTAACTTTTTCCTTTTGGTACACAGAGAAATCACATGTGTTTGCATTTCCAAATAATTCTCCAAACACAAATTCAAGGGAAAAATACAATGACTGTACATGTTTTCCTGCTGCTATAAAAATAAGAAGCCTTTTATTTTGGATGCAATGAACAGGGCCAAAAAAAGTAGTTGATAACAGCACTATCACAACAGACATTGGTAGAAAATGTTACAGTCATTCAAGCTAATTAAATGAATACACATTTACTGTGATTTTCTACCAACATTTTATAGCTGAAAATTTTGGTTTTTAGTAAAAGTTAATGAATGATTTTTCACTATAAGACACGTAAGCCTGCAGTCCATTAGATTAAGTGGACAACAGGTTTTGTAGTTTGAAACTAATAATGGATTTTGATAGATCAAAAATGTTTAAAATTTTAGAATTTTATGGAAGTGTATATAAAAACTTCATAAACTATACATATTAAGATTGCTTACACACACATATATACATACATATGTGCATATATATGCACATATATAACATACATGCATGTGTTTATGTATGTATGCATACAATGCACCCATAAATGACATGATATATCATGTGTGTACACTTGCAATCTTCAATTGTAAGTCATAAGCACATCACATAATCCTGCATTGGTGTATATCTATTATGGACTAATTTGGGTTTTTTGTCATAGTTCCTTTGCAAAAGTGAATGCCAGTGACCAGACAAAATGAAAAACTGTACAACAGCAGAACATCTGACAGGCCATATTCACCTAAGGCTGTTTTTGGTCCACCACTAATATGGAGTCTCTTATAATATACTCAATTAGGGCTGAATTTTCAAAAGCATTTATGAACATAAATCAGCTTTTGAAAACTGTCTCGAAGTATGTGCACACAAAATACATGCAGAAGGGATTCTGAGGCACGGAGAAACCATATATGCATACACTTTCAATTTTTAAAGTATGCATATAAATGCATGTGTATACATTTGCACCTGTTCCCTAGAAGGTATAAATATGTGCACATATGCTGCTACACACGTACTTACTAATTTTCAAAAGCAGACATGCATGAGATTTTGAAAATTCAGGCTAAAGCCTGCACGTACATTCTACATTCAGAGATTTGAGCTTTATGTGGGTTGTTATAAAATTACCTTCAAATTGCAACATTTTATTTGACTGCAATGTTTTATTCTAAGAAAATCTATCTGCTGGTTGAAGCAGAGCTACTCACCACTATAAAATATTATCTGCATTAAATGAAACCGGGCAGTTTATATTAAATTTGAGCATATGGGGTCTATTTCAAAGGGATTTTCATGGAAAAAAGAAAATTGGTTCTTACCTGCTAGTTTTTGTTCCTGTAGTACCACAGATCAGTCCAAACTACTGGGTTTTGCCTCCCCTCCAGCAGATAAAGACAGAGAAGTTTGAACGGACTCTGCCTTATACCCTGAGTTGCCACCTAGAGCCTGTCTGTATTACACTGTACCCAAGCAGAAAGGTTAAACCATAGCTTCCACTATAACAAAACTTCCCCCGAAGAGCAGAGGGAATGAAACCTGTAATGTTACCAACAAACCATGTCCATACTCATACCCTGCAAGGGGTGGGGGCATACACTATAAGAACATCTGATAAATCTGATCGAACGGACTCTCCGTTTCCCCCAATTCTGAAATGGGCGGGACTCTGGACTGATCCATGGTACTACAGGATCGAAAATTAGCAGGTAAGAACCAATTTTCCTTTCCCTGTACATACCCGGATCAGTACAGACTCCTGGAATGTACCAAAGCTTCCCTACCCGGGGTGGGACTGAGAGAGTCCCGCTCGCAGCACACTAGCCCCGAAAAATCTGGGCTCTGGGGCTCGGACATCCAGGTGATAAATGCCTGGCAAAAGTGTGTGTAAATTTCCAATTAGCCGCCCTACCAATCTCCTGCGGTGACACATGTTAACATTCTGCCCACGAGGCCACTTGCGACAGAGTAGAATGAGCCCGAAGACCAATCGGGATCGGATGGCCCTGAACTAGATATGCCGAGACAATAGCTTCCTTTAGCCAATGCACAATAGTGGCCCTTGAAGCTTTTTGACCCTTCTTGGGGCCACTCCACAGGATGAAAAGATTGTCCGAGAGACAGAAACTATTTGTAACCTCCAAGTAACGCGACAGTGCTCGTTTCACGTCCAACATCCGCAGATCCCTAGACTCAGGAGTAGAGGAATCCAGGTCTGCAAAGGCAGGGAGCTCCACAGACTGATTTAAATGAAAAGAGGACACCACTTTCGGGAGAAAGGAGGGAACTGTCCACAAGGAGACCCTTGCCTCTGCAAACCTTAGGAAGGCCTCCCTGCAAGATAAGGCCTGAAGCTCTGACACACACCTTGCTGAGGAGATAGCCACTAAGACCACTTTCAAGGTCAGATCCTTCAGAATCGCTCGCTTCAACGGCTCGAAAGGCGCATTACAAAGGGTGTGGTGGACCAGATTCAGCTTCCACAAGGGACAGGGGTTCCGAACCGAAGGACGCAGATGCTTGGCCCTATGCAAAAAACGAGCTACATCTAGACAGGATGCTAGGGCTACGCCATGCACCTTACCCCGAAAACAACCAAGGACCGCCACCTGGACTCTTAGGGAATTAAAGGCCAATCCCTTAGCCAGCCCTGCCTGCAAAAATGCCAAAACATCTGCAACCGAAGCCTTGGACGGCTCCACCTCGTGGTCCAGACACCAGGTCTCAAAAACACCCCAAACTCTGAAGTACGCCATGGAGGTAGAAGGTTTGCGAGATTGTAAGAGCGTGGCAATCACTGCATCCGAGTAACCCTTACTCCTTAATCTCCACCTTTCAAAAGCCATGCTGCTAGACAGAAGCGATCTGCCTCTTGTAAATAAACAGGGCCTTGGGGCAGAAGGTTCGGAGACAGATGAAACCTCAGAGGTCCGTCTACTGCTAAATTCACGAAGTCCACAAACCATGGGCGACGCGGCCACTCTGGAGCCACTAGCACTACTTCGCCTGGATGAGCTTCGATGCGACACAGCACCTTGCCGACCAATGGCCAAGGTGGAAACACATACAGCAGAATGTCCATTGGCCAGGGAAGGACCAGGGCATCTACGCCCTCCATTCCTGGCTCTCTGCGTTGACTGAAGAATCGGGGGGCCTTGGCATTGCGAAATGTCGCCATCAGGTCCATGGAAGGCATGGTCCAGTGGTTGCATAGGAGACGGAAGACCTCTTCGGAGAGCTCCCACTCCCCTGGGTCCAGCTGGTGGTGGCTGAGGTAATCGGCTTGCACATTGTCCATTCCAGCTATCTTGTGCAGGTGCTGTTCCGCCCAGCTAATCTATAGCTGGGCCTCCACTGCCACTGGTCGACTCTTGGTTCCGCCTTGACGATTGATGTAAGCCACAGTCGTCGCATTGTCAGAGAGCACTCTTACTGAAGTCCCCTTTACCAAGAGAAAGAGGGCCTGCAGAGCTAATCGAACCACTCTGGTCTCCAACCGATTGATCGACCAAGAGGACTCCAGTATTGGCCACTGGCCTTGCACCGCTGTTCCCCAACAAACCGCTCCCCAACCGGAGAGACTCGCATCTGTGGTCACCACTGTCCAAGAGGGTATCTCCAAGACCACTCCCAGAAGCAGATTGTCTGGGAGGAGCCACCGCACAACACTGGAACGCGCCAAGTCCATAAGGGGTAGAAGGTGAAACTGTTCTGAGAGCGGATTCCAACAGGAGAGTAATGTGGACTGTAGAGGCCTCATATGTGCAAAGGCCCATGGGACTAGGTCGAGAGTGGAAGCCATCAAACCGAAAACCTGTAAATAATGCCAGACTCTGGGATGAGGCATGGATCGCAAGGCTTCCACCTGAGTCTGCACCTTAGTAATTTGCTCCTCGGTAAGGAAAACCTTGACCAAGATGATATCGAACCAAGCACCCAAAAACTCCACGGACTGGGAGGGAATCAGATGACTCTTGTCCGGACTGACCACCCAGTGCAGCAAGCTCAACAGCTGTAGGACCCGCTGTACCGCCTTCCGGCAAAGGTCCTCCAATTTCGCTCGAATCAGCCAATCGTCCAAATAAGGATGTACCAGGATACCCTCTCTCCAGAGAGCCACTGCCACTACCACCATTAGATGCCCGAGGATTGCAAACCGCAGATACTTTTGATGATCTGGGTGGATGGCTATGTGCAGATACGCATCTGTCAGGTCTAGGGACACTAAGAACTCTCCTCTGTGAACAGACGCTATCACAGACCGAAGAGTTTCCATGTGAAATTGAGGCACCCGATTGACTCTCTAAGTCAAGGATGGGACGAAAAGTGCCTTCCTTTTTGGGTACCATGACATAAATGGAGTAGTGACCCCGCCTTAGCTCTCCCGCGGGGGACTGGAACTATGGCGCCCAAGTCCTGCAGTCTTAGGGTGTCGCGCACAGCCAGACGTTTTTATTCGTAAGAGCATGGGGAAACCAGAAATCACTCCCGGAGTCGCCGAGCAAAATCTAAAGTGTAGCCTTGTTCTATTATATTGAGGACCCACTGGTCCAAGGTCAAAGTGGTCCACTCCTCTAGGAAAAGGGATAACCTGCCCCCTATCTTTGGTACGGAGGAGTGAACCGGCATCACTTCATTGGGTGGACTTGAGCCCCCCATTCGCCTGTGGGGCTCTGTCTCTACTAGGATGTCGGCCTCGAAAGGACTGATTCCAGGAATGTTGCTGGCTAGGGTCCTGTCTGGACGAAGATCTGGAGGATCGAAAACGTCGATTCCCCCAGAATCTCGACTGCTGGGGAAAGGATCCCCTCATCCTGGGTTTATCCTCTGGTAACTTATGGACTTTGTTTTCTTCCAGAGACTTAATCATGTCCTCTAGCTCTTGGCTGAATAGCAACTTCCCCTTAAAGGGCAAGGATCCCAGCTGGGCTTCTGAAGAAACATCCGCGGACCAGTTCCTGAGCCATAGGAGCCTGCGAGCAGAGACCGCTGAAACCACAGTCCTGCCTGAAGTATGAAGATCATAAAGCGCATCTTCACTGTAAGCGACCGAGGCCTCCAGCCGACTGGCCTGAACTGCATCCGAAAGGGATGCTATCGATTGCAAGTGCTGCACCCAACGGAGGCTGGTCTTAAGAACATAAGAACATGCCATACTGGGTCAGTCCAAGGGTCCATCAAAAGCCCAGCATCCTGTCTCCAACAGTGGCCACCATGCTTCCTAGTTGCCTTCCAGGCCCTCAGCGGGAACTGGTCAGCAGGCTGACGTGACTGATCGAGCCTCCCAGGCTCTCGGTGACTCCGGGAATCGCCGCCGCGGGAAATCGCATTTTCTGCCATCCCCAAGGTGCCCTCCCCCGGGGAGGCACTGAGCAAATCCTGGCTCGAGAGAGCCGCTTGCGTGCACTGCCACAGGCACTGCAGGCCGTTCCACGGGGCATGATGAATGGCACCAAAAAAGTAATGTAATTGCAGCGGGGAACCGACACGACAATTTGGCAGGCAGTCAGCGGTGGGGGAGAACGGAGAGGAACGGAGAGGTCCGGACAGAAGGGCAAACAAAAATAACCTCACTGCCATCATTCGCGGTCCTTTTTTTTTTTTTTTTTAAACACACAGGACCTATCCCACTCTGAGGGTGAGTGAACTGGGCTTCCCAGTATCACCCTCAGAAAACTGACCAGAGGGCCGGTTGGTTACAGGGTTCTCAACCCTCTGCTCCTCAGCCTCAAATACCAGGGAGGATGGTCCCACCAGAACCTGACAACCCCCTGGGAGGCTTATTAAAGTTTCTTAGTCCTTCTTATGCTAAGTTTTCTTCTTTTTCCTCTTTTTTTTTTTTTTTTAAACTAAGGTCTATATTTTTAAATATTCCTAGCTAATCCCGACTGAAGGGATTGCACCTCTACCATCTGCTGGAGACAGAGAAATACTGACAGGCTCTAGGTGGCACTTCAGGGTATAAGGCAGAGTCCATTCAAACTTCTCTGTCTCCATCTGCTGGAGGTGAGGCAAAACCCAGGAGTCTGGACTGATCCGAGTACGTACAGGGAAATGAGTATTTACCCAAAGAAAAATATCACTTTGATATACCCCCACTCCCAAATTCTTTGCAGGGAGAAGTATGCACACTATCAGCAGCATGCATTAATTTCCTCTCAGAGAAAAGGGTTGGCAATGGAAAGCAGGGAAGTACATGAAGGGAGTTCATTTTGAAATCCTTGCGCCTACTTTCTCCTGAGAGCTTTGTACCTGAAATATATTAGAGTAAAAGAATAAAGGATTCTTACAGTACTGACCGCCATGGGATTTTCAAAAGGATACTGTGCAGGAATTTCCCTTTAAATATGTACTTGCAGGTGTGCAACTACAAAAGTTGAAAGTACCCGTGGCGATCAAGCATCATTGAGAGGCTGAAATTAGCCTCTAAACTAAAGACTATTCTGCAAAATTCTTGAGCTGCTTAAATGGCTAAATATCTGGAAATGGTCAGATCATGGGGTTTTTTTTTCCTCTGACTGTAAAACAACTGTTCTGCTTTGCTCTGTAGAAAGAGATCCTTGCATAAAATAGCTGATCACTTCCAAACATTACAATAGATATTTATTGGTCCAATATTTCTTGCTTTGTCAGACATCAAATTTCCCTTTTTTCTTTTTAAATCTGAAGCACAAACTAAGAAAATTCATTTTTTTAAATTAACTCATCCCTAACATTGCATTTAAATAATAATTTTCCTTATTTCTAGAGTAAGTGAAATCCATGTGCTTCCCAAGTTTACTTTTAAGTTAATCTATAATTAGCCAGTTTTCTAAAATGAACACTCAAAAAGCTCACTTTCATCAACCAATGTAAATAAAACTATATTAACACTAAATCTCATTGGGGAATTTTCCCCACCCCAATTATTTAGAAGTCACCTTATTGCTTCTCTTTACATAGACACATTAAAAAACAGCACACATTTGTAACTGGTAAACCAATATACAGTTTTTCAAAACTGTGCTGTGGATGAATAGCTGCTGAACTGAAGCACTACATGAGATGGCACACATACCAATACACTGCAAACAATGATGTGATCACGCAATATATGTCAACTACTGCATGCAAAACAAGGTATGGTGATCGTGCTTCTACAAAATTACAGCAATATATTCATGTCTGTATGTCAGAGTCGCATGCAGTAATGGAGGACCTGCATTTTATCTTTTTAAAAATACATATGCTTTATTTTTGGTATACCTCAATTTTCCAGGAACAAAAGCTTTGCTATGTTTGTGGCTTTTTTGTCCATTAAAGAAAGTTATTTAAAAAATAATTTAAAAAAAACATCTCTTAAATCAGTAATACAGCCTGCTCAAATCTACATATTGAGGTGTTCCTACAAAATAATTAGCATGGAAACTGTACAAGAGAGATCATGGGCATCTTGTTTATACAGGAAGCTGGACTACTCCAGTTTAAGATCATAAATAAATGATGAACGTATTTGTCAATCATCTTTTTGATAAGTTTTTTTTAAATGCAAGTCACGTTACCTTTCACTTAATCCTGGCCATTTTCTGTCACATAGCTAATTAAAATAAGACTGTAAAACTAAAGCTTTACTAGAGAAAACAATTCAAAGTCAGACACAGCTGATTCAACATTATGTTAATGTTCACTCATTTAAAGGGAGTATGGCATTTGATTTTAAAATTTCTGTGAAATTTTCTTTCTTCCTCTCTAACCTTAGCAATGAAATTTATAATAGATTTTATATTTTTATATCATTAGTGTAGGTCAGAGCGCTGGCAAGGCTAACCGCTTTAAGCCTGAATGCTCTACAGGAAAACAAGTGCAGGAGCACAACTGAGAATCTTATATAAGAACATAAGATGTGCCATGCTGGGTCAGAGCAAAAGGTCCACTGAAAGTAGAATTTCATTTTCTTTAACAGCCATTCTGGGTCACTCCGAAGTAACCAGCAAATCCTCAGGGGAGATCCCATTTGTACTAAAGGTACAAAAAAGGGAAATGTTCTGCAAGGCCTCTAATGTTTGATACAAGGAACCCTGCTCAAACAGTCCCATCAAGCAGATGGGTTCTAATATTTTTCTCCTTATTCTCATAGCACAAGACCACCATGATGCATTGGGGAGTGCAAATACAAAAAGTAAAATAAATCTTAAAAAATCTCTGTTTTTTTAAAGTATCCTCTGCCTTGAGTACAACATTTTAAAATCATATAAAGCAAGAGTTTACAACTTTACCAGGCAAAATATTACCGGCAAGTCATTTGTAACACTTTTTGAGCAGTACCCCTGAATCCCATGGTTCATTTAGTTTGTGACACTTCCCAATATAAGACAAATGAAACTGGATCAGAGTGATGGGGATAGGAAGTAATCGCAGTCAACATGAACCAACTGGATTTCAGTAATGTTAGGAAATGTATAGTTCCACTACCAATATGACTACTCCCAGGGTTTCACGAAAATGTCAGATCAGCTTAGGACTTGTCAATAACATTTTTAAGTGATTAAGAGTAATACTATCATATGCACTTCTAAAATACTATTATACAGAAAGAGGTTCACATTCAAAAAGGTTTGGCTAAATTTAGACCAGCCAGACAAACCTCGGGTTTTAAATACTTAGCTAAAATGTGTCTGTGGGCAGGGAGGGGGGGGAGCAAATAAGTCATTACTCAACTAAAATGAAAAGAAAAACATTAAAAAAAAAAGGTGTTCCAGGAACAGGACTTAAAACTGATATCTTGTGTTTTATTAAGTCAAGTCTTATCATGGTTCAGAGCAGGTCTAAAGTTATCTGGGTGTTTACCTGGATAACTTTAGACCTAACTGGCTACAGTATATTCAAATACAGCCAGTTAAGTCATAAAACAACAAAGTTAATCAGGTGCAAACCCACTCTCAAAATCAATTCAGAAAAATGTCAGTGCTTAGTGCCTGATCCCCCTAACCCCCAAATCACCAATTTTGCCATCATACTAGTCCAAGGCTGTCCCCTCCCACAAGCCCCCAAACCCAGCTAGAAGGAAGCAGAATCTTACAGCTCCCAGTCATATTCAGGTTTGCTCTCACAAGTAATGCTGGTAGTGTACATGAGCACTGTTGCTGTCAGAGTCTTACTTGACAGCAATGTTAGTGGCATATGCTACTAGTGTTACTGTCAGAGCGACACTAGATGCAACAGGAAACAGTAAGTGTCTCTCCCAGCTGGGCTGGGGCCCAGAGCCAGTTGATTAAATTTTGATATCTGGTTGAGGCTGGGTGATTTTTCTGAATTACTTTGGGGGAGGACAGTTTGGGGGATGGCACCTGCTTGACTTTTGTGACTTAACCGGCTATATTTCAACATAGCCAGTTAGTCTAAAGTTATCTGACTAACTTTACCTGTGTCAATGAATATACACAGCTATACAGTTACCCAGCTGACATTAGCTGAATATATTCTGTGAGAGACTGGTCCTGCTGAATATTCAGCTAAAGTTATTCAGGTAACTTTGCTACTCAATATGGACCTTAAAAAGGGTACAACTTATTGTACTCTATTTAGGGCTTGATTTTCTAAGGCTTCCCCGCTCCCCACCCCTGTCCCATTCTATGTTTGTAGCTAGGAAAAAAAAGCTTTCAATGTTCCTTCTATTCTAATATCTTGAAAAACTTATGCATGTAAAAGTACTCTGCATGCTATGTTTGTAAGCTAAAAAATCTAAACACAGAAGTATATTATCTACCTGCAGAATTCAATGTAAGAAAATATAAATAACTTACCTTTATTAAAGAAGTAATCACAATTGCTCCAGCATTCACCATAGGATTGTGAGGCCTATCTGAAAAAAAGAAAAAAAAAAAGTACAAAAACATTAAATGCAGTTATATATGCCCATTTACAACTCACCTTGCATTGTCCTTATCATAAAAAAAAATGTTTGGAGGAGTTTAGAGGTTTAAAAAAAAAAGCAAAATAGCCACACAAAACCAAACCAACTAAAAAAAAACTCAAAAAAGCTCACTTTCATCAACCAATGTAAATAAAACTATATTAACACTAAATCTCATTTTTAAATAGTCTAAAAAAAACTCAAAAAGCTCACTTTTCATTTTTAAATCGTCCCTTTCTAAAAGAATTGACATTAACATAATCTATCCCAAGACCTATGAGGACCTCAAAAGCTAAAGGACAATATAACAATGCACACTACATACCAGACTGGATAACAGGATATCCACCAGCTAACAATCAGAAGCACACTTATTTTGGGTATAATCATTACAAGTATTGACAAACCAGATTCACATAAAGTGGCACTTCTGGTTCTAATATTTTGCTCTGTCAACTGCAGTAAAACTGAATACTGTTTGACAAATTCAACAAATAAACACGGATGAGATGGCCAGCCTGTGGAGGCCCTGATTTGAGTGCTGTCAGGACACTGCTCCCTAGGCTAGTCAGGGCTGGAGATGATATGAAGGCAATGTTAACAATCCCTGGGAGTGAGAGAGCACCCCAGATAATGTTTTTCTTGCTGGACATAGGGCTCACAATTGCAGGGCTCTGGAAGTACATAGCCCATCAATTCAATGACCAGGCTAAGGGAGCTGGAAAGTATTTAAAAAAAAAACCCACAACTGCTAATGAAGAATCTTGATTCCAGATACCAACTCAATGCAGCTGGAAGGCCAAAGATGTAGGAGGAAGCTGCTAGGAATGGGGGAGGGAAGAAAGCAAGGAAAGCATAGATAAGGCATGGCTGTGTTTAACAGAAGGGAGCTGCTTGAATTTCCACATATTTTAGAGACATCATATAAAAATACAATAGCAACATGGAGGACACATCTGTTGAAAAGGCATTCAGAGAAAATACAAAAGCACATTTAGTTTGGTTGTGCTGAAATGGTTAACATTTTGAAATCCTAATACATATACACATGAAGGAAAAATGACAGTTCTCCAAGGACAAGCAGGATGGTAGCCCTCACACACATGGGTGGCATCATCAGATAAGAGCCCAGCACGGAAAACTTTAGTTTCTAGAAAACTGACAGGCACACTGAGCATGCCCAGCAAGCTGCTAACCATGCGTCCACGCAGTATCCCTCTTTTGTCTCTCCTTTTCCCCGGAGCTATTGCCTCGTGGTTTTGGGGCTTGCACTTCTGGCATTTTTGCTATTTTGAAATGCTTTTCTCCTTCCACACGTTGGTAGGATCCCTCGCACTCCCAGGTGTTTCGTGGTTGATTGCTGACGTGGGAGGCCTGGGGGCCTCCCACGACATCCACATCTGTGATCTTTGTGCCCAGATGACCCCCAAGGGTCATCGGTCCCATCTTAACAAAATGGAAAAACGTTTTGGGTCCAACCGGTTGGATCCGTCCTCGGCAACAGAGACCTCCATCCCAATTGGAAAAGAGACCCTGGCTCCAACTCAGTCAGGTTTGCCTCCTCTTAGCCTGCCTGGCCCTGAACTATGCGCAGGGTACTGTCCGCGCTCTCTGTCATCCCGTTTTCGGTCAGGTTCCTCGACGTCGTCATTGGTATGAGGCAAAGACTGCAGTAATCGAGAAAGGTTAAAGAAACAATCATTCTCTTCATCGAAGCCAGACCGTGAGAAGGCGTCGACCTCTGTGCCTCCTACGAAGCGGTCAAGGGCGGAGGCGGCCATTCCCTCCAACCCTGCCAATGCCTCCAGGTGGCCTCAGACACCAGTGGAGGGCTCGCTACTCCTCAATCCAGGGGACGTCCCGATTCTGCTGGCTCCTCCTCAGACCATTCTATCCTCGACAGCCTTTGAGGAGAAGTTAGAGAAGCACGTGCAGTTGGTTGGCTGGGCCCTGCAGGCCGCTCAAGCCTCCAGTCCCCTGGGTACCATCTCCACCGCAAAAGCCTGCTCTACCGGTGATTGTGCCTTTGCTAGAGTGGCTCGACATGCTGCTCGGTATCTTGCCAACACAGCTAGCTCCGGCACCCAGGGCCCCTTCGCGGCCAATGGGCACACTGTTGCCACCGGCCCCCATACCTGCGAGTGATTCCTCCGAAGAGAAAGGGCCAGACTCGGTGGCCCGGAGACACACAGTCCCACCTCACCTGCCAGCTCTCTCAGGGCCCTAGGGGTCAATTCCACCATTGCCTTCAATGCCCCCGATCCAGCCATCATCGGACCTTTCGCCACTCTTGTGGTCTCGAGGCCCATCGATGCCTCTCTCTGTGGCATCCTCAGAGGGTCACAGTGAGGGGAAAGCTCCCTGGGAGTGCGATAAGCACGAGGTTCACTTGGCTTATGTTTTCTTCGAGACAGCCATGAGGATTGCTGCAGTAGGCACTGTAGCCCGGACAGCTTGGCTACGGGCCTCTGACTTGCACCACGAGGTCCAAGACCATCTGGCCAACTTGCCATGCTCGGGGGAGAACCTGTTTGGTGACAGGATTAAAGGAGGCTGCAGCTTAGCTGAAGGACTACCAGGAGACCCTTCAGCAGTTGTCGACTAGTTCTTCCGACACCCAACCTACCAGAAAGCCCCCACGGCAATATCCTAAACAGCCTATCGGCCTCATAAATATTACCCACCTGTACAGAGGTCCAGGGTTCAAAGGCCTGTCCCCAAGACAAGACAGTGTCAACCTAGGCCACTTCGAGCACCTACAGTTCCGCCGCAGAACCCCACCACGGAGATTTGACTGGCGGCCAGGGAGCATGAGCCAGCCTTCTCCAAGGGTCCTCACCCCCCCTTGCCCTGGTCGGGGTAGACTCCAGCTATTCGCAGATCAGTGGATCTCGATCACATCGGATCTCTGGTCCTATCCATCATTCCTCAGGGTTAAAGGCTGCATTTCCAGCAACTTCCACCCCGCTCCCCTCCGTGTCCCCGGAGGAGAGTGGCAGGGGACTTAAGATACTTCGAGTGGAGTTCTCCACCCTCGTTCTTGCTCAGGCGGTCAAATCCGTTCCACCCAGCCGATTCTACTCCAAGTATTTTCTAATCCCCATGAAGACGGGTGGTTTCCGTCCCATTCTGGACCTGAGAGCGTTAAACCATTTCTTGGTAAAGGAAAAGTTCAAGATGGTCTCGCTGGACACCCTGATTCCCCTTCTCAAGGTGGGAGACTGGCTTTGTTCCCTGGATCTCAAAGATGCATACGCCCATATCCCCATCTTTCAAGCAGATCAGAGGTACTTGAGATTCCTGGTCGATGGGAATCACTATTAGTATCAAGTTCTACCCTTTGGCCTGGCATCTGTGCCCCGGTTCTTCACCAAATGTCTGGCAGTTGTCGGTGCCCATCTTCGAAGGCGGGGAATTCATGTTTTCCCCTACCTCAATGAATGGCTCATCAAGGACAACTCCCAAGGGGCTCAGACTGCCATGCGCCTCACAATAGACACCTTGGAGACTCTAGGTTTCTTGATCAACTATCCAAAATCCCATGTCCAACCATCTTGACAACTGGACTTCACTGTCCAGTTGCCAAGATGTCTGAACACTGTCCAAGCAAAGGCTTCCTTGACTCAGGAAAGGGCAGAGACCCTCGCGGTTCTTGCCTGACATCTCCAGTTGCCCCCATGTCTCCGCTCACCAGTTCCTCTGACTGCTGGGCCATATGGCGACAACAGTGCATGTTACCCCATTTGCTCGGCTACACATGCGCGGGGCACAATGGACATCGCGCTCTCAATGGTATCAGGCTGTGCAGGACCTGCGTGCTCAAATTCTAGTCATGAAATGGTTGCAATAGTCTCTCCAGTGGTGGACAATCCCCTCAAACCTGGATCAGGGTTGCCCCTTTTGGAGTGCTTAGCCCCAAGCCACACTCACTACCGATGCTTCTCAGATGGGTAGGGAAAACATGTTCTGGGCTTCTGCACCCAAGGGTTCTGGTCAGTACAGGAATTGCAGCTCCAGATCAATCTCTGTTGGAGTTGCAAGCCATCCACTACACCCTGCGGGTTTGCTGAGAGCCGCTTGTGAACAAGGTGGTTCTTGTTCAGACCGACAATCAGGTGGCCATGTAGGGGGTAGGACAGGGTCATTCTCCCTCTGTCAGGAAGGGGCCCATGTTTGGTCGTTGGCCATCAAAAACAGCATCATCTCCGGGCAGTGTATCTTCCAGGGGCAGACAACATTCTGGCCGATGCCTTGAGCTGGACGTTCCGACCCCATGAATGGTCCCCTCAGTCAGGAGGTAGCAAACCGTATCTTTCACTCCTGGGGGACCCCAGACATAGACCTCTTTGCCTCCTTGGAAAACAGAAAAGTGCACCGCTTCTGCTCCCATGGCAAGAGCAGGGATCGATAGCTGTTGCCTTCTCAATCCACTGGGGCAACAGGGTTGCTATACGCTTACCTTCCCCTTCCTCTCATATCCAAGACATAGAAGCTACAGCAGGATCATAGCTCCATGATTTTGATCACCCCTTCAAGTCCTGTCAGGTCTGGTTCCCAACTCTCCGGGACCTGGCCTTGTGCCCCCGATCCAATTGGGGATGGCTACGGACCTAATCAACCAGGACCAGGGCAAGCTCCCCCACTCCAATCTGCAAGCCTTGGCCCTCATGGCTTGAATGCTGACTGGGTGACAGAGGCCCTCGGCCTGTCAGAAGGGATGTCTTGTGTCATTCTGGAATCCAGAAAGCCTCCCACTAGAAAATCCTATAATCTGAAGTGGAAGAGGTTCTCATCTTGGTGCGAGGGTTGAGGTCTGCATCCCTTCACTTGCTCCCCCCCTCCTGCACTCTTGACTACCTGTTATCCATCTCAGAGTCTGGCCTGCAGACCACGTCAGTGAGAGTTCACCTCAGTGCCATCGGGGAATGCCACCAGCGAGGGGGGGGGTGTTGGATGGTTCTGCAATTTCTTCCCATCCACTCGTGGGACAATTTATGAGGGGCTTACTACAACTAAAGCCCCCCAAATCACCCCCAGCGGTTTCCTGGGATCTCAACGTAGTCCTCTCGCAATGCATTAAACCTCTGTTTGAACCATTGAGTTCTTGTGATCTAAAGTACCTCTCCTGGTAGGTGATCATCTTGATCGCGGTTACATCAGCTCGCAGGGTTGGTGAACTGCAAACTCTAGAATCGTACCCACCTTATATGAAGTTTTGTCATGACAAGGTGGTCCTATGGACACACCCAAAGTTCCACCTCAACCAGTCCATTGTATTGCCTTCTTCCCCCCCCCCCCCCCCCCCCGACGCCTCACGCTCACCAAGGTGAACGTGCTCTTCACACTTTAGATTGCAAGAGGACGCTTGCCTTTTACTTGGAATGGACAGCACCCCACAGAGTCCCCACTCAACTTTTCGTCTCCTTCAACAAACAAATTAGGAGTCTCGGTCTCCAAGCAGACTCTATCCCATCGACTAATGGATTGCATTGCCTTCTGTTACACACAGGCGATTTCACAGCTTGGTGACCACGTCAAAGTTCACTCCTTCCGGGCCATGTCTGTCTCAGTGGCTCACTTGCATGCAGTTCCCATTTACGAGATTTGCAGAGCGGTGACCTGGAGTTCCCTCCACACGTTCCCCTCACATTATTGCATGTACAAGGATGGCTGGCAGGACAGTCATTTTGGACAGCTCGGCCTCTGTAATCTCTTCCAGTCATACAAACCCAACTCTTCCTCCATGAACCCTATCCTTGAGGGGGGTAGGCCTGCTCCTGTTTGGCAGCTACAGTTGTGCATGTTGGCACTCATTCTTTGCTGCACACGTTTGGAGCGGCCTGGAGCTACTTAATCACTCATGTGTGAGGACTACCATCCTGCTTGTCCTTGGAGAAAGCAGAGTTGCTTACCTGTAACAGGTGTTCTCCAAGGACAGCAGGATGATAGTCCTCAAGAAACCCACCCACCACTCCGCAGAGTTGGTTCTCTCTCGGTTTGTTAGTTTATTTTTTCGCGAACTCTATGTTATAAGATTGAGGAGGGACCCCACGTGGACGCATGGTTAGCGGTATGCTCAGTGTGCCTGTCAAAGTTTCTAGAAACTTTGACAAAAGTTTTCCGTGCCAGGCTCCATCCGATGATGTCACCCATATGTGAGGACTAACATCTTGCTGTCCTTGGAGAACACCTGTTACAGGTAAGCAAGTCTGCTTTACATGGCTGTTTCTTTCTTTCAAATGCAACAGCAATAATTATATAATAAAGAGACCATAAAACATTACATATATTTACTAGGGATATGCATTCATTGGTCATTCATTTCACGGCATGCATATACCCGATATGTGAATATGGTTTCAATTATACAAGCATGGACACTTATGCACATACTAGAGATACAAGCGGACTGAGAAACGAACGATCAGTGAATGCACATCCTTAATATTTACTTAACTACAACACATGAAAATTACATGGAAAAAAAGACTGTTCTGCATGGAAATGTTATAAATGGGATGCAGGCCGCTAAAATAAAAGCATTAATCTTCTCTTTATTTTCACAAGGGTATTAAATGGTCATTGATTTTTTTCCTTGTAGATGTATATGCCAAGACATTTTGAATTTTAACACTTAGCATTCTTTTCATACATGTGTACCACTGCAGCTTGTGATTACATTAATTATCTATCCAATTCACTAGTATAGTACAGACTTTTGGGGAAATTCATTGGCTCTTACACTTGAAATTGTGTGGCTCAGTCAACTAGAAACGCTATCTGCTTCCAAAATAAAATTCTCACTTAAAATATCCGAACATTAGAATAAGCATATTGCCAAGGACATGGTAACATTTGCCCCTTACAATAAACCTGTGCTATTCAGCCATTTTCTAGAACAAAATAAGGTCTTCAAAAACAGGTGTTTTGGTTCACTGGAACAGCAGAAGGAAAGCAAATTTGCTTACTGTAAATTATGTTCTCTGTAGACAGCAATCTGAATTAGCTGATGGGTGATGCATTCTGATGGTGCTGAACAGACCCTTCTCTCTAAGCTCATAGAGCTTTTGTTCTACTTAGCATGTGCAGGAATTCCTGTGCAGGAGTTGCCTTGTGACCTTCCTCAGTCTATTTTAGAGCTTTCCAGGGAGGCAGGTGTATATTTAGCATGGCTAATTCATGCTGCTGTCTGAGACACTGTTTACAGTATAAGTATGGCTGAATTAGCCATGACACATGTGGAATCCCAAGCTGAGGGGTGCAGTGGAATGTTTACTAATAAACAACCTGGACCCCACAGGATGAACAGGCTATGCAAAACTGCTTGTCCAAATTTACTATCACTCTTTGAAAGTTTGTCCAGATAGTAATGGGACATAAAGATGTGCACTCAATCAAGTAGCAGCTTTGCAGACATCTTCAAAAGGTACAGATGAGCCACTGATGCAGCCATGGCTCTAACTTGACGAGTCTTGATTTGAGTCTGTAATCTGTAGGCCTGCTATTGCATAACAATGCACAATAGTCTGCTGCTAGCCAACAGGACAATGTTAGTTTGAAACTGCTATGCCCAGTCAGTTAGAATCGTAAGAGATGAATAGTTGTGAGGCCTAATGCTGTGGCAGAGTTCTTTTCCTGTAGTAAGCCAAGACTTTTACAATCTAAGGAATGAAGGGCCTGTTTACCTTTGCGTGCATTTGGCCTTGGAAAGAATGTAGGTACCATGATTAATATGGAAAGCTGAGACCATCTTTGGTAGAAACTTTGGGTAAGCGCAGATCACCACTCTATTGTAGAAGAATTGCTTATAAAGGAGAGTAATTAACTGGAGGCCTGGAGCTTGCAGACATCTGGCTGACATGATTGCAGCAAAGAATATTTTCCATGTGAGAAATCTGAGAGAAAGTAGCTCCAATGGTTCAACGGGTGGTTTCATAATTTGGGCCAGAATCACATCAGGTTCCATGGAACAGATGGTTTAGTATGCCATCAGTTTTTCATGAACTTGGGATATTGCAGATGAGTGGAGATTGGCCTATTTTCAATTTAAATATGGTAGAATGCTATGGCATTGAGATGTACTCTCAGTGACGAGACTTCAGGAAGAGAGCAAGCACTTAAGCAGATCCTTTGGTTTGCATGCGAACCGATCCAAGGTACTCAGACACCATGACTCCATTTAAATCTATAAGCTCTCCTAGTTAATGGCTTCCTAGTGGACACTTATGTCTTCAACCTCTTTGGGTAAGGAAAATTTGACAATGAGCAAGTGCTCACTATCCAGGCTATTAAGTTGAGGAAGGGAAGATTCAGATGATACAGATGTCCCTCCTCTTGAGTTAATAAGAATGGATCTGTCCCAAAATGGATCAGCGGCTGCTGGAGAGTTGCATAAGGTAAGCAAACCACACTTGCCTGAGGCACTCTGGTGCAATAAGAATCAGGCAGGCTTGGGGTTTGAGCATTTTTTGCACTGTCCTGGCTATTAGTGGACTCTGTGGGAAACATATACATGATATCTGCAGTCCAAATGAGCAGAAAAACATCTTGAGTGCAACAGAGCTTGATGGGAAGAATTGAGTAAAATGTTTCCACCTTTCTTTTTCTTCCTACACAAAGAGGTCGATTGATGGATGCACCCACCAACTGAACAGTCATTTGTTCAGTGCATGATACATTCAGAAGGTCAAAATTCTCTGTCAAGACAGACTGCTAGTGTGTTGGTGGAATGTAGGTTGCTTGCAGGACAGCTTGATGTTTGCATGCCCCTTCCCATATCTATATCATCACCTCTTCGCAGAGAGTCTGTAACCCTGTGCCACCTTGTTTTTTCATGGAGAACATGGTAACAGTTGTCTGTTTGAATACGAATGCTCTTCCCCTCGAGCAGATATATGAAAGTTGTTAAAGCATATCTGATCACTCGCAGTTGAAGGTGGTTGATCTGAAATTGTCTTTCTGCTAATGACTAAGTACCCATCTGGTCAGAGGTTATTGGGACTCCTTCCTGTGGAAGTAAATCTCATATTCAGGAGAGGACTGAAGAATACCCTCCCTGTCCTTAAGCTGCTAGAGAGGTAAAGAAATTCTCCACTAATTCCACCACTTGATCCAAGGGCTGATGTACCCTCTGGCCAGGCACTAGACATGGATCATCATCTTCAGATACCAGGATGGAATCTCCTTGCACATCCTCTGGACTTTGCAAAATTTGCACAGGAGCCAGTTAGATATCAAGGACACAGAGTATATGGGAGCTAGCATATCTAGGAGTAGGCCTTGTTCCAGTAACTTTGATGTTAACATTGCTCTAGAAATTGGTGGGGGGTAAGTGGTTCATCTCTTTCTGCCCTTAAAAAATTTCTCATGTGTATGGAAGTAACTAATAACCTAGTGGATAGCTGCAGACACACCTCAACCTGGTGCACTGACAATGAAGCAGCTTGATCAGATACTCCAGGAATTGAGGGAGGGAGTATTAATGGCACTGAGGATCAATGCACTGATGGTGCCAAGGATATTATGCATCAATAGGCTGATGCGTTGACACAGTGCAGCATGCATAGATGGCACCATGGCTCAATGCACCGGAGAATGGCGCATCAACTGCATCAATGGCACAGACTCTATGCTTTTTTGGTGCTGGCTGTGCTGCTGGTTTGGAAGAGTGGCGCTTCTCCTTTATCATAGCACCTGCTTGTAACTTTTTCTGTTTGCTTGACCCAGAGGACTCTGTGCCACCGAAGGTGGAGACTTCCTCAAGGTGCTCATCTCAGCATCTTAGGTTCAAGATGAAGCTCTGCTGCGGGAGGAGGACAGACTGTGGCTCGTCAGAGACTTACACGGTTCCTCCTTTTTCCAATCTCTGAGCTTGTGGGAACATGGAGACATCTGGCCACAGTGCTAGCAATTTGCCTGCTCGTGATTTAATCTGAGGTAGGGGAAACAGATGTCATGTCCATCCACAATGGACATTTTCCTACCATATACAGTGTCTGAAGCCACAACTGAGCTTTCTGGAACTGGACATCTTGAAGAAAAGTTTGGATTTTTTTTTTTTTTTTTTTTTTAAATAGAACTGAAAAATGCCATTAGGGGGCTGCCAAGGCAGAGAGGCAACTTAATTGAAAAAAAAAGTAAGAAAAAGTGTACCGATAAAGAGAAAACAAGAAGGTACATACCTGATAATGCTAAGATGAAAAAAACAAAAACAAAAAAAAAAAGCCCAAGGGACTCATGAGACTAAGCCCACATGAGAATTCTTGCACATGCTCAGGAGAGCAAAAGCTCTATGCGCTTAGAGATGGGTCCGTTTGGCACCGGATGATGTTACCCACATGTCATAACCAATTCCACCCTACTTGACTTAAAAAATAAAAATAAAAACCTATATTCACTATACCAGCAGAAAAATCACAGGAGAGTAGAGATACATATCTGTAACAGGTATTCTCAGAAGACAGCAGGATGTCAGTCCTCACACATGGGTGACTTCATCTGATGGAGCCCGGCACGGAAAACATGTCAAAAGTTCTAGAACTTTGATTGAGTTTCTCTGAGCATCTTCAGCACACCATTATACCATGATGCCATGCGGGGTCCCTTCAGTCTCATAGATTTCAGAATAACCCATAAAGTGGAAACCCGATTCCACAGTGAGGTGGGCAGGTTTCATGAGGACTGCCATCCCGCTGTCCTCTGAGAACATCTGTAACAGGTATGCAACTCTACTTTCTCTGAAGATGAGCAGTCCTCACACGAGTGAATCCCTAGCTACAGGTTGCCCTCCCAACATAGGAGACCTACAAAACAAACTAAGTGCTCCAATAGGCAAAACAACAACTATTTCTGTTGGAAACAAGAGAGGGTAGCCTAAAAAATAATGGGCCCCTCAAACAAGTTCCAAAGGACAGACTGGCCAAATCTGTTGTCGCATCAGCCATCCCTATCCAGACAATAATGCAATGTGAATGTGCAGAAAGAATTCCACGTCACAGCTCTGCAGATCTCTTTCAAAGGAACTGCTCACAAGTGGGCCACCGACGCTGCCATGGTTCTAACAGAGTGAGCCTTGACATGACCCCTAAGATGCAATCCTGCCTGGGCGTAACAAAAGGAGATGCTCTCCAATTGACTAGCAGACTGTATCTGCTTGGCAATGGCAATACTCAGCCTGTTCTGAATGAAAGAAAAAAAAACTGGTTGGACTATCTATGGGCTTCTGGCCACTCCAGCTAGAATGCTAAGGCTCTTTTAGAGTCCTGACCGTGCAGGGCTTGTTCGCTTGGAGCGATTGGGGCCGGGGAAAGAACGTTGGCAAGATGAACTGGTTAAGATGGAAGGCTGACACCAACGTAGGCAGAACCTTAAGAGTGTATACACAAGACCACCCTGTAATGAAAAAATTTAGTTTAAGATGCATAAGTCAACTAAGACCTGGAGCTCACTGACCGCCACCAAAAATATGACTTCCAGGTCAGGTACACAGCACCATACTGAGGTCCCTGGAAACAGAAGGAGGCCTTAGGGAAGGCTTCAATTGAAGCAGACCTTGCATGGGCTGTAGAATTATAGGCTGAATAGAGATGGGCTTATCTTTTACTCTGTGATGATATGCGCCAACTGCACTCTTACAGAGTTGGTTTAAGATAAACTTCTGAAAAGTATAAAAGGTAGTCAAGTGGTTTGTGTGTCAGGCAGGGGAAAGGATCTAAGTCCTTTTGCTCACACCACATGGAGAACCTCCTCCACTTCAATACATACAACTTTCTGGTAGAAGGCTTTCTAGAAGCCATCACGTGACACATCCTCTGAAAGATCAAGATTTGGAGAGTTACCCCATCAATATCCAGGCTGAGTGAGTGAGTGACAGCGCCTGAATGTTGGGTTGATGCCCCGATCCTGTGAGATGACATCTGGGGAAGTCCCCAGTCTGATAGGTTTCTGGAAGGTCATCTCCTGTAGAAGCGGATCTGTTTTGGCCAATGAGGGGCTGAGAATCATAGTACCCCTTTCCTCGCAAAGCTTCAACAAAGTTTGCTACCAGTGAAGCTGGAGGATGCACATACAGAAGGCATCTGAGGCTGGCCTGCCATGAGTCCTATTCAAGGACTAGAATTGAGGAACCTTCTTTTTCCAAGGCGCAGCAAATAGATCCCTGTCTGGGCTCCCCAGAGGTGGAAGATCCAATTCACCACACCCTGATGTAGAGAGCACTCGTAGGGCTTGAAGGTGCGACTCAACCTGTCAGCTAATACATTCTCCATGCCAGCCAGATACAAGGCCCTGAGCACCATCCTGTGGTAATGAACCCACAATCAGATCTGAACTGCTTCCTGATACAGGGGCATGAGACTGTGCCTCCCTGCTTGTTGACATACCACATTGCAACTTAGTTGTCCATCTGTATCAGGACAATTTTGTTAGACTATCTCTGAAAGCCCACAGAGCATACCTGATCATACAAAGCTCCAGGGAATTGATCTGAATGTCGTTCCTGGGCAGACCACAAACTCTGGATGCTGAACCCATCTACCTGGGCTCCCCCTAGCCCAGGGTGGATACATCCATTGTCCATGTAATTTGAACTTGGGAACTTTTGAAGGTAACCCCCCATTTCAAATTGGAAATGTTTTGCCACCAGGACAGAGTCCTGGAGGGCTGGAGAAATTTGGATGCAGTCTCAGAGGTCCTGTGTGGCCCGACACCACTGGGACCTTAGGGTCCATTGGGCTCTCCACATCTGCAGCCATGCTGGGCCATACACTATCAGCCGTATGGTCCAGCAACCTTAACATGTCCCAAGCTGATACCTATTGGCTCTGCTGAATCCCCGCCACAATGTTCATCAGGTTGATAAACCATTGCTGAGGCAGGAAAGCCTTGGCCTGAGTTGTTCCGATGAAGTCTAATTTAGGTGACAGACTGAGATGGAGCTTGGGGTAGTTGATGACAAACCCTAGTGAGTCTAGCACCCAACATGGACACTTCGGCTGCTGCCTGAGAGGTGCACTTGACCAGCCAATTAACCAGATAGGGGAACACATGGACTCCCAGCTTGAGTAAGTGCACCGCTACCACAGCCAGGCATTTTGTGAAGACACATGGGGCGAATACTAGTTCAAATGGCAATATGTGGTACTGGAAGTGCTGAGTTCCTACCACAAATCGGAGATACTTCAGATGACTGGGGAAGAACTCAATATGGGTGTCTTTCAGATCAAGACAGCCAGTCCCCTTTTTGCAAGAAAGGGAATATGCTGCCCAGGGAAATTTGTTCAAGGCCCTTAGGTCTAGGATGGGACAGAGTCCCCTGCTTTCTTTGGTATCAGGAAATACCAGGAGTAAAATCCCCACCCTCTTTCCTCTGCGTTTCATGTTTTTTTAATTCAGGTGTGTACCATGTGTTTTTGTTGCGATGGGAGGGGTTTATTTCTTTGGTTATTAGAGGGCAGTGCTTGTTGGCTAAATTGTTTGTGATGGAGTTCCAGGTTGAGAGGGCAGATTCAGTGTCAGTTAAATCCAGGTTTTTTTTAATGCGGCTGGAAGTGTGTCGATCAGATCGTCAGACTTGCATGTTTTTCTGAATTAGATTGTGGACGTGTGATTGGGTTTGGGGATGTCTGTTTTGTTAATGAGGAATGTTGAGATTACTTACCTGATAATCTCGTTTTCCTTAGTGTAGACAGATGGACTCAGAACAAGTGGGTATAGTGTGCTCGTGCTAGCAGTTTGAGACGGATCTGACGTCAGCACGGGTACATATACCCCCACAGGAAGTGAAGCACTTCAGTAATCTTCCTTGCAAAGGCTGTTATGGATATATGTGTACTGACAATCAATGAAATAGTGAAACAGGATTCCCCTGACCGATTGATAGTAGCTGGAGACCGCCAGCATTCCCAACTGGAAGGCGTCAACACCTGGTAGAGTGGACGCACTCATGTAAGAAGTGATAAGACTTACCTTGAATCGGTGAAACCCATGTATACCGGCAGCCGGGCGGGATGCTGAGTCCATCTGTCTACACTAAGGAAACGAGATTATCAGGTAAGTAATCTCAACATTTCCTAGCGTGTAGCCAGATGGACTCAGAACAAGTGGGATGTACAAAGCTTTACTCCCGGACTGGGCGGGAGGCTGCCTGAGGTCCGCGTAAGACTACCCTCGCAAATGCTGTGTCCTCCCTGGCCTGGACATCCAGACGATAGAACCTGGAGAAGGTATGGAGGGAGGACCATGTCGCCGCTTTACATATTTCTGCAGGCGACAGCATCCTAGATTCAGCCCAAGATGCTGCTTGGGCTCTGGTAGAATGAGCCTTGACTTGCAGAGGCGGTGACTTCCTGGCCTCTACGTAGGCCGCTCTGACAACTTCTTTAATCCAGCGGGCGATGGTGGGCCGAGAGGCCGCTTCTCCTTGCTTCTTCCCGCTGTGAAGGACGAACAGATGGTCCGTCTTTCGTACTTCTTCTGTCATTTCCAGATATCTGGGCAGCAATCTGCCAATGTCGAGATGGCGTAGTAAACGCCCTTCTTCTGATTTCTTCAAACCCGCCGTGGTTGGCAAGGATGTGGTTTGATTGAGATGAAATTGTGAGACTACCTTCGGCAAGAAGGATGGAACCGTGCGAAGATGGATAGCCTCTGGAGTGATCCTAAGGAAGGGATCACGGCAGGACAGCGCTTATAGCTCTGAAATATGGTGTGCTGAACATACTGCCAGCAGGGACACCATCTTCAAAGTCAGCGAACGGAGAGACAGGCCCCGAAGGGGTCTGAAGGTGGATCCCGCGAGGAAATCCAAAACTATGTTGAGGTTCCACAGAGGCACCGGCCACTTCAGTGGCGGACGAATATGCTTGACTCCTTTCAGGAAGCGAGAAACATCTGGGTGCGTGGCAATGGTCTTGCCGTCCCTCCTGGGACCGTAGCAAGACAGCGCAGCCACCTGAACCTTGATGAAGCTGAGGGAGTGACCCTTCTGAAGTCCATCCTGCAGGAAATCCAAAACAATAGGGATTGTGGTCGCATGTGGATTGGTGCTATGAGTGTCGCACCAGGCTTCAAATACTCTCCAGATCCTTATGTAAGTGAGGGATGTGGAAAACTTGCGAGCTCGGAGGAGTGTATCTATCACCGGCTCCGAGTAACCTCTTTTCTTCAGCCTAGCCCTCTCAATGGCCAGACCATAAGAGAGAATTGAGCCGGATCCTCATGGAGGATGGGACCTTGACGTAGGTGGTCCCGGAGAGGAGGCAGGGGAAGAGGCTCCCCTGCCAGCAGTCTTCTCATGTCCGCGTACCAGGGTAGTCTTGGCCAGTCTGGTGCCACTAGAAGAACTAGGCCCCGGTGCTTCTGAATCTTGTGGATAAGGGTGCCCAGCAGGGGCCACGGAGGAAAAGCGTACAGCAGGGTCCCTGGAGGCCATGGCTGAACCAGGGCATCGATCCCGTGAGAGAACGGATCTCGCTTGCAGCTGAAGTATCTGGGTACTTGAGCATTGGACCTGTCCGCTAGTAGGTCCATGTCCGGAATCCCCCAGTGAACCACAATCATCTGGAAGGCTGTGGGCGACAGCTGCCATTCCCCCGGATTTAGGCTTTCTCTGCTGAGGAAGTCTGCCGCAGTGTTGTCCCTTCCGGCAATGTGGACGGCGGAGATGTCCTGGAGATTCACCTCTGCCCAAGCCATCAGCGGGCCTATCTCTAGGGACACCTGTCGGCTTCCGGTTCCGCCCTGACGGTTTATGTATGCCACCATGGTGGCGGTCGGACATCACTCTGACTGCCCGGTTCCGCAGTCTGTGAGCAAATTGCAGGCAGGCTAACCGGACTGCCCATGCCTCTAGGCGGTTGATGTTCCACCGCCCTTGGGCGGTGAGTTCTTTGCAGTGTGCTCCCCATCCGCTCAGGCTGGCATCTGTGGTGAGCAGAATCCACATGGGGGGAGGACATCTTCGACCCCCTGCTCGTGTGGTTGGACTGCAACCACCACCGTAACTGGGTCCGCACTCTGGCTGGTAGAGGTAGATGCACGGAGTAATTCCGGAAGCGGGGGCTCCAGCGAGAGAGCAGGGAGCTTTGTAGAGGTCTCATATGGGCCCTTGCCCAGGGTACCACTTCCAGGGTGGATGCCATGAGGCCGAGAACCTGCAGATAATCCCAAGCTATGGGCCGGCTAGCTCCCATCAAGGACCGGAGACGAGTCTGAAGTTTTAACCTTCTCTTGGTGGTGAGACTGACTTTGTCTGCCTGGGTGTCGAACTGGACTCCCAGGTATTCCAGTGATTGGGAAGGCTGTAGGCAACTCTTGTTTAGGTTGACTACCCATCCCAGTTTTACAGAAGGGCGATCACTCTGTTGGTTGCCCGATGGCTCTCCTCTCGTGATTTCGCCCTGATCAGCCAATCATCTAGGTAGGGATGGACCAGGATTCCTTCCCGTCTGAGCGCCGCTGCTACCACTATGACCTTGGTGAAGGTCCACGGCGCCGTGGCTAGCCCGAAGGGCAAAGCCCGGAATTGGAAGTGTCGTCCCAGAACCTTGAAGCGTAGGTAGTGCTGATGATCTGGATGGATCGGGATATGCAGGTAGGCTTCTGACAAGTCTAAGGCCGTGAGGAATTCTCCTGGCTGTACTGCGGTCTTGACTGAGTGCAGAGTTTCCATGCAAAACCTCGGGACCCTTAAGTATCGGTTGACTGACTTGAGGTCCAATACGGGCCGGAAAGTGCCCTCTTTCTTGGGTACCATGAAATAAATGGAATAGTGCCCAGAATCCATTTCCCATGCAGGTACTGGGATTATGGCTTTCAAGGACAGGAGCCTCGCCAGGGTAGCTTCCAATGCTGCCTTCTTGTGGATTGGACACGGAGATTCCACAAACCTGTCCGGAGGGAGATGATGGAAGTCCAGATAATACGCCCTCTCGGATAATGGCGAGGACCCACTGGTCCGACGTAATCTCGACCCATCTGAGGTAGAAGAGGGTTAACCTGCCCCCTATGGCTCCGTCCCCCGGATGGATCGGCTGATTCTCATTGGGAGACGTGGCCGGGCCCTGAACCAGAGCCGGCTCCCCTCTTATGCTGCTTGGTCTGAAAGGACTGGTTCCTGGCCTGAGGACAGGGTGCCTGGTAGCGACTCCTAAAGGGAGTGAAGCTTTGAGAGCTTCTGCCTCTGGAAGGCCTCGGAAAAGCGCGCTGGTTCCTCTTGAACCTATCTTCCGGCTGGCGAGGTATTGGAGAGGCACCCCATGTGCTGGCCAGTTTATCAAGGTCGCTGCCGAACAGGAGAGAACCCCTACAGGGCATTCTGGTGAGGCGTGTCTTCGAAGGAGCATCGGCTGACCAATTCCGTATCCAGAGCTGCCTCCTGGCAGCTACAGAAGATGAGATCCCCTTGGCTGTTGTACGGACTAGGTCGGATGCAGCATCCATGAGGAACGAGAGAGCGGACTCCATGTCTGCTGCTGGAGCATTGTTCCTGACCTGTGACAAACAGGAACGCGTCACCACTGTGCAGCAGGTTGCGATTTGCAAAGACAGAGCTGCCACCTCAAAGGTCTGTTTCAGGATGGCGTCCAGTCGCCGGTCGTGAGGCTCCTTGAGGGCCGCCCCCCCCCCCCCCCTCAACTGGAATGGTAGTGCGCTTGACCACCGCGCTAACCAAGGCGTCCACCTGAGGGCACGCCAGCATCTCCTTGAATGACAGATCCAGGGGGTACATGCCCATCAGGGCCCGACCCCCTTTGAATGAGGCCGCTGGTGCAGCCCATTCCAGATCTATCAGTTGCTGTGCGGCTTGCAAGAAGGGAAAATGGCGGGCTGTAGGACGAAGACCTTCCAGCAGAGGGTTCTGTGTAGATGGCACCGTAGTGCTGGGGCCTGTAATAGCCAACTCCGCCAGGCACTGAGATACCAGGTCGGAGAGATCTTCCTTGGGAAAGAACCGCCTCATGGTTCGATATGACTCAATCCCCGAGGGAAGTTCCCCCTCCTCGGAGGGTTCGGACTCGTCCTCTGAAACATTGAGGTCCGCCTGAACCAGACTGCCCAGAGGCGGGTGCCCACGATAAGGGCGCGAAGGTCCAGGGGCAGGATCCGCTGGAGCAGCAACAGCAGCAGCAGGGCCTGGACGGGAAGCGGATTGCATCTGTACAAAGGCATGGATCCCCTTAAAGAGATCCACCCAGGAAATGGAAGCGGTCTCTAGTCGTCGGGGTACCAGGTCCCCCGGGATCCCAGGTTGTTCGAGACTGCCCGCTAGATCCGGGGTGGCCCCTGGGGAACTGTCAGCAAACCTCGGTTGAGATTGGTCCTGGCCCGAGGCTCCCACTGCCTCCTCACATTGGGCACAAAGGGAGTCTGGCTCCTCGCTGTGCGTGGCCCTAAGCTGGCATGCTGAGCAGAGGCCGAGAGCTTTCACGCCGGAATCAGGAGGCGCCGCCGCCGGAGACGCCGGGGCGTTCGAATGTTCCATTGCACGCTGAAGAATATGCGCTAAATAATATACGGCAGCAATATGCGCTCAATACAATAAGCGCTCAATAATATGCGGCAGCAATATGCGCTCAATACAATATGCGCTCAATACAATATGCGGCAGCAATATGCGCTCAATACAATAAGCGCTCAATAATATACGGCAGCAATATGCGCTCAATACAATAAGCGCTCAATAATATGTGGCAGCAATATGCGCTCAATACAATATACGCTCAATAATCTGCGGTCAACAATATACGCTCATTACAATATGCACTCAATAAGCAGCAGCTATATATGCTTAATACAATAGGCGCTCAATAATATGCGGTCAGCAATATACGCTCATTACAATATGCGCTCAACAATATGCGGTCAGCAATATACGCTCAATACAATATGCGCTCAACAATATGCGCTCAACAATATGCGCTAAATGATATACAATATACGCTCAATAAGAAGCGGTCAGCAAATATGCGCTCAATACGATACAGGCGCCTATCATGGGCGCTCAATACCTTAACAAGGCCGACAAAATGGCGACCTCCACGGCGTGCTGCATACAGGCAACGCCGCCGATCCTCGTACCTCGGAGACCCAAAAGTAAGAGATGTACGCCTTACCTGATCCTCGGCGCTTCCCAGCTGGAACCCGGGCGGTCTCTGGCTGCGGGGGGAGAGGGGAAATGCCTTCACCGCCACGCTTGAGGAAATGCACCCGCTGCCTCTGGGTCCACGCCGGGACCGAGGCGCCTCTCAGCCCGACCCAAGCCCTTCTCGCTCGGGGGCTAGGTCCCTGCCGCGATTCGGCCACCGGACCGAGGCCTAAACCTCTGAGGGATCGCGGAAATCACCTCGGGAAACTCAACTGGGGGAGGGACCCGAGGGTATCACCGCAGGACTGCGGGGTTCGTTGTTCTGTAGAAGTTTAGCAAGTAGAAAGTAGAAGGTAGATTGGAAACACGCTCAGCGAGCGTGCAGGCTCTCCAAACTGTTTTGGAGACTGAAATTACTGAAGTGCTTCACTTCCTGTAGGGGTATATGTACCCGCACTGATGTCAGATCCGTCTCCAACTGCTAGCACGAGCACACTATACCCACTTGTTCTGAGTCCATCTGGCTACATGCTAGGAAAATGATGTTTATTTGAACTAAATTAGTACAAGATGTGTCTTTTCAATTTTAAGGTATTGTGATGTGCAAAGCATAAGCTCATCAAATAGTACAGTCTAACCTGAAATATAAAGCAGAAGATGTATGTGTGTCAAAATGTCCTCTTCATTGATATTAACACATTCCAACTAATATCTCTCGGTGTGCCAACACCATCGTTTCAGCTGCTTCTCCCCTGTCAAGTTTAAATTTTGATGTCTGAAACACAGGAAGCAATGCTCCAAGAATCTTCCTCCATCCAAACTGGGCAGGCAAAATGGCAGCACACAAATCACATATTAGTGGAACTCAAGATGGAAGACAAACAATCCAAAATCATATCATTGCATTAGATGTTTTAATATGGAAAATATTTAGTTCAATGGCTCAGCATAGTTTAGAAATACAGCAACAAATTAAAGGTTTATTCTTTTTAATTTTTAAACCAAATTTGTATACTTCTTACCATCTTCATTCAGGAAGAGTTTGTTGAATCGTAGTCCACTAGGCTCCTTACCAACATATCGATGTACATATTCTGTGCCAAGATCATTGACAGCAATGGCATATTTTAAAGGTTTCACACAAGACTGAAGACAAAAAGGGACTTTGGTGTCACCAACAGAATGCCTTACAAAAAAAAACCAAAAAACCAGAAAATCATCATTACTCAGTTTGCTTACATTTTGCATTAATTCTGGCTTAGAATACAAAACTGTAAACAAATCCATTGGAAATCTACCAAGACGCAAACAAAAAATTCTGATCTCTGACTTAGAAAGGGCTAACATTTAATAAAACTCTAGCTTAGGATTCTAGTGTTTCAAATGTGCACAATATCCAACTGACTAAATTTAACATCGCAAAAAATCACAAAATGTTCTTCAGATTTGTCTGAAAGTTCTTGAATATAAATTTTTCCTCATCGATTTGATAGAAAAGTAGCAACAGTCAGTGAAAAAAATACAATGCGCTTATTGAAGAAAAAAAAATAAAAAATACCTATTCCCCTAGAACAATTTACATGAAAAGATAAGGGCTTGAGGAGTTCAAAATTTATCAGAATAAAAAGTTAGTGATATAGATTACAAAATGTACTTGGATTAATTTATCTAGAGAGAAATATATAATTTGGGCCTTAATACCTAGTAGTCCTATCTAAACTTGTGTAAGCATTTACAGTGCTAGATAAGGACGAATCAGTCAATGCCAAGTCAGGTTCAAAAAGTCAAGTTGACACCTTTCTGTCCATTTCATTTGTGCTTACAAATTTTATTGTGCATGTGCCAAAGAAAATAAAGACACAGAATGAACTCTAATGTTTTCCAAGCTTTCCATTTCATGCAAAAAAAATATTCTCCCTTACAGCAACTCTGAAAACAGTTGACTTCTAGTTAGTTCCCTTCACTTTCCCACATTACTCAGCGTTTTATCAATAATCATATCAATTTGAGTGATGTAGCATATACACAATGACAAATCCAAATTGTTAGCAAAATACAGAGAGGAAAATGTTTTCTAAAGCAAACAACTTTTTAACAGGATACGTTATATGATGGCAACATAAACCTGCAAAGAGGATTGATGTGACTGCTTTCCCCTTTATGGGCCTAATTTTCAAAGTAACTTATGTGCATAAGTGGCGTTTTGAAAGTCAACTAGTGGCCAGTGCATGTAAAAATATACATATAACCTAGTTTTGTTTATACTTTCATGCACACGGAGTAGGCATTAGAGGGCAGAGTTGGAGCAAGGATACAACTTGCACATATGCTTTCATATAATTGAAAGTACACGAGTAAGATACCATGCATAAGTTATACTTTGTTTGGAGAAGGTATAACTGTACATGGATAATTCCACCCATATCCATCTAATTAGAGATGTGCATAATTTTCCTGCAGGAAGGTGAGCACACCTTCCTTGGAATTTGTCATCACAAGCCAATCATCCAGTCCTGATCACACAGATACGCTGCTACTACAACCAGGAACTTGGTGAAGACTCTCTGTGCTGCTTAAAGACTGAAGGGGAGCACTCTGCACTGATAGTCAGAAGAGTCCACCATAAATCACAAGCATAACCAGTGGGAGGGATGAATGGGAATATGCAAAGGCAAATCCACTCCTGGATAAGGGTGAGAATAATGTGGAGGGAATGCATTTTGAACTTCTCCTGGAATATATGCTTGTTCGGGCTTCTTAAATCTCGAGGGAGTCAGTTGGACCATTAGATGATCAAAAACCTTCTCCATTTTATCCAACCTAGCCTGATATCCTTTTGGGGTTATTTGAGGGCACAATTCGCAGCCCTGAATTTTGTGAAATTCCCCCAGGCAGAGGATGTACACATCGTGTGGATCTGTCAGAGGACATAGTCTGGGGGCTTCGATGGAAGCCCGAGGCCACCCAGAGGCTCACCTGGAACCACAAAAGGTACGACAACTGGCAGGTACGGGAGAAGCACGAAAAAAATACTACCAACCGAGAAAGGGGCGAGAACCAAAGGAGAAGCGCAGGAAGAAAAAACAAATAAATAAATAAAACCCTCACTTTTTTTTTTTTTTTAGATTTTCCAGAGAAAAGAGCATGAGCTCCACTTCCACGAGATATTCACTCTGTGGAAAGGAAAGGACTGAAGAGAGACCCGGTGTGGATAGTGGCAAGCTGGCCATGTTCATTGTGCCGGGCTCCATCGGTTAATGTCATCCACATGTGAGGACTATCATCCTGCTTGTCCTAGGAGAAGGAAGTGCCACTAGTTTTTACCAAGCAGCTACAAATTCACATAAGTTGCTTTGAAAATCATTTGACAATTTCCCAGTACTTCGTTTTATCCATTTCCTCACTACCTTCACACCTTTCATCCAAATGCAATGCACCACTGGAGCTAAAATATTTAACAATGTTTTTAACTTGGCAGCTTCTTTCTGCTCCTTTATGTTTCCAAGTTAGTAGGAACCAGGGCTGGCATCATGAGCCTCCATTTGCAGCTAACCAAGGATTTTTCCCCTCACCCAACTCATCTGTCCTTTGAAGAGAGTCCTTGGCTTGGAACCCTGCAGTCATGCCCCCTACATACAGCTATGTGTTGTCACTGTACAATGACAAAGACTGCCTCCCCCCAGGAGCTGTGAACGCTGCTTCTGCAACATGCTCAATCAACCTGGGGAATGGAAGACCAGACAGAATCAAGCCCAGGTCTCTCCACATAGTACTGCCACTGAGCCGACAGCAATCAAACACACTGCAGAAGTAATATCACAGCACATACTATCCAAAACATATTAAGAGCCAAATATATTAAAGGGTCACCCCATTTTATTTCTATGGAAAAATAATTTGTACATTTCGTACTGAATATTAAATCAATTCTGTACTACACATGGATTGAATTTTAGATTATGTGAGGGAGGAGAGCAGTCAAACAACTGTGTGCTGTGAACTGAATTTACATCATATCTTCAAGCAATCTATTAATGATACACAAGTTAATTATGGGTCATATTTCTTTCTATGCATTTGACAAAAAAATTCATCTTAATGTGCACTCAAATCTGGCTTCATACAGTGCTTTCCATAGCCCAAACCATCTGATCAGACGATGAAAGAGCTATTTTCAAAGTAAGAGATGATTTTATGCACATTTTCAGAGAAAGTATGTGTTTTCTCTTGAAAATTAGCAGGAGCAAAGTACATGTGCTGATTGCGAAAGGGGTGCAAAACAGCGACCATACATTTCAAAATCAAAATGTACGCTCAGTGTTCCTTCCCCGACCTAAGCATGCCCACAGAAACATCTACTTTCTCCAAGCTGAAAACATGCACACTATGGAAACTGTATGTACATTTGTTGCATAATGTCCCCTGAAATGCAGCTAAAGTCATTTTATCTGGGTATATAGCACTGAAAATTGCTTCTCTTAGGGGTAAAAGAAAATTATTCCTTACCTGCTAATTTTCGTTCCTGTAGTACCATGGATCACTCCAGACAGTGGGTTATATCCCCCGTCCAGCAGATGGAGTCAGAACAGAGTTTGAGAGCGTCAGCATATAGAGTAGTGCACCCTCTGCTGGAGCTCAGTATTACACATAGCAAAGCCCAAAAGCAAAACACAACATTTTGGATCCAGATCCGTCCCCAAAAAGGAACAGAGAAAAATATAAGTAAACAAACGGTCAACGGGACCACCAACAGTCAACTTGTGAGGAGCTGTGAACAGTAACAATAATCAGAGACAAACAGAATGAAAGTTACCTGGAAGAATCCGAGCAGGACCTAATGAAACCCCTAGTGGTGGGCGTCTGGACTGATCCATGGTACTACAGGAACGAAAATTAGCAGGTAAGGAATAATTTTCTTTTCCCTGTACGTACCTGGATCAGTCCAGACAGTGGGATGTACCCAAGCTTCCCTAAACCGGGTGGGGTCCTGAGAGACCTGCTCGGAGAACTTGATCGCCAAAAGAACCCGTGTACTGAGGCGCCAGGTGTAGTCTGTAATGTCTGGAAAAAGTGTGCAACGACTTCCACGTCGCCGCACGGCAGATTTCCTGGGAGGAAACGGAGCGAGATTCCGCCCAGGACGCCGCTTGGGATCGCGTGGAATGAGCCGACACGCTGCGAGGCGGCACCCGCCCCGCCGCAATGTAAGCCGATGAGATGGCGTCCTTTATCCAGCACGCAATAGTCGTCTTGGATGCCTGAGAACCTCTCCTCGGTCCTGACCAGAGGACAAACAAATGATCGGATACCCGGAAGTCATTGGTAACCTCCAGGTAACGGAGCAGCACACGCTTGACGTCCAGGAGCCGGAGAGACCGGGGTTCCTCTGGAGCGAACGCTGGAAGCTCCACCGTTTGATGGACGTGGAAGGCCGAGACCACCTTTGGTAGGAAGGATGGCACCGTACGAAGGGAAACCCCGGAGTCGGAGAAACGCAGATAAGGGTCCCGGCAGGACAAGGCTTGGAGCTCTGAGATCCGGCGAGCAGAAGAGATGGATACCAGGAAAACCGTCTCGAGGGTCAGGTCCTTGAGGGAGGACCCCCTCAGGGGTTCAAAAGGAGGGCCCGACAGCGTTCGCAGCACCAAGTTGAGGCTCCAAGAAGGGAAAGGATCCCTGACCGGTGGCCGTAGGTGTTTGGCACCCTTCAGAAAACGTGCAATATCCAGCTGAAGGGGTAGATAGCAGTCCTTCTGTACCAAGACATTCAAGGCCGCCACCTGAACCCGGAGCGAATTATAGGCGAGACCTTTATCCAGACCATCCTGTAGGAAATGAAGGATCAGCGGGACAGTCGCCTCCATGGTTTGGACCCCGCGGTGGGAGCACCAGGCTTCGAAGACCTTCCAAACTCGAACGTAAGTGACGGAGGTCGAAGGCTTGCGGGAACGAAGCATCGTTGAGATCACTGTCTCCGGGTAGCCTCTGTGGTGTAGACGGCGCCGTTCAAAAGCCAGGCCGCAAGACAGAAGAGTTCTGCCTGCTCGAAAAATACCGGCCCCTGACGCAGAAGATGAGGAAGATGGGACAGGCGAAGTGGGCCGTCCACTAACATCTGAAGTAGATCTGCGAACCATGGCCGATGGGGCCATTCCGGGGCGACGAGAATTACAGTCCCTCGATGATGTTCCAACCTGCGGAGAACCTTGCCGACCAGAGGCCAAGGAGGAAACACATAGAGCAGTTGATCCGACGGCCACGGAAGGGCGAGGGCATCCACCCCCTCCGCACCGCGCTCTCTTCTGCGGCTGAAGAAGCGTGGAGCCTTGGCGTTGAGAAAGGTCGCCATTAGATCGAGGCATGGAGTCCCCCAACGACGGACGATGAGATGCATTGCCTCGTCGGAGAGAGCCCACTCGCCGGGGTCTAGCTGTTGACGACTCAGGAAGTCCGCCTGAACGTTGTCCACCCCGGCGATGTGAGAGGCCGCTATCCGGACGAGATTGCTCTCCACCCACTCTATCAGGGGAGTTGACTCGAGGGAGACATGCTTGCTTCTTGTCCCCCCTTGACGATTGATGTAGGCCACGGTGGTGGCGTTGTCCGAGAGGATCCTCCCCTCTCTGTGTCGCACCAGGGGAAGAAAACGCTGGAGAGCGAAACGCACGGCTCTCATTTCCAGGCGATTGATCGGCCACTTTGCCTCCTCTGGCGTCCAAGTCCCCTGCGTGGCGCTTCTTTCGCAGACGGCGCCCCATCCCGCGAGGCTGGCATCGGTGGTCACCACCACCCAATTGGGAACCTCGAGCGAGACTACCCGAGCCAGATGCGAGGGGACAAGCCACCAATCCAGGCTTTTCCTGGCTAATGGTGGAAGCGGCAGGATCACCTGATACTCCTGGGAGACTGGTTTCCAACGGGATAGCAGGGACGCCTGCAGTGGATGCAGGTGTGCAAACGCCCAGGGTACCATGTCGATGGTGGAGGCCATTACTCCCAGGAGCTGCAGATAATTCCAGGCGGTTGGTTCTTCCAAAGCCGAAAACCGAGACACGTGCTCCCTCAGGGCTTGCGCCTTGTCCTGGCGCAGGAACACCATACCCCGCCGGGTATCGAATCTCGCTCCTAAGAAATCCAGGTGTTGCGAGGGCATAAGGGAACTCTTTGGAAGGTTCACCACCCAGCCCAGAGAGCATAGGAATTGTACTACTCTGGCCACTGAGGTCTGACCATGTGAGAAGGACTTCGCTCGAATCAGCCAGTCGTCTAGGTACGGATGTACTAGGATACCCTCCTTGCGGAGGGCCGCCGCCACCACTACCATGATCTTTGTGAAGGTCCGAGGTGCGGTCGCCAAACTGAAGGGAAGCGCCTTGAACTGAAAGTGTTGACCGAGAATCTTGAAGCGAAGATACCGCCGGTGAGCCGGCAGGATGGGAATGTGCAAGTATGCTTCCGAGAGATCCAGTGAAGCGAGGAATTCTCCCTTGTGCACTGCGGCAATCACTGATCGAAGAGTCTCCATGCGGAACCGGCTGACCCTGAGGGCCTTGTTTACCTCCTTCAAGTCCAGGATGGGCCGAAAGGAACCGTCCTTTTTGGGAACGATGAAGTAAATGGAATAGTGGCCCAAGCCCACCTCGAAGGGGACGGGAACGATGGCCCCTATTTCCTGCAGTCAGTCTAGTGTTTGTTGAACCGCTATCCTCTTGAGGTCGGAACCGCAGGGGGAGAAGATGAACCGGTCCCTCGGGGGGCGGACAAACTCCAAGGCGTAACCGTCTCTTATGGTGTCCAGCACCCACTGGTCCGTGGAGATAACTGCCCACTCCTCGTAGAAGTCCATGAGGCGGCCTCCGATCCGGGGAGGTGAGAAGTGGGCTCCTTTGGCATCATTGGGAGGACTTTGTGGGCGGATTTCCCTGCCCTGGACCCTCTCTCACGAGCCTCCGCCCACGAAAGGAACGAGACCAAGGCTGGAATCTTGTCGGCTGTGTCCGGGAACCGGACTGCCGGTAAGACCTATAACGTCGCTGTGCCCTGGCCCTGGTTCTACCGGAAGAAAATGACCTGAAGGAACGCTGTCTATCCTCCGGCAGCCGATGCACCGAATTTTCCCCCAGTGACTTGATGATCTGATCCAGGTCCTCTCCAAATAAAAACTTCCCCCGAAAGGGGAGGGAGCCAAGGCTCGACTTGGAGGAAGCATCCGCCGCCCAGTTGCGAAGCCACAAGAGCCGTCTGGCTGCTACAACCGAAACCATGGACCGCGCCATTACACGAAAGAGATCATACAAGGCATCCGCCCCGTATGCTATGGCAGATTCCAGACTGTCCGCCTGGGCGGCCTCTTTGGGGGGCAACTCCTGAGAGGTGAGAAGCTGCTGTACCCAGAGTAAGCTGGCCCTTTGCGCAAGCGAACTGCACATCACGGCCTGCATACCTAGGGCAGAGACTTCGAAGACCCCCTTGAGGAAGGTTTCTAATTTACGGTCCTGCGTATCCCGCAGGGCCGTTCCACCCGTGACCGGGATGGTCGTCCTCTTGGTCACTGCCGACACCGCTGAATACACCTTGGGCACCTTGATAAGATCCAAAAAATCCTCAGGGAGCGGGTATAGCTTTTCCATGGCGCGTGTGACCTTCAAGGACGCCTCGGGAGTGTCCCACTCCCTGGTGAGAAGCTGTAGGAAGGACTCATGGATAGGGAAAGCCCTTGCCCTAGGACGGAGGGCGGCAAGTACTGGATCCCCTTTGCGAGAAGAGGTGGCGACGGTAGGAGCCACAGGGATCGGCGGATCTGGAGGTGGGTCGAGGTCCAGCTCCTGAATAATATGGTGGATGAGTTCTTTTTGAAAAATCCGTAGGGCTCGAGGGTCGTCCCCCTCCGTATGTCCATCCGGATGCGCCTCCGGGGGTTCCGGGGAGTCGTCTCTCACCGGCGAAGCCGCCCCCGTGGTACGCCGGGGTGGCACGGGAGAGGGACCCGGCAGGGATCCAGGCGTAACGGGCGAGGCGGTGAGACCAACAGCAAGTTTAGGAACCTTGGGGGGAGGGGCCCCCAGGGGATTCGACGCCTGCGCTCCCATACCCTGCAAATAAGCCATGTGCATTGCCAGAATAAAATCAGGTGAGAAAAACGGGGAGCTGATTGGAATCCCTGGGGGGGGGGGGACCATCCTGGGAGCCCCGGTCGGGCAAACCCCCCGCCGGGGGCAAAGCCTGTTGAGAGCCAGTGCAACCAATCCTGTCTGCATCTGGGAGCGAGTCCGTCTCACGCTGTCCCCCTAAAATGGCCGCCATTGCCGCCAAAGGCGGCGTCGTGGCCGGCCCGCGCCGCCCGGGCTGAGGAGGCGGCAGGTCCGAAATCGCACCGGAGGACTGCAGGGTGCCTTCCCTGTTGGGGAAGCACCGCTCACAAAGCCGCTCCCTCAGAAACTGATTCCCCGGTTCGCCGCAGGCCTCACACCTCGAGGACCGTGGCATGTCAGCACTGGGAAAAAAAGCCTCGGGGGGGGGGGGCCCAAAAACGAGCTAGTGCTGCGGGGGGACCTGGAATGGCCCTAACAACCCGCCGAAGGGGTCCAGGAACTGCGGGGGAAGCCCCCGTTTCAGTTGAGCACACACCCGTGGGCGGAGCTTGCGAACCGCGGGACCCACAAACGACGCGTGGAGAGGCCAGAACCACCGGCATCCACGGGGCACCACCAAAAAGAAGCAAACCTGTGGAGAAAGAAACTCAAAAAACTTCCACTTACCCCAACAGAAGAGGAAAGGAGTACCGAATAGAGAAGGCAGAGCCACAGACACACGCCTCCTCAAAAATTGAAGTCTTTATTTTATTTTATTTTTTTTAATTTTAAGGATCCAAAATGAAGAGAAACATAAGACAGGGAAATACTGTGGAGAAAAAGAAAGAAATAACCAAAAATGAAGAAACCCTGTCAATCTGGGGGAGCTAGTGGATCCCCCCACTCACATCTGCTGGAGTCAGAAGAATACTGAGCTCCAGCAGAGAGTGCACTACTCTATATGCTGACGCTCTCAAACTCTGTTCTGACTCCATCTGCTGGACGGGGGATATAACCCACTGTCTGGACTGATCCAGGTACGTACAGGGAATTTTCTAATATTGCACATAAGTTGGCCAGCAACTACGCACATAAAATGGACTTGCAAGCATAAATTTCCTCTGCAAATTATCTCAGCAAAACTGCATGCACATACTTTCACCTGCTACTGGATGTGTATAGTTTTGCAGACAGAATTTCGGAACATACTTTTTAAAATAAAAAAGTGTGCACGCAACGCCCAACCCTTTCCAGATTCCACCCCCTGGAATGCCTTTCCCCTATGTGCATAAAAGTACATGTATAGAGTGAATATTTGTACATATATAATACATATATGTACAAATATATATATAATTACATGTGCATCGGCTGCATAATTTTCTAAAGAACATGTCAGAGATCAAAGCCCTAATTTACCCACACAAGTCCCATTGAAAGTTACCCTCTTAATGAAGAGCATCTTCATACTTCTTTACAAGTTTTTTTTTAAATTATATACCTCTGTCCATCCACTGTGCAAAGTGAAACTCCCCATAAATCCGGACTGAACTTGGCCAACTGAGGAATATAATCAGCCACCTGTGTAGAATTAGTAAAAAAATAAATAAATAAAAATAAAAAATGTAATTTATCAAATCAGTGTTAATGCCAGTCTATGGGGTCTATGTATTATGCATTTTTCTCCTAGACACAATGGGAAAAACATTTCAGTGCATCAGGACCATAAATTAAGTTAATTACTTTTTCTCTAGCTTTGCTTCTCATCTTTCACTTTAAGAAAAAGTTTTATTACAGCATGGCTTACCTCTTGATTAGGATATTTTGCTCTGTAAAATTGCTCATCTTAGGATGTATTACAAAACTATAATAAGAACATAAGAAAATGCCATACTGGGTCAGACCAAGGGTCCATCAAGCCCAGCATCCTGTTTCCAACAGTGGCCAATCCAGGCCATAAGAACCTGGCAAGTACCCAAAAACTAAGTCTATTCTATGTTACTATTGCTAATGGCAGTGGCTATTCTCTAAGTGAACTTAATAGCAGGGAATGGACTTCTCCTCCAAGAACTTATCCAATCCTTTTTTAAACACCGCTATACTAACTGCACTAACCACATCCTCTGGCAACAAATTCCAGAGTTTAATTGTGCGTTGAGTAAAAAAGAACTTTCTCCGATTAGTTTTAAATGTGCCCCATGCTAACTTCATGGAGTGCCCCCTAGTCTTTCTACTATCCGAAAGAGTAAATAACCGATTCACATCTACCCGTTCTAGACTTCTCATGATTTTAAACACCTCTATCATATCCCCCCTCAGCTGTCTCTTCTCTAAGCTGAAAAGTCCTAACCTTTTTAGTCTTTCCTCATAGGGGAGCTGTTCCATTCCCCTTATCATTTTGGTAGCCCTTCTCTGTACCTTCTCCATCGCAATTATATCTTTTTTGAGATGCGGTGACCTGAATTGTACACAGTTTTCAAGGTGCGGTCTCACCATGGAGCGATACAGAGGCATTATGACATTTTCTGTTTTATTCACCATTCCCTTTCTAATAATTCCCAACATTCTGTTTGCTTGACTGCCGCAGCACACTGAACTGACAATTTCAATGTGTTATCCACTATGACGCCTAGATCTCTTTCTTGGGTTGTAGCACCTAATATGGAACCCAACATTGTGTAATTATAGCATGGGTTATTTTTCCCTATATGCATCACCTTGCACTTATCCACATTAAATTTCATCTGCCATTTGGATGCCCAATTTTCCAGTCTCACAAGGTCTTCCTGCAATTTATCACAATCTGTTTGTGATTTAACTACTCTGAATAATTTTGTGTCATCTGCAAATTTGATCATCTCACTCGTCGTATTTCTTTCCAGATCATTTATAAATATATTGAAAAGTAAGGGTCCCAATACAAATCCCTGAGGCACTCCACTGTCCACTCCCTTCCACTGAGAAAATTGTCCATTTAATTCTACTCTCTGTTTCCTGTCTTTTAGCCAGTTTGCAATCCACGAAAGGACATCGCCACCTATCCCATGACTTTTTACTTTTCCTAGAAGCCTCTCATGAGGAACTTTGTCAAACGCCTTCTGAAAATCCAAGTATACTACATCTACTGTTTCACCTTTATCCACATGTTTATTAACTCCTTCAAAAAAGTGAAGCAGATTTGTGAGGCAAGACTTGCCCTGGGTAAAGCCATGCTGACTTTGTTTCATTAAACCATGTCTTTCTATATGTTCTGTGATTTTGATGTTTAGAACACTTTCCATTATTTTTCCTGGCACTGAAGTCAGGATAACCGGTCTGTAGTTTCCTGGATCGCCCCTGGAGCCCTTTTTAAATATTGGGGTTACATTTGCTATCCTCCAGTCTTCAGGTACAATGGATGATTTTAATGATAAGCTACAAATTTTTACTAATAGGTCTGAAATTTCATTTTTTAGTTCCTTCAGAACTCTGGGGTGTATACCATCCGGTCCAGGTGATTTACTACTCTTCAGTTTGTCAATCAGGTCTACCACATCTTCTAGGCTCACTGTGATTTGACTCAGTCCATCTGAATCATTACCCATGAAAATCTTCTCCATTATGGGTACCTCCTCAACATCCTCTTCAGTAAACACCGAAGCAAAGAAATCATTTAATCTTTCCGCGATGGCCTTATCTTCTCTAAGTGCCCCTTTAACCCCTCGATCATCATTTTATACAAAATATACATGTATACAAAATATACATTTCCATATGCTTTTAACCTCTAATGAGAAAGACAATCCCTGGTATACAAGCATCAACATATCACTAGACTACAAAAGAAATTCTCATTTAAGGATAAAGTTTGCAGGCTCCACGTCCCATACACACTTATAGGGTTAATTTTCAGCAGTTCATTTATGTGCAAAGCATGCAGGTACTTTTGAACCCATGGAAGTTGTAGGTAGTTTCTCCAAAAATTGCCTACATGGTTCAAGAATTCCCTACATTGTCATAAAAAGTCGCTGCACTTTGCAGCTCCTTTTTCTGCAACAGCAGAAAGTATGGATGCAGATATAAAAGTTGAATTCCATGCATGTACTTTAAACATGACCCCCAAGAAATGCCCTCTTTTTCATGCAACTAAAAAATATGAGTATTTGAACCATGTTCTAAAGGGTGCAATTTTCAGACAAGCCAATTTTGTTCTCTACAAGATTTCTTTAGCAGTTTTAAATTTCTGATACACATAAAATGTTATTAGTCTGAATCTCTCTCCCACATAGATTTGTGCAATGAAGACTTCATCAGCCAGATTGTTCATTTCATATTTTTCTAGTGTGTAAATGCCCTTTATGCAGGATACATATAAAAAAAACAAAAACATAAAACAGAGAAAAACAGGACTGGATTTAAAATTTGCACTCACAGTGAAAAAAGTGCACCAGCTATTGAGGATCATTCATCCTGAGCTAAGAATCTTCCATGCACTCACTGTATTTTTGCTAAGAATTCAACACTTTCTTGGCAAAACTTTTTTTGGTTGTTCTTCATCTCTGAACTGATTCTGGCAAAAGTAGAGAATTTGAGTGATCTACTTATGTGTATTTATAAGGACAATTTTACATAGCCAGTGTTGTTGCAAAATACATGGGTACATCTGTATCCATGGAACTTGTAGCTAAATTTCCAAAGGAAATACAGAATTTAAGCATGTTTGGGATAGAGACAGATAGCAGCCATAAGAACAAAGTTTGAGAGGTTGGGTAACAGATATAGAGGGAGAAAAAGATCTGGATGTTGGTTTAAGTATGCAAACTTCAAGCTCATTCCCCCCCACCCCCCAATGTGAGAAGAAAACAAAACCAACTTGGATAAGAAGCGACATCTTGAAGGCAATAAAGTTTGAAGAGATGGCAACTGGAATATAGCCTTAATTTGGGCAACCAGAGGAGGCCAATTGGTCATTTATATGCAATCATCTACTATAGTATCACATGACACTGCTCTCCAGCACTGGCTAAAACCTCCCACTATCCCATGGACATAGATCTGTTTTCTTTCTGCAGCAGCTTAGGCATTCGAAGTCTAAAGAATGGCTGTACTGGCAAGCAGAATGCAAGATTTGGTTGGAAGGAAAAAAAGGATCAGTGGTACTAGCTAGATTCTACATTAGTGTCTACATGACCATTCATCCCATTTGTTGAGCCTAGACATGTTCAGGGGGATCACTAAATAGCAAATTGATTATTCTTACAGGAAATAATATAAACAAAACAAATCATAGGAGAGCTATTTATATGTAGGGGTGGAGGTAAGAATAAAATGAGAAAAACCTGGATGCAGAAATGTGTTTTATTTTGGTGCTCAACTACATTTACAAAGTTTATCTTTATTTGGAAGTGACAGAACATACAAGAAATACATTTATGTTCATACCTTTCCTCCTGATAGGTTCTTAGCACTTTCATACAGTTCATCAATGTGCGAGTTAAAAGACATAAAATCTGGAATAACAAACTTCCTTCTAAAAGCCTGAGTCAGTAATACAATGTTGCTTTGTACACACCTGTGAAATACAAGAGAATGAAGTAAGTTTAAACAGTAACCTTATTTCCTGGCAGATTTTGGTCAAATTTCTTTGGGTCTGGCCTAAGTTTCAATTTTACTATTCAGCCATGTCAACAGCATTAATTCAGAATCATAATCAAATCTTTTTTCACCATTTATTTCAAGAGCTTCCAGTTTATAGCTGCTCGATTCCAAGAATGGGCAAATTATGGCACATGGGCCAAAACCAGCTCAGCATCTACTTTTCAGTATGCCTACCTGTGCTGAAAAGTAGATTATCTCCGGCCTACCAATACTCTGCCCAATATCAAGAGTAACATTTCAATCCTTTGTTCATAGTGTCGGCAGGCAGGTCAGCATTTGTAGCTAGAGATGTTACCTTCTACTGACATTTTTATGTTGTTGCAGCCAATTTGAGGTAGGAGGAGCAGAAGTAGGAGCCTTCTGTCCTCGTGTTGAGCAGCCCCCACCTAGACCCCCAAAGGTAGGTAGGTAGGCACAGAATGAAGCAAGCTGCCATGGGGTGGTGGGTAGGGCTAGGGCTGGGGATGATACAAAAACAACACTTAATAGGCTAGAGATTTTTATTTTATTTTAGTCTGGTGCAGCCTGGGAACTAACCTGCTGATGAGGGAGGGAGAATGCTGCATCCACTGGAAGATGACACTCCAGTCACTCATGCACCCCCAACCAGTCACATATGAGACAAGACCTGCCCATTCAATGTTTTAACAGACACACCCCACCCACTCATACCCTCCATTACTCACATCCAGTCAGTCATACATATTTCATGCGCTCACTTGCACACCTCACCCAGTCCACTCATACACATACTTGAGGTTTGCAATGCTTTAAAAAAAAAAAAAAAAAAAAAAATCACAAGATGCTCCAAAGGGGCTTTCCACCAGCCCAGGCAAGAGCCAATATATGGACCAGTTTGAAATAGTTTGCCCATCCCTACTCTATTCAGTTTCTAAATCAGCATCTTTACCAAGACTGTCTTCATTAATCAGACTGTTCAGAATACATACACTGAAGACCAAAGATTGACATGAAGGAAGAAGGATCATTTGTGCATTCCCCCAAAATACTTAAAAAAAAATAAATTAAAAATAATAATAAAAATGGAAACAGAACACTGATGGGCAACACATACAAACAGAGGGGGGGAGAAAGATCTGGATGTTGGTTTAAGTATGTGAACTTCAAACACATTTCCCCACAATCGGGCTGATACAGTAAAGCGCGGCCATGGTTACCCGGTTTTTAACCCACTTTGGACGCATGTTTTGGACGCGTAAGGCGTACCTGCGATTCAGCATCGGCTTACGCGTCCTTACCGCTTGCCGAAAAGGACGCGTATCCCTTTCTGCCTGCCGCATGTATATGACATGTTAATGATCGGATTAGCTATTCCCTCCGATACAGTAACGTGCGCCCAAATTATCGCCCTGTTAACCAGCTCATTTACCGCATCTTTAACCTGAATATTTACTGCCTACCCTGTCCCTGGCGTTAGTATGGTGTTCAGTCAGCTTCGTACCGGACAGTGGTTGAGAAATGCTCAAAATGTGAGGCCCTCCTGCGTGTGTAGTGTTGCGTGAGCATGCTGACGTGATTGCCCAGCATCCCTAATACTTTTATAATATAGAGAGACTACTGATTCGCTCGTCAGCCCTCGGCTTGGATGTCAGAGGTCGGGCGCTCAAGGCAGCGGTGCCTACAGCTGCCTACAGCGGTGCGGACGTCCGCTGCCTTGAGCACCCGTCCGGATGTCCAAGCCACGACCTCGGACATCCAAGGTCGCGGCGTCCATGAACAGAGGCACCACTGCCTTGAGCGCCCGGTCGGACGTCCAAGGTCACGGCTTGGACGTCCGGCCGGGCGCTCAAGGTAGCAATGCCTACAGGCGGGAAGGTCCATGAACGGAAGCCGCGACCTCAGACGTCCACGGTTGCGGCGTCCGTTCATGGACCTTCCCGCCTGTATCCAGGCGTCCATGATCAGAGGCACCGCTGCCTTGAGCGCCCGGCCGGACGTCCAAGGTCATGGCTAGGACGTCCGGCTGGGCGCTCAAGGCAGCGGGGTCTGTAGAAAAGAACCATCCACTTACCTGGTGGAATGACATTTCAAATGACATTTCAAAGGACAGGTACCAGCGCACCCTGGATACTGTACAGGCGCTGCATACTGCTCTATACAGTATAATGGATTGCGAGCACCTACCGCTTCATTGACACGCTTTGGACGCTGCTTGGATTTGCGTCTAATTTGAATACTGAATCGAGCGGTATGTGAACCAAAATATGCGCGCGGCAAATGAGCGGGCGCCCAGCACTGCCACACTGTTTCTTACGCGTCCTTACTGTATCGGCCCGAATGTGAGAAGAAAGGGCAGAACCGGGCCACCCTCTCCCCAGCCATCGCTTGGTTCATCAACCTGGCACTGGGCTTCTCTGCTCTGCTCCCTGCCATGGCCTCTACTCTTTTCCTCTGTTTGAGGGTGTCTGCACAAGGTTGCAGCGCCAACCCTCTGGCACTGTTCCTGCGTGGCAAAAATCCCATGCATGTGCAAGCCCATGAGATATCTGGGGACCACGCATGCACAGGATGCCAGAGCGACAGTTGGCGGCACCTCGTGATGATATGTGTGGGTCCAATTTAAAAGTCCCGGCCGTTGTCCGGGGCACCATATTAGCAGCAGCGGCAGCACTGTGGCACCATCGGCATTGTTCTCATTGTGCAGCTCGGCTTGGAACTGGCAGACTTCGGCTTGATCGCTCAGCCAGCAAACTTCCCTGGTTCCCTCCTGCAGATTATCACCCTGGTCAGCATACATGGAGAACAGGAACGGAAGGGGAGATTTGGCAGCTCTTTGCAGGCCAGCGTGCACGTCTGGCAGAGTAGCAGCGAGCCCCCCCCCCCCCCCGCAGCAATCGTATAGCAGCACTTGGCGGTAAGAGGTGCTAAAACAAATAAGCAAAGGGGGGCAGGGATTCAGTGACAGGAGCAGTGGGGCGGACAGGAGATGCAGGGATGATGGGACTGGTTTGACGAAGCACTGTGAAATCTGATGCTAGTCTGAGGGGCAAGCCGGCCAGCAGAGACATACATATGAGCCGAGTTGCGGCAGAGTTTGGAGTCAGGGAAGGCAGATCAGTGCCATGGAGCCGCAGTGGCCAATGAGACATGGCGTCTTGAATGGAAGAGGTAATACGAGTGCGACCAGCAAGTGGTGACAAAGCAGTGGTGGCCCAGCTGCCACGAGAGGATGCACATCCCCCGGGCAGCCCGGAGGCTGCACTGGCGATGAACAGACTGCAATTGTCCGTGTGGACCTGGCAGGGCCTTGTGACTACTCCGGGAGGCTTGACTTGGGCTGGGACAGGTTCCAGGTGGAGTGTTTTCCGTTGGATTCGGGGTGGGATTCGGAGGCACAACGGGATTGACATGGGCTGGCCCACAACAGCTGCAGGGTAGTGAGTGTGGGCGGCCCCCTACTTGCAATGTACCAACAGTTGTGGGAATCCCAGCCGCGCAAGGGGACTCCAGTTACCCAAATTATCTGGGGGTGTATTCGTGCATTCCCCCTTTCTGGCCTATGTATATTACCCCGGCCCCGGTGACTGGAATGGTTGGGACAAGCTGCAGCCTTGCGAACAGACAGCCTTAACTGGAGCGAGGCTACTCAGTGAGCTCAAGGCGGCATTGACCAGGGGGTGTCAGGAGTACAGCAGCGTGAGGATTCTGTTGGAGGTCTGTCTAAGTCGGCAGAAGCACCATGCAAGGCAGTGGCACAGGAAACAGTGGAGATCGAGCGTCCTGCAACAGCAGCCATCTCAGTCAGCGGTTCAGGAGCATCGACGGAGGTTGGGTCAGGTACGCTCTCACCCAGTGAAGGAACCAATATTAAGGATCAAGGTGGGGGAGGACGGCAAGTAAAGGTCCTGGGGGGCGCTTAAGGTGGGGACTGTAGCACAGGACAGGAAGAGGAAGCGCAACAGGAGGTGGGCTGTGAGGACTGGGTCCAGTTCTAGCAGTTCGTCTGATTAGTCCAGTTCACACTCATCAGGTAAAGGCGGCACATCCAGGCCTTTGGCAGATCCGGACAAAGCAAGTAGGGGGCTGCTCGCACTCACTATCCTGTCACACAGGCCGATTCAGTACGGTGCACTTGGCTGAGCGTACAGTTTAGCACCCGTTTGGCCACGCGTTTTCAACGCAAACGCATATTGATGAGCCAATTAGTTAGTCGCCCGGAATACAGACATTAACACCTGCCCAATAAAAGATATTAAGTCGGAGGCCCCAAAAATAAAAAAAATCAAATACATTAAAAAAAAAAAAAAACTGCCTGCCAGTCGGCGGGTTCGGAAACAGACACCGGTAAAATTAAGCGTCTGTTATCGGACCCACTGACAGCCGCTGTTTCCGCTAATAAGGAGGCACCAGGGACACGCGCCCTAATTTAAATACAAAATCGCGCGCCCAGGAGAGGTGCCTGGGCGCACGTCAGGAGAGCGGGTGCTCAACATGGAACGCCGGCTCTCCCGCACCTTTTGATGAATCGGCCTGACAGTTGTGGGAGAGCGTTCCCAGGGCGCTGCGTAAAAAAAAAAAAAAAAATCAAGGGGCACACTTACGTAGATATTTTTAGCTTATTGGAAGGGAGAAGGAAGAGGGGTGATAGGAAGAAGAGCAAGGGTCAGGATGAGGCAAGCGGTCCAGAAAAGATGCCTAGGAATATAGTTAACTGGACTAGGGCTTTCCTCAGGATGATCAGCATAGTAGGGCAGAATGATCCGAGCCAGTACACGCCCATGTTGAGTTACACCAATACTATACTCGAGGCATATAAAGAATATGAGGGGTGGGCATGGCTGAACTATGACGAGCGCTTCAGGGACAAAATGGAAGAGAACCGGTTCATGTCATGGGGCATGCAGGATGTGGAGCTTTGGCTTAGGCAGATTAAGAACAAGGCAGCTGATGCGGGTGCGAGGGGATCAGCAACACACAACCCAACAACCCGGTCGCCACATCGTCCGCAACCACCAATGGCGAAGTCGTCTGCTGGCGTTTTAACAAGTCCACTTGCAATTTCCAGGACTGCAATTTCAGGCACGCCTGTTCAGTGTACTCTGGGTCCCATCCGGCAGCTTAATTAAGAGGCTTAATGCGGAATTGGACAGTATGATAGCCTGGCTCGACCATTACTCCAAGAAGAGCGCAGCCGTCAAGATTTTACAAGGGCTTCGATGGGATTCTGAATTCCTTTCTGGGGCAAAATTCCCAAGGGTGCGGCACACAATGTGGGTTCAGCAGTGCATCACATCAAGGTAGTGCAGCAGAAGATTAACGCAGAAATAGCACTACGTAGTATGGCCAGCCCCTTCGCGGACCCATCGTTTGCGAAGATGATATTTTCTCCCCTGGCGGTGATGCCCAAGAAGGAGCCTGGGAAATGTAGACTTATACAGAACCTATCGTATCTACCGGGGAAGTTTGTAAATGATCAATTGCCACAGGATGAGTGTTCCGTGCAATACACACCTTTCGACAATGCGCACACATTGAGGAGCTGTGGGAAGGGTACCTTAATGTCTAAAACTGACTGAATCGGCATTCAGGTTGCTCCCTGTCCACCCAAGTAGCTTCCCTTTGCTTGGTTTCCGATTCAGGGGGCAATATTTTTAAAACAAATGCATGCCTACGGAATGTGCAGTTTCATGTGCATCCTTTGAGTTATTCAGTTCTTTTTTACATTGGGTGGCGGAGCAGAGAGTTGGCATTCCGAATCTCATTCACTACTTGGACAACTTTCTATTTGTTGGGCCCGGTGGGTCTGACACTTGCGCTAAATTATTAGATGAAGTTCAGAGTGCTGCTAGCCAGAGGCAAGACAGAGGGCCCATCCACGGTTTTGTCCTTCTTGGGCATCGAGCTGGATTTGCAGGAGATGAAATCTAGGTTTCCTTCTGACAAGTTGAGGAAAATGCTTAAGAATACATTAGCAGCAAAAAAGCTGACTTTGGCTAGCATACAGTCACTCGTGGGAAGTCTAAACTTTGCGTGCAGAGTCATCTCAACGGGGAGAGTATTTCTCAGGAGGTTGTCCTAGGCTACAGTGGGAATCAGCAAACCGCAACACTTTATCCGGGTATCTGCAGCCTTGAAGGATTTGTCTGCTTGGGTCAATTTTTCTGGGCGAATTCAACGGGGTATCAATTTGGCAGAAATCTCCAGTCTCGAACCGCGACTTGGATATTTACTCAGATGCTTCATGTGGTAGGGGATTTGGGGTATATTATCAAGGTTCATGGTGTGCCAAACCCTGGCTTGCAAACTGGAGGGCAAGAGGTTAGACGAGGAACATAATGTTTCTTGAATTATTCCCCATATTGGTGGCCTTAGTTATATGGGGCGAACGGCTAGCCAACAAAAGAATATTTTTTTTTTCGGCCATCATGTTTATTAGATATTTCATTAGAAATATATACAAAGAGCAATAATAAACGTGTAGCGAAAGATACAAGTACATGGTCAAGCTCAAACATTGCTGTACTGCTATAGCGGACGCTGAATAGCTACTAATAACAAACATTCTTTACATATATAAATTCTGAAAACATTACATCTTAGTACAGCTTGAATAGTTTTTGCTCACATATTCGAAATCTCTATTGTTTTCCCCCTTATACCCTGTTCTCCACTCTCCTTTCCCTCCCCCACCTTCAAGCTGGTTTTTCTTCTAGTTCTGATAGAAGGAAGGTCAAGATACATCAGAAAGATAAAATACCAAGCAGAATACACAAGAACACTGTGCAGATTTCGCTTGGCGACTCAACATTGTTACAGAGGGTGCCTGACTTTTGTGGAGGTAGTGAAGTACATGTAGATCGTGTGAGAGATCATGGATATAAAAGGTTAGGCTTTGCATTGCTGACTATGGATTTCCCCAGTTTATGAGTATTTCCATAGATTCCTATCCCCTTGGGCAACGTGAACAGTTGTCCGTGCCTCCGCTTTTTCCTCCCCTCTACAATGATGGCGATGGCAATTGGGGGTTACCCACTGATATTAAATTCGACTGTAGGAGACAAATATTCATAAAAGGGTTGCCATTTTTCCATCATTGTTCGGCATTTTTTGAAAGAATTCCGCTTCACGGAAAGAAACTCAAGTGTGAATAGTCTAATCATTTTTTGAAACCATTGTTCTTCTGAGGGGGTGTTTTCAGCAGCCAGTGGAATAGGATAACCTTCTTCCCTATAACACCCATTTTTGCAATTAAGTGCTGATTGTATAAACTTCTGTGTGAGTTATCGTAATGTGCCTTGCCAAAAAGCCACGCATTTGGGTCTGCAGGCAGACTCCGGCCTATGATCTTTTGTGCTTTATTATGTATGCACTGCCAAAAATGCTTGACATAGGGACATATCCGGAACATGTGGATATAGTCTCCTGGTGCTCTGTCACACTTTGGGCACCTATCTGTCTGTGATTGAGTGGCCTTAAATGTCCTGCTAGGGGGTCCAATAAAAATACCAGAGAAACTTTAGGTGGGTTTCTCTCAATGTAACGTTTTCAGATATCTTTGGAATATCCGAAAACCACTTTTGAAAAGTAATATGGGATAGGTGAAAATCAGACCAGGCTGCCGATTTTTGATGGAGTGGTTGCAGATCTGTCTTGAATAGTTTGAATAAGCATTTTACGGATAAAGGCTATAGATGGTTTTGGATACAGCAAAAATAATTTTCCGTAATATTATAGAGGAATCCGGCTCCTGGAACATCATTCCAGAGGTCTCAGCAAAATGGCGTGCTTGTAGGTAACCATAAAAATGGTGATTAGGGGTTTGAAATGTTTCCTGCATTTCTTGAAAGCTATGAAATTTGAGAGTTTCTGGGGAATATAATTGATAGAAAAAAAAAGTGAGTCCTTTTGCTTTCCAGTTACCGAACACAGTTGTTCCTAAACTCAAGGAGAACAATGGATTTTGACTTAAAAGTGGTAGGGTAGACGTGAGCTTTTGGTGTCTTGCTATCTGGCATAGAAACTCCCATACCTTCCTGCAGGAGATAATTAAATGTTGAGGTAAAGCCTTGAAATCACTTAATATTACAAAATTTAAGGATGGTGTCTCGTACCACTGGCTAAGATGAGCATGGGGGATGTACTTGGCTGAGTCTAGGATAAAATCTTGAACCCATAGCAACATGGAGGCTAGATTATACATCCTCAGGTTAGGGCATCCTATCCCACCCTGAGCTAAGGGTCTAGCAAGGGTCTGCAGAGATATGTGGGACTTCTTCCCATTCCATAAGAAAAGGTGGAATAATTTGTCAATTTTCTTATGGTATCTTTTTGTGATCCAAAGTGGGGCCATTTGAGAAACGTAAAGCCATTTAGGGATGATCATCATCTGGGAGCTGTAATTTCCCCCAGAGAGAAAGAGGAAAAGTTTTCCATTGGGCGAATGAAGTGGTAGTGGCTTTAATCAATGGTTTGATGTTTGCTTCTTACAGTTGGGACAGATCAGCTGGGATGCATACACCTAAGTACTTCATTTCCCTTCCCACCCATTTCAGTGGAAATGTACCGGGCCAAATAGAACGTACATTCCCACAGATAGCTATCTAGTGCCTCGGACTTATCCTATGCAAAATAGGCTCAGCGCACGTAACCCTTTTAAAATCTGGCCCATAGTTTATATCCATTGCACAGAGGTGTTAAATATGTATTAAATAGCATAGCTCAAACTGCTGAGCCTTGAGGCAGTCCAATAGTAGTTTCAGGCCCTTGAGAATACTCATTATTAAACTCAATGCACTGATAATGGTTCACGCAAGAGGTAAACCACTAACACAGTTCCAGAGCTACCACATTCATGAAGGTGATGTAATAAAAGCCTTCACAGTCCTCCCCTATTTAATTTCCTTGCTTTTCACCCAAGTTATACAAACCCTATTCTCTATACTTGCTTCACCCATTTTATGTTTTCCAGGTTATTTCTTCCCTGTTCTTTGTTTTATCCAGGTTATTATTCCCTGTTCATTGTAAAACAAGACTTTGTCTATGTTATTTTGCTGGTTGTAATGTAAACCGAAGTGATAATTAATCTTGTTAATTGAACCTCGGTATATAAAAGTTATAAATAAATAAATAAATATCCTGGTTGATTTTGAGCCCTGCAGATTTTCCAAAGGCTTCCTGAATTTGAAGCAGGGAAGGTAGCGAATTGAAGGGGTCTGTAAGAAAAATCAGCACATCATCCGCGAATGCTGCTACCTTAAATGTAACCGGGTCCTAGGAAAAGCCAACAACTTCAGGCGTCAAGGCTATTTTCCGCAGCAGCGGGTCTATAGATAATATGAAGAGCAAGGTGGAGAGGGGGCAACCTTGCTGCACCCCCCTCTTGATGTTCACTGTGGAAGATTTAGATCCATTGGCCAAGATAAAGGAGGTTGGGTTGCAATAGAGAAGAGATATGTAATTCAGAATTTCCCCCTTGAAACCGAATCTTTGTAAAACTGAAAATAAGTAGGGCCATGAGACTGTCAAATGCCTTTTCTGAGTCGAAACTTATTGCTAGGGCCTTTGTTTGGTTAGTTTGACAGATAGCCATTGCAGAGAGGAGCATGATTATAAGCGAACTTGCCCATCTACCCTTGACAAAACCCATTTGGTTAATAGAGATAAGCAAAGGGAGAACACCACTTAGTCTATTCGCAAGCACCTTTGCCAAAATTTTACAGTCGCAATGATGCAGGGTTCATGTGATACTTCCCTGGTTTGGGAAGGATTAATATGGGTATTATTCAGGTCAACCGGGAATGTGCCCTCCCCCAAAGCACTGGAGTAAAATTTTGTTAAGAGGGTTGACAATTTTATTTTAGGGATTTTGTAAAAATTGTGATATTCCATCTGGGCCTGGGGATTTCCTGGGTTTGGTTTCTGAGATGACCTGGGTAACTTCTGCAGGTTGAATAGGCTTATTTAAATGATTTATCTGGGAATCTGAAAGTTTGGGGAGGGGGAGATCTTTAAAGAAAAGATCTTCCTCCTTCCGTCCACCTTAAGCATCAACTGTATTATAGAGTTTTGTAAAATGTTTTGAAAACTTTGCAAATCTCTGCTCTGGATGCTACTTCCTCCCCTGATCTGTTTTTCATTTTAGTAATAAGTGTCTTGCTTCTGGCCGTCCGAACTATGTTAGCAAGGAATTTACCTGCTTTCTTGCCGAATTTATTAAAGTTGTATTCAGAAACCTGCAGTATTTGTTGGGCTCTGTGGTGGAGCAAGGAATTAAGGCTAAGGCCGCAAAGTATATGTGCTTGTTTTCGGGGATAGGGGCCTGTATTAGCTAGCTTTTTGCAGTTCTGACCTGGTCTTCCAACTGTAAAATCACTATCTGTATGTTTCTTTCTTTTGCTCACGAAAGCAATGATTTCTCCGCGCATGACCGCTTTCGCAGTTTCCCAAAGGAGTTGTGGTGTATCCCCATGGACTTGGTTATGTGACAAATTCCTCCCATTTGTCTTTTAAGAAGGTTTGAAATTCTAAGTCCATATTTAAAAAACTCAGGAATTTCCAAGAATAAGACTGCTCTTAATCTGCAAAAGGGAAAAGCTCAACCCAAATGGGGGTGTGGTTTGAAATCACTTGTTGTCCAATACCTGCCTTCTTGATTGTAAAAAAAAAAAAAAAAAGTGGTTTTAGAATCTAGGATATAATCTATGTGAGAAAGGATTGCATGGGCTCTAGAGACATCAGTATAGTCCCTTTCTTCCGGATGGAATGTTCTCCATATATCCAACAAGTCTAGTTTATGGCATAGGTAGTTCGGTCCTTTAACCTGTAGGATTTTTCCCCTACGTTCTGCAGGGCACTTGTTGATGGATGGATCCATTACCCAATTAAAATCTCCCATTACAAAAAAAGGTGACCTTGGGCGTAGAGTACTAGCAAATTAAAAAGTTGGAGAAAAAAATGAGAATACTCATTCGAAGCATATATATTGCATAGGGAAATTTTCCATTATGTAACATTCCCTTAAAGATATCAGCCTTCTGGATCTGTTACTGCGTTTGTAACAATTTAAATTTAAATTTTTATGAAGGAGTATCGCTACTCCCGCGCTTCTACCCTTTGCCGCTGCATAGTAACAAGTGCCTACCCAGTCTCGGCACAATTTGGAGTTCTCTACATCCGATAAGTGAGTCTCCTGGAGATAGGCTATTGCAGCTTCACTTTTCCTCAGGTGTTGTAAAATCTTTTTTCTATTTATTGGGGAATTTAGCCCGTTAACATTCCAGGAGTAACATATCCATATCTCGTAGTGTACCCTAAATTATTTATCTTCTCCGCCTAAATAGCAGCAAAACCAGAAGTGTTAAGTTCTTCCCAGATTACCAATCTGACAACTTCACCTCACCCTGTTTTAACCTCCAATCATTCTGTATCCCTATACCAGCCCCCCAGTATCCCTGAGAACCCTTTCCCCCCTCCTCCAGAAAAACCCCTGCCTAATACAATTTACCCCATTAACAAGGGGAAATTGTGAGTCATGTGTGGAATGTGAGTGACCGCCACGCCGCCCGCCTTTTCCCCTGTATTTCTCAATAATTAGAAAAAGCATTTCCCTCATCCATCATATGTTTCTTAGCCTCTGTACCCTGTTGCCCTTATTGCCAAACCGAGCCAAGGGCTTGAGTCCAAGATAGGAGAGTTCTCGTATGTTCGGTGTCACTGTGACCATCGTTAGTAAATTCTGTTTCCACTCCGCCAGAGTTCATTAAGAGAGTGTTCTCCCCTCAGGTCTGTCATTCTACGCATCCGTCCGGAGATGATCTAAGTTCTTTAGTATCTCGTCGTGAACTCTCCTCTCTTAGCTGTTAATCCCATCTTTCATGGTAATTGTAGCTGCATGCTCGTATTGGAGACCACGTTTCACAGAAGGGGGGACCATATGCCGGGCCTTCAAGCCTCCGGTGACCATTTTGTGCCTATTTAGGCAAGACTGAAATGTAGAAAGGTATTTTTGGCTTTGAAAGGTTCCTTATCAATGCTTTGAATAATGTAAACAATAGTCCGTCATTCTGTTGTCTGCTGGTGTGGGAAATACTTTAGTTGAAAATGAAATTATAAAGTTTTGCTGGAAATCCAAGAGAAAATTTAATTTGTTTTTGAAATAAGGACGAGCAAGCGGTCGAAAAAGTTTTTCTTAGGGCTGCTGTTTTGGCAGAGTAATCTTGCAATATTCGGATTCTTGGTATTTGATAAACCAGCTCGGGGTGCTTCCGGGAGGCCTGCATTATCTTTGCTTTGTGGGCGAAGTTAAGGATCTTAGCAATAATGATCCTTGGTCTGGCCTCAGACTCTCCCTTTGGCGCCCAGGCGGTGCACCCGTTCAATCGAGAAAATACCTTTCAGATGTGGTAAGTTTAAGGCTTCTGGGAGCCATGTTTCCAGATGTCTCCCAGTTTCGAATCTTCTATCGATTCCGGAAAGCCGAGAAATCAGAGACTGGAGCGTCTAGCCCTATTTTCAAGGTTGTCTAGCTTTGAGGCCTGGTCTCCAAGTAATTTCTCCAGTGCTTGCATTTTCGTGGTACAGGTTCAGCGAATCGTCCTCCAATACCGAAATGCGTCCCTCTGCCTGATCCATTCAGGGGTCTAGGTCGGCTAGTACAGATTTGATTGCCTCTAGTTGTCCCCCGATGCCCGCCAATTTTTCGTCCAGCGCCGAGCACACTATTTCCTTAATCTCCACCAGCAATTGCTCGTTTTTAGACTGTTCCAAGGTAAGGTCTCTGTTCTCTGGAACCGCGGTCGCCATTTTGTCTTCGGGGCCCTAGCCTTTCTTCTTCCCGCCTCGAGCCGGCTTTAATCGACAGGATTTATTCATATATGTCACTATTGACATGAGCCGTCTTCAGTACCTTGGTCCACGAGTTTGAAAAGTAGTAGAAAGTAGATAAAAACTGTGAAAAGGTGGCGCAGCATCCGGAATTGTATCTGAAACGTCCTGCTCAGCTCATTCACATCACGTGACTCCAAAGATTATTATTTTAATGCAACAACCAAGCGGTGGTTGAGGTTATCAACAGGCTACCGTGTGGGATGCTGTCCACATGTATTTAAAGACAATAGTTTTCATTTCTGGATTGTTTCACATTTTTTTGCATATTATAAATTTGCATAGACAGTTAAATTTGATTGAAAAATTGGGAACAGTGATTATAAAAAGTGGTTTGAGTTGTGTGAATCCCACCCAAGTACATGAATATCTCAATTTATTTTTAAAAGTTGTTCACTTTAATTTTATTTTTCAGTTTCTGTAACCACCTATTTTTCCGTCTTCAAATCATCAACTGTTAAACTATGCTTCCTTATGCTACAATTTATTAGTCTTTCTTTATCCAACCAGCATAATTCAGTCAGCTTCTCAGTAAGATAAACCAAATACTGGATTGAAAACTCTCCAGAATACATGCAAAACATTAGCTGAACAGTTGCACCAGAATAGCAAAAACTTATTCCAGCACAGAGGCCACAGTTTACTGCACTAGATGTTAGAAAGAAGACATTTACTTTTTAAAAAGATCCTTGTCCAACATCACACCATCTGAAGTGGTTTGCAGAGTCAGTCTGAGCATGTCCATGCATTCTTTCAGTCTAGGGTCTGCAGTACGTAGTCCAGTATATTTTAATGCCTGTTGCAAAAAAAAAACAAAACTATCTGTTTGATCTAAGCCAATATCAAGACTAAACACACGTTCTTTAGGTTACAGTATTGCATGCAGTATTAGAGTTTAGCTATGATTTAAATCTATAATGGTATTTTTAGAAGGATTTTTGGAGGGTTTGCTGCCAGAAATAGTTGAAGTTTGGGAAGTATTTGCACCACAAAATTAGATTGTGTTAACAGTAATCCAAAATATAACTAATACCCAGTGATAAAATTCATTTTCATGCTCAAAATCTTGTGGTTTCTAAATGTGCATTATGTCAAGCTAAAAACTTACGGTGATGAATTTATGAACTGGTATTTTTTCTTGCCCTTCTGCAATGGTATAGAACAGGAGATCCTCCAAGCTCGGCAAGAGACCCTGCTTTATCTTCCTAAGTGTGGGAGGAAAGGTGGGGAGGAGAAAGAGGGAAGAAATCAGCCAACATTCCACTGACAATATTTCAAAGTACCAAATTTCAAATTTGATCCCCGAGATCTCCACAGAGATATGAATATTTTTGGTGGATATAGTGAAAACCGTGATATTTGCATACCTTTGGCCCAAGAATCAGATTACCTTGCATATTTACTAACCTTGAAAATTAGACCTGGCTGGGACTCTTGAGCACTAGCTTCAAGAACCACAACTTTATAGATAAATATGAAAAGAAAACATTGCTTGATCATAGTGAATAAATTTGCATATGAATTGCCAAACCTGACAAAAAAAAAAAAAAAAAAAATCGAACTGCCTACAATCTACCTTATAAATGGGCCATGACCGACGGCCCGCAAATGCGCAGTAGAGCACAGCTCTACTGCGCATGTGCGGGCAAGGACGTCTGTCTTAGCCAGCGTAAAAAAAAAAAAAAACATGGCGGCGGCGGGTGGCAGCGTCGGCGAATGACGACGAGGAGCGGCGGCAGCGGCAGCCAGTAGCGAGGGAGAAGAGAGAGAGAGGGAGGGAGGGACTGAGTGAGAGGGAGGGAGGGACTGAGTGAGAGGGAGGGAGGGACTGAGTGAGAGACAGGGAGTGAAAGGGAGGGATTGAGTGGGAGGGAGGGAGGAAGGGGGTGGGGAAGAGTGAGGGGAGAGGGAGAATGAGGGAGAGGTGAGAGACAGGGATGTGAGTAAGTGGAAGGGTAAGAAGTTGTGGAGCAGAGAAAAAGGAAGTGGAGGAGGGCTGAGGGAGATGGGATTGAGACAGGGTGGGGAGTGACTGAGGGAAGGGGAGAGAGGTGAGAGTGAGGGGAAGGAGGCAGTGGGAGACAGAGTAAGACTGAGGGGTGGGAAGGGGGTGAGTGACTGCGGGGGAAGGGGGAATGAGGGAGAAAATGTGTAGGAGGGTGCTGTTTTCGAAAATGGACCGAAAACAAAAATGTAATGTAGCCCGTTGTGACAGGCTTAACGGCTTGTAGTGTTATAAAAAGAAATCTAAAACAAATCTCAGCACGTGCAAAAAAAGAAATTGAGTTTCAAAAGATCATAATTACTGTCAAACAAAAACCATAGACATACCCTTTTGCAGGTCTTTTTGATTAGCAACTAATCTAAAAGTCTTGTTTCAGAAAGACTTCTGACCAGAAAGATGCATTTTGTAGGTTCCACTATAAAATAAACTGAATGATTGGGGTGGGGGGAGGGAAAGCTCTCTACATTACAAAAAGAGTCTCTGAAAGTAAATTAACATAGCTTGTACTCTACATATATGGATCTTGAATAGGAGTTAAAAAAAAAAAAAAAAAAAGACAGAACTCACTCTGTGCTGGAGAATGTATAGACATGTTGTAAGCTTAAAAGACCAGTGCTGGCAAGCATTGTAGGAAAAAATGAAGAGTAGCCAGCAGTTTTTCAGATTACAACCCAATACATATTTTAGCACTTTTTCCATTTTCTGTGGGGTTTTTTTTTGTTTGATATTTGCAAGGTTTTAAAGCACTAGGCTGATACAGTACAGTGCACTGTTATCCCATGTTTGGACGCGCGTTTGACACGCTATCTTTACCCCTTATACAGTAAGCGGTAATAGCGCGTCGAAAACGCATGTCCAACCCCCCCCCCCCAAAAAAAACAACCCAAAACTAATAGTGCCCGCAACATGCAAATGCATGTTGATGGGCCTATTAGTCATTCCCGCGCGATACAGAAAGTAAAATGTGCAGCCAAGCCACACATTTTACTTTCAGAAATTAACACCTGCCGGTGCCGGGGAAGTGTACAGAAAAGCAGAAAAAACTGCTTTTCTGTACACCCTCCAACTTAATATCATAGCAATATTAAGTCTGAGGCCCCACACGTTTTTCTGTATCAGCCTGCATGCCCTATAATAACTTAATTACAACATATAGTAAAAAAGCAGAGGAATTAGAAAAAAGTATCACTTTGACCAAGAATGTTCAACAGAAGTTAATTAGCTCTGAAAACCTTCTGAATAAAAGGCTCAAAGGGGTTGAGAATGCACTAAGAGCACACAATTTGAGAGTGCTTAATTTTCCTGTTGTGAGGTTAATCTCCCCCCTAGAACTTTTTAAGATATACTTGCAACAGGTCTTAAAAATTCCTGAGTCTGCGAGTCCTGTAATTGTGAAAGCATACTATCTGCAACAATCACAACAGCAAGCCCAAGCTGAAGAAAGGGAGCCAGGGGGAAATATTTCAACAAGTTTGGACTTAACACATTTTTTGGGAACTGAAATTACCCAAAGAAAACCACTATTGATCTCTTTTGCATTCCTCTCTGAGCGTAATCAAATATTGAGGCTTTTTCTAAGGAACAGGCAATTACTTTCCTATGGGCAACCTATATGGATATATCCGGATGTCATAAAGGCAACCCAAATTTGTCGAAAGAATTTTCTAGCGATGCAAGCTATGCATTAAAATACCCTTGCAAATGTTCGATTAGGTATCTGAATGTCCAATATGTATTTTATGATCCTGACCAGCTTAGAGCTTTCTTGGAGGCTCGTTCAAGCAGCTCCAGTTACTAGCCCGGCTCTAGTCAGTTAATATAGCCTTAGCACTATTTTATGGTGGCCCCTTTCTTATTTAGAAATATTGCTTTATATGGATGCTCCTTTTCCACCTCCCAACGTCTTATAATTTTGATATTGAGTATTGTAGGTTAATTTACGAATACCTAAGGCTTATTTTCTAGTAAATGTGTACCTATATGTACCAATATCTATTTTTCTGTACAAGGTTATATACTTGGAATTTGTTTTGAAAACTGAAAATAAAGAATAAAAAAAAAAGCACTATGCCCTGGGTTATACACAACTCACACACTGTAGTTAAGTATACTATACATAATTCATAGAAAGACGAAAGCAAAAACAGATTAAACCAACATGCAGCACAAGTTTACTACTCATAGAGCAATCCTCCACAAAGACTCCAGATACGCTAGTACACAAACTACTACTACACTAAACACACCAACACATACCATTTAAACTTATGCCACACAGGCTGCTGTAGCTGTAGATTCCCATAGGTCACTCGTGAACACTAAACATAACAATTTACAAAAAGCCATTGTCAGATTACAAGCAGATATTTGCAGTTTGCTATAAAAAAAAAAAAAGGTCTCTGCAGATTTTGCAGAGTAATACTTTTACAATACGAGCATATTACTTTTCATCTTCCAGAACTATTCTGAATATGACTTTTTAATTAAACCCTAAATTTTGAAGCTTGTTTTTGCTAATTCATCGTTGGGATAGATTACTAAACAATGGGTCTCCGACAAGACCCAGAGACATGCTCTGAAAAAGCAGAGTTGCTTACCTATAACAGGTGTTTTCCTAGGACAGCAGGATGTTAATCCTCACACATGGTGACATCATCCGATGGAGCCCGGCACAGAAAACTTATGTCAAAGTTTCTAGAACTTTGACTAGACACACTAAGCATGCCCTAAAACAAGCGGCCATGTAGGGTCCCCTCTTCAGTCTCGTAACATAGGATTACGATAAAGAAAATAATAACCAAAAGGAGAAACCCAACTCCGCGGGGTAGCAGGCGGATTTCGTGAGGACTAACATCCTGCTGTTCCAGGAGAACACCTGTTACAGGTAAGCAATTCTTTCTCCTAGGACAAGGATGGTAGTCCTCACAGATGGGTGATTCCCTAGCTACAGGCAGCTCCCCAACACAAAAGGGGACCAACAAGCACAATATGCACAGCACTTTTGGTAACAGAGGGGAGAAAGCCTGAACCCAAACAAGCCCTAGGTAGGGAGAGCTGGGTTCTACACCTCAAACAGGTTCGGACAGACTGGCCGAAGCTACTGTCAAGTCTGCCATCTCTATCCAGACAGTAGTGAGATGTGAATGTGTGGAGATAATTCCATTTTGCAGCCTTGCAGATCTCCTACATGTGAACTGCTCGCAAGTGGGCCACCGACGTTGTCATTGCTCTGACAGAATGAGCCTCGACATGAACCCCAAGATTCAGTGCCCCCTGGGCATAACAGAAGGAGATGCAATTTGCTAGTTAACTGGATAATGTCTGTTGGCATTGGCAACTCCCAACCTATTCCTATCAAAAGAAATAAAAAGTGGGGTGGACTGTCTATTGGCTTCTGTCCACTCCAAGCAGAAGGCTTAAGGCTCTCTTGCCATCCAAACTGTGCAGGGCTCGTTCACCTTGGGGACTAGGAAAGAATATTGGCAGGACGACTGACTGATTAAGATGGAAATCCAACGCCACCTTAGGCAGGAACTTGGGGTGCATACGGAGGATCACCCTATCATGATAAACTTAGTGTAAGGTGGATAAGTCACTAAGGCCTGGAGCTCGCAGACCCTGCGTTCTGAACTATCTGCTACCAAAAATATGACCTTCCAGGTCATATACTTCATATCACAGGTATGCAGTGGCTCAAAAGCTTTCATCAGCAGTGCTAGCACCACGATGTCCCAAGACACAGTGGGAGGCCTTAGGGGAGGCTTCAACTGAAGCAAGCCACACAAAGTTTATAACTATAGGCTGTACAGAGATAGGCTTAACCTCTACACCATGATGGTAAGCGCCAATTGCACCGAGATGGACCCTAATGAAGTTGGTTTTTAAGCCAGCCTCCGACAGGTGCAGGAGGCAATCAAGCAGTTTTTGCATGGGGCAGGAGAACGGATCTAATGCTTTCTGCTCACACTACATGGAAATCCTCTTCCACTTCAGCCCATAAGACTTTCTAGTGGAAGGCTTTCTAGAGATGCCACTAGAACCAGAGACACATCAGCAGAGAGACCAAGCGGCTGTAAGATCAGCCTCTCAACATTCAGGCTGTGAGCTCCAGGGTCTGGAGGTTGGGATGCCAAAGTCTGCCTTGTTCCTGCATAATGAGATCTGGGGAAGTCCTGAGACTTATCAGTTTCCGGAAAGACAACTCCTGAAGGAGTGGAAACCATACCTGTCTCGGCCAATGAGGATCATAGTCCCTCAAGTCCTGTCGAAGATTTGAGAGGGTCTTCATTATAGAGGAATCTGAGGATGCACGTACAAAAGAAATTTGCCCCTGTGGTGAGCAAAGGCATCCAAGGCTGGTGCGCTGTCTGACTTGTACAGGGAACAGAACTGAGCCACCTTCCTGTTGCAGGGGGATGCAAACAGGTCAACATCTGGAAGTCCCCAGAGGTGGAAGATCGGGTTTGCTACACCCTGGGGTCCAGTGAAGACAAGACTCAGTCTGTCCACTATCACATTCTCTGTTCCGGCTAGATACATGGCCCTGAGCACCATCCCATGGGACAGGGCCCAGGACCAGATCTGGACTGCTTCCTTCAACAGGAGATAAGGATCCTGTGCTCCATGCTTGTTGACATACCACATCGCCACATAGGTGTCTGTTTGGATCAGGACAATTTTGTTGGGACAGCCGATCTCTGAAAGCCCATAAAGCGTACCTGATCACCCAGAGCTCCAGGAAGTTGATTTGACACTGCACTTCCTGGGCAGATCACAGACCCTGAGTGTGGACACATCCGGAGAGAGGACAATTTGGGTGTGTGAGTGGGGGGGGGGGGGAAGCTTGAAACAAAACGAGTCTCCCTGCTCCAAATTTGAAAGAACCCGCTATCAGGACAAAGAGTCCCGGAGGGACGGATTGATGCAGATGTGATACAGAAGGTCCTGCATGGCTTGGCGCCACTGCAACCTTAAGGTCCACTGGGCTCTGTGCATGTGTAAACGTGGACAAGGAGTGACATGGACGGCTGCAGCCATGTGGCCTAACAGCCTCAACATTTATTTATTTTATTTAAAGGCTTTTTTATACCGGTATTCGTGGGTACATCATATCTGTTTACATATAACTTGAAAGTTGCTAGGAATAGCAGTGGCTATTTTCTAAGTCAACTTAATTAATAGAAGGTAATGGACTGCTCCTCCAAGAACTTATCCATGTGACAAACTGAAATCTGCTGCTCTGTAGGCTTTGGCTTGAGCTGTCATTAGCAAGGCTCCTATAAAGTACAATTGAGGTGACAGGATGAGGTGAGATTTTGGGTAGTTGAAGACAAACCCTAGTGACTCCAGCACACGGATAGTCAAGTGCAAGGACACATCAGCCCCTGTCTGAGAGGCATTCTTGACAAGCCAATCGTTCACATAAAGGAAAACATGTACTCCCAGTCTGCAGAGGTGCCCCTCCACCATGGCCAGACACTTCGAAAAGACACGGGAGGCAGACACTAGCCTGAACGGCAACACGCTGTGCTGGAAGTGCTGTTTTTCCACCACAAATATGAGATACATCAAGATCTTTCCAGGTCACAGGAAGTGATTGTATGCATCCTTTAAATTGAGGGAGCACAGCCAGTCCCCTTTTTGCAGGAGGGGAAGCAGGGTACATAAGAACATGCCATACTGGATCAGACCAAGGGTCCATCAAGCCCAGCATCCTGTTTCCAACAGTGACCAATCCAGGCCATAAGAACCTGGCAAGTACCCAAAAACTAAGTCTATCCCATGTTACTGTTGCTAGTAATAGCAGTGGCTATTTTCTAAGTCAACTTAATTAATAGAAGGTAATGGACTTCTCCTCCAAGAACTTATCCAATCCTTTTTTAAACACAGTTACACTAACAGAACTAACCACATCCTCTGGCAACAAATTCCAAAGTTTAATTGTGCATTGAGTGAAAAAGAACTTTCTCCGATTAGTTTTAAATGTGCCACATGCTAACTTCATGGAGTGCCCCCTAAGATTAAAGAACCGATTCACATTTACCTATTCTAGACCTCTCATGATTTTAAACAGCTCTATCATATCCCCCCTCAGCGGTCTCTTCTCCAAGCTGAAAAGTCCTAACCTCTTTAGTCTTTCCTCATAGGGGAGCTGTTCCATTCCCTTTATCATTTTGGTCGCCCTTCTCTGTACCTTCTCCATCACAACTATATCTTTTTTGAGATGCGGCAACCAGAACTTTACACAGTAATCAAGGTGCGGTCTCAACATGGAGCAATACAGAGGCATTATGACATTTTCCGTTTTATTACCATTCCCTAATAATTCCCAATATTCTGTTTGCTTTTTTGACTGCCGCAGCACACTGAACCAATGATTTCAATGTGTTATCTACTATGACACCTAGATCTATTTCTGGGGTGGTAGCTCCTAATATGGAACCTAACATTGTGTAACTATAGCATGGGTTATTTTTCCCTATATGCATCACCTTGCACTTATCCACATTAAATTTCATCTGCCATTTCAATGCCCAATTTTCCAGTCTCACAAGGTCTTCCCGCAATTTATCTCAATCTGCTTGTGATTTAACTACTCTGAACAATTTTGTAACATCTGCAAATTTGATTACCTCACTCGTCGTATTTCTTTTCAGATCATTTATAAATATACAAGCCGTTAAGCCTGTAACAACGGGCTACATTAATTTTTTTTTCGGTTCATTTTCAGAAACGGCACTCTTCTAACACTTCTTCTCCCTCACTCCCCCTTCCCCTCGCTCAGTCACCTCTGTCACATCCTCCTATCCTTCGGTCACTCACCCCCTTCCTCCACTCACCTCCCTTCCCTCCCCTGCCCCCACTCAAACTCCCTTCCCTCAGTCTTACTCACCCTTTTCTCCCACTGTCTCCCTCCCCTCTCACTGAAATCCCCTTCCCTCACTCTAACCTTCCTCCTCCTCTTCCCTCCTCAGTCACTCCCCACCCTCTCCCGTCCTCTCTCAGTCACTATGCTATGTGTGACTCACTCCTTCCCCTGCGGCATGGCACGTCGGTCAGAGCTCTCGACGTTCCGGCCATCCCAACTCCCTCCCCCCCCCCCCCCCCGATACTCCTTGTCCACGCGTCCTCTTCCCTTTTCCTTCCATCTCCTCATCTTCCCTTCAGCTCTCCTCCACTCCCTTTTTCTCTTCTCCAGAACTTCTTACCCTTCCCACTTACTCACTCATCCCTTTCCCTTCCATCCTCTCATCTTCCCTTTCCTTCCCCTCTCACCTCATCCACAACCCCTTCCCTCTCCCTCAGCCCTCCTCCACTCCCTCTTTTTCTGTTCTACAGGGCCACAGGAGGTCTCTGGGGGTCCCTCCCTTGCGCGCGCCTCACCACCGGGCTCTTTGCTGGCCCGCCCGCAGCTCGCCGCTCCTCCCCGCGCCATCTTTACGCTCTGCTGTGACAGACGTGTTCTCCCACCTGCACATGCACAGTAGAGCTGCTCTCTACTGCTCATTTGAAGCACGGTCAAGCTTCATTTATCTAGATAGATTGAAAAGTAAGAGTCCCAATACAGATCCCCGAGGCACTCCACTGCCCACTCCCTTCCACTGAGAAAATTGTCCATTTAATCCTACTCTATTTCCTGTCTTTTAGCCAGTTTGTAATCCATGAAAGGACATCGTACCTATCCCATGACTTTTTACTTTTCCTAGAAGCCTCTCATGAGGAACTTTGTCGAAAGCCTTCTGAAAATCCAAATAAACTACATCTACATATTTATTAACGCCTTCAAAAAAGTGAAGCGGATTTGTGAGGCAAGACCTACCTTAGGTAAAGCCATGCTGACTTTATTCCATTAAACCATGTCTTTCTATATGTTCGGTGATTTTGATATTTAGAACACTTTCCACTATTTTTCCTGGCACTGAAGTCAGGCTAACTGGTCTGTAGTTTCCCGGATCACCCCTGAAGCCCTTTTTAAATATTGAGGTTATATTTGCCACCCTCCAGTCTTCAGTACAGTGGATGATTTTAATGATAGGTTACAAATTTTTACTAATAGGTCTGAAATTTCATTTTTTAGTTCCTTCAGAACTCTGGGGTGTATACCATCCGGTCCAGGTGATTTACTACTCTTCAGTTTGTCAATCAGGCCTACCACATCTTCTAGGTTCACTGTGATTTGGTTCAGTCCATCTGAATCATTAGCCATGAAAACCTTCTCCAGTATGGGTGCCTCCAACATTTATTTATTTAGTCTTATATACAGTCACTCGGACTCCATCATAACATCCTCTTCAGTAAACACTGAAGCAAAGAAATCACGTAATCTTTCCACGATGGCCTTATCTTCTCTAAGTGCCCCTTTAACCCCTCGATCATCTAATGGTCCAACTGACTCTTTCACAGGCTTTCTGCTTTGGATATATTTTAAAACATTTTTTTACTGTGAGTTTTTGCCTCTATGGCCAACTTCTTTTCAAATTCTCTCTTAGCCTGTCTTATAAAAGTCTTACATTTAACTTGCCAACACTTATGCATTATCCTATTTTCTTCTGTTGGACCCTTCTTCCAGTTTTCGAATGAAGATCTTCTGGATAAAATAGCTTCTTTCACCTCTCCCCTTTTAACAATGCCGATAATTGTTTTGCTTTCTTTCCACCTTTCTTAATGTGTGAAATAATCTGGACTGTGCTTCTAGGATGTTTTGGGTTTTTTTTAAACAATGACCATGCCTCTTGCACACTTTTTACCTTTGGGGCTGCTCTTTTCAGTTTTTTTCTAACTATTTTTCTCATTTTATCAAAGTTTCCCTTTTGAAAGTTTAGCACTAGAGCCGTGGATTTGTTTACTGTCCCTCTTCCATTCATTAATTCAAATTTGATCATATTATGATCACTATTGCCAAGTGGCCCTACCACAGTTACCTCTCTCACCAAATCCTGTGCTCCACTGAGAATTATATCTAAAATTGCTCCTCTTGTCATTTCCTGAACCAATTGCTCCATAAAACTGTCATTTATTCCATCCAGGGACTTTATCTCTCTAGCATGTCCCAATGATACATTTACCCAGTCAATATTGGGGTAATTGAAATCTCCCATTATTCCCGCACTACCAATTTGGTTAGCTTCCCTAATTTCTCTTAGCATTTCACTGTCCATCTCACCATCTTGACCAGGTGGATGGTAGTATACTCCTATCACTATAGTCTTCCCCAACACACAAGGGATTTCTACCCATAAAGATTCGATTGTGCATTTAGTCTCATGCAGGATTTTTATCCTGTTGCACTCTATGCCATCCTGGACATAAAGCGCTACACCGCCTCCCGGGTGGCTCCTCTCTATCATTGCGATATAATTTGTACCCTAGTATAGCACTGTCCTATTGGTTGTCCTCCTTCCACCATGTCTCTGAGATGCCAATTAAGTCTGTTATCATTCACTGCTATACATTCTAATTCTCCCATCTTACTAGACTTCTGGCATTAGCATACAAACATTTCAAAGTTTGTTTTTTGTTTGTATTCTCATTCTGCTTTTTAATTAATAGGGCTAAGTTAGAATTTTTTAGCTCAGGTGAGTTTTTAATTACAGGCACTTGGACTACTTTGCTTATTATTGGAACCTCACTGTCGGGATCCCCTAATTCTAATGCATCATTAGTATCCTTTGAAGATACCTCCCTCCGAACCATGCGCTGCTGAGCGACTGTCTGCTTTCCCTTTTGTTCTAGTTTAAAAGCTGCTCTCTCTCTTTTTTAAAGGTTAGCGCCAGCAGTCTGGTTCCAACCTGGTTAAGGTGGAGCCCATCCCTTCGGAAGAGACTCCCCCTTCCCCAAAAGTTTCCCCAGCTCCTTACAAAACTGAATCCCTCTTCCTTGTACCATCGTCTCATCCACACATTGAGACTCTAGAGCTCTGCCTGTCCCTGGGGATCTGCGCATGGAACAGGGAGCATTTCAGAGCATGCTAGCCTGGAGGTTCTGGATTTAAGCTTTCTATCTAAGAGTCTAAATTTGGCTTCCAGAACCTCCCTCCCACATTTTCCTTTGTCGTTGGTGCCCACATGTACCACGACAGCCAGCTCCTCCCCAGCACTGTCTAAAATCCTATCTAGGTGACGCGTAAGGTCCGCCACCTTCGCACCAGGTAGGCATGTTACCAGGCAATTCTCATGCCCATCAGCCACCCGGCTGTCTGCATTCCTAATAATCAAATCACCAACTATGACGACCGACCTAACCCTTCCCTCCTGGGCAGGAGGCCTTGGGGAGACATCCTCGATGCGAAAGGACAATGCACCACCTGGAGAGCAGGTCCTTGCTACTGGATCCTTTCCTGCTACACCAGGTTAATGCTCTCCAATCATGAGACCTTCTTCCTCCAAGGCAGCACCAGGGCTGCCAGCAGGAGCAACAACAGTGCTGTTGGTAACAGAGGGACTCCTTAGAGATTCCCTGTATCTACCCCATGCTTTCTAGAATTCAGCTACTGTTTTTGTCTCCACCACTTCCACTGGGAGGCTATTCCACATATCCACTACCTTCATTGTAAAGAAATTTCTTAAGATTACTCCTGATGCATGGAAACCTTTAAGATATTTTAATGTCTATCATATCATCCCTATCTTGCCTTCCCTCCAGGGTGTACGTTTTTATATCTATCTCCATATGCTTTAGAACGAAGACCGCTAACCATTTTAGTAGCCACCCTCTGGACCAACTTCATCCTATTTATGTCCTTTTGAAGGTGCAGTCTCCAGAATTGTACACAGTATTCCAAATGAGGTCTCACCAGGAGCCTATATAGGAGCAGTATCACCTCCCTTTTTCTGCTGATCAGTCTTCACCCTATACAGCCAAGCATCTTTCTGGCTTCTATTGTCGCTTTATCCACTTGTTTGGCTGCTTTACGATCATCAGATACAATCATCCCCAGATCCTGTCCTTCCTTTGTGCTTAGAAGAATAATACCTCCAATACTGTACCTTTCCCTTGGGTTTTTGCATCCTAAATGCATTACTCTGCATTCTTGCTTCTAATTACATTTTATAACAAGTATGTTGCCATTTTTAGAAATGTTCAATAGTGAATTTAAATTTTTAGTTCAAACTTTTTTTTTTTTTTTTTTAACAATACGATCTACATATATAATGCAGTTAACTGAACCATGCAGTCCCTCTGGTCACTATTTACATTTGCATCAGTTATTTAAGTAAATGATGTGAACTTTCAAAAACACTCATGTTAAATGGGCTGTCTCTAAGCAAAACCAGTTAAGTATTTTGCTTACTCCTCAAGTCAAATAGTGTGGTAAGTAGTGTTTGCTCAACTTAAAAGCAATGCCTTAGTATCAAGAAAAAAAATTCATGAGCAGGAAAAGCTGTTAAACATATATAACCCATCCCTGGATACAGCCTGCACTCTGATGGGGCCATAAAAATTGTAATAGTCTGTTCAAGGAACCTCAGGCTAGCTCTAACACAGTCTTTCAACTTCAAGGCCTGGATTCTTATTATTGAGTGGAGGAAAAGGTTTCCCTTTCAAGGCCTGGAGAGCATGGGGTGACTCTTTGTACATTCCTTTCCCTAGGAGAGGAGTATTGTCCCACTAAGTGCTGTTAGTGCCAATAACCACACTGAAGCCAGTAATTGTGTCCAAAAACAAAATGACTTTATTGGTGGATAATCAGATGAATGACACCAATTATCCATAGCACCATAGGTTTTCTTTAGTCACAGTTCTTTATCTGTGCAAGAATCTCTATATCACTGAAAGGGAAACATCCACTCTATAGGACTTGGATGAGTAGAGTTCCCAGGTAGGCAGGTATCCTTTAGATGGACAGGAAAACCCCTCTCCCAAACTGGTAAAAATTATGAACAGTGTTTTGCACAGAGTGATCAAGTTCTCTCCCCAGGGGGTAAAGACTCTAGTTGGGTGTCCTCAAAGGTCTCAAACAGTCCTTACTCACAGTTAGGTGATCTTTATTCATTTCTTTTCTCTCTCTTCGTATCCCAGATGGGAGAGAGCCACTTGTAACAGGCACCTCTTACTGCTCCAATACAGGAAGGAAGGGGCAGCCAAAGAATCTTCTTCCTGTGTATCACTAAGTTCTTTCCCCTTCAACTGAAGTTAACACCGGAGTTCCTCCTTGCAGCAGGTCATCACCCTACCTCCTTCCTTGTTGAGGGTGTGGAGGGGCATGTCTTCCATATCAAGGGTACCCCAAACACTGTTCTCCATGCCCTGGGCCCAGGTGATATCAAAGGGTCTCACAAAGCTCCTACAACAAAAAAAAAGTGTAGAAAACCCAAAAATCTACCTGCGGAAAATCCCAAACCATCCAATGAGTGAACTGGAAAGCATCACCTTCTGACCCTACTCAGAATCACCAAGCAAGGTGGGTCTGGTTCCTCCAAGTGGGCCTTAAAATCCAACTCAAAAAAAAAAAAAAAAACCAGTGCTCTTACTGCCTAGCTCTCAGCAAATCTAAAGGGACTGCCCCTTAACTCTCAGAGCTGCTTAAAAAATCTTTCCAGGGACTCAGCCATTCCAGCAACCTCAAAAGGAGGAGGAGTACACAATGTTAAACTCTCCCATCCTTTAACCTACACTGAACTAGCTAAAATAAGAGCTCAACCAGGCTAAATGGCAATGCACCTGAAGGGGGCCATTACACATACAAATAGTGGTGCTACTTATCTGCTCTAAATAATGCTGCTAATTTACCCACAAGATATGCACAAAAGATCCTTAGTTGCTCAAAGTGAAGCAGAAAGCACAACCTAGCAGCAAGTGTTTAATTTTTCACAGTGCCGTGCTCACCTAATTCAATGACTGTTGGGGCTGCCCAAATGAAAAGCAAAGTAATTATGAAAGTTTACAAATCCTAACAAATACAGGTGACTAGGTTGTCTGGTGGACCATGATAGTAGGAATGACTATTAACTGGATTTGTCAGGCAAACTGCAAGTTATCATTGAAATGCAGGTGCTCATGTAGCTGGGTCTATCAGGATAAGCAGGAGGCTCACTATTAATAGCTGTTTAGATCAGGTTGTGTTGATAGGAGGGTGTGTCCAGCAAGCTACAATTTCTGTAATTACGAAGTCCTATTGGAAATGCAGGCACACACATTGCTGGGTCTGAGAGAACACAAGAGATTTAGAAGGCTGGATGTTCAAGCAACAGCCATACTAGTATTGCTAGTTATTTACAGTTGTGTACAAAAAATGTTTAGCCTCTCCAGTCAAATTGTATATTTCAATGAATCTCTAAGAGAACTGAAGCAGACAACCTCTCCATGGTAAGAAAATGCCACACTGGGTCAGACCAAGAGTCCATCAAGCCCAGCATCCTGTTTCCAACAGTGGCCAATCCAGGCCATAAGAACCTGGCAAGTACCCAAAAGCTAAGTCTATCACATGCTACTCTTGCTAATAATATTATTATATAATATAATTATATATAATCATGCTTGCTATTGTATATTTAAATTTGCTACTGTGTATTTAAGTTTGCCTATTTGTTACTACATGCCCCCATCTACCTGTGCATTTTCATCCCAACCTAAGTTTGGGACACATATCGTGTATTTATCTTTGCTATTGTATATTTAAATTTGCTACTGTGTAGTTAAGTTTGCCTTCTCCGTCATGCCTATTGCTCTCCTTTTCCGTGCATCTTCCTCTTGCACCTCCCAGTTATTCATGACCCTGTTTTTAGTAACTGCTCTTTTCCTACTTCGTTATCCCCTGTTACATGTAAACCGGCATGATATCTCTGATGATGGTCGGTCAAGAAAAACAGTAAATAATAATAATAATAGCAGTGGCTATTCTCTAAGCCAACTTAATTAATAGCAGGTAATGGACTTCTCCTCCAAGAACTTATCCAATCCTTTTTTAAACACAGCTACACTAACTGCACTAACCACATCCTCTGGCAACAAATTCCAGAGTTTAATTGTGCGTTGAGTGAAAAAGAACTCTCTGATTAGTTTTAAATGTCCCACATGCTAACTTCAAGGAGTGCCCCCTAGTCTTTCTATATCCGAAAGAGCAAATAACTGATTCACATCTACCCGTTCTAGACCTCTCATGGATTTAAACACCTCTATCATATCCCCCCCTCAGCCGTCTCTTCTCCAAGCTGAAAAGACCTAACCTCTTTAGTCTTTCCTCATAGGGGAGCTGTTCCATTCCTTTTATCATTTTGGTCGCCCTTCTCTGTACCTTCTCCATCGCAACTATATCTTTTTTGAGATGCGGCGACCAGAATTGTACACAATATTCAAGGTGCGGTCTCACCACGGAGCAATATAGCGGCATTATGACATTTTCCGTTTTATTCACCATTCACTAATAATTCCCAATATTCTGTTTGATTTTTTGACTGCCGCAGCACACTGAACCAATGATTTCAATGTGTTATCTACTATGACGTCTAGATCTCTTTCTTGGGTGGTAGCTCCTAATATGGAACCTCACATTGTGTAACTATAGCATCGGTTAATTTTTCCCTATATGCATCGCCTTGTACTTATCCACATTAAGTTTCATCTGCCATTTGGATGCCCAATTTTCCCATCTCAGAAGGTCTTCCTGCAATCTATCACAATCTGCTTGTGATTTAACTACTCTGAACAATTTTGTATCATCTGCAAATTTGATTACCTCTCGTCGTATTTCTTTCCAGATCATTTATAAATATATTGAAAAGTATGGGTCCCAATACAGATCCCGAGGCACTCCACTGCCCACTCCCTTCCACTGAGAAAATTGTCCATTTAATCCTACTCTTTGTTTCGTGTTTCAGCCAGTTTGTAATCCACGAAAGGACATCGCACCCCCATGACTTTTTACTTTTCCTAGAAGCCTCTCATGAGGAACTTTGTCAAACGCCTTCTGAAAATCCAAATAAACTACATCTACCGGTTCACCTTTATCTACATGTTTGTTTATTAACTCCTTCAAAAAAAGTGAAGCAGATTTGTGAGGCAAGACCTGCCTTGGGTAAAGCCATGCTGTTTCATTAAACCATGTTTTTCTATATGTTCTGTGATTTTGATATTTAGAACACTTTCCACTATCTTTCCTGGCACTGAAGTCAGGCTAACTGGTCTGTAGTTTCCCAGATCACCCCTGAAGCCCTTTTTAAATTTTGGGGTTACAATAGCCACCCTCCAGTCTTCAGATACAATGGATGATTTTAATGATAGGTTACAAAGTGAAAACATCTTTCTGTAATTTTGAATGCAAAATTTATATCAAGTACTTAAAATAAGCAAATAGTAATTAAGGGGTAGATTTTTAAAAGCATTTACTCAAGCAAAACTAGTTTTTGCTCGAGTAAATACACTTTACTCAAGTAAGTGGGCTTTTCAAAATTGCTACAATATATGCCATTGAATTGTCCATAGGATTTACTCAAGTGCACTTTACTCGAGTAAATAGCTTTTGAAAATTGCTAGGATAGTATGTCACATTTACATGCGTAACTCCTTTGAAAATGACCCCCACAGTGAGTAAGTCATGCGCAAAAAATCTGGCCACCCTTCCAGTTGATTTTTTTTTTTTTTTAAAACACTGTTGAAGCCCAAAAGTTGAACAACTTGTTAGGCAATTCAGTTAGTCATTGTTTAATGAATACTCTGACCCTTTTTTCCTCTCAGGTTGTGATTGTGTTCTGGACTACTTAAGAACATAAGAAGTGTCATGCTGGGTCAGACCAAGCAACACAAAGCCCAGCATTCTGTCTCCAACAGTGGCCAGTCCAGGTCACTAGTATCCATTATATCCCAGTAGTTGATCTAGTTCTTGTATCTTACTCCCAAGGGTACGCACAAGCTTTCCCAAGTCTACCTGACAAATAACTGTTTATGGACTTTTCCTTCAGGAATTAGTCCAAGCCTCTTTTGAACCCAACTATGTTACTTGCCGTGACCACAGCCATAGCTTGATTGTGCACTGAGTGAAAAAAAATACTTCCTACAATTTGTTTTAAATCTGCAGGTTGCTAGTTTCATGGTGTCCCCCCTTATAAAGCTCAATCATATCCCTCTATACAAAAAAAGGTGATCACAATGATAAAGGGGATGGAATGGCTACCCTATGAGGAAAGGCTAAAGAGGTTAGGACTGTTCAGCTTGGAGAAGAGACGGCTGAGGGGGGATACGATAGAGGTATACAAAATTATGAAAGGTAAATATAAATCAGTTATTTACTCTAACAATAGAAGGACTGGGGGGGGGGGGGGGGGGTACCCCATGAAGTTAGCAAGTAGCTCATTTAAAACAAATCAAAGAAAATTCTCACATTCAATGCATAATTAAACTCTGGAATTCATTGCCAGAGGATATGGATATAGTAATTAGTGTAACTGGGTTTTAAAAAGGTTTGGATAAGTTTAGAGAGGAAAATCCATAAACTGCTATTAATAAGGAATAGTAGTTGGCATCTATTTAATGTCTGGGTACTTGCCAAGTACTTGTGACTTGGATTGGCCATTGTTGGAAACAGGGTGCTGGGCTTGATGGACCCTTGGTTTGACCAACTATGGCAGTTTCTTACCTTCTTATGTCTCCTTACCAAGCTAAAGAGCTCTAATCTGGTTAGCCTGTCCCATAAGTGAGCTTTTCCACTTTACTTTCCTCATTTCACTGCCAGATGATACACCCCTCTTGCCCACATGCATTATAATTGTGCAAGGTCATAATATTATCAAACACAGATCTTTAGGATGGGTATTTTGATAGTTATTTAGCCAATTTCTCATAATAAGAGCAGGAGAGAGTTGGGAGCTAGGATTTTTTGGTTTATGAATTGTTTGCAATGATTTTTGAACTATGTCATTATGAATGTTTTACTATTGTAAAACTGTTTGGACTGGTTTCTACTTGAAAAGATAGTATAAAAATTTGCAAACTATGTACACATATCAAAGTTTACCATTTCATATTTTTAATCTAAAGTCAGACAACAATAGTCCAGAGCACCCAGATTAAATAAATATACTTAAAACATTAAGCTATACTGTACTCACAATTTATATTATTTGTTTGTATTATTATTTTTACTATGTATGTTGTAAATGGCCTAGACAGTCAGACTCCTTGCCCTATATGCGGTATATATATTTAAAAAAAACAAAAAAAAAACTTTTAAATAAATAAAAATGAATAAAAATGAAAGAAAATTTGCACATGCATTAATTATGAGCAGGGTGGAAACGAGGAACATGTAGGTCCTAAACAAACATTTTCCTAGTTCTTTTGTTGTTGCTATTTCACTTGTTTTTTTTCTCTTTTCAGTTTAATGTTTTATAGTTTGCTTTTCTAAATTTTTAGGCACCAGATACCAATTTTAGGCACTCAGGAGTCCTGGCTCCCAGCATTTTTTTAGTTCTAATTACAATTAATTGAATGTGAATGTTGGAGCTATTAACTTTGTGTTTTAGCTCATAGCAGAAGGTAATCAAACTTTGAAAATGTTTTAAAGAAGAAAAAAATTGCCGTACATTAAGCAACTTAATTTATCGTGTGCAATGAGGAGTCAATCTCAGTCAGCACTAGTTATTAATAGAGTAAATCTTGATACTGACCCTATTACTGGAATACACTAGCTTTTACTGTGAATGTTTATATTCTACACTGCCTACAATTGTAGATAGTTTTTAAATTAAAAGAAATTTCGTGGCCAAACTAACAAAAAAAACCATAAACTTCGAACTGCTGGATTTTTTTTTTTTTTTTCACAAATATGAGTTTGTGAAAATGTGAATTTAGTGTTAGCCATATAGACTAAAGAAAGCTACTGCTAGCCCTAACATGTAAGGAAATAGACCTACTTTATGAGATCTTCTGGGAACCTTTGACCTGGACTGGCCATTGTCAGAGACAGAATGCTAGATTGATAGACCTTGGTCTGATCCAGCATGGCATTTCTTGTGTTCTGATATATAGATATCTACATATCATAACATACTTGGGGTCTGTAAAAGTGGTGTCTGTGTCCCGTGCTGAGCTGCCAGTGGCCACCAAGGCATGCTCTCTGCAGGTCAATGCATGTATTTTTTGCAAATTGTCAATGTTTGGTTTTAACCCACTGCAAACTCCGGAGCATACAGGATATAAATACTTTAAAATAATAAATAAATGTACTTTGCAAAGAGCATATGCAAGTGTGCTCTTTATAAAGCACCCTGGTTTCAGACAATGCAGACTTATGGAAGCAAAGGGGCATTGTGACCCTCAAACTATACTCCTTACTTCCAATGGAAACGGGTGGGCAGTGAGGATGTAAATGTCAGCCAGCAGAGAGTACTGGGCAAGGAGAAAGCATCCTTCTGGTGAATTTCACTGTATGTTAGCCAGTTTATTATATTTTAGTTGCCCAGCAGGTATTATTTTTATTACTTGCTCTTGAGTGCTGCTTCTGATACTAAAAGTGGTAGTAAATTCCGAATTGCTCAGTCATTGTTTCAAAATGTATAACATGCCTATTTAATAATGTTATAGCATTGATATAATGCTATCCATGTATGAGAGAAATCATATGGTTAGAGTCAATGCCTGATTCACAACTCGTGAGTGTGAATTTTGGAGATATTAAAGAAGACTTGCTCAAAGTTTCACAATATATTGGCAGATAAGGGTTATGAACTGTGTGACCTTTGCAGCTCTGTGCTCCAACTACTGCACTGTACTGCCTTTTTCAGAAATTTCAGCTACTTTGTCAAGTTTGGATTGAGTGAATTTTTTTTTCAGCCAGCTGGGCATTTTTCCACCTTGGGTCCTATGTACTAAGCATTTTTCGTATATTACACACAAAAAGAGAAAGAACCCATTAGTACCTAGGTCCCTTTAGTCATCACAATTATTTTTTTATAATAAGTTTAGTTTTCATTAAAGATGCTACACTGACACAGCATGAGGATTTCCTGTTGAAAGCTCAACAGAGAGCACTAGCTCCTTATTCTGTGAAGTGATACACAAGAGCCTTTTCCAATATGATTGTGAATTTATTTCAGCAGACAAATGTCCATGTGCTGGCATGTTTAAGCTTCATTAGGATAAATTTTCATTAATTGTAGGGAATTACTTTTATGATTATTTTATCATGTTTTATGTTGGTACATCATTTTGATCTAATTATTACCTGGAACAGTGGTTTATAATTATGCAAATTAAATGGGTAGGCTAAACCTTTTGTTAATGTTTTAGGCATGCTCATGTTCTGCTTTTAATTACAGATTCCAGCAAAGAATTTTATTTGTAGAATGCATGGTATTGCGTACAAAGTCTTGACTCTGGGAGCCGTGACTCCTCTCGGGCTCCCTTCGGCATCCTGCCCCCTTCCATTCCCGAAATAATTGCACGTTACACATTAATCTTGGTATTAATTGGCCGCAGCTTTTATTAACATAACAGTTAATATGAACTCAACATTATAACAGTCACCCACACGAGCCAATCTGACAGTCTCACTGCTACAGGAACCATACCCCCCTTGTGTAGCCCGCCACAATTCTAGCAAGGCAACGTTACTTCTGACCCCCTGCCGCGTTTACAAGCAAGGGGGCCCTGCCTCCGGGCGTGGTCCCCACCCCTTTTACAACCTGCCTTTTGTCGCCCTGCGGCTGACCTAGGTCTTATAATTCTCTATTGGCCAGGGTACCTGCCACCAAGCTGCGACATTGCCTACACGCAGGTAGGCGCCCTGTTCCCACCCTAATCCTCGACACCTTTGATCCCTTCCTTGGGTTGGGTGTGGGGGGATGCTGATTCCCAGGGGAGAGGGAGAGAGGCCGGCTGCGGCGCAGCTCGCGCCTTAAGGACCCAGGCTGACGTCATCAGGGCCAGCCCGCAGAACGCCCCCCCCCCCCAATGCGTGGCAATGTCAGCCCACGCCGCCCTTGGAGCATCCCGAGGCCATCGGCCAGCGCTGTTGCACTGGGGGGATCCCGCCCATCTTCGGCCCACAGCCCCAGGTAAGCCATGGGCCCTTCGCATGCGCCGCGGGCCCATCAAATCTCAGTTTAGGGTTTGTGTTTTTGTGGGTTTCTTTCTGAACAGTGATTGGAATCCTGAAAAGCACCTTGCCTTATTTCCTTTGAGGGTAATGAATTATTTTACTGCTTATATATAGTCATCTAGTTGAAGAGGCTCATTAAAACTGATGGGCTAGGAGGATCCCTAACCTGCTCTTCTACCTCTGCATCTGTCATCCTCCTGCATATACCGTTGTCTCCCCCAGTGGGATCAAAGCAAATGCTATTCCCATACCAACCAGTGGAATCTGGACAGTGTGCCAGCCATGCCGCTCATCCAGGCCCATCATAGCATGCCATCCTCTGATCTGCCCTTCAGCTTCACCCTGTATGGCTTAGTGTTGCAGCAGTCAGATGGGTCCTTGGTTCCCTGCCTTCCTCACTACTCACTGGGGCTGGCACTGTGCACCATACAACCTCTTATCTTCCCCAATAGCAGTTCTAACTGCAGCCCTAGCAGAGTCTTCATTTGCACAGCTGGTGACTGAAAACCCATGATATGCAGGTTATTATACATACCATGCTGCCTTTGGCAATGAGCAGCGTAAGTTTGGACTCTTTCAGATTTAATTGGCCTTTTCAAACCCAAGTTCAAGGTGAGTAACATTGCAAGTACAGTAGGTATGTCCCTGCCTTGGAAGGTAAATAATTAAGTTTGTACCTGAAGCAATGGAGAGTGACATTACTAGCCTAAAGTCACAAAGAGCCTCTGTAAGAGCAATAGGATTTGAACTCTGGTTTCTTTGGTTCTTAACCTGCTTTAACCATGAAGCTACTCCTCCATCCTACAGTGACCTATAATACACGTGGGCCAGATGTCCTAAGAGGCTGGAGAACTAGCTAAGAAATTCTGCATACATTGTATGGTGTTTTGGGAGATTCTGGTTTCAGTTCTCTATGCAATACATAAGGTGACATTTTGCATATAATTTTCACAATCACGAGTTTCTACAAATATAGACCTTGGCATGTTCCCAACAGCAGGCTCTGCATTATAACCAGGCTGCATGATATGCAATTTTACATATGTCATTTTAGGAGTAACATTTTTTCCCCAATCTTTCAGGAAAACTGTAAAATATTTTAGATTTAAAACTTAAGGGATTCCTGTGACACTGATTTTTATAATGAACATGTGGCATCTGATGGGAAAAGCAAGTCTGCTTACTGTAATGGTATTTCTGTAGATAGCAGGATGAATTAGCCATGTTGTCTGGGGAGTCCCCAGCCCCCGGGTTGTACCTCACGAACTGACAGATATGGGCACCTAGCATAGTGCTTCAACTATGGTGAGCCCAAGCCGTCTTACCATGGACAGCCATGGAGAGTCCTCACAGCATGAAGTGGTCCAAAGCTGCCGCACCCTGAACCGCGTCTGAGGACGTCTGCTGGTCCAGGCAGTAATGAGAACGTAAAGGTATGCAGTGACGATCATATTGTGGCACAATACAAAAGTGAGCAATTGAGGTAGCTACTGCTCGGACATTATGTGCCTTCACTTTGCTAGGAAGAGACACTGAACGCTTGGAATAGCAAAACTGTTGCACTGAGAAATCTAATTCGATTGTTTCTTTTCGGCAACTGGAAGTCCAGATGAATTTGGATTAAAGGAGACTACAGCTGCGACACTCTGGGGTTCAGCATGCATTGCTGCTTGTAGTACGCTAACGCCTTTCTGCAGTCCAGGGTATGCAACAGGCTCTCTCTCTTCCGTTTTTGTGTGGTTTAGGGAAGAATGTTGGTAGAGCGATAGACTGATTAAGGTGGAACGCCAAGACAACCTTGGGCAAGGAGGAGAAATGGGTTTGAAGGGTCATCTTGTCATGGTGGAACTGCAGGTAAGGAGGATAGTGTACTAATCCTTGTAATTTGCTAACTCTCCTGGCAGAAGTCAGGGCTATGAGAAAGACGACCTTCCAGGATAAATATTTAACATGACAATTAGCCAGTGGCTCGAATGGTGGTAACATGAGCTGTTCTAATATGAGATTCAGATCCCATAGCACAGGAGGTTTGGTCACCAGGCGCCTGAGATGTAGGAGACCTTTCAAGAAATGAGAGACCAGCAGGTGATTTGATACTGGAAGGCCGTTGAGTGGCCAGTGATAAGCTGCTATCGCACGGACATGGACTTGTACTGAGGCCATTGCCAACCCAACTTGTAAAGCATGTGGAGGAAATCCAGCAGATTTTCAGGCGAACGGATCTATCTGATGAGTCGGCACCAAACTGGAATAGTGCTTCCACTTAAGCTGGGGTTCAAATCTCACTGCCACTCTTTATGACTTTGGGCAACACAGGTCACCCTCCCACTGCCTCAAGTACAATTTAGAATGTAATGTTTTGGGGATGGGGAAATACCTAAAGTATCTGGATGCAATCTGCTTTGAAGTGCTGAAAAGTGGAATATAAATCAAATAAACTAGTGGCAGTCCTTCAAACCTTTTTTTTATTAAACCTTTGAGGTTACTAGTTAGAAGACTTCAGTGATTGTATATGCTGAGTTGGTAATTGAAAGATGTTCATCACTCTGTTGTTAGTGTATCCTAAATCTTGTAATTGGATTTGTTGTAATCTGGTAATTGTTTCCCTTACAGTTGCAGATTTACATCAGACACCTACTCATTCAGTAAATCCTCTTATCAACCAGTCTCTAACATATGGGAGGTTAATTCTGAGGAGTACTGGTCAAACTTTGCTGTGAAGCTTGCAAGCTGCTGTCTTTTTACACATTTATTTTGAGCTTCTCTCCTTTCAAGCTTCATATACTGGCCTCTTGTCCTTGAGCTTTTCAGTCTTTAGAAAAATACTATATTCCTGTACTGTTGAAGGCTTCTAGATATTGAATATTCACATTTCTCTTCTTTCCCTTCCTCCTTCTACAGAGTACATTTTAGATCATTTAATCTTTCTATGTATAGCCTATTATCCTGTCTTATTTAACTTAAAGACATATAAAAGTGAAGGCAGAAAAAGATCAAATGGTCCATCCAGTCTACCCAGCAAGCTCCCACACTTATTTTCCCATACTTATCTGTTTCACCAACAACCAAGTTCAGGGCCCTTGTTGGTAACTGATTCGAATTTCCTGCCACCCCCTGCCGTTGATGCAGAGAGTAATGTTGGAGTTGCAACAAAGGTGAAGAATAAGGCTTAATGGTTAAGGATAGTAACAGCCGCATCAAGCAAGTTACCCCGATGCTTGTTTACCCAGATGCACAGATCAATGCCTTGCTGGATGTTGTCTGAATGTAAATCCTCTTTTCCACATTTCCCCCTGCTGTTGAAGCAGAGAGCAAGCTGTATATGCATTCAAAGTTAAGTATCAGGCTTAATTCGTTTAGGGATGTGATTAGATATGTCAAAATGTGTATTGATTATGTATGTTTTAACTGCACCCTGTTGTGAACATCAGAACATGCAGGTTATAACTAGGTCATGGTTCAGACCACAATTCATTTGATGGCCCTCCTTTTGAATTGCCTCTACCTTACTGAGGTCCTTTTACAGATGTGGTCACCAGAGCTGGACACAGTTCGCAAAGTGGGATTTCACCAGAGGAGATGTATACAGAAGTAATATTACTTCCTTATTTCTACTGGTGGTAGTTCTCTTTGTACATTCAAGTATACTATTAACTCTTTCAGCTGCTTTGTCACACTAACTTCCTTGAGATTATCAGATGACTTCCAGGTCTCTTTCATGGTTAATGATTCAAACACATGTGCATTAGATGAACATGAGAGAAACAAGTTACTTCATCTTTAATAGGGGACTTTTTATAATTCTTGTAACCCCCTTTTTCAAGTAATTTTATTGGCCTTTTTATAAAAGCAATCTGAAGCATTACCAATTTAAAGGTAGATTTTTTTTTTAAATTTATTTTAGCGTCGTGCGCAGGCGCACATGGACGCACTGATTTTATAACATGTGCGCAAGTTATAAATTCCTCTTCCCACATGCATGATTTTATATCGACGCACACATGTGCGCACGAATGCCGTCTCGCGCGTGTAAGAGGGAGGATTTTAGTAGATGCGTGCGGCAACGCATTATGGCCTATTTCCCTGTTCCCTCCCAGTTCTCCCCTGTAAAGAAGCAGACTTCCTAAATCCCCTACCTAACCTGCCCCGACCCCTAAAACCCTACCTTAAATTTTATTTTACTACTTACCTGCAGTTCAAAGCTGCAGCAACTTACACGGTCGTCTGATCCCAGCACATGCTTGTGCACAACTGACAATGGCACTGGCACTGCCCCGGCCCATGCCCCACCCCTTTTTGCGAAATTCTTTCCAACGCGCATACCGGGAGATATGCACATAGCTGCAGGGCTCCCAGTCATGCACATATCTCCCGGATTTGCAGTGCATAGAACTTTTAAAATTCACCCTTTAATTTCCTTCTGACTGGTTTCCTGTTCATTAGCCCTGCTCACAGCAAAAAAGTAAAACATTTTAGCTTCTCTGGTGTCTCCAATGCCTGCATAAGAATATCAAATATGCCATGAGTCAAACTAAGGGTCCACTGAGCCCGGCCTCCTGACAGTGGCCACTCCAGGTCAAAAATTCCCAGCAGAACCCAGAGAGTAGATCCATTAATTACTGCTGCCTCCCAGGAATAAGCAGTGGCTTTCCCATATCTACATGACTAATAGTTTATGGACTTTTCCTTCAGGGACTTGTCCAACCCTTTTTTAAAGCCAGCTGTGCTAGATGCCTTGACCACATCCTCCAGCAGTAATGAATTCTATAGCTTGATTATGTGTTGTATGAAAATATACTCTGATCTATGTTAAATATCCTTTAGTTTAATGGAGCGTTCTTTAGCCATAGTACAATTTTGAAAGGGTAAATAACCATCTCCTATTTACTTAATGCAACCTACTCGTGATTTTATAATCCTCCAGCACATTCCCCCCTCTGTTGCTCTTCTCTGAGCTAAAGGGCCCTAATATGTTTAGCCCTTTCATAGGGGAGTTGTTCCAGCTCCTTTATCATTTTGCAGCCCTTCTCTGTACCTTTTCTAGTTCAGCTATATCTTTCTTGAGCTAGGGGTGACTAACTTCACATTGTACTCAAGATGTAGTTGCACCATGGATTGATAGAGGCATTATGTTATTCTCAATTTTAGTTTCCACTCCTTTCCTAAGGAATCATTCTTAACATTCTATTCTCTAAGAACAACTTGACTATAAGAACTCCAAGTTATTAGACAAGCAAGTTTAACACACACCATGCTTTTGAGTCACCAGTGTCAAATTGTTGTTAAATGTATGCAGGTTACAAAAGATACAGTATCAGTTCCAGGAGAGACGAAAATGAGGAAAACAAGGCCAAGGCCTTTACGAAGTAATAAGCTCTGTGCAAAGATTTGCTATAGCAAGATCCCCATTTCCTGCAACACACACATTCATTTTGCAGCAAGCAGGAAGCTAACAGAGAAAATTAATATGAAATCATTTCCTTAAGTTCATTTTTATTTGAAAGCTTTTTTCAAAATATTAATTCAGTTTTTCCAGTCAACACAAAAGAAAATATGCGAAAGAACAGAGCTCTAGCTAAATAAATTCACTGTGAAAAATACCAGCAGTAGCATCTTCCACATCCCCAAGGGCAAGATTTCTCAGTAACTTTATAATGGAGTCCTGTGGTCTATTCTGCAAGCAAATGTCTTAGCCTTTTGACAAAGCAAGGTCCGATTGTAGGGTTTAAGTATAAGCTGAAGACAATCCCTTCTTGGCCTTTTGGTTAAGGCAGAGATTGTACAGATTCTCAAAGGGAAGATGGGGAGGTGGACTGGGAGAGGGAGGAGAGGACATATTAAAACTCAGAATAGGAGTAAGTCCAGGTAGCTCCCATTCATGCAAGGGAAAACATTTTAAAATTTCACCCCCACCATCATGAAAAATCATGACAGCTGCCCCTATGCCATCCTCCTTCCTTTTAAACTATTCCCATTACAGTGGAAATTGGGGGAGGGGGGGGGAGGTGCCCTATTTCAGGACTCTTTCTTGCTGCAACAAATATGCCAGTACGGATCTTGGAGGACCAGCTGGAGGAAGGGGGTCATCATTTGGCACAGATGAACACACCAAGCTCATTTCTCACAATTAAAAGCAATCTGTATAAATGGGGTTCAAAGAGATTACTGCTTTATTTGCCATTTAGTCCAAGTTAAGAGAGACATACATTTGATGCGTTTAATGGCTTTGAGTGTCCATCCTCTTACACATATTGAAGGATTCACCAGGTCTCATGCGGTAGAACATCTTACCCCAGGACAGATTTAGAGGAACTGACAGACAGTGCCATTGAATAAATTCAGGCTCAGCGTTCTCATCTCCCAACTTTGAGAAGTTGTATGGACATACAGCATCCTGTATGGACCCACCTTACAAGTTTATTTTTGGAGATGAAAATGATGATTGCTCTGTATGATTGCTGATATTGTATCCTTAGTCACTATGGTAACCTGGCCTCCAAATAAAATGTATCGAATGCAAGTCAGGGCACTACCAAATCAGCATAAGTCTGACAAGACAATATCACTGCATTATAAGCTACACTGACTTAGCACCCAATGCTTTTTGTCCTGTATGTTTGTCTTGATTAGATTGTAAGCTCTATTGAGAAGGGGCTATCTTGTGTTTCTGTACAGCACTGCTTACACTGAGTAGCGCTATAGAAGGAAGAAGTAGTAGAAGTAGTAGTAATAATAATAACGCCCTAGGAGTACTGGCTCAAAAATAATTTATGCCAACCCAGGAGTACCTGGAATTGCCATATTCAAGATACAAAAACTATGGACCTGATATACTAAGGTTTTTCTCCTAATCTATGTCTATGGGAGAAAAAGCATATTAGGTCAAGCTCAAAACTAGGGAAAACCCACCTAGCACTCTTCTCGCATCTAATCACAGAACACTTTGTAATAATAGCTACCAGTAGCATGATTGTTATCCAAATATCTAGCATCCTAGATCCCCTGTGTGCCTGCTAGATGCAACTACATGAGAGCCTGCATTGTCACCAGGACTTCTAGTTATTATTGTATTTGCAAAGTGCCAGACAGTCTCAGCTGCTAGTTAATTATATCATTGCAGCCCAAACTAAATAGCTACCTAAACTACCATGGCTGTTTATGTGTAGTCTACCAGACAGACCCTACTTCATATGAGCACCTACCTGTACTGCCACTAGGATTTCTAATTAATGTATTTGCAGCCTGTCACACGCAACCTGCAGCTGTGTTTCTGCTAGGACTGATCTATATGTATTTCCTTTTGTCTCTGCTTTTATTACCTTTTACTGATCAAGAAGTAAAATCTGTTATCCCCACTCGGAAATTAAGGAGGTAACTATATAATGTTGATATGTGGGTGCATCAAAACCTTTCAGAGGATGACAGCATAATGTATCTACGGTGTTCCCATAATCACCAAGTATAAGGAAATTCAGAAAAGTGTGTTAGAATAAGTACTAGTCTCCTGTTGCAAAATATTCTTTCAGAGAACCAAAATAAAAAAAACATTTTTCATATATCTTGTGTCAACTGGGCCCAATATTGAACTCTCATTCTGTTAAGTGTATTCCCACCAGCATTCTTTAAATGTGAAACTTAAGAAGATATTTCAATTCTATTAACCTCAAATTATCAAACTACAAAGTAAAAAAAACTATTAAGACAACCAATTTGCCAAGGAGAATTTCAACATGGAGCTAAAATTCTGCAGAATGAAAACAAATGTCCTTAAAGTAAAATCAATCTGTCAAGAGTATATTTTGGTTTATCTTTATGCATGCTATGGAGCATATCAAATACTTACAACAATCTCAAAGTATTGGAGAAATTACTTACTTGATAATTTTGTTTTCCTTAGTGTAGACAGATGGACTCAGAACCAATGGGTATTGTGCTCTCTTGATGGCAGATGGGAGACAGTCAGATTTCAAAGCTGACGTCACCCTACATATACCCGTGCAGCAAGTTCAGCTCTTCAGTATTCTCTTCAAAAAGCCAGAGTGGATATATGTTGCTTAATACTTTATTAACCTTGAACTGGTTCAACTGATATATATAGATATATAGATAGATATATCTATATAGCTATATCTATTTTTTTTATTTTTTTATTTTTTTATTTATTTATTTTTTTTAAATCGGAGAACGCCAGTGCACTCAAACAATAAACGCCGACACCAGACAAACAGTGTGTCTTGAACTAGAGGAAGGCCGTGGCTTACCCGTATTTTCTTAGTCTCGAGATTTTGTTATCCGAGGTTCTCGATTTCTGGAGCAGCCATGGGCGGTATGCTGAGTCCATCTGTCTACACTAAAGAAAACAAAATTATCGGGTAAGTAATTTCTCCATTTCCTAGCATGTAGCCAGATGGACTCAGGACCAATGGGATGTACAAAGGTTACTCCGCTACAGGGTGGGAGGCTGCCCATAGCCCACTTAGTACTGCCCTTGTGAAGGCTGCCTCCATGGCCTGAACATCCAGGCGGTAGAACCTGGAGAAGGTGTGTAGGGAGGTCCATGTCGCCACCCGACATATCTTGGCTGGTGACAGCAGCTTGGTTGCAGCCCAGGAGACTGCCTGGGCCCTTGTGGAATGAGCCTTGACCTGTAGAGGTAGTGGCATTCCTGCCTCTATGTAGGCGGCTTTATTTACTTCTTTGATCCAGCAGGCTATAGTCGCCCGCGATGCCGCTTCCCCTTGTTTCTTCCCTCTGTGAAGCACGAACAGGTGATCTGTTTTGCGTAAGGGTTCTGATCTTTTCAGGTATCGGACTAGGATTCTGCAGACATTCAGGTGGCGAAGGAGGCGTGAGTTTTCTGAGTCCTTGTGCTCCTCTGGAGATGGTAACTATATGGTTTGGTTCATGTAGAACTGGGAAACCACTTTGGGTAGGATGGATGGTACATTACTCAGATGTATAGTGCCCGGGGTGAACCTGAGGAACAGTTCGACAGGATAGTGCTTAAAGTTCGGAGATGCGCTGAGCATACTGCGACCAAAAAGGCTGTCTAAGGTCAGGAGATGTAGGGACAGACCGTGTGTTGGTGTGAAAGAGTCCCCTGCTAGGAAGTCTAGTACTAGGTTGAGGTTCCATAGCGGCACTGGCCACTTTAGGGGTGGTTGGAGTTGCTTAACTCCTTTCAGGAAGCAAGACACATCAGGATGATTTCATAGTCTGGAGCCATCCACTTTGGACCTGAAGCAGGCCAGTGCTGCAACTTGGACCTTGAGGGAGTTGAGAGACAACCCCTTCTTCATGCCGTCCTGTAGGAATTCCAGGATCATGGGAATCTTAGCTGTCCTCAGGAGGAGACCGCGGTCTTCACACCAGGCTTCGAATATTCTCCAGATCGTAAGACATATGTGGAGAACTTGCACGCCTGGAGCAGGGTGTCAATCACGGCTTTTGAGTAGCCGTGCTTCTTCAGGCTAGTCCTCTCAAGGGCCATACTGTAAGAGAGAATCGAGCTGGGTCTTCGTGGGAGATTGGTCCCTGCTGAAGAAGGTCTCTGTGTGGGGGTAGACGCAGAGGGTTCCCCGCAAGTAGTCTTTGTATATTGATGGAGGCGGTCCAGAGAAGGGCGACCAAAAGGACTTATGAGGAGAGATTGAAGAATCTAAATATGTACAACCTGGAGGAAAGGAGGAGCAGAGGTGATATGATACAGACTTTCAGATACTTGAAAAGTTTTAATGATCCAAAGATAACGACAAACCTTTTCAGTTGGAAAAAAAATCAGCAGAACCAGGGGTCACAATTTAAAACTCCAGGGAGGAAGACTCAGAACCAATGTCAGGAAGTATTTCTTCACGGAGAGGGTGGTGGACGCCTGGAATGACCTTCCAGAGGAAGTGGTGAAGACCAAAACTGAAAAGGACTTCAAAGGGGCGTGGGATAAACACTGTGGATCCATAAAGTCTAGAGGATGTGAATGAAGAGTAGGTGGCTCACGGGAACGACGGCTACTACCTGGTGATAATACCCTTATTCAATAAACATACACACGGTTAATGAGACTCCAACATTGCTCTAAGCTTCAGCAGCAATGAGGAAATGTGGAAAAAAAGGGTTTACATTCACAAAAAGCGAGGAGTAGCTTGCTTGTTATGGCTGTTACTACCCCAAACCAAATAAGCCTGATACTTCACTTTCAATGCATATCCAGCATAGCCCTCTGCTTCAACAGCAGGGGAGCAAGACTAATACTTCACTTTCAATGCATAGCCAACATGACTCTCTGCTTCAACGGCAGGAGGGAATGAAGAAAGGTGGATCTATATTCAGGCAACAACCAACAAGGACTGAATTACATAGTCTGGAAGAACAGATAAGCATGGGTGTAGCTTGCTTATTGCAGTGGTTAATACCCCTAACTAATTAAGCTATTTCACTTAGATGTTGTTCCTACACTGCTCTCTACATTAATGGCAGGGGTGGAAGGGAAATAGAATAAAAAAGGTTGCTAAGAGCCAAGAGAAACAGATAAGTATGTGAGAGGAAAAAAAAAAAAGTGTGACAGCATGCTGGGCAGACTGGATGGGCCGTTTGGTCTTCTTTTGCCATCATTTCTATGTTCGTGTACCATGGCCAGTCCAGGGCAACTAGTAGAACTAATCCCCTGTGGTGCTCTATCTTGTGGATGATCCTGCCCAATAGTGGCCAGGGTGGGAAGACGTACAGGAGGACTTCCTCTGGCCAGTTCTGGATGAGAGCATCGATTCCCTGAGATTGTGGTTCTCGTCTGCGGCTGAAGGACCTGGGCATTGAGATGAGTTACCAGTAGGTCCATGACTAGGAGACACCATTGATTTGCTATCAGCTGGAAGGCTATATCCGCCAGCGACCATTCCCCTGGGTCTAGGTTCTCCCTGGTGAGGTAGTCCGCTGAGACGTTGTCTTTTCCCACGATGTGGGAGGTCGAGGGTCTATCTCTATAGACACCTGCTGGCTCTTTGTTCCTCCCTGGCGGTTGATGTAGGCAACTGTTGTCACGTTGTCAGACATGACTGACTCGCCTCGGAGTATGTGGCTGAATCGTAGGTAGGCTAGTTTGACCGCTTGAGCTTCCAGGCGGTTTATGTTCCATCTCGTCTCTTCCTTGTTCTATTGTCCCTGGGCCTTCAGTTCCTGATAGTGGGCTCCCCACACTCGCATCCGTGGTAAGTAAGATCCAGTTCGGTGGGGATAGGTTTACTCCTCTGCTTAGGTGGTCTTCCTGTAGCCACCATTGGAGCTAGTCCCGAACCTCTGATGGTAGCTGCAGGTGAATTGAGTAGTTCTGGGATGCTGGGTTCCATCTTGCCAGTAGGGAACATTGTAGCAGTCGCATATGGGCCCTTGCCCACGGAACATCTTCCAGAGTGGACGTCATGAGGCAGAGGATTTGGAGGTAGTCCCATACCTTGGGGCGAACAGAGGTCAACAGTTTTTCCAATTAGCCGATCAGTTTCCTTCTCCTTGGAGGGGGGAAGAAGACCTTGTTCTGTTTGGTATTGAAGCGGCCCTCCCAGGTACTCCAGTGACGGGGAGGGCTGTAGGCAGCTCTTGGCTGTGTTCACAACCTATCCGAGTTCCTATAGTAGATTCTTGACTCTGGTGGTCACATGGTGACTCTCCTCCGGAGACTTTGCCCTGATCAGCCAATGGTCCAAGTAAGGATGTACCAGGACTCCTCCTTTCCTCAGTGTTGCCGCCACAACCACCATAATTTTGGTGAAGGTTCTGAGAGCTAGGCCGAAGGGTAGCACCCGGAACTGGTAATGATGACCCAGTATCGCAAAACGCAGGAATCGCTGGTGGTCCTGATGGACCGGGATGTGAAGGTAGGCTTCGGATAGGTCCAAGGAGGTTAAAAATTCTCCCGGTTGTACCGCCATTATAATGGAGCATAGGGTTTCCATGTAGAAGTGTGGTACCCTCAGGTAACGGTTGACAGCCTTGAGATCCAGGATGGGCCGGAATGTTCCTTCTCTCTTGGGGACGATAAAATAAATGGAATAGTGGCCAGTATTCTCACCGGGGCTATTGCCTTCAGGCTGAGTAGTCTTGCTAGTGTGGTTTCCACTCCCAGCCTCTTGGAGTGGGAGTGACAGGGTGATCTCAAATTTGTCTGGAGGGGTGCTTTGGAATTCCAGAGACTACCCTTCTCAAATGATAGTTAGGACCCACTTGTCCGATGTTATGTCAATCCATCTTTGGTAGAAGAGGGCAAGTCTGCCCCCTATGTCTTCATTCTGTGGATGGGTCTGAGTCTTCTCATTGTGGGGTACGGCTGGAGCCTGCCCCAGAGCCTGCTCCCCTCTTAATGTGTCTGTTCCGAAAGGAATGAGACCTTCCTGAGGGGAGAGGTGCTTGTGACTGTATGTTCTTGTAAGGTCTAAAGCGCTGCAATCCTCTGCCCTTAGTTCTTCTGGGGGAGGAGCTCTGAAATGTTCTTTTGTTCCTGTCTTCCAGTAGTCAGGGTACCGGAGATTCGCCCCATTTGTTGGCTATCTTCTCCAATTCGCTTCTGAACAAGAGAGATCCTTTAAAAGGCATTCTCGTAAGGTTTGCTTTGGATGTCGAGTCAGCCGACCAATTCCAGAGCCATAGTTGTCTTCTGGCTGCCACTGCCGAGGCAACACCCCTGGCTGAGGTGCGCATGAGATCTGATGTGGCATCGGTGAGGAAGGAAAGCGCAGGCTCCATAGTTTCTCCGGACGTAGTTGCGTCTCTGGAGAGGAGCAAACAGGAGTGTGCCACCAATGTGCAGCAGGAAGCAATTTGTAGCATCATTGCTGATACGTCAAAGGACTGCTTAAGGATGGATTCCAGCCGTCTGTCCTGGGTATCCTTCAGTGCCGCTCCTCCCTCCACTGGAACCGTAGTGCGCTTTGAGACTGCGCAAATCATAGCGTCCACTTTAGGGAAGCGTAGGAGTTCCTTGGCCGTGGATTCCAGCCTTCCATTTCTGGCCAAACTCATGGAGAGAGTTGTCAACTCACAGCTCACAGACCACCTTGAGAACTATAATCGCCTATATCCCTCCCAATTTGGCTTCAGAAAATTTTTCAACACTGAAACACTTTTGTTATCCCTAACTGACACCATTCTCAAGGGTATGGACAAAGGCCAATCATTTATTCTAGCCCTACTAGACATCTCTTCAGCGTTCGACACTGTCAGCCACAATATTCTTACTGATCGACTTACTGACATAGATATATCAGGAACAGCATTAAGCTGGTTCATATTTTTCTTAAACAACTGTCAATATTAAGTCAAAATTGGTATCCAGGAATTGAACCCATTAATCTAACACACGACGTACCACAAGGTTCCTCCCTCTCCCTACTCTTTTCAACATCTACTTCTTGCCCTTATGCCAACTCCTGGCCGACCTTGGACTTACACACTTCATCTATGTAGATGATGTACAGATTCTCATCCCTATCACAGACTCAGTACCCAACGCTCTGACATCCTGGAACAACTGCCTCTCTTCTATTAATTCACTCCTCACCAACCTCAAGCTGGCCTTAAATACAGCAAAAACAGAGCTCCTTTATATTTCCCCAGCTTGCCTTAATCCTCCTCCCTTCTGTACACCCCTATTCCTTCTCCCAACGTGTCAGGGACCTAGGTTTCACCCTTGATAACCATCTCAATCTCCAAAAACATATCAACATGACCTAGGCCGGTTTCTACAAACTACAGGTTCTAAAGAAACTAAGACCACTACTACACCATACTGACTTCCGAACAGTCCTCCAAGCTACCATCTTTACAAAGATAGACTACTGCAACTCGCTACTCTTAGGCCTTCCAGCATCAAACCCCTTCAAATGCTGCAAAATGCAGCAGCAAGAGTCCTAACCAACTCGCGCAGAGCTGCCCACATCACCCCAATACTCAAAGATCTCCATTGGCTCCCTATTTCAGCTAGAATTCTTCACAAGAGCTTCACCATTATCCATAAAAACTTGCACAATAATGATGTTCAATGGCTTAACGATGCCCTACAATACCGTACATCCAACAGACCAACCAGAAGCGCTTTCAAAGGATCCTTAGCCATTCCTACATCCAATCTACCACAGCTCATTTCCACAAAAAAACATGCTATATCCTTAGCAGGACCAACCTTATGGAACTCCATGCCTCCAGATCTCCGCCAGGAGCACTGCACTGCCACTTTAAAAAAAAAACAAAAAAAACAACCTACAGACCTGGCTGTTTGAACAAGCCTATACCTGAAGTATTCCCACGCTGCTATTTCCCATCACCCTTCTAACTCAACCATAGTACTCCCCTACAATTCCCCACCCTAATGCCCACTAGCTACTACATTTGTTTTATAGTTACTTGTTTCTCTAGGCTGATATTTGTATTATATTTATTATATTATATAAGAAAATTATTCCTTACCTGCTAATTTTCGTTCCTGTAGTACCATGGATCAGTCCAGACAGTGGGTTATATCCCCCGACCAGCAGAACAGAGTTTGAGAGCGTCAGCATATAGAGTAGTGCACCCTCTGCTGGAGCTCAGTATTACGCATAGCAAAGCCCAAAAGCAAAACACAACATTTTGGATCCAGATCCGTCCCCAAAAAGGAACAGAGAAAGATATAAGTAAACAAACGGTCAACGGGACCACCAACAGTCACCTTGTGAGGAGCTGTGAACAGTAACAATAAACAGAGACAAACAGAATGAAAGTTACCTGGAAGAATCCGAGCAGGACCTAATGAAACCCCTAGTGGCAGGCGTCTGGACTGATCCATGGTACTACAGGAACGAAAATTAGCAGGTAAGGAATAATTTTCTTTTCCCTGTACGTAACTGGATCAGTCCAGACAGTGGGATGTACCCAAGCTTCCCTAAACCGGGTGGAGTCCTGAGAGACCTGCTCGGAGAACTTGATCGCCAAAAGAACCCGTGTACTGAGGCGCCAGGTGTAGTCTGTAATGTCTGGAAAAAGTGTGCAACGACTTCCACGTCGCCGCACGGCAAATTTCCTGGGAGGAAACGGAGTGAGATTCCGCCCAGGACGCCGCTTGGGATCGCGTGGAATGAGCCGACACGCTGCGAGGCGGCATCCGCCCCGCCGCAATGTAAGCCGATGAGATGGCGTCCTTTATCCAGTGCGCAACAGTCGTCTTGGATGCCTGAGAACCTCTCCTCGGTCCTGACAGGACAAACAAATGATCGGATACCCGGAAGTCATTGGTAACCTCCAGGTAACGGAGCAGCACACGCTTGACGTCCAGGAGCCGGAGAGACCGGGGTTCCTCTGGAGCGAACGCTGGAAGCTCCACTGTTTGATTGACGTGGAAGGCCGAGACCACCTTTGGTAGGAAGGATGGCACCGTACGAAGGGAAACCCCGGAGTCGGAGAAACGCAGATAAGGGTCCCGGCAGGACAAGGCTTGGAGCTCTGAGATCCGGCGAGCAGAAGAGATGGCTACCAAGAAAACCGTCTTGAGGGTCAGGTCCTTGAGGGAGGACCCCCTCAGGGGTTCAAAAGGAGGGCCCGATAGCGTTCGCAGCACCAAGTTGAGGCTCCAAGAAGGGAAAGGATCCCTGACCGGTGGCCGTAGGTGTTTGGCACCCTTCAGAAAACGTGCGATATCCAGCTGAAGGGGTAGAGAGCAGTCCTTCTGTACCAAGACATTCAAGGCCGCCACCTGAACCCGGAGCGAATTATAGGCGAGACCCTTATCCAGACCATCCTGTGGGAAATGAAGGATCAGCGGAACAGTCGCCTCCATGGTTTGGACCCCGCGGTCGGAGCACCAGGCTTCGAAGACCTTCCAAACTCGAACGTAAGCGACGGAGGTCGAAGGCTTGCGGGAACAAAGCATCGTTGAGATCACCATCTCTGGGTAGCCTCTGTGGCGGAGACGGCGCCGTTCAAAAGCCAGGCCACAAGACAGAAGAGTTCTGCCTGCTCGAAAAATACCGGCCCCTGACGCAGAAGATGAGGAAGATGGGACAGGCGAAGTGGGCCGTCCACCGTCATCTGAAATAGATCTGCGAACCATGGCCGACGGGGCCATTCCGGGGCTACGAGAATTACAGTCCCTCGATGATGTTCCAACCTGCGGAGAAGCTTGCCGACCAGAGGCCAAGGAGGAAACACATAGAGCAGTTGATCCGACGGCCACGGAAGGGCGAGGGCATCCACCCCCTCCGCGCCACGCTCTCTTCTGCGGCTGAAGAAGCGTGGAGCCTTGGCGTTGAGAAAGGTCGCCATGAGATCGAGGCGTGGAGTCCCCCAACGACGGACGATGAGATGCATTGCCTCGGAGAGAGCCCACTCGCCGGGGTCTAGCTGTTGACGACTCAGGAAGTCCGCCTGAACGTTGTCCACCCCGGCGATGTGAGAGGCCGTTATCCGGACGAGATTGCTCTCCGCCCACTCCATCAGGGGAGTTGACTCGAGGGAGACATGCTTGCTTCTTGTCCCCCCTTGACGATTGATGTAGGCCACGGTGGTGGTGTTGTCCGAGAGGATCCTCACTTCTCTGTGTCGCACCAGGGGAAGAAAACGCTGGAGAGCGAAACGCACGGCTCTCGTTTCCAGGCGATTGATCGGCCACTTTGCCTCCTCTGGCGTCCAAGTCCCCTGCGTGGCGCTTCTTTCGCAGACGGCGCCCCATCCCGCGAGGCTGGCATCGGTGGTCACCACCACCCAATTGGGAACCTCGAGCGAGACTCCCCAAGCCAGATGCGAGGGGACAAGCCACCAATCCAGGCTTTTCCTGGCTAATGGTGGAAGCGGCAGGATCACCTGATACTTCTGGGAGACTGGTTTCCAACGGGATAGCAGGGACGCTTGCAGTGGACGCAGGTGTGCAAACGCCCAGGGTACCATGTCGATGGTGGAGGCCATTACTCCCAGGAGCTGCAGATAATTCCAGGCGGTTGGTTCTTCCAAAGCCGAAAACCGAGACACGTGCTCCCTCAGGGCTTGCGCCTTGTCCTGGCGCAGGAACACCATACCCCCGCCGGGTATCGAAGCTCGCTCCTAAGAAATCCAGGTGTTGCGAGGGCACAAGGGAACTCTTTGGAAGTTTCACCACCCAGCCCAGAGAGCGTAGGAATTGTACTACTCTGGCCACTGAGGTCTGACCATGTGAGAAGGACTTCGCTCGAATCAGCCAGTCGTCTAGGTACAGATATACTAGGATACCCTCCTTGCGGAGGGCCGCTGCCACCACTACCATGATCTTTGTGAAGGTCCGAGGTGCGGTTGCCAAACTGAAGGGAAGCGCCTTGAACTGAAAGTGTTGACCGAGAATCTTGAAGCGAAGATACCGCCGGTGATCCAGCAGGATGGGAATGTGCAAGTATGCTTCCGAGAGATCCATAAATAAATATATGGCTTCTAGGGCCCGCCCCCTTTGAAGCTGGCCTCTGGAGCATTCCATTCCAGGTCAATCAGTTCCTTGATGGGCTCCAACACAGGAAAGTAGCATGAGGCCTTACGGAGATACACCAAAATGGGGTTCTTCTTTGGTTCCGTTATAAGGTCCGTGCCTGGAAGGCCCAGCATCTTTAGAGTCTGGGACACAAGGGCTGGTAACTCTTCCTTGTGGAAGAATTGGAGCATGGTTCGGTATGGCTCCATCCCTGGGGGGGGGGGGATTTCTCCTTCTTGAGGGAGTCAGTTTCGTCCTCTGAGGTGTCTGGAACCCCATCAGGGAGGCTCTTGGTTAGGAGAGGCATGTCTCGAGGAACCCGGGAGGTGCCGGGAATGGCTTGTGCTTCCGGCAGGGGTTGAGTCGGATGCGCCGCAGGGGCTGATTGCGCCTGGACAAAGGTTTGCAGCCCCTTAAAAAATTCCACCCAGGAGAAGGTTCCTGGGTCCATGTTTATCCCAGGAGGGGTTGTAGTGTAAGCCCCAGATGTGCCTTTCTGTGGGGGCACATAGCTGGAAATACATAGGTCCGGAGTACCATCATCAGTAGTTCCGGATCCCTCTCCTGGCTGTAAGGGGTCTTGCCTTGGTTCTCCCTGAGACTGCTCGCACTGCTGGCATAGGAGGGATTCCAATTCAGGTTGCGCAGCTCTTAAGTGACAGGCTGGGCAAACGGGGTGTCCCTTGGCCTTTTTGGATGGCGGTGCCATTGTTCGTGTGTGTGTAGGGCTTCAACCTTTTCTGTGCGTGGAGGTATGCACACGGATGCACTTAGTTGTGCGCCCTACTCCAATGTGTGCGCCGTTGTGCGCGTAGCACAGTTGTGCGCACAGCTCAGCATGTCCCTTTACAGGTGCGGCGCCTCGGCCCTCCAGCCTGCCCCGTACATACCGCCGATCGAGGGGGGAAAATGGCACTGACGACTCCGCTGGCTAGATGGTGAACCCCCCCCCCCCGGAGGGTCTCCAAGTGTGTGGACCCTCGCACCGAATCGGGGCCTAGCCCAAGGAGGGCTGCTCAACCCGATTTTAAACCTAGTCGTGAGGAAAATCGATACGGCTATTCGAGCCTTGGAGACCAGAGACTTAAAAATAAATGTTAGACTATTCTCTTTTGGATAGTGTCCGCATCTGCTGTGGAGACGGAGAAATACTGAAGAGCTGAGCTTGCTGCACGGGTATATGTAGGGTGATGTCAGCTTTGAAATCTGACTCCGTCTCCCATCTGCTATCAGGAGAGCACAATACCCATTGGTCCTGAGTCCATCTGGCTACACGCTAGGAAAATGAATTTCCCCTGAAGAAATTTCTTTCACTGACCCATGAAATCTATTTCAACATGGCTGACTGCGCAAAAGTTAACCCAGTATTTCCCAGAGTGCCATGGCATACAGGTGGCTTTCAGATCTGATCAGGTGTACCACAGAAAAGTCACCATTGCCTGATGCTGAGATCCAGATCAGCACTTGGGCTCAACTTTTAACACCTGAAAACCACAAGAAAACCCAGCAGTGTCTTTTTACATGATAACATGTAATCATGCGTACCTCTTCTCTCTGGCTACAGTATGAGTTGCAAATGTGGAAATTAATGGGCAAGCATGCAGGGTACAGTTAGCTGGATGCTACTTTAGGACACAATGCACACAGCACTTCCTCATCATTCCTGTCCTGAGTCTCCTTTGAGGGTGGGGTAGGTTTTGGGGGGCAGTTTTACATGCACAGTCATACGTATGAACAGCACAGTTGCCATCAGTGAAGATTTTTTTTTTTATTTGGAGTGATGAGAGGTAAAAGAAGAGTAGATGTGTACCATTTACTCTCTACCTAGTTTGATTGCAGCTAGGTAGAGTGCACATCAAGCTAGGTAGAGAGAACATGGTAAAAATCCACTCTTTTACCTTTCATCGCTCCAAATGACAGTAAAAGCAAGTTTGCTTACCCTAAACGGTGTTTCCGTAGATAGCAGAATGAATTAGCCATGCTGTCATGGGAACTGTCCATCAGGGCCCAGGAGGTGGAGCTTCTGAGTAGAATACAGAGCTTTGCTCTGTGCGGCTGCCCCTGCCTTCCCGCGCAGAAAAACAGTCTCTCCTCAGTCTGTGATTTAGTAGTTCGTGAACCTAAGTTGTTGACTATCCAGGGAGGTGGGTGGGTCATCATGGTTAATTCATCCTATGGAAACCCCGTTTACGGTAAGCAAACTTGCTTTTCCCCCATTGATAGCAGGGCTGAATTAGCCATGATGTCATGGGAGTCCTAAGCTCCCGATCACGCCCTCAAATATTTAGTAAGTCATTATGCGTGATCTAAAAGTGTGGATAGTCATAAGTTCAGGTTGTCACAGTTTGCAAAATGACTCGTCCGAGTTTCGCATCGTCAGTTGTCTGTTGATCCAGACAGTAGTGAGATGTGAACGTATGTACGGATGGCCAGGTGGCCGCCTTGCCACCTGGTCATGGCTAATTCAGCCCTGCTATCAACGGGAAAACCTTCACTGATGGTAACTGTGCTGTTCGAACGTATGACTGTGCATGTAAAACTGCCCCCCCAAACCTCACCCTGAGTTCATAATGCCCCCTCTTACAGTGGTATAAAAAGTTCAGTTTTAAGTGAGCTTCCACAGAGATGCTCTCTCTCCTCCCCCTCTTTCCTTCTCCTCTCCCGAACTGGCATTTGTAATGAGAAAAAAAAAAACATTTCAGCTGGTAACACACAGCTAACACAGGCATAATGCACAGAAAAAAGGTGTAGTTATTTCCACCGTTAAAACCTGATTTGCTGTGCGTTACTTTATTGCATGCCACGTTAATCGACTCATTTCCATTTACACTGTCCAAACTCCTCCCAATCAAATACTAATTTTAAATTTGCATATGCATTTTGCGATGCGGTATTTATCGCACGTGATAACACCCTCGCGCATTTTGATAAACGACCCAAACCATACTAACTTCTCCCTTATCCTGCACTGTGCATATAAAGGGAGCTGGCCCACTGTGATAGGTTCATAAGTGTCAACCCTCTCTAACCCTTTTTTTTTCAAAATTTGGAAGAGAAACTGCTAGGGCTGTCATCTTCCGAACTCTTCTTTTGGCCATATGAGTTCTCTCCATATCTGCACTGCCTATTCTGTGAAGGTTGATGTACCACACTTATGTTAACCTGTCTTGAAAAGGTTGGGAGATTCAGAGAGTTAGCCCAAAATCATAGAAGAACCGCTGACCTATCATCTAGCCATCCTGATATAAAAGATAACATCTGAAGTAGTTCAGAAACTAATATAGACATCTCAGTGGCAGATCACCAGACAACACATTTCTGAAATCTGCAAATAAGCCTTCTGACCTTAAACATCTTTTTCTATAGGCCTGAATTTTAGCTCCATTTTGAAATTCCCCTTCACATTTAAGGAATGCTGGTCTTAGCTGCATGCCAATTAATGTCTGTAAGCTCTATGAGCAAGAATCAGGTCTGGATTTAGGCAGAGGTAACACTGCCATGTGCATTGGGAAAGGAGAAAACTTTTTAACCTAACTCCTCTGCCTACCGGCACCATCATCTTAAATCTGGCCCTGTGCATCTGTACAGTGCTGCAGAAATGTTAAGCAGTAATGATCCTCACATCATCCATTTACAGTCCAAAACTGAACTCAAGGAATTAGCGCCAACAAACCCAAGAACACATTCTGTACAGAAAAGTGGCAGTAAGCACTCTTGCCCGATTTCTGAATGGAGCTCACACAGGATATTTATCCTCACTGCATATACACTGAAGATTTTTCTTCGCTCTCCAAAGCAGACAGAAGGGATGGAGTTATGTTCTGAGATGACAGGAAACTGCCACGTGGATCCCCCTGCGCCCCCCCCGTTTTTGAAGATGCAAAAATAACCTTCAGTATCTAGGGGTCACACACACGGCAGGAAACTTCTTACCCACAATGTGGGGACAGAACGAGTTTTTGCATTTCTATAAGTAATGATCAGTTACCCCCACCAGAAGGATAGAGGGGGGGGGGAGAGAGAGAAGGTAATGGAATTCACTTTTTCGTGTACGGAGCACGGGGAGCGAGGAGAAATTATTGTTGCTTTTCTCAGAAAAACAGCCCAACTCATGCCCCACCCCCGACGACACAAAGGCCGTACAGGAACAGGCAGGCTCTAGGAAGATCCCATCCTCAGTCAGCGACGACCTCGCCCACACGTGCGCCTTGATGGTGGCAGCGGACGCGAGCCAGTCACGTGGTAATGACAGCCACCCCCGCGAGCCTGTAACCGACACCGCGGCCCCCGGCACGGTGCACGTGGGCCTCCGCTTCGCTACTCACTTTTCTCCGGCGCCGTCCCCGGCCTCTTTGATGTTGCCATTGTCCGCTTTCGGGGCAGCCGAGATAGCTTCATGCCCCGTGCCCAGCTCGTGAAAACCGCCTTCCGACTTGGTGCAGAGCCCCCTGGCCCTTGGCCAGACAACGGGAGGACCCCAGCCGGCCCGCAGCCGGGTACCAGCGGGGCAGTCACTGTTACTACGGCTGAGGTGCGTTGCCCCGCCAGATGCTCGTCCGGGTTTGCGCACCACGGCGACTACTGGTCGCCGTAAAGTGGGCTGAAGCAGCTCACGGAGCATCGCTGAACTCGTCAGGCGCATCATCCTTAATCCCTGGGAGCCAATAAATATAATAAACTATAAATGTGGTCTATATAGGTTACTATATGCGGGTGAAGAAAAAAAAAGAAACGATAGTTGTCCGGTTTGTAAATTCTCCCAACTGCTCTCACCCGTTACCCCTTACAAAATGTAGCCGCAGGCTTGACATCCAGATTATTATTTCTATACTGAGAAACCCAAGTCCCGCCCTCCTTTCTCTATTTGCTGCCGCAGATAGCTGTTACATCAGATTGGTCAGACCGACTCATTCGCAGAAGCGGAGAAACTGACGTGACTTTGGGAGGGGGATGTGACGTGGCACTATAGGCGGTTCTTGCTGAGGACCGGAGCTCTTGTCTTTGTTTCTCCCTAGCTACCTCTGTCGGATAATCCTGGTACTGCTGTTTGTAATTTTTTTTCAGGTCGGGCATCGTTAGTAGACTGATGCTCAGCTGCATCGCTTCTTCAGCAAGAAAGGTGTAGTTCTCTAACGGACTGAGCTAAAAGAATGCCTGTAACTGTATTTTTTTTAAACTAAATAGGGCAATGTAAACGCTAAACGGAATTAGTAAAATGTAGACTTTTTAAGGGAAGACGATGGGGTCACGCAAGGATCTGTGAGAATATCGGCCGATACAGAAAATCGCGCAGGAGAGCCGGCGAGTGCCTGCTCAGGCCACTCTCCTGGGTGCGCGATTCAGGAAGCCCAGGTATGCTAATTAGGACCCGCGGTAAAAAGAGGCACTAGGGACACTAGCGCATCCCTAGCGTCTCCTTTTTTGACAGAAGCGGCGGCTGTCAGCGGGTTTGACACCAACGCTAAATTTTACCGGCGTCGGTTCTCGAACCTGTTGACAGCCACGGGTTCGGAAAACGGATGCCGGCTAAACTGAGCGTCCGTCTTCCAACCCGCAGGCCACGGGCAGATTTAAAAATTTTTTTTTTATTTTAAATTCTTTTTTACTTTTGCGGCCTCCGACTTAATATCACTATGATATTAAGTTGGAGGGTGTACAGAAAAGCAGTTTTTTCTGCTTTTCTGTACACTTTCCCGGTGCCAGCCGAAATTAACGCCTGCCTTTGGGCAGCCGTTAATTTCTGAAAGTAAAATGTGCGGCTTGGCTGCACATTTTACTTTCTGGATCACGCGGGAATGACTAATAGGCCCATCAACATGCATTTGCATGGGTTCAAAATATTTTGGCGCTGGTCAGGTCGGGTTGGACAGAAGAACTTCCGTGGGGCGATATGGGTAGTTTTGAATTGAAAATATATGGTTCTAAGATTATAAAGATTGTATTAAGTGCTTACATGTTTCAAAAATAAACTATTACATATTAAATTGAAAATTATAAATCAACCTTTGAGGGGGAAGGGAAGCAGAATTGTGCTTTGGTCTAGGACGTAGAAATGTGTAAATCCGGCCCTGCTCACCCTCACACACAAACCCAGACTCCCTTTCCCACCCATTCACCCAGGCTCCAATTCTCACCCACACACAAACCCAGGCTCCCATTCTTACCCACACAAACACACATTCAAGCTCCCATTCTCACCCACACATAACACATTCAAGCACCCATTCACACCCACATAGTCAAGCTCCCATTCTCACCCACACATAACACATTCAAGCACCCATTCACACCCACATAGTCAAGCTCCCATTCTCACCCACACATACACACATTCAAGCACCCATTCTCACCCACACATTCAAGCACCCATTCTCACTCACATACACATATTCAAGCTTCCTTTCTCATCCACATACAAACCCAGGCTCCTATCTCACCCTCACACACCCCCAGGCTCCCATTCTTATCCACACATACACATTGAAGCCCACGCACAGCTCTCCCCCCCCCCCCCCCCCCCCCCCCAAAGCAGGAAGATCGGTTGGCCTCTCCTGCTGCTGCCGGCCTTCTGCTATCTTCGGGCTGCATAGCCCACCAATCTTCCTGCTTGGAGTGGAGGGAGCGGAAGCTGTGCACGTGCTTCCACCCCCCCCCCAAGCAGGAAGATTGGTGGGCCGTATAGCAGCAGGAGAAGCCATGGGCCACCAGTGGAGCCTATACAGCCACCAACCCGCAGCCTCTCCTGCTGCTGCCGGCCCGCCACTTCCCCATGTGTGCTGCTCCGTTACCATGCAAATGTACGGAATGGCACACCTGGTCGCATCAGGCTTGGGTCCTCCTCTTTGCCGTCGTGGGGATGGAATCCCTTGATGGTCTTGCAGTTCTGGCGCTTCTCTTCCAGTTCCAGTTGGGTTGGCCTGGGTCCAAATTGGGTGGGAAAATTAATGGAGATGCTGCTGAAGGAAAGGATAATGAAATATCTACAATATGATGGGTTGCTGGACCTGAGGCAGCATGGATTCACCAGGGGAAGGTCCTGTCAGACAAATCTGATTGATTTTTTTGATTGAGTAATTAGAGAATTAGATCAAGGAAGAGTGCTCGATGTGATCTATTTGGATTTCAGCAAAGTTTTTGATACAGTCCTGCACAGGAGGCTTGGGAATAAAATGAGAAGCTTGGGAGTGAGCACCAAGTTGGTGACATGGATTACAAACTGGTTGACCGATAGGAGACAGGGTGTAATGGTAAATGGAACCTAGTCTGAAGAGAGAGCCGTGTTAACAGGAGTGTCACAGGGATTAGTGTTGGGACCGGTTCTGTTCAATATTTTTGTGAGTGACATTGCAGAAAGGATAGAAGGTAAAGTATTTCTATTTATGGATGATACTAAGATCTGCAACAGTGTGGAAATGTCTGAATGAGTAGAGAGAATGAACGTGATTTAAGCAAGTTGGAAGAGTGGTCAAAGATTTGGCAGCTGTGATTCAGTTCCAAGAAGTGCAGAGTCATGCATCTGGGATTCAATAATCCAAAAGAGCTGTATGTGATGGGGGGTGAAAGACTAATGTGCACAGATCAAGAGAGGGATCTTAGGGTGATAGTGTCTGGGGATCTGAAGATGGCAAAGCAATGTTACAAGGTGATAGCTAAAGCCAGAAGAATGCTGGGCTGCACAGAGAGAGGAATAACCAGTAAGAAAAAGGAGATGATGAGGTCTTTGGTGAGGCCTCACCTGGAGTATTGTGTTCAGTTCTGGAGCCCTCAAAAAGGATAGAGATAAGATGGAGGCAGTCCAATAAAGGGTGATCAAAATGGTGTGGGGTCTGTATTGGAAGACCTATGAGGAGAGGCTGAAGGATCTGAACATCTATACCCTGCAAAAGAGGAGATGCAGTGGGAGATATGATACAGACCTTCAGATACCTTTCTAATGGAAAGAAAACAATAGAACTAGGGGGTTATGAAATGAAACTGTTATGACCGTCGACCGCGGCCACCCGCAGCGGACCCAACTCACATCCTGCCATGCCTGGCCCTCTACTCCAGGAGAACTTGCGGCTCTGGCCAGCCATTGTCCCCACGCTATTCCTGACCCTTCTCGCTCCACATGGTGGCTGGGTCACCACCAGCCCACACTCTGACTCCGGGCCTTCCTAGGCACGCGTGCGCCCGCGCACCATCTGTTCTCTATTCAAAGGGCCAATGGCGGGAATCCCTGGGCCGTCCCCTACTGATGACATCATTACCTGGGGATATTTAAGCACCTCCCTTGGCCTATGCAAACTGACTTGGCAACGAGTTCCTTCGCCTCAGGACAGTCTCTGCATTACTCCTTCACGGATCCTACCTCTGTACTCCCCGCTCCTCGGGGCCTGCCTAGCGAGCCTCTACTTTAAAGATTCCCTCTCTGGTACCTCAATATCTTCAGTCCTGCCTAAGTACGTGACTCCTCTGAACTGTGCCTCTCCAGCCCGCTCCTCGGGGCACCTGACTGCGATCACGTGGCAGTGACACAGAACATTCTCACTCTACTGAACTACAGTCATGTCCCTGCTGCGGCTGACCTCGCTCCCGATGGTGAAGACCTGTGGGGCCTACCCCTCAGGTAGCATCAACCTCCACCTTGGTCCAAGGGTCCACGAAACCCATGAATCCTCACAGAAACTCTAGGGGGGACGACTCAGCACCAATTTTAGGAAATATTTCTTCATGGAGAGGGAGGTGGAGGCTTGGAATGTCATTCCGGAGGAGGTAGTGAAGAAGAAAACATTCAAATAATTGAAAGGGACATGGGATAAACACTATGAATCTCTAAAGGTTAGAAGACAGAAATGAGATAAGCGTGAGGGGGGTAACTTGCTGGTAGGGTGGTTACAACCCTTAGCAGAAGGCATGGAGATTACTATTCTTAACCAATATGATTTGAAGCTTTTAATGGAATTGCAACATTGCTCACCACTTAGATGGCTGGGAGATAAGAGGAACTGGCTTCAGATGACAACCGAGGGCCCCAACTTCTATGGTCTGGGATACTGTTACGCAGACATAAGGGAAAATGCACAGGACTGTTTCTGTGGCCAAGTCCTATAGGAAACAAAGAAAGCCTGCATGGGAGTAACTTGCTGGCACAGCGGTTACTATCCTTAACCAATGAACCTTGATACTTTTGATTCAACTCCAACATCGCTCTCTGCTTCAATGGCAGGCGAAAAAGGGGAATTGGATTTAGACAGCAACCAACGAGAGCCCCGACTTTGATGGTCTGTGGCACTGATGAGCATGGGGGTAACCAGCACAAAGCAACATTTACTACCTTAACAGAAGACATGAGATTACTACCCGGAACTGGAAGCTTCAGAAATTGAAAGTTTAAAGCATCAAGCTTTGTCAATATTTCCAACCATGAAATCTGCTACCCTATTCCATCTTCTTCAGCTGATCCATAAATATTCTATTTCAGAGTCTTACCTGAATATAGAAGAAACATTATTAATTTTTCTTACACTACCAGTAACAGTAGTTACTTGTGAAAGGTCATTCAGCAAATTAAAATGAATTAAAAAGTATATAAGATCATCAGTAGGGCAAGAGTGACCCTTTATTATGTCAAGTATTGAAATACCACAAAATATAAATTATGACAGTATAATTCATCATTTTGCATCCATAAATCTAGAAGAATTCAACTCTAATGTTATAAATATAATTTTAGGCAGGCCCGGCATCACCAGGTGTGCAAACCATGAAATTGCACAGGGCGGCACACCTGGTAGGGCGGTGTTGGGAGCAACGAGATGCCTGTGGTGCCGCTGGTGGACCCAATCCTACCGGCAGCGGAAGAAGGAGGTCCGTGGTGCCTCAGGTAGAACCGATCCCACTGGCGGCAGAAGCAAGAGGCCACAGCAGAGGAAGCCTGTCTGGCATCTCCTCCTCCGGTGCTGGTCCCGCACTATTGAACACTCACGGTTATAGAACTTCCTGTATTCTCGTGAGATGAGAATATAAGAAGTGCTAGCACCGCGAGTGTTGAATTACAGTGGTGCCAGCACAGGAAGAGGAGCTGCAGAATGGCTTTTCTGTGCAAAGATGGAAATGCTGGCAGTAGCAGTGGAGGAGGAATGACCCATGGACCCTGACAGCCTGGTCTGTATGTGTGTGTGTGTGTGTGTGTGTGTGAGAGTCAATGGGAGACTGCCTGGGATGGGTGTGTGTGTCTATATGGAGGCTGCCTGGAATGGGTGTGTGTGTGTTTGGAAAGCTGCCTGAGATGGGTGTGTGTGTGAAAGAGAGGCTGCCTGGAATGGGTGTGTGTGTGTATGGGAGGCTGCCTGAGATGGCTGTGTGTGTGAACGAGAGGCTGCCTGGGATGGGTGTGTGTATGTGAACGGGAGGCTGTCTGGGATGAGTGGGTGTGTGTGAATGGGAGGTTGCCTGGGATGGGTGCATATAAATGGGAGCTTGACTGGGGTGGGTGGGTGTATGTGAGAGAGAGAGAGAAAATGTGGTGTTGTATCTTGTAAGGGGGGAGCGAGAGAGCAGCAGAGGCTAGGTAGTACTTAGCTGTTAGACGCACTATGCTGCTTCTAAGAAAGTAATTATATATTAATTTCTTGTATTTTACTAATAAACATTATTCATTAAGACAAGAAGTTGTGGATTATTACAGAAGGGCCGGCCTTCTCTCCAGGAGCATAGGCTCCGGAATAGAACTCTCTGTGTGCGTGGAGAACACAGATAATGATCCTTTGAACTCCCTGACCATCGCAGCGGTCAGTTAATGAACAGGGTGCAGGTGGATTCCTACCTGCCAGCAGTTGAAATGAAGATGAGGGTCTGGGGCTACTGGTAGATCCCAACCAAAGAAAAGCTGGAGATGCCTGCAGGTTTGTCTGAGAGGAAAGTTTGGCACCCCACTCCCACTAATCCATGACAATCCCAGGGTGACTGGAAATCAAATGTTTCCAGGTATAGAGAGCATGAATTTTTAAAATCCTTTTTAGTTTTATTTTTCAGGTGTTATTTACTGTGTCTACTGTTTTGAAATATTTATTGGTATTTGGGACATTTAAAAAAAACTTGTATATGAGTTTTTAATTATTTGATCTTTTATTCATCAGCTTTTTTGAAATAGTATCAGTATGTTTTTAGTATTATTATGTATTTATTTTATCTCTTGATTTTGTTTGATGTTTGAGGAACGTTGATGGTTCTGTTTTTTCACTGTTGCACTGCATAGAGCAGTGGTCCCCAAACCTGTTCTGGAGGGCCACCAGCCAGTCGGGTTTTTGGGATATCCTCAATGAATATGCATGAGAGAAAATTTGCATGCACTGCCTCCATAACATGCAAATTTTCTCTCATGCATATTCATTGTGGATATCCCAAAAACCCGACTGGCTGGTGGCCCTCCAGGACAGGTTTGGGGACCACTGGCATAGAGAGTGTCTGGCTTCTTGTGGTTTCCAGTTCAGATTTTGTCTGCGCCTTTCTATTTCTACTTTATGGTTGCTCTATTCTTTATTTGGTGAGGGTCTGTTTATGTTCTGCATGTGTGACTGAGGTGAGACATTTTCCTAATAGGACGTGTATTCAGGCTTTCAGAGGGTCAAGCCCACACCCAACACGCATCACAATAGGCCTTATACCATATGGGTTCCATATGTCTTTTTTGCAGGGATTTCTGGCTGGCATCACAACAGTGCATGTAAACATAATGTAAGTGATATGTTTACCTCAGAATAATTTGATATTTTTCATGTATAATATAAATGCATAACTCTTAACTATGTGTATGGAATGGGGCGGGGGAGGCATTGTGTAAGGCTATAAGGTTCACCTGGGGCACCTAATACCCTTGCGCCAGCCTGTGGGGGGGCAGTTTTTAAAGTTTCTATCACTGAAGGGAGTTGGGCCCAGAACAGAGAATAAATGAATGGAAGGGGAGGGGCAGCATAGTAATTGTTTGCACAGGGCAGTAAATAACTTAGCACCGGCCCTGATTTTTGTACAAACTGGGCTGGATTTTAAAAGGGTTACGTGCGTAAATCCAGAGGATTTACAAGCACCGGGCCTATTTTAAAAAGGCCCAGCGACACATGTAAAGCCTCGGGATGCGTGTAAGTCCATAAGAACATAAGAAATGCTATTACTGGGTCAGACAAAGGGTCCATCAAGCCCAGTATCCTGTTTCCAACTGTGGCCAATCCAAGTCATAAGTACCTGGCAAGTACCCAGACATTAGATAGATCACAAGCTACTATTGCTTATTAATTACCGTAATAGCAGTTTATGAATTTAACCTGTAGGAACTTATCCAAACCTTTTTTAAACTCAGTAACACTAACTGCTGAAATCACATCCCCTGGCAATGAATTACAGAGTTTAACTGTGCGCAGAGTGAAAAAGAATTTTCTTCAATTTGTTTTAAATGAGCTACTTGCTAACTTCATGGAGTGCCTCCTTGTCCTTCTATTATCTGAGAGAGTAAATAACCGATTTACATTAACTTGTTCAAGTCCTTTCATGATTTAGTAGACTTCTATCATATCCTCCCTCAGTCGTCTCTTCTCCAAACTGAACAGCCCTAGCTTCTTTAGTCTTTCCTCATGCTTGGAAATTAATGGAGGGAGGAAGTGCTGGTTAAGAAACTGCCCAGTAAATGTGGGAATGCTGTGATGCATGGAATAGGCAGTGTAAAGGACTAGTTAATGCTATACCTATAGGGCCAATTCAGATGAGTGCTTAGCATTATGCTGCTTTATAAGCTGCATGGACTGAGAAACCTGGTGCATGGGTTTGTGTGTGTTGGGGGAAGGGTGTGGTTGGTGTAGTTTTGCTTGCCATGTGCTACAGGCATTGCGGAACACCTATTACATAGTCCCTTTTTGCTCTCATGTTTCTCGATTGGCACCTCTCCATTGCTCATAGCATGCATGGTTCACATAGAGATTGCCACACCAGTCCCCATTTTTTAAAACTCAGTCTGTGATGTGTAGACGGTGGAATTGTAGGCCTACCGTCTTTCACCCATATGAAGGACAATAGCCTTTCTGTGCAAACCTTGATGTGGTGCACTTATATCTGCCTACAAAGGGAGGGGCCACCGTTTCCTAAACACTGTTCGAGCTTCGCTTCTACAGTAATCAAACATTCACGTCCACAACACTGTGTACTTGGAGACTCTTGGAACACAGTGTCAGCTGCTGTGTGACAGGGAGGAGGAGTAAGTGAGTAGTGTGGGGTACACAATCTGCACAGGTGCAGAGCACAGGATGTAGAGGCTGCTGCTGGTGCTGTGGACCAGGCAGACTTCTATAGACTGATAGTCCTGTAGTGGGCTGCCTTTGAGATCTGGATGCTACTTGTAAGGTCATCCTTCCCTTACACATATTATACAGACCCCTAAGCCATGCCAGTACAGGGGTGGGAGCCAGATTGTGGAAGTCAGCCTGGTCCCCAGCACCAGCAGCATCCTTCTAGGCCCTCTGGTGGTTGCCTGTGGAGATTGTAGAGCAGATGGTACTCCTTCATTCTTCATCCGTATTTGTGACCCAGCAGCTGACAGTGTGTAGCCACACTCAGCAAGCACACATCATATTAGGTTTACTGTGTAAGGTACAAATGTATCTGGTCACATACCCTTGCACTCCTGACAGGAATAAGGGGGCAGAAAATAAACTGTTGTGTCATGATGACTCCCAGTTTGGCTTTACACCACCCAACTGTGCATGCACAGTTGGGTGGTGTTGCCTATGAAGGGACAGAGCAGGTGACATGAAGGTGCATGTAAGCAGGAGTTACCAAACGGTATGGTATGTGAAGAAAGCAACAAGAGGCAATAGTGAAGGTCCCCAGTAATGACCTTCTTTACCTCTGGCTGTTTTCCTTACCAGCATACACACAGCTTTCATTGATATGTCATTGCCCATATGATCTTGCATGCTCAATAATTGCAAAACTGGAATGAGGCATGCTATTCTAGCATGCAAGCTCATGTGGAAAGCAAACCTTTAACCTTCGGTACCATAAACACTAAAACCACACAATGAAAGGACACAACCAGAAAGTTGATTTTTCCAAACAGAGAGTACTTTATTATCAAACACATGTAGTACACTATTTGAAATAAACACAATGTCTTAGGTAACCACATTCTACAAGAACAAGATAGCAAATAGCCAAAAACATTGTACATTTTGTGAACAGCACTTTTCAGTGTACGCCTGTACATTAATAGATTTAAATGGCATCATTACTTATACAGGCATTGCATCTTATCCTTTAGACACAATCTTGATTACTACTAAGAACATAGAAACAGGAATTGGCAGCCCAAAAGTATAGAAGAGCTGTAAAGTAACTGTTACATGCAGCACTACTATGTGCTGTCAAGCCAAAGGCCCCAGACAGTCCATGTTGAAAGCGTGCACTCAAAGGGGACAGCCTAAGGGCCACAGAAGCAAAATTCAAGAAAAGGGCCCAGATAGTCCATGTTGAAAGAGTGCACTCAAAGGGGACAGCCTAAGGGCTACAGCATCACAGTTCAGCATGAAGGCAGCAGCAGCAGGACTAAACAGTTTAGTATGAAGGCAGCAGAAGCAGGACTGCAGAGTTCAGTATCAACGTAGCAGGAGCGGTTCAACAGCTCCAAATGTTCTGGTGCTAACTGAGGCCAGGGGAGGCCAGCAAACATCTGATCCGCTATCCCCTGATTCATAGGCTTGGAGGCGTAAAGGGTCGTGTAATATTCTAAAAACCGGGCCGCTATGCCAGTAGAAGTTGTCTGATGCACCCCGTGCCTATCTCTAATTCCTACAATCGAGGCGCGCTGACCCCGAGGTCGAACCAGGTGCGACATAAGCCGACTTGCTCGATTGCCATATTTATACAATTGGTACCAGTAATAGCAAAGGGACTTGGAAGCCCCTTGGTGCAACAAGCTGTTTAAAGCTTCCCGTGCCCGATCTAAGAGGGCTTTAGCATCCTCGAGAAGACCCCCATATGAGCACTCTGTGCAGTTTTAAGAACTCTTGTAAGTCTTAAAATTTCAGCATTACAGCGGTGGTTTTTCTTAGCTACATAAGCAATGACCGCCCCTTGCATGACCGCCTTCCCCGCTTCCCACACCGTCGAGGGGGAAACCTCCGGGGTCGTGTTCTTCTTAACATATTCCTTCCAGCATGCCTGCAGGTACCCATGAAACTCTTTATCTAAATATAGATCTGGTCTCAGGCGCCAAGAGTGTGGAGGCCGGGCCCCCAATCCCCAGTGAAGAGCCATGGCCACCGGTGCATGATCTGATAAGGAGATAGTCCCTATAGTGACATCCTGTATTTTAGCGAAGCACTGATCTGAGATGAGTAGATAGTCTAGCCTGGAATACACCTTGTGAGGGTGAGAAAAAAAAGTGAAATTGCGCTCTTGCGGATGTAAGATCCGCCAGACATCCAGCAAGCGAAGCTCTTGACACAGGAGGTTGATACCCTCCACACCCTCCGTTCTCGAGGCGAGCTTAGGGGGCGCATTATCAAGCTGGCGGCTCGCCACAATATTAAAGTCGACGCCCAGTACCAAACTATAATCAGAAAAATCGGCCAGGAGATTAATCAGAGAGACAAAAAATCCGGGGGAGTATACGTTAGGTGCGTAAACAGCACATAAAACAATACGTTGCTGGTACAGAGTGCCCGCCACTAGAACATATCTGCCTTCCTCATCCTGGCAAATACGTTCAAGTTGGAATGGCAAATTTTTGTGAATAAGGATGGCAACTCCCCTTTGGCGCCGATTATAAGACGAGTAGTAAGCCTGTCCCACCCAATCTCTTTTTAATTTGGCGTGCTCCCCATCTCCCAAATGTGTTTCCTGTAATAGCGCCACCTGTGTTTTCATACGTTTAAACAGTGCAAATAATTTGGCCCGCTTGATTGGAGAGTGTATGCCATCCACATTCATAGTAACAATTTTAACAGGCTCCATCATTTTAGAGTAACAGTGAAATAAAAAAAAAGATAACCGGGGCCTCCCAAGCCCCTGCCCTTTTTACAAGAGATCCCTCACGGCCTCCCAGCCTAGGCCCCGAGGGGAAAGCTGCAATCCATACTCTTGTCACAAATGAAACCTTTGAATTTAATAGCCCATGGGTCATCTCCCCTTCCCGCCCCTTTCTACTATCACACATACCCACAATCACACAGCACATCCATACTCTCACCACCAATCCCGGCCCCCGTGCCCCATGGGGCTCGAGCTACCGAGCTCCATAAGCATACCACTAAGAATCCCTGTCTCCCATCTCCCGCCCCGCTCCCCACCATCCACCGCCTCTGGCCGTAGGCATCAGAGACCCCAAAAAACTGCAGTAACTAGGCAGTAGAGTCCTTCGCAGGAATCCAACGTTGAAAGAATCTGCAAAACAGAACTAATCCCGAAAGTGTGACTTCCAATTCATCTATCCAACTAGTCAGAATCCAACAGGGACAAGTACCATGCTGGGATGGAGCTACCACTCCACAGAGGCTGTCCAAAGGCATCACAGTATGAGGTGCAGTGGCCCCCGCCACCTGACAAAAAATAAGAAAAAAAAAACAGGTCCCCTCAAGCGCAATGAGCAGTGAACACACCAGTAGAAGTTCTTTAGTTGTAATCTTTTTATTGACAAAAGGAAAGTGTTGTTACAACCGTAAACAGGCAAGTACAAAAAGAACATGTCTGAGAAACATCAAACATCATAACATGATTAAGGCAGGTACAGCATGAATAGTAGGTCCAGTGGACAATATTCAACATGTGATAAGAACACAACTAAATTGCAAAGAAAGTATAGAAAGAAAAGACTAAAGAGCAGTAAGGAAGAAACAAGGAGAAAAAAGAATAAAAAAGAGGGGGGGAGGGGGGAAAGAGAGAGGAAGAAAGAAGAGAGGAAAAGAGAAAAGAGACAAGAGGGAGGGTACAGAGAGAGAGACATGAAAGCCAGATAGGCCAGAAAACAAACACAACATCCAGGTTGCTGCTTCCAAAAAGACAATGCATAACTGACACTACATTACAGTTTAGTTAGTGTAATTGTCAAGGGGTTTCCACATTAAGTCCCATTTAGCTAAGCGATTGTGTTTGATAGCCATCGCCCGTTCGTACTTACTAAAAAGGCAGACCGTGTTCCACCAAAGGGGCTCTGAGAGTAAGTCACTACGCTTCCAATTAGAGGTAATATTATGTAAGGCAACAAGTAGTAAAAAGTCTAGCAGTCTCCGATGGGGTAATGATAGATCTAAGGCAGGATGGGCACCCTTTAAGATGATCATGGCGTAGGAAATTGGTAGTGAAAGCGGGAGGAGAGATGAAATTTTTGCCCAAACATGCATCCAAAAAGTAGATAGTATGGGACAGGAAAAAAGCATGTGTTCTAGAGTGGCCTTGTCATTATTACAGGACCAGCAGCGATGGGACGGGAGAAGTTTGGCTCTATGTAATTTCCACGGGGTCCAGAGAGCTCTATGCATTATGAAGAAGGAAGTTTGGGATAGGCTGGTGGATAAGGAAACTCGGATGGAGGAGGACCAAAGGTATTTCCATGCCCTAGAGAAGGTTCAATTTGAAGGTCTGTGGACCACACTGTTGCCAAAGCTGAGGTGAGAGAGAGCGCCGCAAAGCCCCTAAGAACCTTATAAATTTTAGATGCAAGATGGCCCTTAGAGCCCTGTTCCTCAAAAAGAGAAACTAAACTGGGCACCTGACCCAACGTCAATTCTGATAAGTTAAGGGCTTTAAGCGCCTCTCGGAGTTGAAGCCAGGCGAAGAATTGAGTAGAAGGGAGGTGATATGACATCTGGAGCGAGGAGAATGAAACAATATGCCCTCCCGAGACAATGGAAGAGAGAAACCAAATCCCTCGAGATTGCCAGAAAGGCCAATGGATGGGGTGGCCATCTATTTTGATCTGAAAATTGTCCCAAATGGGAGAGAAACAAGAATTGGACCAGATAAGGTGGCCCTGGGGACAAGAGGCATCAAATTCCCGGAGCGCTCTGTGTAATGCTGTTAATATCCCACTGCGCTTTTGGCGGGGAGAGAGGATCATTCCAGGAAATGCGGAAGGAGGGGATGGGTGAATAAGGAAGAGCTCGATAGGGAGCCAGCTAGGAGTATCAATCGAGGGTATCGTGGAGCTTAATAAATGAGAACCCTGCTGAAGAACAAAAGACAAGTGGTAAGTTCGAAAATCAGGAAAATTAACTCCCCCATTAGCTTTGTCTGCTTTAAGTTTACGGAGAGCTATTCACGAGGCCTTATTGTTCCAAAGAAACGCAAGCAAGAAACGATCAATGTTACGGTAAAAATCATTAGAAAAAAAAACTGGGATCATAGACAATACAAAGGTAATCTTGGGAGCTAAAACCATCTTAATGGTGTCCAATCTACCCCACCACGTGAGATGCAATGGAGACCATTTAAGAACAGTGTCTTTCACCCGTTGAAGTGTAGTATCCTCACACCGCTGAATAGTTTCTTGGGGATCTGAGAAAAATTTGACACCGAGATACTTTAATCCCTTGTTAGCTTTTTGGATACGAAAAGAGAGATCCAGTGTGTGAGATAAGTTATTCAACGGGAGAAATTCAGTTTTGCTCCAGTTCACCTTATAACCAGAAATTGTAGAGTAATCCGCAATAAGGGTAAACAACTGGGTCAAGGATTGGTCAGGGTTAGTGAGAAAGAGCAATACATCGTCCACATATGCAGATAGTTTGTACTCGGCAGAGCCAATGTGAACTCCAGTAATAGACTTTGATTGACGAACAGCAATAAGTAAGGGTTCCAAAACCAGATCGAAGAGTAGGGGCGAAATTGGGCACCCTTGTCGGGTACCTCTGTGTAAGGGAAAAGGTGGAGAGAACTGCGAGTTGACATACAAGGAGGCCATAGGGGAAGTATAAATCAGTTTAATCCAATCAAAAAATTTAGAACCAAATCCGAATCGAGCCATTGTTTCAAAAAGGAAGGGCCATTCAATACGATCAAAAGCTTCAGCATCTAGTGAAACAGCAACAGCTGGTTCAACAGTGGGAAAAAGAGATTCTTGAATGTGGAAAAACATTCGAGTATTATTAAAAATCAGACAATGCTTAATAAAACCAGATTGGTCTGTATGGATGAGAGATCCCAATACTCTGGATAGCCGGGTAGCTAATAATTTAGTAAAAATTTTATAATCAACATTGAGGAGCGAAATGGGGCGATAGTTAGCAGGTAGAGTCGGGTCTCGACCTGGCTTTGGAATTACCACAATTCTAGCATCTGTAAAGGTGTTGGAAGCTGAAGCTGACGAAGTAAAGGAGGCGAAGAGGTCAAGCAAGTGTGGAGACAAAAGTTTCATGAACGCATGATAGAAGTCTGTGCTGAATCCATCCGGGCCCGGAGCTTTATTCAGAGAAAGAGACATTGTTGCAGACGAGATTTCCTCAAGCGTGAAGGGAGAGTCCAAGAGTTGACGCTGGTCATCAGTAAGATGAGGGATCGACAAGCCGGCAAAAAAAGAGTTAAAGTCCTCTGGAGAGGGATGAACTTCAGACTGGTATAAGTGTGCGTAAAAATCACTAAAAGATTGGAGTATGTCCTTGTCAAGCGTAGAGGTGACTCCATGTGCATTGGCCAGCTCAACAACACGTGAACGTTCAGATTTTTTCTTGAGGTACGAAGCAAGTAGCCGGCCACATTTGTTGCCTTCCGAATAGTAATGCGCCTTAGAGTGAAATAGGTGCAACTGAACCTGCGAGCTTAATAGACGATTATATTCATAACAAGCTTTTTGGAGCTGTACAAGTGTGTGTGCCATAGGTGCTGCAATGTGGAGTCGCTCTAAATCAGCAGAGCGGCATTGGAGTTGTTGAAGAGCTTGTCTTTGAAGTCGACATCTGTGGGCAGCGTAACTTATAATTTCTCCTCTAATGGTGGCTTTATACGCGTCCCATAAGAGAGCTTGAGAGGAGACAGAGCCTAGGTTATCTGAAAAATATTGTGTAGTTTTCTCAGAGACAAGTTTCAAAAAGTCCGGTTCTGAGAGCAGAGAAGCATTGAATCTCCATTGTCTATCTATCGGAATGGGAGCAACAAGTTGGAGATGGAAGAGCACAGCAGCATGATCAGATATCAAAATAGGACATATTTTGGATGATTGAATGTACTGACTTAGATTGTTAGAAACCAAGAAAAAGTCTATCCTTGAATAGGAATCATGTGGCGTTGAGTAAAAAGTAAAGTCTTTTGCGGTAGGGTGTTGTAAACGCCATGGATCAAGAAGGCCCATTTGGGACATGAGGTGGTTCAAAGTCTTAGTCGCCTTTGAGGTGGTGTAACGTACCTCTGTTTTTTTATCAAGAAGGGGATCCAGTGGTTGGTTAAAGTCTCCACCGATGATTACCATAGAAGGAGGCAACGTGAGTAGTCTGGCAAATAATTCCTGAAAAAAGATAGAATCATCTGCATTTGGCGCATATACATTGAGAATGGTATAGGATCCCCCTTGGAAAGTGAACTGAATAAAATTCCAACGACCCTCAGGATCCATAACGTGAGACGATATAGAAATATCCAAGCGCTTATGAACTAATATAGCTGTACCACGTTTCTTCTTATGCGCTGGGCTAAAGTAAACTTGGCCAACCCATTGCTGTTTGAGCTTAAGGGATTCCGTAGCTGTTAAATGAGTCTCTTGAACGAGAGCAATATCAGACTGTAATGTTTGGAGGTAGGTTAGTATTTTTTTCCGTTTGATGGGATGCGTAAACCCATTGACATTAAGCGAAACCAACTGAATGGAGCTTATGGAGGACGCCATTGATGAAGAAACAATACCAGGTGCAGGAACATAAACAGCTCATTGTCGAATGGAGGCAGTTCCGTTAGAAAATTAGTAGAGTGCCATGGATGTTGAGTAGAGAAGGAGACAAAAATGGCAGATAGAATAGGAAGGAGAAAAAATAATTGTGTCCTGGCGCTAACATCAGCAGCCGTTGTTGAGAAGAGAAAATGCAATCGAAGACAGCTGGCAAACACCAAACTTAAGTGTTCGCCGCCCATAGGGAGTGATGGGCCTCAAGGGGGGCCAGAGACCGCCAGAGAGCGTCCGGGAGACCAGAAAAAAAAATTCTCCATTCGGGAAATAGCAGACAATCTTGAAAAACCTGGATGCCAGGCGGAAGATATCAGGTGATGATTCCAGAGGGATGGTCGAGTGTTTGAAGAAATTCTTCCAAGTCCACAGGATTGTGAAATTGCTTGGTTTGATTATGGTAAGTAACGCGCAACATAGCCGGGTAGAGAAGGCCAAACTTGGCGCCAATTGCATGAAGACGGGGACGCATAGCCAAGAAGGTCTTCCGTTTAGCCGCGGTAGTCTTCGCCAAGTCAGGCACAAACAGTAGATTGGCCCCATGAAAGTGAAGAGGCGATTTCGATTTCGCGGCTGCGAAAATCTGGAGCGCTTGTGGGTATCGGAGGAGCTTGAAAACGATGGGCCTGGGAGGGGCTGGGGCCCGAAGTGGTCGGGAGGGAACCCGATGCGCTCGTTCAATTTCCAATGGTGGAGAAAAAGTCAGATGTAAAGTATCTGGTATCAGACGGGTAATAAAGGCTATCATATCATTACCTTCTGTTCCCTCTGGAATACCCAGCAATCGGACATTATTTCTTCTATTGCGATTAGAGAGATCCTCCAAATTGCGGCGTAAACTTTCCACTTCTTTCCCCACAGAGGGGAGTGACGCAGTGGTCACTAGCAGAGATGAGATTTGCGATTCAGCGTCATCCAACCGGTGGGAGAGTTGGTCAAAGCGGGAGGAAAGAGAATGTAAGTCTGTTCTAATCGCTATAGTGTTATCGACATTAGTTTGTAGCATGTCTTTCAAAACTTTGAGTTCAGCGAGAACTAAATCAGCGGACGCCATGTTTTTCACGGGTGCGGCCTTGTCGGGCGAAAGCGGATCCGTTTTAGAGCGTTTTGTACCTGATGCCGCAGCAAACGCCGCCTCGATTTTACCCGTTTTGGATGTGGACATCATGACCTATCAATGGTCCAGCCTGGGTCCCGGTAGGCTCAAAAAAAGATATCAGTTCCCTACAAAAACAAGCGGTGTCTCCCGGAGCAAAGCAATCAAGCGGCCATCTTGGTCTCCGCGCTAGAGCGCCCCCCCACACCAGTAGAAGTTCTAATAAACTGCAGCTTTTATGATTAGAGGGTTATTAGAACAGTATGCTGGTTATCAGGTCGCCAAAGGGTAGACTCCTCACTCCCCATCCAGATGAGGAAGGCTCGACACAAACCCTTCCGCCTCCTCTTTAGAGTTGAAAAAGAGGGGTTTTATTTTCATGCTGGACCCGCAGTTTTGCCGGATAGAGCAGGGCAAACTGAATGCCTCACTTGTGGAGCGCCGTACAGGCCGGAGCCATAGCTTTCCTCTGCGCTGCGGTGTTAGCCGAAAAGTCATTAAATAACAGCAATCTGTGGCCATTATAATCCATCTCCTTTTTTTGCCAATTGGACCTCAAAAGCCGAGTCTTATGATCCCAGTTGAGGATCCTGGCCATTACTGGTCTCGGCCATCCGAGCCCATCCCGCATGGGCCCCACATGGTGCACCCGTTCACATTGGAGCCGGTCCCCGGTGAGAAGGAGGCCTTCCTGCTGTGGGAGCCACTGCTCAACAAGGTCCTTTAGGTCCCCCTCCTTCACCTCTTCTGGGAGGCCAATAATTTTTAAGTTATTTCGGCGCCCTCTGTCCTCCTGCTCCTCCATTTTAGCAAGGAGCTCGCATTGCCTGCCTTGGAGGTCCGCCATATTCCTCTCCGAGGTCGCCAGACGATCCCCCAGGTCGGAAATGATACCCTCCGTGGTGTCCAGCCTTTTGGCATGGCCTTCGACCGCGGATTTTATATCTTCCATCGCAGTCTGCAGCTTATATAGCCGGCCATCCAGCGCTTCAGTCACACGTTGTGATATTTTCTGCAGGGCCTCCTCATTCACGGAAGCGAGCAGAGGCTCCCCAGATTGGGCTGCTGCGGCCATCTTGGCAGCACGCGGTCGGTGCAGTCGGCGCTCAGACTTGCTGCGGGCGCTCGACCTGCGCATCACCCGCGGACCTACTCATTCCGGTAAGCCTCAGCAGCACCTCCGGCAGCCTTTCCTCGGTCCTAGCGGCGAAAACAAATATTTTTAAAAGGGTTTATTTGCCGATTCAGGGGAGCGAGGCCACGGAGCTTTTCCCGTTCACTTCCGCCTCCTGCACGTCATCGCCGGAAGTCTCTGCTCCCCACTTCTTAACACACCACTACACCTGCTGATGGACTGTGCATGCTGCGCCATATCTTCCCTTTCACTGCCTTGGACATCTTGGCCACCCAGTGGCCAAACAGCAGGGGATAGTTCTGCAGGACCCTATGATCACCAGGTCATTCTCCTGTTTGCTGAACCTTATGGCCCTTAGACAAGCATGTGGTGTTGGATGGCTGCCTGAAGGGGGTGCTGTCCTCCCTTTCCTCACTCTCTGTCTCACTCCCCTCTTCCCTGCCTTCCCACCCTCCTGCACCTGCCTTACCAACTCCCTTCCCTTCTGCCCTCTCTATTTATCCCTACCCTGCCCTACTCCTCCCCCAGAACTCTCCTGATTAGACTCTTCTCCCTCCTGCACCCTCCTATCCCTTCCATGCTGCATCTCTCTACTCCTGTGCCTGACCCTACTCATACTCATACTCTGATTCCTTCCCCTGGCGCTTGTGCCTGCATCCTCCCTCTCCCTCTCTGGCCACCTCCCCCTCCTATCCTGACACTTCTTCTCTCCTCTCTCCCCATGCCTCTCATGCTCCATCCTCTCCACAACCTCCAAGCACATCTCCTGCACACATACCTCCTCATCACACACATACACACACACACACACACACACACACTCACTCACACACTCCTCCTTAGCACGTGTGCGCACACACACACACACACACACACACACACATTCTCACCACCTCCACTCCTCAACATCTCTCTACCCCTCCTCACCACTTCCATTCCACCTCACCACCTTCACACTAAAAAACAAAAACTTGCACTCTAACAAGGATGACAATAGACAAAGGGAAAGGGAAATAGAGGACAACAAGACAACGCAATCAGTAATCACTATAAATCTCCAAGTACCCACCAACAACACCTGCCTCCTCTAACCAAACTCCTGACATACCCTCAAAGAGGCACATGCAGGAAGGCAGTAATTATAGTGGACCAAAAAATAACGCACTGCGCGATGATGCAATGCGGCACACAAAGCTGCAATGCCATGTGCGTTATTTAGCTATGCAATGCGGCAGGTCACCAATTAGAATAGACACGCCCCTTTTTTATCGTGTGCGTTATTCACATGATAAACATAGCAAAATGATGAATCTAGGCCTTAGACTGTAATCCCTCTGAGGATAGGGAAATACCTACAGTACCTGAATGTAATCTGATTTGAAGTGCTGAAAAACTGAATATATAAATAAAAAAAACAACACCCATTCAGTGTGTCTAGTCTGATACATAGGAACTCACATCCATTCAGCTTGTATACTGAGACAACATCCACTGTAAAGACTTTCTCCCTTATGTACTGAAGGTCTATCTTCCTCCAGCTGGAGAATCCAAACCATTGTGTTTTGGGTCTTTGAGAGGGCTTGGCTCCTTGACTGAGACCCCTTCTTTCATAGTAGAGCCTAAAAAATACATTTGCACATGTTGAAGACTCAGTGTATCCAAATTTATCTCAAGCATATTTATTATGGATATCCTGAAAACCCGACTGTTCTTGGGGTCACCAAGACAGGTTTGAGAAGCCCTACTCTAGCAATTCACTGTTAGGATGCATCTCAACTACATACTGAGTCTGCTGATTCTACTATGCAGTTATAAAAAGCTTGTATCAGTTCACTTTGGTTCAGATTGAGCCTGGAAACATCTCATCGCAAGATTCAGTAATGATTTAAGATTATACTGATGGGCTGACTACAAAACAGGAACTTCCCTTGGCATCTTTCATTTGATTAGACCGAGGAGATGCAGCAAAAGAAGATTATGTCTTGGCAAAGAAAGAGTGCTTTATTCACAGGATGCATGTGTAGATTTTACTTCCTCTTCCTCCTACACTGATAAGCATTTATAGAGTTTTATAGTTGTGGTTTGAGAATACTACCCATTGCCATTGAATCCTATGGAATAGCGCTGTTCTGATATTTTTGAGCATATTTAAATAAGGCAATGCAGTGATGGCAAGTGTCTTTGGCTTGCCCTTAGTGTGTGCTGACATCATGGCAGTTATGTGCTCATTGCACGTCCTCCATTCAGTTCCAAATAATGGTGACATCAAGGGTGGGAGGTTGCATATTGGAAAAAGGATAATGAGTCATGTATATGTGATGAAGCTGATATTGAATTACATGATTCTACATGGGAAACAATCTAAAAAGGCACATAAAGGGTGTTCATACAATTTTTCCAAGAAACATAAGGCTTCTAAGACAGGTGTGGGATATGGTCATTTTTATATCAACAAATCATTTTTTAAGGTAAATTTTCTGTCCTAAATTTGGTGAAACAAACCCTTGGAGATGAGTCATTTTGCTAAGTTTGTTGATACTCTTTTCCTGGCCATTTAGCACACTGTTCTCAGTTTCTTTCTGTGCATTTAATTATACTGAAGGTCAGAAAAAGTAAATTTTGGAAAACGTAATGCCTTCAGATCATGCAAGCAGAAACTAAAAATGACTCAGCATCTGGCAGTGGCTTCTGCTGGGATATAAAGTAGGTGGTGTAGGAGGCAGTATTGTCATTGCTAGGGCTGGAAAAAAAATAGAAAATCCTAGGCACCAGCAGCAGGGAACAGATCTACTGGTATTGCAAACAACAAGGTGCAGCTTCTGAAGGTAGAAGAGAGTCTGCCGTGCAGCAGAGAGCATCAGTGTGAAGAGCCATTGTTTCTTCCTGTAGGGACCACAGTGGTGCAGTGGAAGCAGCGCTTTCAGGCCATGGCGAAGGCTGGTGCTGGCAGGCTGTAGTGAGGGCTGCAGCTAGTGGGAGTGGTACCAGTGGGTTTTGGTGAAGGCTAGGGGCCACAGGTAGGGGGCCAGAGCTTGGGGTGGTCCAACTAGGCACAAGAAGAAAAGGAGGGTGGATTGGAGCTGTAACAGAAAGAGGGGAGTTATGAGGGAGCCAGAGAGGGAGGGAAGGAGACAAGGTAAGAAGGTTGCTTAGAAATGGATGGATGGGGATGTAGATGGCTCCAGAATGGAGGCAGAGAGGGTGTGGTGAAAAGGAGATGTAAAGCTGCAGAGGGAAGGAGGGAGTGGAAATGAGAAGGTTGCATAGAATGAATGTGTTGGGGGTGTGAGGAAATTAGACTTGTAGAGAGAGGAAAGAAATAAGGAGGTGGGTTTTATTTATTTATATTCCGCAACATTCAACTTTTGCTGTCCAAAGCAGATTACATTCAGGTACAATAGGTATTTCCCTATTCCCAAAAGGGGTTGATTTGGTGAAGGATAGCAGAAATAAAGAGTGCTAGTGCAAATCCCATGGGTAAATAAATGTATGCACAGTTTTTGTCTCAATGCAAACACTTTGAAAATTTCCCCCTACGGTACAAAATCATTCAGAAATTTGTAATACATGAAGAAAATATGTGCTAAATTCCCTTTTCCTCATGTTCTCCCTTACGATTTTGTATTATTTTTGTAAGATTTTGATCCTAATTGTACCATCCCTTCATCACCATTTTGATCCTTCATGGCCAATCTAAAATCATTGACCTGTCTTCTCTAATAGTTGGTGTGGCAGACTTTTTTTTTTCTTTTTGCGCATTTGGATATAATGGAGATGTGCTAATATGGTGTTTCTCACAGTCATGAAGACCACCACTGAAAGAACCTGCATCTTGTGAATGAATGCAGTGTGAAGAAAATATTCTAGAGCCATCTTAATCCGTGGCAAGGGGTCAAAGATGAGAACTTGCCAAAGTTTGTCTGCACTCATACTTTTCCACCAACCATGCTGCACTGCAGAGTCAACTTTGAAAGCAATGATCCAATGCACATCTTCCAAGTGGCACTACAAAGATGTGCACTGAACACAATACATGGCAAGTCAACCATCACATGCTCAGTTCTTCCCAAAAATCATACATTCAACCAGGGGCGGCTCAAGGCAATCTGCTGCCTGAGACGAGGGATGAAATGGCACCCCCTCCCCCATGGTGAAATCACCAAGAAGGCTAGGGCAGGGGGGAGGATCCCCCTTGGAGTCTGGACCTTTTGGTGACTTGTAATGCTGGCAAAGGGTGGGAGCAGGAGTAGTGGCCGCTGAATATCTGGCTATGTTTAGATATACACCAAAATTTACAAAAATACAAAACATGTACAAATGTTATTACAGCAACTTCATAGAGAAATGAAGCAGCACCTATATATAAACAACCAAAGCACAGGAATACATTTTGTTCAACATATAAACATGAATAAACTTCCCATTTATACTTCATTCATACTTTAAAAATGGAGATATATAGACAATATCCCAATATCTAAAATACTGTCCACATTTTATTGCTATCAGTTTTTATCTATCAGTACATCAGAAATTCTTCTCAAAGGTAATGATGCATATATTTATTTATTTATTTGTTGAGTTTTATATACCGTCATTCAGTAGAGCCATCATAACGGTTTACAAAAATATACATTTTTCTTAGCAGTTGTGTAACAGAAAAAACAATGTGAACATTATACATTTTCTTGGCAGTTGTGCAACAATAAAAAACAATTTGAACACTATCAGAAATAAGCATATCAAGTCCAGAGAGCATTATTAGGTTGGAAGAGGAGGGTATGCAGTTCAGGGTGAAAAGAATGTATTAAGAGGTTTATAACTGAGAGTTCAGTTGAGAGTTGGAATGATCAGATGTCTGAGGGTCAGTGTAGAATTTGCGGAACATTAGTGTTTTAGGTCCTTTTTGAATATTCAAAAAAACATCATATAATTGATTCACAAAACCTCCCAAATTTGAAAAATGCCTTCCAAACAATCTTGTTCCGTTGTAAAGAATCTTCCCCTGTTAAAAGTACATATGATTCCTTCAAAAGACTTCTCGAATCTGAAAGATGTCTTCCAAAACAATCTTGTACTGGATATCTTTGAATATTGGGCCCTGTATTCTTTCTGGTAAAGGAACTAGAGATTCCTTACACAGTATATCACCAGCAGGTGGAAGGAACTCCTTTGATCTCTCTCAGTTTTTTAGTTTCAAAGTTCAAAACGCTCAAAATGCCTGTTATAGTAACTGTTTGTTATAGTTACTGTTTTATGTTGTTTCCAATGATCAATATGCCTGTTATAGTTTACTGTATTACATTGTTATAACTGTAAACCGGAGTGAGGGACTGCTCCAAAGTTCGGTATATAAAAACACACAAATAAAATAATTAAAATAAATAATTAAAAAGATTTATGGCATTCTAAGTGTCTGGTTAGTAAACCTTAAATGCTTTGGGACTTGAATGTAGTCCTAACTCAACTAATGAAACCTCTCTTTGAGCCTCTGAAATTTATGGACTTGAAGTTTCTCACCTAGAAAGTATTGTTTCTTGATGCTATCCTTTCAGCACAAAGAGAAACTGAATTACAGACTCTAGTTTCATATTCATCATACCTGCAATTTTTCACAATAGAGTTGTTCTATGAACTCATCACAAGTGCCTTCCTAAAGTGGTGTCTGCATTCCATATCAATCAGGCTATTGTGCTGTCAACCTTTTTTTCAAGACTACATGCACCCAAAGATGAATGAGCTCTTCCCTCCTTGGACTGTAAAAGAGCCCAGGCATATTATCTGCAGGGGACTCATCCTCACCATCAAACTTCTGAACTGTTCATGTCCTTTGAAGGGCAGTTGCCAAACAAACTTTGTCTAATTGGCTAGCAGACTGTATTGCATACTGTAATGTGCTGTCAGACTCTGTTAAAGTTCATCAAGTGAGAGCAATGGCAACTTTGGTGGCTCATCTCAGGACCACTTATTTATTTATTTATTTAAAGTTTTTCTATACCGGCATTCGCGATAAATATCGCATCATGCCGGTTTACATTTAACAAGTGGATAGGGAACAAAAAGGTAAAAAATAACATTGATCCTAATAATAGTAATAAATAATGATAACAGTAATGAACAGCCACTTCCATTGATGGCAGATGCAAAGTTGTTACTTGGTTGCCAATTCAAACCTTTACTTTTCATTATTGTTGAGACAAAAGCCTTGAAGTGACAGTAACTTTAGACAAGCAGTTCTGCACAGACTGTTCACCCAATAGTCTACTCTCCACTGGTGTGGACCAGGTTGTCTTTATTTTATTTATTTAAAAAATGTGTTACCTGCACAGTTTGGGGAAAGTTACATAAAACACAATCATAATCAATAAAAAGTGAAAATAGACAAACTACAAACAACCTTCATCCTGATGAAAAGTTAAATCCTGCTGTTGAATAAGGGATGAGAGTGAGAGAGAAAGAGAGAGAGAACATATTAGTCAACTATTTATATCACTAGTAAGTCGAGGTGAGAGAAAAAAAAAGTGTGAAAGCTTGCTGGGCAGACTGGATGGGCCGTTTGGTCTTCTTCTGCTGTCATTTCTATGTTTCTATGTGAGGTTTTATTGGTGGTCTAGGGTTTGGGGGGCAGTTTTACATGCACAATCAGAGGTGTAAATAGCACAGTACACATCAGTGAAGATTTGATGTGATTTGGCGTGAGGAAACATACACAAAGATGAGATTTGTACGTACTCTTGACCTAGTTTGATGCACTCTCTACCTAGGTGCTATCAAGCTAAGGAGAGAGTACATTGTAGAAATCTCATTTTTGACTACCTTTCCTCATTCCAAATCACATCAAATATTCACTGATGTGACCTGTGCTATTCGTACATCTGACTGTGCATATAAAACTGCACCCCAAACCCTAGACCACCACTAAAACCTCACCTTGAGTTATTAGTTGACTACTATGACCTCCTTATAAAGAGTTTCCCTCCCTCTCTCTCACCCCACTTCTCAGCTTCTATGATAAATTTAATACACATTATAGTAAAACACCTATGCAATGCACTAAAATAGCACATGCTATAATAACTCAAAAATTACACTAAATGGGCACCTTTTTATCATAGGCATTATTCATGGAAAATTTATAGCAAAATGATAAATCTAGGCCTTAGCCAGATAAACTTATCCAGTTAATTTTAGAGGTATATTCAATTAGAGATGTGAATCGGTTCCGGAATCGGGTCCGGTTTCGGCATCGTGGACCCACGGGAAATCTTAGTTTCCTGTGGTCCAGATATTTTTTTTTTTCGGCTGTCCCGAGCCGAAAAAAAAAACACCCCGACCCTTTAAATCAAATTATTTAGAAGCCCCCACCCTCCCAACTCTCCCCCCAAACTTTCCTAAAGTACCTGGTGGTCCAGCGGGGGGTCCCGGGAACGATCTCCTGCTCTCGGGCCATCGGCTGCCAGTAAACAAAATGGCGCCGATGGCCCTTTGCCCTTACCATGTGACAGGGGCTATCGGTGCCATTGGACGGCCCCTGTCACATGGTAGGAGCAATGGATGGCCCGTGCCATTTTTTAATTTGGCGCCGGACGTCCATTGCTCCTACCATGTGACAGGGGCTAGCCAATGGCACCGATAGCCCCTGTCACATGGTAAGGGCAAAGGGCCATTGGCGCCATTTTGATTAGTGGCAGCCGACTGCTCGAGAGCAGGAGATTGCTCCCGGGACCCCCACTAGACCACCAGGTACTTTAGGAAAGTTTGGGGGGGTCAGGAGGGTGGGGGATTCTAAATAATTTGATTTAAAGGGTTGGGGTGGGTTTGGGTTTTTTTTTTCTGTGTGCCCTTTCTTCCCCCCCTCCCCAAAATGATAAGAAAACCACATGAAAATTTTGTGGGATTTTCCTATTGCTTTCGGGGACCCCCTGATACTTGACGGATTAGAAAATATCGTACAAGATTTTCATCCATCAGAAAAATGAATCACATCCCTATATTCAATAGTACAGCTACACTACTGAATATAGCCAGCTATTGAAAAGTTAGCTGGATAACTGTAACCGACTAAGACAGCTCTATGACACACCCAGACTTATAGAAACATAGAAACATAGAAACATAGAAACATAGAAATGACGGCAGAAGAAGACCAAATGGCCCATCCAGTCTGCCCAGCAAGCTTCCCTCATTTCTTCTCCCATACTTATCTGTTTCTCTTAGCTCTTGGTTCTAATTCCCTTAGCCAAGTAAAGTTATCCAACTTAGTTATCCAACTTCTCCCTGAAATGTCCCTGGAACACCCCTAAGTTATCTGGCTAAATTTTAGCTGGATAATAAGATATCTGGCTAACATTTATCCAGATAAGTGCCCAAATATTCATTTAGTTGAAAACTTCAGTTATCTGGCTACATGTCTCTGAATAAGGACCTCATGGTTCCTAAATTTGGTGCCTGTTAACACAATTGTGGTTGCATTTTGTATGACATATAGAGCCCTGATGGTATTGGTTGGTATAAAGTGAATTGCAATAGTCTAAACCAGTGAGCACCAAAAATTACAGTACTGTTCAAAAATCAGAACAATTCAAATACAGCTTAAGCTTTCACAGAAAGTGAAGCCTGTAGAATGCTACCCTCATCAAAGATTTAATCTGCACATGAAGGGATAAATCAGATTCCAACATAACTTCCAAATTCCTAATTTGGGATGATATAGAGATCATCCATTTATCAAATTGAAGACCTGGGGAAATCTCATTTGAGGAAAACCTGCTAAGAGCAATCACTTCAGAGTCATCCTCTTCTCAAATAACCAACACCAGCCAAGTATCCTTCCAAGTAGTAGTAACAGGAATAAAGAATTGAATATCATCTGCATACACACTATAGCTAGGGACCTTCATTTTCATTTTCATTTTTTTTCTAGGAATTTATCAGGGTTTATTATGTCAATAATAAAAACAGGAAAAAAAAAAGCAGTGGAAAAATATGACTCATTATTTTTCTGGGTAATTATCGGAGTTTATCTTGGTGGATAGAAGCCAGGACAATAAAACAATATTAAGCAGATTCTCCCACTCACCCACTCAGTAGCATCCCTAGCTTTACCTCTATCCCCTGCCTAGCTTGTCCCTTTCTCTCCTCACACTCCTGAAAATCTTCCTCTTCTACCCTCCCCCCCCCCCCCATTGCAACAGCATTTATCCTTACTAGTGGTGGCTCCAGGCTTCTCCTCTCTCCTTCAGCAGCATGCTTACTGAGGCTCCCACACTCTTCAGCACTGCACTTCTGCTTTTCTGCAGGGCCAGAAAGTCTCCTGGAAAGTGCCTCTGGTGGGCATGGCCTGCTTCCAAATGCTGCATTAGTGATACCAAGCACAGGCACTTTGTCTCATTGGGGCAAGGTGAAAGTGGGACTTGAAATGGCACATCAACAACCCTAGAGGGCTAGCATTTTTGATGGGGGGGGGCAGGACTTGAAACACTGCATCTGCTTTGGCCCACACTGGCTTCCAGCAGTTGCTGGAGGCCTTGAGACACTGCAACTGCAGCTCTGAATCTACTCTTTAATCAGCCCAGAGGCGTAGCCACGGGTGGGCCTGGGTGGGCCATTGCCCATCCTCTTTAGGCTCAGGCCAATCCAACTGGAAGAGGTCTGTTGGAGTAATGCCATCATGGGATCCCATCCCCGTGATGGTGAAGAGGAGCCCTCGGAAGTTGCAAGGACGCTGCAGGATCCCATCCCTGTGATGGCGAAGGGGAGGCATAGAGCTGCAGTGCTGTCATGGGATCCCTTCCCATTCTCGCAGCAGCGGAAGTAAGACTTTGGCAGAGCTAATGAAAAGGCCCTGTGTGTGTATGTGTGAGTGTGAGAATGGGAGCTTGAATGTGTATAAGTGGGTGAGAGTGGGAGCTTGAATGTCTGTATGTGGGTAAGAATGGGAGCTTGAATGTGTGTAAGTGGATGAGATGGGAGCTTGAATGTGTATAAGTGGGTGAGAATGGGAGTTTGAATGTGTGTATGTGGATGAGAATGGGAGCCTGAATGTGTGTAAGTGGGTGAGAATGGGAGCTTGAATGTGTGTATTTGGGTGAAAATGGGAGCTTGAATGTGTGTGTATGGGTGAGAATGGGAGCTTGAATGTGTGTATATGGGTGAGAATGGGTGCTTGAATGTGTGTATGGGGATGAGAATGGGAACCTGAATGTATGTATGTGGGTGAGAATGGGAGCCAGAGTGAGTGTCTTTGTGTATATAAGAATGGGAGCCTGGGTGTGCGTTTGTGTGTGCATAAGAATGGGTTCCTGGGAGGGGGTGTGAGAGAGTGAGACATTGTGTGTGTGTGTGTGTGTGTGTATGATAGAGCATGTAGCGTGAGAGCTTGTGTGTGTGTGTTTAGAGAATATGAGCTTGTGAGGGAGGTGAGAGCATATGAGAGTGAGAGGTTGCTTGAGTGAAGGAGTCTGTGAGAGAAAGCATGTGTGTGTGAGGGAGGAAGGGAAGAAGACAGTAGGAGAAGAGAGACACTAAAAAGGAATTCAGAAATGAGAAACTGATTAGAAAAATAAAAAGATCAGACAATAAAATATTTAAAAAATTGAGATTTTAGCAATTAGAATATGCCATCTTTGGGAATGGTATTTCTTATATTTTTGTATTTTGCTCTTTCTTCAGTATTCCACTGTTCAGAGTCTAGTTTCTCAGGCTTTCTATTTCAATTTTATTTTTGTTTTTGTGTTTCTGTTTCTAATTTGCAGCCTTTTATTTCTGTATTAGGTAAGGGCTGATCTCTGTTTTGCCTGTGTGTGTGAGACTGAAGTACAGTATTTCTGCTAGCGTGTAGTTTCTCTGTAACAATGTCTCTTTCTTTGCAGGAGTTTGTGCTACTTCACAAAATAGCAGTGGATGGATATAGTTTACTGAGGTGACACCAGAATTTGAATAATTGTTTTTCATGTTGGTTGTAATTAGGGATGTGAATCGGGTTTCGGACGATTGAAAATATTGGACGATATTTTCAAAATCGTCAGAAATCGGGGGCTTCCCCAAAATGATAGGAAAACCCCACGATATTGATCGTGGGGGTTCTCTTATCGTTTTGGGGGAGGGTGGGAAAAACGGCACACAAAAATAACCCCTAAACCCACCTTGACCCTTTAAAACTAATCCCTTAGCTTCCCCCACCCTCCCGACCCCCCCAAAAACTTTTTACAGGTAGCTGTGGTCCAGTGGGGGGCCCTGGAGCGATCTCCCGCTCCCGGGCAGTCGGCTGCCACTAATCAAAATGGCGCCGATGGCCCTTTGCCCTTACCATGTGACAGGGTATCCGTACCATTGGCCGGACCCTGTCACATGGTAGGAGCACTGGATGGCCGGCGCCATCTTGTGCTCCTACCATGTGACAGGGGCTGACCAATGGCACCGGTAGCCATTGCACATCTGATGGAAATAGGCATCTCAGGCTCTGCACTCCTCTGGTTCAAATCCTTTCTTAACAACAGGCACTACAAAGTTAGAAAAACGATAAAGAATCCCACCCCGTACCCACTAAACAAGGAGTACCACAGGGTTCATCACTTTCCCCTACCTTGTTTAATATCTATCTACTCCCCCTATGCCAATTACTCAAAAGCCTCAACCTTACCCACTTTATATACGCTGATGACATGCAGATCCTAATCCCCATCATGGATCCCATTTCCAACACTCTAAACTTTTGGAATAGCTGCCTTCATGCCATCAATCTCCTTCTCTCTAGTCTCAACCTGGTTCTTAATACGTCCAAAACAGAACTCTTAGTCATCTCTCCCAGCGATAACAACCCCCTCACCAGCAGCACAACTATACCAATAGTAAGCCAGGAGAGAGACCTTGGGGCCACTCTTGACTCCAGAATGAATTTCAAAAAGTTTATCAATACCACCAGAAAAGAACGCTTCTTTAAGCTACAGGTCCTAAAACAGCTAAGACCTCTCCTACACTTTCATGACTTCCGTTCAGTCCTTCAAGCCATTCTGTTCTCAAAGATTGACTACTGCAACGCACTACTACTCGGTCTCCCCGTCTCCTCTACTAAACCTCTACAGATGCTGCAAAATGCTGCAGCCAGGATCCTTACGAATTCTCACCGGAACGACCACATCACACCGATCCTAAAAATCCTACACTGGCTACCCATCCACTATAGAATACTTTTCAAAACTCTGACCATCATGCACAAAACCATCTATCAGCAATCCTCTCTCCAACTTACCATCCCTCTCGAAATCCATTCTTCCTCAAGGCCGATTAGATCCGCATACAAAGGTTCTCTCCTGGCTCCCCCCAACAAATACTCTATTCACAACTCCATTCAAAAACGAGCACTATCCACCGCTGGACCGCATCATTGGAATTCACTACCCCCGGATCTACGCCAGGAACAATGCCATTTATCCTTCAGAAAGAAACTGAAAACCTGGCTGTTCGCTCAAGCATACTGTTGAAGGAGCCTCAACAACCAGCACTGATTCTTCTCACCTCTCCGTTATTACCCTCCGTCCCTGTTCTCCACTACCTCCCTCCCGCCCCTTTCTAGTCCCTGCCCTCCCACTGCCCCCATCGGTTGCCTCCTCTGCTCCTTCCACAAAGGAACTCTTATGCTAGACACTGCTTATTTAATTACCTGCTAAGTTCAACACCTCCATCTTAACCAAATATGTTTTGCTATCTGAGTTATTGCTCTCTTTTAAACTACTTCTTCTCTTCTAATGACCATGTTTTACACTCCCTGTTTATTGTAACTTTGTCTTTCTCTATCCGTGTTAATTGGTTTTTCCCCCAGTTTATTGTAAACCGGTACGATAAGACTCGTCTTGAGCATCGGTATATTAAAAGAAGTTAAATAAAAATAATGTTAAACTTGTGCCCACCCAAAAAATTTCTGGCTACGTCACTGAATCAGCCTACAATTGAGGTGAAAGTTGGTTTAAACTAATTGTAACTTTTGGAAAAAAATTGGGAATTTATGGGTGAAAATGAGTTTAAACAGAAAATGAAGGACCCTAACTATAGCTTATTCCTAGACCAGCAAGAAGGCTACTAATTGGAGACAGATAGAAGGCTGGGCCTTGAGGAACAGCTGTGTTTATGGGATATCTCTTTACCTGTTGGAACCTGTTGGTCAAATAGGATGCAAATTGGAGGTGGAGGTGAGAGGGAACGCTGTTTGTGGAGCATAATATTACCTGCAGTTTATTTCTTCAATTGGAGCTTCTCTAGCCCTGTTCTGAACAAGGAACGGCAGAGGGACTTCCTGGTGCTGATGTCACGGGGGCGGAGCCTCCCAGCAAATAAGAACTGACGCCCTGCAGCGAACTCAATGAGGTGGCGGTGAGAGGGAACGCTGTTTGTGGAGCATAATATTACCTGCAGTTTATTTCTTCAATTGGAGCTGCTCTAGCCCTGTTCTGAACAGGGAACGGCAGAGGGACTTCCTGGTGCTGACGTCACGGGGGCGGAGCCTCCCAGCAAATAAGAACTGACGCCCTGCAGCAAAGTCAATGAGGTGGAGGTGAGAGGGAACGCTGTTTGTGGAGCATAATATTACCTGCAGTTTATTTCTTCAATTGGAGCTGCTCTAGCCCTGTTCTGAACAGGGAACGGCAGAGGGACTTCCTGGTGCTGATGTCACGGGGGCGGAGCCTCCCAGCAAATAAGAACTGATGCCCTGCGGCGCATCGACACCGCTGGCACATCGCCGAAGCCGCACGCGCCAAAGGGGCGCATCGCTGAAGCCGCGCGCGCCAAAGGGGCGCGCGGCTTTGTCCAGTTGGATCAGCCAAGAAGTTCTTCTGAATTAAGGTAATTACCTAAAGAATTTTGAATTTGACTTCACGGGACATAGTTACTCTCTCGCTACTGCCTCCATTCATAAGGTTACTTGATTGGTTGAGTAAAGAGTTTGAAGGTTCGGCACCGAGGAATCATAGTTGATTTCAATAATACTTAATGCCACACACAAAATGGAAGGCTAAGGTTAGGGAGATGATTATATCTTCCCCTAAACCTGGTACTTCACAGCCTCGGATACCCGCCTTCTTCTCTCCCGCAACAGGTATAGAACCGGTGATACAGGTCGCTGGAGGAGGCATTGAGCAGCTGTCTCCCTCCCTGACTGAAACATCACTCAGTCCCGGTGCTCCAAGTACTCCTCCTCCACCTATGCAAACTACCTCTGAATTATTACCCCAGTATGATTCCCAAGAGATGGGAGAAGGAACTTCAGCCACAGGGGGGGAAAGCTGAATTAAGAAATCCCGAGGGTATTATATTGCCTATTAATAAACCCGCTGAAATTACTATGGACACACTATGGGACGCAATAAAAGCTTTGGAGGTAGCAGTGGTTAACCTTACTAAAATAACAACAGATTCCAATCATCGATTTGAAAATTTGGAAAGATCTATGCAAAATATGGATATTAAAACTCAACAAGTTGATAAGAGACTTGGTAACCTAGAAGTCTGGCAACAGAAATTCGCACGAGCAGAGATAATATATGATAGGAAACTAGAGATTTTGGAGAATACCTTTAAGTATTTAAATTTAAGGATATTAAATTTCCCAAAACTCGATGTAGTATCACCTTATGAGATGTTCAAGGAATATCTAGTAGAAATTTTGAGGATTCCCTCAGCTGCCATACCCACAGTTTCCAAGATTTATTATGTAACCACTAGAGGAATATCTTCTGTAGTTAATACCGAAGCCCAAGAAACCTTGAATCTAACAGAGATACTAGAATCAAATGTTGACACACCAATTACGAATAGATCAGTTTTACATGTTTTGTTTTCTTTTGCCATGGATAGAGATTTTATCTTTAGATCTTATATGAAAAATAGATTACTTCTCTTCCATGGAAGTAGAATCTGGATCTATCCGGATTTGTCAAAACAAACTCAAGATAAGAGGAAAAGGTTTCTTGGACTTAGAGCAGAGGTTGAAGCAAAAGGTGGGAAAATGCTTTTGAAGTTTCCATGTAAGTGTGAAATAATATTACAACAGAAAAAGTTTATCTTTTTTGAAGTTTCACAGCTCAGGGTTTTTCTAGATTCACATCCCCAAGGAAGTGTGACTGAAGTACTTGAAGCGAAATAAGAAAATATCTGTATAACTCAGTTTCAGTTGTATATGATTCCTCTGTTATTGCTCTATTACATATAACCTTATGAGATTACTTTATTACTGTTTAATATGAGTACTTGAAAATTGTCTTTAAATTCAGAAGTAATGTTATGATTGACTATTTGGTTCCTTTTTTCGTTGTACTCATTTTTTGTTTAAATTTATGAATGTACATTACAGAAATGCATAAATAAAAAATTTAAAAAAAACCAAATAGGATACAAATTAGTTTAATTCCATATCAGATAGTCCAATTAGACTCAGGTGTAATAATAAAATCTAGTGGTTAAGTGTGTCAAAGGCTGCAGATAAGGCTGGAAGCACCAATAAGTAATTGTGCTACTCTCAAAGCCTCACCTAAGCACATCTAGAGTAGACAGTAACAAAATGTCAGTACTGCAAGTTTATGGAATCCAAACTGGTACTGGTCTAGATTAGCTTATATCTCTAAAAGTTTATTCAGCTGTTTCAAAACAATTCCCACAATAATTTTTGCAGGAAACAGCAATGATGAAATCAGGCAGTAATTTTCAGGATCCGTCAGATCTAGTCTTTTTTTTTTTTTTTTTTAAATAAGCTGAACAGATGCACTTTTCAGGGAAGATGGTAAACAACCTTTAGACACAGATGTTTTAATGACTGGCAACTGAATCACAGATGTCATCACTAAACACTATGGTATAGGGATTCAAGGAGCAGGTAGAGGATTTAGAGGAAGAAATAGCCTGAATAATATACTCTTTAAACACCAATGAAAACTCATCCCATGTCACTCCATAACCTTGTCATGAATTTTCAGGTGGGGTGACCTCAAGGGGAAATCACATGCATATAGTTAAGATCTTATTATGTAAAAATCTGCAAATCTCTCAGGTATCAACTCTGGAGGAACAGATTTATCTCTATTTATAGAATGAGTGATATATGTTCACTTGGTTGACTGGCTGCATGCTGAATCCTTACTGTAAAATAGCCTCTCTTGGCTTTATCAAGCAACAATTTGTATTTCTCAAACTGACACATGGATGATCTATTTGGGTCTCATAGGTGGTTTATATATGTTTTAAATAAATAAAATAAGGAGCTATTGCCCTTGCTATAACTCCTTTTAGTTTAGCCCACTGTTTTTACACTTCATCCATCTCCTACTCTGCTACTTAGGGCTGATGCAACTGGGAATGAAAACTGGGTGTTTGCATGGGGTGGCAACACCCAGGGGTGTCACCAGTGCAGCAGTAACGGCTGTTGAAGGAATACAGCACATGGCAGCAGAACATCCCCTTCTACCCCTCCCTCTGAGCAGCTGGCAGGAGGAGCATCACAGTGAAGATGCAGTTCTGATGATCATCCCCCGAGCCCACGGGGAACCATTCTCATGGTCTGAGCCAAGTAATTGGTTCATAAGGCAAGACTGGCCCTGCATGACATAGGAAGCTGATGCTGCATTAAGTGCTGTTCCTTCTGCTGGCCACATGGGCTCAGGAGCAAACAAGGCAGACCAGAACCAGAACTCGAAGAACTATGGAAGGCCTCCTCTCCCCCAAGAAACCACAGAAGGGCCTCTCTCCAGGTCTTAGCTGGAAGATCCCTGGGAAGGCCTTCCTTTTCATCTGGCCTACCCCCACCCACTCCAGAGAGATGTGGTAAAGCCTTCCTCCTGCTCGACTCCACCCTGAGGAGCCACAGAAGGGTTTATCTGGTGCAGGCAGTGGCAGCACAGAGGAAAGAAGAGTTGGTAAGACTTTGACTGGGGCCCTGATCAAGGCATTTGGAGGGGTGGGGCAGCAGTGTATGGGAGCCTAAGAAGAAGGGGTTAGATAAAGGTCTTTGGGAAGAAAGGGAGTGTTCACCAATGAATGAGGGTCCAGGAAAGGTGGTAGAGAAAGAGGGCTGGGAATCAGGGAGGGAATGGCCAGACTGCACCACATTGCACTGGGGATCCTGGGTCGGGGGAAAAAGGAGCAGCCCTCTAGGGAAAGAGTTTGTGAGGAGATCCTTCTGGGACTGAGGAAGAAGAGATGTGGCCATGTGGGGTGAACATTTTTGGGAGAATATAGAAGATTAAATCAGAGGAAGAAGCCAAGAGAGAGGAGAGGGTACCAGGGATGGAGGGGCAAGAATGGATTAGGAGAGCTGCTGGGGCACTGAGGGAGAGAGTACCTTGGGTAGAGAGAAGGGTGAAGGAGGAGGGTCCGAAGAGTGGTGGTGATAAAGAGTAGGGAGGATGGGGGAAGAGGACCAGCATGGCCTGTGTGTCCCAATAGATGAACTAGGCAGTTGCCTAGGGGGGACAGCAAAGAGCAGGGGGACTTCCAGCAGAGCCTATTCCATTCACAGCCGAGAGGAGTAGAGTCTCGGCGGACCGTGAGCAGCATCCATCCTGGTCAAGAAATGCAGAGTCTTGGTGAGCCACGAGTGGCACCTCTGTGTGTGTGTGTGTGAATGAGAGGGATTGTGTATGTACAAGAGAACAATGGTGTTAGTGGGAGACAGGGTGGGAATCTGTATAAGGGTGCATGTGTGAATGAGACAAGGAACCTAAGTGTATGTAAGAGAGGGGGGGCCTGTGTGAGTGAATGAGGTTGGGGCCAGAGCCCATGCCTGGACCGGAGCAGGGAGGCACAAAGCAGAAAATTCACCTAGGGCGTTTACTGCCCTTGTACCAGCTCTGAGGTCCAAGGATGGTGGGAAATGGAGAGAGGGGTCCCAGAAAGGAGATACGTAATCTAGGAAGATAATAAAAGAGGAAAGGGATGAGGAATGGAGGTAAACAATAGAGGTATGAGGAAAGGAAACCAAACAAGAAGAAGAAAAAAGAATAGGAAGAGAGAGAAGAGCTAGAGAAAGACAGAAGAGAAAAGTACTAAAACGGGGGGGGGGGGGGGGGGGACGGGGACAACTCCGGTCCTCAAGCACCTCCATTATATACAGATCTATCTCATGTATATTCATTGTAGATATCCCAAAAACCAGGCCTATTTGTGAGGCTTGAGACTAGAGATGTCCACCCCTGTATTACAATATCAACTTTGAAGGGAAGAAACAAAGAAAAAAGGCCACCAGAGAGAGAAAAAAAAGGAACAGAGAGAAGATCAGAGAATGAGGGAAAAAAACAATGAACAGGAAAATCAAGCCAGAGGCACAAGAGGTTGGAAACTTTAATTATCTGATAGGGCTCATTAATAACTCCTGGGATCTAGTTTAGACCTGAATGAGTCTCCCACATAGACTTTACATGTTGGGAACAGCAGAATTTTGTTGATTAATGTGATTTTTTTCACTGCCAGTACAATGGGGAATACGTTTCCCAGATTCGCCCTACAAAAAAATCTGGTAGCCTTATTCTGCCACACCTGTTCAGACATTCAAAGATATTGCTGTAAACAAGAGAAGATCATGTAAGGCTCCCAGGGGAGGGGGAAGCATAAGCATGGTAATTGTTTGTACAAAGCAGCAAAACAGTAGCACGGGCCCTGCTGCCAGTGCCTTGTTAAGGTACTTTCTCATTGTACCAAAATCAGCATTTTTTAAATTCAGAATGTTTACCTTTGTATAACTCCTTCCTGTCTTGGCTGTTATAGTAAACCGTATTATCTGATGGTCAGTAAGTAATGCTAATGTGGGCATCTCCCCTAACACAGTGACTGTCTTCTCTCATGGGTTCTTTCACCATTTGTCTGAGGATTGCGCTTTGAATGGAGTTCAGGATCTATTCTACTCCTGACTGACTCTGTTGACAGGATATTCCAATTCACATCCAACACCAGCTGCCCCTTCTTTCCCACCTTTTGGATGTCTTCTGCCAAATTCCTGGACAGTTCATTCACCTCATTCAGAGATCTGTAATCCACTCAAGTGTAAATGGAAGTGCTATTGTCCCTTTACAACATAGCCCAAGTGCATCTCCCTTTCCCGAAGCTCCCTGTATTTCAGTTGCTTTAATATTATTTTGACATAGCTACTCCACCCCCTTTTCTGCCACCTGTCTTTCCTAAATAGACTATAGCCATGTATGGCTGTATTCCATTCATGGGACTCATTGAATCACGACTCCATGATGGCAATATTCAGGTTCCCCTCCACCATGATGGCTTGCAGATCAGGAATTTTATTGCTTAGTCCTCAACAGATGTGTCAAGACACATTGGTGTGTCACAAGGTCCTGGGAGGTGTGTCACAGGGCCATCAGATGGCTGCCTCCTTATCAGCCCAGGTGGGAGTTGGTTGTCTTCTCTTACATTGGGCCTGATGGGAGGCTACTCTCACTTCCTTCTCTTCTTTCTGGCCCAGTGGGAGGCTGTTTCCTCCTTCACCCAGACCAAAACGAGACATTGCCAGCTCCTGTTGTTCTGGGCCTGATGGGATGCAAACGTTATCTTCCCCACTGAGCCTGGGAGTGATGCTGCTGATCTCTTCATCCTGTGGAGGGTGGGAGAAAGGTTGGGGATGCTTGGAAGATGAAGGTGGAATGGAGAGGGAGAGTGGGGGCTGCTGAACAGGAAGGGGTGGGAAACAGGGGATCAGGGTAGCTGGGCAGGCAGGGAGATTGGATGAAGGGGTAGGGAGAGTCAAGCAGGGGAGAGAGGGAGTACAGGGAAGAGGATGTGGGGGGTCAGGAATGCTGGGCAGGTATATGAGTGTGAGCGGATGATTGAAAGGGAGTAATTGGGAAAATTGAAGATTGATGGAGGCATGGATGGGGAGTGATGGGGTGCAAGAGCCATAATATATCAGTTTTGGGAATGCCATTTCTTCTATCTTTGTACTTTGCTTAGTGTAGGAGGATATGCACTTCTGTTTCTAACTCTCCAAGTTTGCACTGCATGCAGAGTGGCTTTTTGAGGTTTCCATTCCAGTTTTTGTCTCCACATTTGTGATTTGTAGTCTTTTATTCTGTATTTGGTAAAGGTCGGATCTGTATGTGTGACTGAGGTGAGGTATTTTACTAGTAGGTAGGGATTTGTATCAATCTTCTTTGTTGTGTTTTCTCATTCTCAATAAGACATGCATTGGTGCTGCAATGCTGCCTTTTCATAGGAAGGGCTACTGCTGTTTGAATTCTTGGAATTAGTGTTGCAATGGTATGGAAGGTTTGCTACACTTGTGCTGAGTGTTTTTTACAATGCACCTGCTAGCAAGGGAGTTTGTGTTTTTGTTACTGAGATAGCACCAGAATCAGAATATCTTTTTAATATAGTGTCTTATATTTGAAATATCCTAGTTCTGATCTGCATCCATTGTTTGAGGAGGAGGAGAGGAGGCAGGGGTGGGTTCCTGTGGATGCAGAGTATATGTTTTCATTTAGCCCCGTGATGGTCAAGTGTTCAGTGTGTCACGCCTGTAAGCATTATCTGTCAGGTGTGTCCCAAAAGAGAAAAGGTTGAGACCCATTGGCTTAGACTATGAGTAATTATGTTCATGGCCTTCCATTTATTTCTTCTTGACTTCTTTATGCTCTGTATAATCTAACACCTGCACTCCTCACCTTTTCTGTTGCTCAAGAGTAGGCTAGTGAATTTCTCACATTTGTGATTTTCTCCACAATTCAGCCTAAATCCATTGGCTTCCATTCATCACCCCATCCTGTAGTTGAAATGCCTGGCAAGATTTATTTATGTAGAAGAATTTATCTGTACTCATGCAAATAATGTTCGAGGTGGAGAACACTAAAACATACAAATCTTCACATAAAAGTAAATAACAGAAACATCGATTAATGATGCTTAATGGCAAACACTGACGTTTATTGTACATTTTAAGGACGACAGTTTTAATGTACACTCCAGAGTATATTTATAACTTATAATTTATTTGTTACTTCATTCTCTGAATCTACTGTTAACTTCTTGAACTATCATTATGGTTGGCGTTACACCTGAATGTTATATTAGTAGTTTATATTTACCCCAGTTATTTATCTTCATGGACCCCAGTTACTTTTCCCCTGTTCCATGTAATGCTCTCATGCAACGTATATAACTTGTTTTAATGTAAACCGACGTGATATGTATTTGCTACATGAACGCAGGTATAGAAAAATTCAAAATAAATAAATAAATAAATCATACAATGAATAACAAAACACAGCCTATAGTGCTTTGCTCCAAAAAATACTGCCTTAATTATATACTTCTGAACTAAATGCTTTTTCAAACAGAAAGGTTTTCAAAGCCTTTTAAAAAAAATTTCAAACATGATATAGACTGAGCGCAACTGCTTGGGAAGAGAGTTCCCAAATATTGGCCTAGCCACAGAGAAAGCTTGGTCTCTTGTGACAAACAAGCCAGTTTAGGAGAGGGGACCTCCAACAGAGTTTTTTATTTGCTGATCTCAGAGAGTGTGAAGGTTTATATACTCATAGTACAGCATTAATCCATGGAGTTAAATCGTTAGGTAAGAGCCTATGGATTAATGAGGTCAGTTTAAAATGGACACACCATTGAATTAGCAATTAGTGCAAGGATGATAAAATGGGGGTGGTATAATCACACATCCTTGCACCAGTCAATATCTGAGCAGCTGATTTCTGAATAATCTGCAAGGCCCGAATGATATTGGCAGGGAAGCCCACATATACAGAATTACAATCAAGGCCAGTTAACATGAGCACCTGGAGGACTGTTTGAAAGTCTTGTGGCTCCAAAAGTTGAAGTATGCAAAATTTGTAAAAAGAAGATTTTACAGTAGATTAAGATTTAATATGTGTACACATTGAGAGACTGGCTTCAATAATTACGCTCAATTGCATGCTTTCAGGCCAGTGCAACATAGTGCACCCAGCCTAGCGCACAGCTTGCTGTGTAGTTGGATGTGTGTTTTGGACACGCTACAACAATTCCCCATGTAATAATGGGATTACCATGTCCAAAGCGTGCGTCCAAACCAGCGGGTAGATAATAGCGCTCATCACATGTAAATGCCATGTCGATGAGGTTATTAGCTATTACCCCGATTCAAAAAATGACCATGCATGTTTTTACTCCCAAAAATTAACACACGCCCTGGAGCTGGCAAGTCTTGAAGAGCCCCAAGCCTCCACAAAAAACAAGAAAATACTGCTTTTCTGTGGTTCCTCCTCCTTGATATCGTTGCAATATTAAGTAGGAGGAACCACAGAAAGCAGCATCAGGGGAAAAAAAGTCTTGACAATGGTCAGGTTAGGAAAACAGACGTTCAGAAATTGAGCATCCGCTTTCCTGACCCGCGCACAGCCAGCTCTCCTGGGCGCCTAATGACAAGGACACGCTAGGGACGCACAGTTGATCCCTAGCGCATCCTTTTTAGTGCAGCAGCTCATAACGGGAGGAGTCAAGGTCTGCGCTTGGCTCTGTCCCCTTCCTTCCCAAATGAAACATGACACATTTTTGGCTTTATAAAAGGCCACAGTTTATTCACATACCCGAGCCTGAACAATAAACATTAGGGGTGTGAATCGTGTGCTCGATCGTCTTAACGATCGATTTTGGCTGGGGGGGGTGTGGAGGGAAATCTGATCGTCATGTTTTGTTTTGTTTTTTTAAAATCGTTAAAAATCGTAAATCGGGGGAGGGTGGGAAAACCGGCACCCTAAAACAACCCTAAAACCCACCCGACCCTTTAAAACTAATCCCCCACCCTCCCGAACCCCCCCCAAAATGTTTTAAATTACCTGGGGTCCAGTGGGGGGGTCCCGGCGCAATCTCCCGCTCTCTGGCCACGGCTGCGTTAAGAGAAATGGCACCGGTGGCCCTTTGCCCTTATCATGTGACAGGGTAAAGGTAGCGTCGGTGCCATTTTGGTTCCTGGCTCCCGACGTCACGCGTGTAGGAGATCGCTCCTGGACCCCCGCTGGACCCCCAGGGACTTTTGGCCAGCTTGGGGAGGCCTCCTGACCCCCACAAGACTTGCCAAAAGTCCAGCGGGGGTCCGGGAGCGACCTCCTGCACGCGGGCCGTATTGCCAATATTCAAAATGGTGCCGGCGCTACCTTTTCCCTCACTATGTCATACGGGCGACGGTCGCCCGTATGACAACTGCACGAGACTCGTCCTCCCCCTTGTCCTTTAAAAAATCCATTTATTTACAACATTCAACTTGGACTTTAATTGTGCATTGAAAGTTCTTTTTTACTCAACGCACAATTAAACTCTGGAATTTGTTGCCAGAAGATGTGGTTAGTGCAGTTAGTATAGCGGTGTTTAAAAAAGGATTGGATAAGCTCTTGGAGGAGAAGTCCATTACCTGCTATTAAGTTCACTTAGGGGTAGATTTTTTTAAAAAGCGCGATCGCATACTTTTGTTCGCGCAGCAGGTGCAAACAAAAGTACGCAGGATTTTATAAGATACGCGCATAGCTGCGCGTATCTTATAAAATCCTGGATCGGTGAGTGCAAGGCTGCCGATTTTGGGCAGCCTGGGCGCGCCGAGCCGCGCAGCCTGCCTCCATTCCCTCCGAGGCCACTCCAAAATCGGAGCGGCCTCGGAGGGAACTTTCTTTCGCCCTCCCCTCACCTTCCCTTCCCTTCCCCTACCTAACCCACCCCCCCCCCCGGCTCTATCTAAACCCCCCCTTACCTTTGTCCCTAGATTTATGCCTGCGAGAAGCAGACGTAAATCTACGCGCGCCAGCAGACTGCTGGCACGCTGTCATCCGACCCGGGGGCTGGTCCGGAGGCCTGGACCACACCCCCGGGCCGGCGCCATGCCCCCGGTCCCGCTCCCGAAACGCCACGTCCCGCCTCCGAAACGCCGCGTCATCCGGCCCCGCCCCCGACACGCCCCCGACATGCCCCCTTCAAAAAACCCCGGGACCTACGCGCGTCCCGGGGCTCTGCGCGCGCCGGTGGCCTATGCAAAATAGGTGCGCCGGCGCGCAAGGGCCCTGCTCGCGTAAATCCGGGTGCAACCTCAAAGTACAACCAAGGTATTGAGCAACCCCTAGGCAGCACCAATCCATGAAAAAACTTCCCTTCGAAGGGAAAAAACTTTGCTTGAGGCATACTTTCTGGGTGAATCATTAATAGTCAGAACGCCATCCGGAACCTTCACTCCCAATAATGAAGTCAGTGACATACACTCCTATTGGCTATGAAAACTTCAAAATCATCCTAAAAATGTATTTGTTTTATTTGAAGTTTTCTTTGGTATCACATCTACATGGAGATAAGTGCAGGTGTCGAAAGGCGTCACACTGTCCCAAATATAAATCCACTTGCATTATTTTTTTTATTTTTTATTTTTTGCTACCTCCTTGAACTTCCCTACTAATCTATCATGTTGAATACTAGCCCCTTTCCCAGGACCCTCCTATGAATTCTAAACCCCTCCCTATACCCTTGAATAATAATGCCGCTGCCTACTTGTCCGGATAGGTCTTTAACCCCTATACCGACTCCCTAAACACAACTAGAGACTCTGCCTGCACTAGGCTCACCTCACTGCTTACCCCTCTGCGCAATTAACGCTCTGACTCTCGAAACATTTGACCGCAGGGGCGCTCCGATACAGGCTGCCCCGGCATGCCAGAACTTGCCATCTAGGAACAAAAATTGGCATTAATAAATCGCCAACGACCGTCCGCTCCACTCCCGGGTAGCTTGCCTAACTTAGGGCCTTATTTTCCAATAACGCATTAGGGGGCGTTACCAATGCAAATGAGGCTTCTTTCGTGCAGTGGGGAAACATCGTGTGCAGCGATGTTTTCGCCATTCGCGAAAACATTAGCACCGCACGCGATGATTCTTTCATCGGCGGGGGGGGGGGGGGGGGGGGGGGGGGGGGGGGGGGGGGGGGGGGGGGGGGGGGGAGAGAGAGAGAGAGAGAGAGAGAGAGAGAGAGAGAGAGAGAGAGAGAGAGAGAACCTTACTATAGTGCCTATGCCCTACATAGGTATTTTAACCCCTATAGGAGGGCCACCTACTAACTCGGGGTGGGGATTAGGTATGAGCGTCGGGGGTTGGGGGCCACTTTCGCATTCCACATGAGACCTACGGACAGAACAGTGGTCTCTAGTGCAGATTTGCTGGCTGTCGGAGTGAGGACGCTCACTCCAAGAAGTGGTTTGGGCAACGTTCTCTCTACCTAGCTTGATGGACACTCTACCTGGGCAACAACATGCTAGGTGGAGAGAATGTTGGCCAAATCTCCGCTTGGAGTGAGCGTCCTCACTCCGACGGCCAGCAAATCTGCACTAGGGACCACTGTTCAGTCCGTAGGTCTCATGTGGAATGCGAAAGTGGCCCCAACCCCCGACGCTCATACCTAATCCCCACCCCGAGTTGGTAGGTGGCCCTCCTATAGGGGTTAAAATACCTATGTAGGGCATAGGCACTATAGTAAGTCTCTCTCTCTCTCTCTCTCTCTCTCTCTCTCTCTCTCTCTCTCTCTCTCTCTCTCTCTCTCTCTCTCTCTCTCTCTCTCTCTCTCTCTCTCTCTCTCTCTCTCTCTCGTGTGGATGGCGGTAATCCTTTTCAGGCCTGTAACGCAGTCCACAACGCGAGGTTGTAGTTATCAGCCGCGCTAACACTGCGGCTGTTTCACCGCACACGATACACAGGTTCCCGCTTTACATATGCTCCGCCCCCTGAATACCAAATGACTAATTTGCAATCGCATTAACAGCTGTTAACGTGATTTGCGAATTTATCGCACGCGGTAAAGTGCTTGGAAAATGAGGCCCTTAGTTGCACTACCTGATGCGCCGCCGCATTCTACTTAGCACTTCCTCCCAAAATTCCATTACCATGCTAAGACTGTCTGACCCGGGGCCTCCCTCTCGTACTCACTATACATAGTGGACTCAGAGCTGGAATCTCTAGCCCCCTTTTTTTTTTTATACCTTTTCCTTCCTCATATGTAAATTTGCATGCTCAACTCACCTTTTATCTGTGCCATGACAATACCTTCCTGAGCCTTCCGATTCTTTGCAACTAACTTTCTTCCTTTCGTCTCACTTCTGGGCACGAGAAGGCTCTGTCTCTTCATGCTTTCTCATGCGTGATGCCTGGGAATGATCCGCTCTCTGAATCTAATGGGAACAGCAGAAAACCAGCAGAACTGCCCCTGCACTTGTCCCTGTATGTGTTGACCAACTCTTTGGACAGTAAATTAGGTGAAGCGCTCCCCGCTTGAGGCTCACTAACCCTATCACTCTTCCCCCGTCCCATATTATCATGCTCTAGAGTCGAACTTCGTACCTCACCCGCTCGCCCGTGAACAATCCATCTACTGGCCCGGCCATCTACCGCTCGCGCTACCATTATCCCCCACCCCTCCCCAATACGAAATCCTAACTGCTCCTCACTCATCCCCACACTTGAGTTACCAAATGTGTCGCTTATGCTTGCCTTCTACCAGCTGCCGCTCCCATCTGATCCACTTTTCCTTTAACAGATCTCCTACCCTTGCATCTAACCATCTTCGCTTGCCCCGCTACCCCTTTCTTCCCCATCTGCATGCCCCGCCTGTGTCCTTTAGCTGTTAGTGCACCGCGCCCTAATAGGGGAGCTATTCCTGCTTGTGAACGCTAACCTGCCTGCCCCGCACCTGTGCTAAAGCCCCCCGAGCAACCGAACTGCGTGTAGGAGACTTTCTTGTGCACCTACCGGGCAAGGGCCCTACACTGCTGACCCCTTCCACCCCAATTGTCCTGTCATGAGCTCTCCCACGCGAAAAATGAGCTGGGCGGGGGGGGGGGGAGGAGGAAACTTAAAAAATGTTTCCCCCCCCAAGATGCGCTTGATGAGTTTTTGTTTTTTTTTGAGGCCTAACGCTCATCAGGAATATAAACTGGGGGGGGGGGGGGGGGACGGGGGAATGGGCATACGCACCCAAGGCACCAGGAGATGGGGGGGGGGGGCAACATCAGCATCGATGCGAGGGAGCACTTGCCTGCTAGGACTCGCCGCAACTTCAGGCGACTAACACTGAAGAGGCAATTTTTTTTTTTTGTAATTCACCCCCAGAATGCTGGCAGCAAACCACAGGGCTGGGCGCTCTTGTCCTTGTATTTGCTGAATTTCAGTCGGGAACTGGTTGGGTACTGGGGGGGGGGGGGGGGAAGAATGTAGCTCCTCGATCCTAAGAAAATGAGGCATTGGAAAAGCTGTGCTTTTGAATAAAATTAACTAAGAAAAATTCCCTTTTTTTAAAAAAAAAACCACTGAGACTGGGCCAAAAGACGAAACCCCCACGCAGCCCGCTCCTCCATTGCTCGGGTCCATATGGCAGGCACGAGAGCAACGTCATCCATTGCTTGCCTGCCTGCTAATAGCACCACTGCGATTTGACTCGCTGGCGTCGCGCTATTGGCCCCCACCCGCACGTCATGTCTCTCCTTCCTCACCCCTTCCCCCCCTTGCGCACCTCGCCGCCGCATGCCTTTTCCTCCATTATAGCGTGCGGCGTGGGACAGGCCCGCACCGCTGCTCATTTAACATTGAATTGTGCGCCCATGAAAGGTGGATGGGCGCGCATTAGGAAATTGGGCACTCAATACGAGTGCCCATTTTCTACTCATTCATATTGCATTGGCCCCTTTGTGTAAATTTGCAATGCTGAGACCACTGAATTGAAACATAATAGGAGCATTAGTAACTAGAGAAAGTCTACATAGACTTTCATTTCTGTTTTCTCAACATTTAACAACAGTTTTTTATGAAACATCCAACTTTTGACATAATTTAAGCATAACCTGACAAGAACCAAAGTCTCTGACCAATTTTTCACTTAGGATCTGTTTCTCTTAGGCCACCATTACATTAAAGCCTGTTATATTCCTTAGACTGTATGTCTTCAGCCCTCAATATATCTTTCACAAGTTTAGATTCACCCTGATGCACAAGAAACTAGTTAACCAGCTTACGATCTCTACTGTAAACATGATGGAAGATTTAGAGACTCATCAAGCTCACTGACAAGCTACATGAGTGGGTACTAATGGTCCTAGAGATCTGTGCTAATTCAAATAAATGAGAATTTCCATGACAAAACATTTAAAAACTCATTTTGTTGAAAGCCAAACTGCTTACAATAGCAGTATTACCCTGCAGACAAGCTATCACCTCTGAAAGTTGGTGACCTCTGTACCTGTTCGTAACTGCACTAACTGGCCTCCCACGAGACACCATGCAGTCAGGTAGTATTGCTTAATTATTATCTTCAGTGGCATGCACATATTCACTAATATGTCTCCAACGTTGTCAGGAAGTCCTTTTCACATGGTCACTATGTTCCATCAGAGGGACAACATTTGCAACAACAACAAGTTAAATAAGTTTAGGAGGTGTCTTTGAAGCAGATTTATTTTTTGGAAGGGCAATTTAAACCAGCCAGTTTAAATCAGGCAAATGTGTAAAATACTTGTGTGGAGGTATCTTGGCCTTGTCTATAATTTACAGTTACTAGATAAAACATCTTATCAGACTTTAATCATAGTTACAATAGTTTGCATCAAATAAAACACAATATAGCTAAATTCTGTTCAGATCCATTTAATGTTGCTCTTAAATGATTTCTGTTTTTTTACAACATAATAGATCCTTCATCTCAAAACTGCCTTATTTGGATATTGCTAATTAATGATATATGGTTTTATTTAAGCCAGTAAGGAGGGAGGGGGCTGCCATAACAATACAAAATACCTGGATCTAAGGTAAAAACTTGGGGGCTGGCACAGTAAATGATATTATTTTGGCTTTCAATATACAAGTGTCAGTTACTCACTGCTTCAGGTTGTCATCATGTTATAATAACAAATCTAAAAAAACTTTTTTTTCACAAGTCAATGAAAATATGCAAATTTAAGAATCCAAAATTATCATTCAATCACTGAACACAAACTTAACTACAAAATACATGTAATCTTTAAAAGTTTACAAGATATCATCAATATACATCAACTACACAATGACACCAAAGAAGAGTTATTTTCTTTCACTGCCCAAATACATATGCTAAAGAAACCAACAATTGCTGTTCTTTTCTTCTGGAGCTAGGGATAGCCATCAAAACCATAATAGCTTCTATTTATTTATGTATGTATGTATGTATTTATTTATTTATTTAACATTTCTATATACCGATGTTAGTTGTGAACATCACATCGGTTTTCATTAAACAAGAAAGCAGCCGAAAAGGCTTTACAGAGAACTGAATAATTTAAATAGTTTATAATGAAGGGTTTACAGGGAACTGAATAAATTAAAACAATTTACAATGTTCTAGTTAATATGAGCTTAATTAAAGTGAAAAACACGGTATGTGGATTTTTAAAAAAATCTCTCTGTGCTTCCTACATCTTCTTCCAGGCAGTATTATGCCTTCTTTGAGAGGTTTCACTTTCTAGCTGACTAAGCACCATGGCTGACAGCGCTGTCAGTGATGTTTTTTAACTTAGTTATTATTGTATCCTCAGACTTCATCATTGTCATCTCTACTTAAATCCATGCAACCTTGTGCTTTGCCATCCCCATGGATGCCTCTCCTGCAAAAGGGCACCGGTTAGAAGAGAACCTGGTGAAAGGAACACTCTGATCATTGCAGGTTTAGTAGAAGTGGAAGATTCTAAACTGGGCACTATACTTCATTCTCAGACTCCTGTTTTCCTTCTGATCCTTTTCCTTCTGTCTATGGGCTACATGAATATACTCTCTGAAGGCCAAAAAAAAAAAAAAAGACCATGAGGGACCAACATGTCTCACAAACTGCACACAGCTCCCCCAAAACAGAGGCTCTTTGAACTCTACCAGAGATATCAGAATCAGTGGCATTGTTTCACACAGGAGTCATTCTGCTTCCTGTCTGTACTAGCACTGCGAGTACACTCAAAACTCTTGGACTAGTACTGGCTGGTTTAAATTGCCCTTCCAAAAAATAAATCTGCTTCAAAGACACCTCCTAAACTTATTTAACTTGTTGTTGTTGCAAATGTTGTCCCTCTGATGGAACATAGTGACCATGTGAAAACTCTTGGACTAGTACTTCTCATGGGCATATTGACCCATGAGATATGAATATACTCACAGGGCCGGCACAGCAGTGATACATTGAGGTTGGGAGGGAGGGGGGTTTTGACATGGCTCCTGTAAAGCACCCCCTCCTGATGTTATCTGAAGGGATGCCCCCCCCCTTCTAATGTAGCCAGCTGGCCGAAGAAAAATACCCACCACAGCACTGATCCACCTACAGATGTGGCCTTTGAGGATGAAGAAGACTGCTACCGAGGCCCTTCCTCCTTCTGACACGACCTACAGATGGAAGAAGATGGCCAGGACCATTCCCTACTCCCAGTGCAAGGCTGAAGAACCAGATACTACTTCCTCTGTTCCTTTCCCCCTTCATCTAGCCATGGCCAGGTTGTCAAGAGAGCGTCACAGTGATTAGGACTTCTAATCCACTCCTGCGGCCATCAGCCTCTCTCCCTCCTATGAGGGTCAAACAGGTGATGTGAATCACAGGGAAGGGAGAGAAGCCAGCAGTAGGAGGAGTGAGTTGGCAATTCAGAATACTAGCTCTGTTTTCCTGCTGGACAGACTCATAGGGAAAGAAGAGAACAGGAGGGGAGAAGGCAATGAAAGTGATGGAGAGAAGGGGATAGAGAGTGAGAGATTTACCCAGCTTGAAGATCCAAGGGCAAAGTAGAAACAGAGTTTGGGTTGGAGGAAGAACAGAAATGCAATAATTAGGGGGGGAGTAGCTGGGATTGGGACATTGAGTGGGGCTCAAGAATGGGGGATTCAGTAGAGACTCAGAGTTTGGGTGGGGGGGGGGGGGGGGGGAGAGAGAGAGAAAGAGAAAGTGGCACCTTGAGGGGTCTGTGGTTGGCCAGCAAACAGAGGTCAAGCTAGACTCTGGCTGGTTTCTCATAAATTTTATTAATTATAGGAGAAACAAACAGAAGCAGCTCTGCTTACTTTAGCAGTTCACTCCCCCCCCCCCCAAAAAAAAAAAAACCCACAACAGATAGCAATGCAGTTTGAAGCTCGTCAGTATGTCCTACCCTAGTCTCCTTCTCTTCCTTGGGGCTCTCTCTTCCCTTCTGGGCCGAGCTAGTTATTCCCCTTCCCTAGGGAAATGCCCCAGAACCAGGATTCCCTGTTGCTATAGGTTTTAAGGTAGATCAGGCCAGATTTTGGAGCCTGTTCTTTAAGGTGTTTTGAGGTTTTCTCTTGTATACCCCTTCTCATACCCTCTTCTTCATCTCAAATTTCTCAGGTTGAGCATTCTCCCTTACTAAGGGTATAATCCTGAGAAAACAGGTGTTCCTGTTTTCCTTCCCCATCCTATGCTGGGGCTGTCTACCCCTTTCTAGATTTCTCCTTCCCTACCCATTCTAGGAAACCAGTCAAGGATTCGTGGGGTGTTCCTTCTTTGTTGCAGTAAGATCCTCTACTTTGTCTTCTAGGTACATGGAATACCCTATGTTCCTTTGGTTTTGGGTATTTTGGAATTCTTCCATTTTAATTTTGGGCTCCCTTGAGGTGAGATCTCTGGAAATGGTTTATTACAATTGGTTAATCCAGCATTGAGCTGGACCCACAGACTCTCAAACTGAAGATAATCATATCCCAGAACAAGTGGGTAGAGGAGCTTGTGGAGCATCCCCACCTCTATACTGGCTTGCCTTGCTGTAGGTAACAGTACCACCTGGCTGGTGGGGTACTGTTGCTGATCCCCATGTATACAACCGAGTATCGCCTACGTCTTCTTATAGTTGACATATAGCCTCTGAGCTGTCTCCTTCCTAATGGGTGTTTTGTCACACCCTGAATCTACCAAAACTCATTGAGCTCATCTGGGATCACAAAGTTACTAATCCCCGTACATGGATTATCAATGTAATTGCAAGGTGTCATTAGCTTGCACTCATTTTCTTCATCCTTTGAGCCAGGGGCATTCTTTAACACTGTTCTCTTTCCGTTCAAAATGAGAACATGCCTATGGGACTTGATCCACTTTAGCTTCCACATTTGCCATAAAGAGTTTGCCATTCTCTTCTTTCACTTAAGGGTAAAAGTCCTCCTCTTGCCCATTCCCTGCACAGAGTGAGCAAACGGAAAAGATCTCTGTAGCCTTGCTGCTTGATTGTACAGGTACTTCCAGGCCTTTTTTTCTCCTTCAACTCCATGGTCATCCCTGCTTTGAACATAAGAACATAAGAACATGCCATGCTGGGTCAGACCAAGGGTCCATCAAGCCCAACATCCTGTTTCCAACAGAGGCCAAACCAGGCCACAAGAACCTGGCAATTACCCAAACACTAAGAAGATCCCATGCTACTGATGCAATTAATAGCAGTGGCTATTCCCTAAGTCAACTTGATTAATAGCAGTTAATGGACTTCTCCTCCAAGAACTTATCCAAACCTTTTTTGAACCCAGCTACACTAATTGCACTAACCACATCCTCTGGCAACAAATTCCAGAGCTTTATTGTGCGTTGAGTGAAAAAGAATTTTCTCCGATTAGTCTTAAATGTGCTACTTGCTAACTTCATGGAATGCCTCCTAATCCTATTATTCGAAAGTGTAAATAACCGAGTCACATCTACTCATTCAAGACCTCTCATGATCTTAAATACCTCTATCATATCCCCCCTCAGCTGTCTCTTCTCCAAGCTGAACAGCCCTAACCTCTTCAGCCTTTCCTCATAGGGGAGCTGTTCCATCCCCTTTATCATTTTGGTTGCCCTTGAAAATCCTCCCTTGTCAAGCGTAAGGCTAATGTAAAGGAGATTGTACCTAGTTCTCCCTTACTGAATTCACATCAGCCACAGATTGAGGGGTTCCTCATGATAACATTGACTTTTGTTCTGGGAGCAAGAGCCATTGCGGGTTGTGCTGAGGAGCGGATGCCGAGCCTGTGCCTAGAGTTTCATCTCCAGTGTTTGGTTTCCGTGTTTTCAAGTTTCACGTTCCAATGGGTTTCCTTATGACCTACAGGAGGTGCCTGCACCCATTGATGTTCCTGATATCTTTTTGCCTGGTTTTTGACCTCCCAAAGGAAGGGAGGGGACCCCTTTGAGGAGGGGATACTGTTGCACTCCTGCTCGCGGGCCTAGCCACATGCAGGCACTTACCTTCGCAGCACGGAGCCGCCGACGTTCTTCGCGGCCGGAGCCGCAGTCAGCTGCTTTCCTTCACTGCGGCAGGAGCCGCAGACTTTGGTGTGCTTCTTCTGCATGGCGGGCCCTGCCGCCGTGCTCCAATGCGGCTGGAGCCGCCTCTGACGCTCTCTCGTGGCCCGGAGGCTGCAGTCCTTGGTCTTTCCTGGCGGCTGGAGCCGCCCTCAGTCCTTCCTACAGAGCCAGGAGCCACTTCTCATGTTGGCGCCTGTTCCTCGGCCCAGCTCTGCTCTTCAGCGACGCAGCGGCAAGCATGGCCGCTGTCCAAGGTGCTGAACTTCCTGCTTCCTGTCTCCTAAGGCGTGGGCCGCACTTCCTCCTGTGATTTAAAGGGCCTGCAGCCGGATATGCCCCAGGCCCCACCTAGACTCCTCCCAGGGCATCTCCTGATCTTCAGCCCTATTTAAGGGCCCAGCTTCCAGTCCTTCGTTGCCTTCGCAAGGAGAGTCTCTTCTTGGACTTCTCGTCTTCTCTCCTGCTGGTTTTCCTGTTCTTCGTGAGATCCCTCATTATTCTTCATGTTCCTGGTCTCTTCTGGATATCCCTCATCTTGTCCCGTTGTTTTGGGGTTTTCCTGATGTTCCGTGATGTTCCTGATGTTCCTTCCTGATGCCTCATCTCTGCTTCTGCATCCAGACCCTTGGTTCCTCGTCGCCACCCCTTCTGGCGTGCCACGTCATGTCTCGTCACCTCGTGGCATGGGCCTGTCTTCTCATTTGCAGCACAAGCCTCCGGAGGGTCATCCTCGCCTGAAGCCAAGTCTCGTCTTGGTCCCGTGTCTCATGCCTGAAGCCAAGTCTTGTCTTGGTCCCCTATCCTGAATCTTGTTTCGACCCTCGGATGTTCTTGTGGCTGCTCCATCCATGCCTAAGACTCTGACTGAACCTGTTCCATTTCAGCATGGTCTACAAAATCATGAAAGGACTTGAACAAGTTAATGTAAATTGGTTATTTACTCTCTCAGATAATAGAAGGACCAGGGGCACTCCATGAAGTTAGCAAGTAACTCATTTAAAACAAATCAAAGAAAATTCTTTTTAACTCAGCGCATAGTTAAGCTCTGGAATTCATTGCCAGGGGATGTGGTTTCAGCAGTTAGTGTTACTGGGTTTAAAAAAGGTTTGGATAAGTTCCTAGAGGTTAAATCCATAAACTGCTACTACAGTAATTAATAAGCAATAGTAACTTGTGATCTATTTAATGTTTGGGTACGTGCCAGGTACATATGACTTGGATTGGCCATCGTTGGAAACAAGATACTGGGTTTGATGGACCCTTGGTCTGACCCAGTATGGCATTTCTTATGTTCTTATGTAGAGAAGGTACAGAGAAGGGAGATCAAAATAATAAAGGGGATGGAATGGTTCCCTATGAGGAAAGGCTAAAGAAATTAGGGCTGTTTAGCTTGGAGAAGAGATGGTTGAGTGAGTATATGATAGAGGTCTATAAATTCATGAGAGGACCAGAATGGGTAAATGTGAATCAGTTATTTACTTTTTCGGATAATAGAAGGACTGGGGGCACTCCATGAAGTTAGATAGAAGCACATTTAAAACAAATCAAAGAAAAATATCACTCAAAGAACAATTAAGCTATGGAATTCATTGCTTGATAATGTGGTTAGGGCAGTTATTGTAGCTGGGTTTAAAAAAGGTTTAGATAAATTCCTGGAAGAGATGTCCATAAACCACTATTAATCAAGTTGACTTAGGGAATAGCCACTGCTATTAATGACATTAGTGTTGCTGGTTCATAAACCCCAGTTTCTGGATAAACTGTTTGAGCAGGGTTTGAATCCCTCTATGGTGTTGCTGTGTTATGACTGTCGCTGCCCGACGTCTCCATTCCGCCCTCCTTACCTCTTTTGCGACTCCTCCCATGGTTGATGGACGTCTGGCTGCAACGGCGTCTGCCTGCCGTCCTCTCCGGCATCCCCGGTCCGGCTTGGGTGCTGCATCCCGCCATGCTGTCCAGCTGCCTTAGGGTGCGCACGCCGGGCGGCCCTGCTTCAAATACTTTCTTTGGCGCGAACCTCAGGGGTGTCCCCCTGTGATGACGTCACGCATCCCAGATACAAAAGCCTACTCTGTTTGCTAGTTAATCGAATCAGCCAGGGGACTCCTTACGGATGGGATTCGCTCTCCGTACCTAGCTACTCTGCCTCTCCTTAATTGGACTTACTCTTTTGGGGTACCCGCTTCTCGGGGGCCTTTCTCTTTTCTTTCAGGTCGCTGTCTGGAACCGGTACTCGCTCCTCAAGGGCCCATGTTCCCGGACTCGCTGCCTGAGCTTCACTTCTGCTTGGAAGAAACTGCTGCCTACACCATCTATGAGTTACCATCTATATTCTCTCAGAGCCGTTCCCTGGAACCAGGTACTTGCTCCTTGAGGGCCTGCCTCTATTCCAGCTTCTGTGCTACCTTCCGGGAGAAACCACTGTGTGAGTAATCCACCAACGAGGCTCTATACCTGAACCCTGTGTCTGCTCCACTGTACTCACTATCTCAGTTTCTCTCCTCTACAGCACAGCTATTGAGGGATCGCTGTTCCAGTGCCCTGAGGGACTACAAGCCCATCCGGGCTTCATCTCTACTCACTACTGCCACCTCTGGCAGTAGTGAGTAGAGATCTGGCAGTATCTGTTTAATAAAAGATAATTCTGTGTTGTGTGTCCTAAAGCTGAGCCTGATCTTTGGCCCCTCACGGGACTTCCCCCCATGGATGTGGTCAGCAGCCATAGTGTCCAAGGGCCACCCAAAACCTTACAAACAATAACAGATTGCTAACTCCATGGATCCGGCACAGCTCAATGCCCTGCAGGCCATTCCGGGCCTGGCCCTGCGCATTTCTGAACAGCAAGACGCATTGGAGAAACTCATTTCAGCGTTTCATCAGCTGCATGCACAGAAGACCCTAGGCGCTACTTCCAGTAATGAAGGTCAGTTACCTGACGTAACTTTAAAGACTGCTGTACCACTAGCTGCTCCAGTTCGTTTCTCGGGAGAGATTCAGAAGACCAGGGGCTTTCTAAACTAGTGCTGCATGCATTTTGCATTACAGCCTTCTCACTTCCCCACTGCTTTTGCCAAGACTACTTACATTCTATCTTATCTTGATGGAAGGGCCTTGTCTTGGGCCTCTACACTGTGGGAATGCAAGGATCCTATTTTGCAGGATATAGATGGATTTTTGGACTTATTCAAATCCATTTTCGATGATCCTGCCCGAGTGACCGTTGCCGGTTCTGCTCTGGTGGACCTGAAGCAAGGCAACCGACCACTGGCTGATTTTGCGATAGAGTTTAAGACTCTTGCTACAGAACTCTGCTGGGACCCCAAATGCCTGAAAACTCTTTTCTTCAGAGGCCTGGATACTCGCTTGAAAGACGAGCTGGCCGCTCGTGAAACACCTGACTCGCTGGATGAACTAGTGGCTTTGGCTACTAGGATCGACCACCGGCTTCGTGATAAGGTGAAAGAACTCCAGCCTAATAGATGACCAGGTCAGAAGGAGGCTAATGCTAACCTGCACCTCGGATGATTCCAGTAATTCCTGCTGCCAGTGGAGATGAATCGATGCAACTTGGTCGCAGTCATTTGACTTCCAAAGAGAGAAGACTTTGGAAGAGGCATGGTCTGTGTATGTACTGTGAACAGGCTGCTCATGATGTCCCAACATGCCCAATTCGTCTGGGAAACGGACAGGCCTAAGTCCTGCAGGAGGACTGTTCTTAGGCCTTACTATGCCCTCTCCTCCGCTATCTCTCCCAGTCTCCTTGATCTGCGGACCGTCTGAGTTTCAAACTCTTGCCCTGGTGGATTCAGGGGCAGGAGCCAACTTTATTCTTCGATGCCTAGTGGAACATTTGAGGATTCCCTTCGTCACTTTGAAGGTTCCACTACTCCTATCCTCCATCCATGGGGAGCCCTTACCGGGTGATGTAACTTTCCAAACTGTACCGGTAACTCTTCGCACTGGAGCTCTCCATACCGAGTCAATTCCCTTCTTTGTGTTAGAGAAGGCCACCCTATCGTCCTGGGGTTACCCTGGTTGCAGTCACACCAACCCCAATTTGACTGGGCATCCTTGGAACTCTCCCGCTGGGGCCCAGGTTGTCATGGAAAATGCCTTAAGGAGATTGCTCCTGTCATCTGCATGCCTACAACTCCAGTGATGCCGGGACTGCCACCCCAATACGCATCTTTTAGTTATGTGTTTTCCAAAGAAGCTGCTGACATTCTTCCTCCGCATAGGTCCTATGACTGTGCCATAAGGCTGAAACCCAATACTGAACTTCCTAAAGGACGTGTCTATCCACTCTCAGCGATTGAGAACAAGGCGATGTCCGAATACATCGAGGAGAATTTACAGAAGGGGTTTATTAGACCATCGAAGTCTCCAGCTGGTGCAGGCTTCTTCTTTGTCGGGAAGAAGGACAGTACCTTACATCCTTGTATTGATTACCGAGGTCTGAACGACATCACGATTAAAGACCGCTACCCCCTGCCTTTAATCTCAGAGCTGTTTGACCGGCTTCAGGAGGCCAAAATATTCTCAAAACTTGACCTGAAGGGAGCCTACAACTTAGTTTGCATTTGCAGTGGTGACGAATGGAAGATAGCCTTCAACACTCGAGATTGCCATTTTGAGTACTTAGTAATGCTCTTCGGCCTGTGCAACGCAACCGCTATATTTCAGAACATTATGAACGACTTGTTGCGGGACCTGTTGTACAAGAGTGTCGTGGTATATCTGGATGATATCCTGATATTTTCTCAGTATTTGCCCACTCATCTAGAGGATGTCAAACAAGTACTACGCCGACTCCGTGAACACCGGCTCTACGCCAAACTATCCAAATGCGAATTTCATAAAGACTCCATGCCTTTTCTTGGCTATATCGTGTCTAAAGATGGCTTCCAGATGGACCCTCAAAAGCTAGAGTATCAAAAATTGGTCCCAACCTACCAGCCTGAAAGCCCTGAGATGATTTTTGGGGTTTACCAACTATTAAAGAAGCTTTATAAAGAACTACTCTTCTTTAACAGTACCCTTGACCGCAATGACCCGCAAGGGTGCCAATGCTTCAAAATGGTCTGTGGAGGCCGCTTTTGAGAAATTAAAGACTGCCTTTTCCATGGAAATATGCTTGCGGCATCCTGACCCCAACAAGCCATTTATCGTAGAAGTTTACGCTTCAGATGTCGGCATGGGGGCTGTATTGAGCCAAACTGGAGACTCTAAATCCTTACATCCCTGCTCTTTCTTCTCACGACGTTTCTCCCCGGCCAAGAAGAACTATGGGATCGGAGATAAAGAGCTCTTGGCTATTAAGCTAGCATTCGAGGAATGGCGGCCTTGGCTCGAAGGCGCTCAACATCAAATAACCATATTCACGGACCATAGAAATCTAGAGTATCTCCGCTATGCACAACATCTTAACCACAGACAAGCTAGATGGTCCTTATTCTTCAATCGTTTTGACTTTGTGCTTAAATATCGCCCGGGAGACAGAAATACCAGAGCTGATGCCTTGTCACGCTCCTTTCTCTCGGAGGATGTGCCTGAAAAACTTCAGCACATAATTGCCCCGAAGAGAGTCATCTTGGTGACTACACATTCTGTGCCTGCTGGTAAGACCATCGTTCCTAAACACCTCAGGAATAAAGTGCTCTTTTGGGTGCACGATTCCAAGCTGGCTGGCCATCTTGGTCAACGCTGCACCCTGCTCAAGATCCATAAGTTCTATTGGTGGCCTACTATCAAGAAAGTTACCCTATCCTACGTGGCATCTTGTACCAACTGTGCCAAACACAAACCTGCTTCTGGCCATCCGTGAGGATTGCTGCAACCACTGCCAGTTCCGGAACAGCTCTGGTCACATATCGTTACTGACTTTGTAGTCGATTTACCCCTTTCTGGAGGAATGAATATCATCTGGGTAACAGTCGATCGCTTCAGCAAGATGGCCCATTTCGTGGCGCTGCCTGGCTTACCTTCAGCCTTGGAGCTTGCGAAGCTCTTCATATTGCACATTTTTCGCCTTCACGGCCTACCAAGACACATTGTTTCAGACCGAGGATCTCAATTCACGGCAAGATTCTGGAAGGCCTTGTGCAAGTTATTCGACATCTCTCTAGACTACACTTCAGCCTATCATCTGCAATCAAATGGCCAAACAGAACAGATGAATAGAACCTTAAAACAGTTCATTCGAGCCTATGTGAGTTGCCGTCAGAATAACTGGGCTGAACTGTTACCCAGGGCTGAATTCACCATCAATTCTCATCCAGCAACATCAACTGGATCAATACCTTTTGAAGTGGTATATGAACACTCTCCAACACCACTACTTCCACTGAAGCTCTCAGTGATGTCCCCAGCAGCTCAATCTACTGCTGATGAAATCCATAACCTGTGGACTCAGATGAAAGACATGCTAGTTAAAGCAAGTGACCGTGTTAAGAAGTTCTATGATGCTCACCATTCTCAAGCGCCTGTCTTCAAGCCTGGTGTTACGGTCGTGGACCCTTGGGCCAGTTGGGACAGAGGATGGTATGCTATGGAAGACCACAGCAAGTGTCCCAGCCATGAGGCGGCTCAGAGAGACTCAGAAGAGGCTTCACCACTGGAAGTCCGAGGTCCCCCCAGGAGGAGCACATAGGGACCCGGACCTCTTGGACTTAGGTGGAATCCTATGCGACCAAGGACCAAGGCAGCGGCTGAAGAGATGGATGAGGGCTGGACCCAGGTAGCTGAAGAGTCTTCACCCTCGGAAGCCTGCGGCTCCCCCGGGAGGAGCCCATGAGAGCCTGAGCCACTGGCACTTAGGAGAATCCTTCTGGGCCAGCAAGTACCGGAAACCTGAGGTAAGGAAGAAGCCGAAGTCGGAGTCCAGGAGCGAAGCCGGGTCAGAAGCCAGGAGTCAGAGATCCAAACCAAAGCCAGGGACGAAGCAGAAGACGGAGTCGTGGACGGAGCCGGGTCGGAAGCCAGAAGTCAGACATCGATACCAAAGCCAAGGGACAGAAGCAGAAGAGAAGTCAGGAAGCAAGCCGGGTCAGAGACAGAAGCAATCCAAAGTATTCGCAGCAACTAGCAAGTCAGGAAACCTAAGGAACCTCGTTGCAAGGCAAAGGCTGATGAAGCTGCAGGGTTTAAATACCCTGCAGCGTGTGACGTCACCCGGAGGCCCTCCTATGATTTTCCCGCGCTGGCCCCTTTAAGGATCGAGCCTCCGCCTAGGGGGTGGGGTCCAGCGCGTTGGGTCGGCGGCCTTCTCCCTGCTCGAGGGAGAGCTGCGGCAGGCGAAGGATTAGGCCTACGCGGCCTAGGAGCGTTCTGTATGGGCCGGGCTGGCCCGGAGGTAGGAGGAGGGACCGGGGCACAGCCCAGTTCCATAACAGTACCCCCGCCACGCCCCCTCCTTGGAGGCCTGGGTTTACCGGGGTGAGCCATGTGGAACTGACTAAGGAGATTCTTGTCCAGAATGTGGGAAGAAGGCTCCCAGGAGTTCTCCTCCAGCCCGTATCCTTCCAGGTGAGGAGGTATTCCCATCGGTGGCAATGAAACCGAACGTCCAGAACGTCCTTCACGGTATAGGTGTCGTCGGTCTCAGCCTCAGTGGCGGTGGGTTCCGGAGGCTTGGCATGAAAGGGGGAGAGTACCACAGGCTTCAGCAGGGACAAGTGGAACACGTTGTGAATCCGCAAAGTAGATGGTAATCGCAGGCGGTAGGACACTGCCCCAACTCGCTCTGCCACTATGAATGGACCAATATACCTGGGAGCCAGGCGCATAGAAGGGACCCATAAACGAATATTTCTGGTGCTCAACCAGACCTTACTCTTTGGAAGGAGAACCGGGGCCGGCCGCCATAATCGGTCGGCATACTTCTTCGCTTGGTGACAAAGTCTGGTTATCTACCAATCATCTCAGACTGAAGTTACCCTCCACTCGGTTTGCTCCTCGCTACGTTGGACCATTTCCAATCCTCCGATGTCTTGGCAACATCACCTACAGTCTGAAGTTACCACCCGGACTAAACATCCACAATGCTTTTCATATTTCACTTTTGAAAACTCTCATACTCAGTGAATTCTCTTCCAAAACTCAGGAACCACCTGCCATCTACGCAGAAGATGACCTAGAATTCAAATTTGAAGAGATTCTTGATGTCCAAAGACGAGGCAAAACACTTGAATACCTTCTTTCTTGGGAAGGTTTCGGCCATGAAGAAAACTCTTGGGAGCCTCAGGCTAACATCCTTGACAAAGAGATGCTCCGTCAATTTCATCTTGCGCATCCTTTGAAGCCTAAACCTGGTACCCGCAGAGGAGACCGCCCTTTGTAGGGGGGTACTGTTATGACTGTTGCTGCCTGACGTCTCCACTCTGCCCTCCTTACCTCTTTTGCGACTCCTCCCACGGTTGATGGATGTCTGCCTGCCGTCCTCTCCAGCGTTCCTGGTCCAGCTTGGGCGCTGCATCCTGCCATGTTGTTCAGATGCCATAGGGCGCGCGCGCTGCGTGGCCCTGCTTCTTATGCTTTCTTTGGCACGAACCTCAGGGGCATCCCCCTGTGATGATGTCTTGCATCCCGGATACAAAAGCCTACTCTGTTTGCTAGCTAATCGAGTTAGCAAGGTGACTCCTTATGGATGGGATTCGCTCTCCGTACTTAGCTACTCTGCCTCTCCTTAATTGGACTTACTCTATCTGGGTACCCGCTCCTCGGGGGCCTTTCTCTTTTCTTTCAGGTCGCTGTCTGGAACCAGTACTCGCTCCTCAAGGGCCCATGTTCCCGGACTTGCTGCCTGAGCTTCACTTCTGCTTGGAAGAAACCGCTGCTGCCTACACCATGTAAGTTACCATCTATATTCTCTCAGAGCCGTTCCCTGGAACCAGGTACTCGCTCCTCGAGGGCCAACCTCTATTCCAGCGTCTGTGTTACCTTCCGGGAGAAACCGCTGTGTGAGTAATCCACCAACGAGGCTCTATACCAGAGCCCTGTGTATGCTCCACTGTACTCACTATCTCAGTTTCTCTCCTCTACAGCACAGCTATTGAGAGATTGCTGTTCCAGTGCCCTGAGGGACTAAAAGCCCATCCGGGCTTCATCTCTATTCACTACTGCCACCTCTGGTGGCTTCTCAACTCTGTTTAATAAAAGATAATTCTGTGTTGTTTGTCCTAAAGCTGAGCCTGACCTGTGGCCCATCACGGGACTTCCCCCCCCATGGGCTTGGTCAGCAGCCACAGTGTCCAAGGGTCCACCCAAAACCTTACAAACAATAACATGCTGTTGGCCTTCAGCAAGGGTCTGTATTAAAGCCATACTCTGTATGGCTTTACGAAGGCAAGTCTTGCCTCACAAATCTGCTTCACTTATTTGAAGGGGTTAATAAACATGTAGATATAGATGAACCGGTGGATGTAGTATATTTGGATTTTCAGAAGGCATTTGACAAAGTTCCTCATGAGAGGCTTCTAACAAAAGAAAAAAGTCATGGGATAGGTGGCGATGTCCTTTTGTGGATTACAAACTGGTTAAAAGACAGGAAACAGAGAGTAGGATTAAATGGACAATTTTCTCAGTGGAAAAGGGTATACAGTGGAGTGCCTCAAGGATCTGACTTGGACCAGTGCTTTTCAATATATATATATAAATGAGCTGGAAAGAAATACGAGTGAGGTAATCAAATTTGCAGTTGATATAAAATTATTCAGAGTAGTTAAATCACAAGCTGATTGTGATAAATTGTAGGAGGATCTTGTGAGACTGGAAAATTGTGCATCCAAATGGCAGATGAAATTTAATGTGGATAAGTGCAAGGTGATGCATGTAGGGAAAAATAACCCATGCTGTAGTTACACAATGTTAGGTTCCATATTAGGAGCTACTGCCCAGGAAATAGATCTAGGCGTCATTGTTGATATTACTTTAAAATCATCAGCTCAGTGTGCTGTGGCAGTCAAAAAAGCAAATAGAATGTTAGGAATTATTAGGAAGGGAATGGCGAATAAAATGGAGGATGTCATAATGCCTCTGTATTGCTCCATGGTGAGACCGCACCTTGAATACTGTGCACAATTTGGGTCGCCACATCTCAAAAAAGATATAGTTGCAAGGGAGAAGGTACAGAGAAGGGCGACCAAAATGATAAAGGGGATGGAACAGCTCCCCTATGAGGAAAGGCTGAAGAGGTTAGGACTGTTCAGCTTGGAGAAGAGACGGCTGAGAGGGGATATGATAGAGGTCTTTAAAATCATGAGAGGTCTAGAACGGGTAAATGTGAATCAGTTATTTACTCTTTTGGACAATAGAAGGACTAGGGGGCACTCAATGCACAATTAAACTCTGGAATTTGTTTTCCAGGAAATGTGGTTAATGTATTAGTGTAGCTGGGTTTAAAAAAGGTTTGGATAAGTTCTTGGAGGAGAAATCCATAAACTGCTATTAATTAAGTTGACTTGGAAAATAACCACTGCTGTTACTAGTATGAGTAGCATGGGATAGACTTAGTTTCTGGGTACTTGCCAGGTACTTGTAGCCTGGATTGGCCACTGGTGGAAACAGGATGCTGGGCATGATGGACCCTTGGTCTGACTCAATATGGCAATTTCTTATGGTCTTATGTCAGGGTGTGGGCCAGAGTGGAGAAAGAAAGAGATTGGTGGTGAGAGGGAGGGTGAGAGAGAGGGAGACTGGTGGGATCATGGTAGGGAGATTGAGAGGAAAAGAGAGGGAGACCAGAGTGCGGCCAGAGTTGGGAGATTGTGTGAAAGAGACGGTGGGGGCATGGAGAATTCTAAGAGAGTTGGCTCTTTCTTTCTGGAAGTGAAGGGGGGCATGTTTCCACCCCTCCCCCTTAAAGGTGAGCTTCTTTTCTACTATGCTTTCTGGTTTCATTGATCTTGGTGTGTAAAGAAGTTGGTCACCCCTAAGTGTGCTGCAGAGAGAAGCCTGCTGCCTCTCTCCTGGGAAAGTCACTTCTGCAATGCTCCTAGTCTTGGATGAACTGAGCAATGAGAAACCAGGTCTTTCATGGGGAAATTCATAATGCTAATAGTTGACCACCAGACAGCCCCAAGCATCTATATTTTTTAATCATTAAACTCTGTTTTCCACAGAGATTTGTAATGTTCCAAATGCTGGCTTGTACTCTTTGGAACCTTAGGTTAAACAGGTGCAAATAGATGACTTTGTTCATTTCTCAGTACAAACCACAAAAATGAACTCTCTTTGCAATGATGGAAAGGGTTATTCTTGAGAATGATAGGGAGTTGTGTTTCTCTTTTTCCAATCAGGTAGGAAAAACTGGTCAAATGGTATAGGTAGAAGAGGACTTGGCCCAGTGACAGCAGCTTCAGAGGTTGCCGCTGTGGAGTGGGTAGCCAAGGCGAGGCAATTTCCAGATCATAAATCTGATGAAGCAATAATTACAAGCAACATTTTGCAAGGAACTACAGCTCACTGAGTTATGAAAGACTTCTACTTTACTTAGGCTTACTTAACACTTGTTCAAGTTGGAATGCCCACATGCAGGTACCTAGCTTTAAAGTACACAACCAATAAAATAATTTTTTCCACTGTGAATTTTAACCACAACAATACTTGTTTACATGTGAACAATATCAAAAAGATTTGTTTTTAATTTTCTTAAATCTTTCATGTAAAAATTGTTTTAAAGAGGAAACCTACATCCAAACCAAACTTCATTTTGAAACAAGTATCTCTATATTTCACTGTGTATTATTTTTTTCTTTTTTTCTTTGATTATAATCAAAACCTTAGCTTTCAGAAAGAGGTCTTTTCTTCTGTTCTCCTTTTCTGCTCACGTAGTTGGAGACTGCCATTCCACAATAGTCGATGGCCAGCATTTTGCGTGAGTTGCTTCAGGGTATATCTCCAAGTTCCAATCAAAGCACACATTTAAAGATCAAAGAAGCAAGCATAACAATCAAAACCCTTTGCATGGTATCATATTCATAGCACTGAAAGTCTCATATTAGCACATCATTTATGTTATGATTGTTAGTCCGCAGGCTGCTCCTGGACCACCGCTCTCACCTCTGGGCCAGCCGAGAGATGCACCAGTGTATGCAGCAGGATCCCACCAATGATTCCTGCTGAGTTGGCCACCATTCCTCAATGCGGCAAGATGCCGACACCGACTCCTGTGTGGCATGCCCTCTCTCGGCACATGCATGCGTCGTGCCACCTCATTTAAATGGACTGCGGTGGGAAAATCCCATGGCCCCCATCAATGATGTTTACATGAAAGCCCTATAAAAGGGCAACACTCTAATCCCAAGGTACTTTAGCTACAGGTCCCCTACTCCCGAGTAGTGTGAGTAGCTTCAGCGTCTTGTCTTCAGTTTGTCTTCAGTTCTTCAGTTCCAACATCCTTATCTTCAGATCTTCAGTTCCAATGTTCCTATCTTCAGTTCTTCTGCCTTGTCCTCATTACCCACCTGTTCTTCTCCTTGCCTTCCTGCCCTGCCTATCCGTCCCTCCTTTCCCTTCTAACGAATACCTGGTTTGACCTTGGTCTGATCTCGGGTATGATTGATCACTGCATGCCTCTGCCCATTGCCTGCCATCATATTTGCTTGACTGCTGCCTGTCACTGACCACTGCCTGCCTCTGGATATGCCTCTCCTCCATCTGCTTCATCCAGCTTCTCTACGAAGAACCCTTTCACCAACAGCAGAGGGTCCCACCTAAGATATGATGGCTCCAGCACTCAAAGGCTCAAGAGAGGGACAAGGGATGGTATAGGTGAAGCTCCAGCTGGGCCTCTGCTTTGTCCAGGTCTGCCTGCTGATGGTAGGAACCTTCAGGGCTTCTCCTTTCAGGTTGTGCCAATCCTGCCTTGGCCCAAGGGTCCACGAATGCAACTATTTAGTTATGTGCTGTACCACCTTCAATAGGGATCATATGTGAAAGGATGCCCAAGCATGCACAGTGATTTTATACTCCATCCAGACATGCACTTAAAATGCAAGGAAACTAAGCAGTAGTCCAGCGGCTGTAATGAGCAGATAACATCCAGCAACTAATACCTGAAAAAAATTAGAGATAAAAAAAACGTATTATAGTCATTCAAAACTTTTTTATGCAAAACAAGATATCTGAGAGACAGACCATGAAAAAGAAAAAATCTTATAGGGCAGACTCTCAGAAAAACATAAATCAGAGAAACAAATGTTAATGAATAGTCCTGAAAAACATGTATTAGAAAAACCAGCCCATTCCAAGGCTGAAATTAAACCAGCTGGTTCAACCAATTTGAGGTGAAAAATCCATCTCTGCTCCAGCTGGATAAGAAGCTTATCATGGTTACCATCTCTAGGATCTTGCTAATGTAAAATGCTGACCAGTGAACACCTAAGGTCAGACAGAATGCGCCAAAAGTCCATGAACCCAACCCGTGAAAATCTGAGTGGGTGAGGGGGAGAACTGCAGCCTTGAGAAAAAAAGGAAGTATTTTTGCAAGCCGTTTCTAGCTTCTCTGGAAAATTACAAGGGGACAGTCAGCGCTTGACGGAAGGACCAAAAAAATGTCAGAAAGTACTATATTGCTAGGTGGAATTGTGTATTTAAGAAACAGTTTAGCAAATGCTCTTTGAATGTGTTTGGAGAGCAGTCAGACACTGCACTCAGTGTACTGTTCTCTTTCCTTCCTCCAATACCTTGTAAACCAAAGACAAATTTTCCTTATAATAAAGATGTCAATACATTTTTATTCTCTTATATGAGCTTTTTTCCAGCTGCCATATTTGGTTCTCCTGTGTATTGGTATTGGGGGCAAAACACACACTGAATGCAGTCAATAGCAAAACCCTGTAAAGATGCAAACTTGAACTGTTTATCCATGCAACGAGACACCAATGACACCTCGTTTTCCTTGTTTTTAAACAAACCCTTATGTTCAAGAATATGGCGACGGGAAGCTCTCTTTGTCTTAACAACATGAAAAAGCTGGCATGGACAAACAATCACATTTACAACTTGACTGGATGTTGTAAATGATATTTCCAGTTGTCCACAGAACTGACAAAATCTTGAGTCTGATATGTAACAGAACAGATTGAACAACTGCCACATATAGTAGCCTGGAATCAATGAGGTTTGATGATGTTGTGTATAATATCAGCAGAACAATCTATTTAATGTTTCTAGATTGGGTATAAGCAAATCTGATTCTCTTATTCTTGAAACATGAGTGCAAATGTAGCACAGTTTGATGTTTTCTAACAATCCTTGTAATACAGGGAATCAATAAAGAATAACATGCCACAAAAGTGAGAACCTCCTGTGTGAAAAAAGAAATGGGCTATCCAGATAACAAGACTGGAATATTGGGCATCCAAATGGCAGGTGAAATTTAATGTGGACAAGTGCAAGGTGTTGCATATAGGGAAAAATAACCCTAGCTGTAGTTACACGATGTTAGGTTCCATATTAGGAGCTACCACCCAGGAAAAAGATCTAGGCATCATAGTGGATAATACTTTAAAATCGTTGGCTCAGTGTGCTGCAGCAGTCAAAAAAGCAAACAGAATGTTAGGAATTATTAGGAAGGGAATGGTTAATAAAATGGAAAATGTCATAATGCCTCTATATCACTCCATGATGAGACCGCACCTTGAATTCTGTGTACAATTCTGGTCGCCGCATCTCAAAAAAGATATAGTTGTGATGGAGAAGGTACAGAGAAGGGCAACCAAAATGATAAAGGGGATGGAACAGCTCCCCTATGAGGAAAGGCTGAAGAGGTTAGGGCTGTTCAGCTTGGAGAAGAGTCGGCTGAGGGGATATGATAGAGGTCTTTAAGATCATGAGAGGTCTTGAACGAATCGATGTGACTCGGTTATTTACACTTTCGAATAATAGAAGGACTAGGGGCATTCCATTAAGTTAGCAAGTAGCACATTTAAGACTAATCGGAGAAAATTATTTTTCACTCAATGCACAATAAAGTTCTGGAATTTGTTGCCAGAGGATGTGGTTAGTGCAGTTAGTGTAGCTGGGTTCAAAAAAGGTTTGGATAAGTTCTTGGAGGAGAAGTCCATTAACGGCTATTAATCAAGTTTACTTAGGGAATAGCCATTGCTATTAATTGCATCAGTAGTATGGGATCTTCTTAGTGTTTGGGTAATTGCCAGGTTCTTGTGGCCTGGTTGGCCTCTGTTGGAAACAGGATGTTGGGCTTGATGGACCTTTGGTCTGACCTAGCATGGCAATTTCTTATGTTCTTAAAATGCCCCGTCAGTTTTAAAGTATACTACTATATAACACCAAAGGAGAAAATAACTTTAAAAACTGTAGTTTTGCATGCACAAAGACATTTGTTCCTTGCTTTGCAGTGATCTAAGTCACTCTACTAAGTCTGGCACAGAGTTACATACTTTTGCAGCAGTGGGCTCAACTGTAGAGGAACAGAAGGAGGGCAGCCAAATCCTGTGTACCCAACATAGCTCCAAGTTATGAAGAAAACTACTTTTAGTTTTGTGTGTTCTGCTTAATGAGGACTCTCTCTGTTTTGACTTGTCATGGCTATTGGCCATACTTCTATCTGTATATTTTAAATGTTTCCTCCTATCCTTTATAATAGGATATTGTCACATCTTCTCTAATGGATGGGTACATTTCAGTCATTTGCTGAGCTGAACCTGTTCACTCTCCTCAAGAGTTCAGTTTAAAATCTCATTTATACCTCTTGTGTGCCAGTAGTCTCATTCTGTTTTAGATGGAGCCCATCTTTCCTGTGCAGATCTCTTCTTCCCAAAAGTTTCCTTCTTCCTAATAAAATTAACCTCCCCACCCCATTCATTGAGAGTGTTGTGGTAGTGGACCCTTGGGCTTCTCCCCACAGGTAGCACCAAATCCCCCCAGAGGGGGATTTGGTGCTACCTGTGGGGAGAAGCCTCACAGGTCCCTAAAGTCGGCAGGTGGAGCAGGCAGAAGCAGAGGCTGAACTGGAGCTTTGCCAATACCAGCCCACAAAGGCAGTCCTCTCCCCAGCTGAGTTCCAAAGCCTGGGTCTGGTATTCGATGGTGTAGTCTGAAAGGGAGCGACTGCCCTGATGGATGTGAAGAAGATACAAGTCAGAGGCTGCTTGGCAACCTGGGTCATCAAATATGGTCCTAAAGGCCACAAGAAAATGTGGAGGTCCCGAAGTATGGGGTCTGAATGTTCCCACAAGGGAGAGGCCCAGGCTAGAGCCTTATCATCCAGAAGAGAGAGAATACAGGTTGTCTTCATGGAGTCATCCAGAAACAGCACTGATTTAAGACAAAAATGCATATTGCACGGGTTCATGAACTCCCGGCATAGTTGAGGCTCCCCGGCATAGCAGAGAGGAGCTGGTAGTGGTATGACAGAGTGCAGAGGGGCCACGGGAGCATCGGGAGCCAGCATGGGAGGCGTCGATGCTCCCATGGAGATTGAGGAGTCGAGGCGGGTACTGAGACACTCCATAGAGGCTACTAGAGTTTTGAGAAAGCATTGCTGTTCCTGAATCTTCTGGGCCAGGCTCAGCCTGAAGAGTGGAGGATTCCATTGGGTCCATGACCTTGGCAATCTATTGCATTAATGGACTGAGGAGGAGTTGGCACTATCTGCAGGGAGGAGCCACACAAGTCTCCACTGTTGGCAGGTGGAGCAGGCAGAAGTAGAAGCCCAACTGGAGCTTCATCAATACCAGCCCATGTTCCCCTTAGGTTGAGCCCTTGGGTGCTGAGTTCGGCTGGTCTTAGGTGGGGGGCCTCTGTGATGGTAGAAGTCCAGGCAGGTGGCAAGTGCTGCAGGTCAGAATGCTGAGGGATCAGCGGAAGGATGGTCCGGGGTCAAGTTGAGATTGAGGCAGGTGGAAAACAGCAACATCGGTGTCCAGGCCATGGTCGGAGACAGGTGGCAAGAAGCAAGGTCGATGTCCAGCAGAGGTTGAAAGCAGGTAGTGAGAAGCAAGTACGATGTCCAGGCAGAGGTCAAAGGCAGGCAGCGAGAAGCAAGGTCAGTGTCCAGGCGATGGTCGAAGCAGGCGAAGAACAAGCAACATCAAGATCTGGTCCAGAGTCAAAGTCAGAAGATCAATCCACAAGGAAGACGAAGAGGAGGAAGATGAGGACCACAAGGACATGAAAACACTGAAGAAAAACGAGAGGAACTAACTACTGAAGAGGAATTCCAAGGACAACCAGAAGAGGGAACCATGGACATGAGACATGGCCTCAGGAACCACAGAAAGCAGGATCCAGGAATCGAAAACAGGACTGCAGGCAATCCACTACTCCTTAAGGAGTTGACCCATTGCCAAGGCAAGGACTGGAGGCTAGGGCCAGCCTGAAATAGTCCTTGGGTGGTGATGTCATCAATGGGTGCCAGGCAGCCGTTCCCACCACTGGCCTTTAAGAAGGGCAGGATCGGGCATGTGCAGGCCTAGGAGAGCAGCGCGTTGAAGCCGGGGAGACAGTGGTGGCCAGCCATGCAAGGAGGAGGAAGGTTGCATCAGCGCTCCTGCTCTGTGGGAGGAGGGGAGCATCCTGGAACCTCGGCAGGAGGACTTCCCCGGTGTCGGGGAACATAGAGGTGAGTGCAGAGGCTCTCAGGAGGCCATGAGCCGCCAAGTGCAACAGAGAGCCTGCGATTTAGTCTTTCTTACTGGCCCTGAGCGTGGAACTGGAAGCATTTCCAAAGGATTCAACAGTGGAGATCCAAGACTTCACGGAGTAATTTTCAAATCTAATTTTATGCATGTTAGTGGTTCTTTAAAAATAGCCCTGGTGGGAATTTGCATAAAAATACATGCATCACCTAGTTTCACATGTACTTTTACATGCATACTAAAGAAGCATTCTGTTGTGCCAGAGGTAGACCCTTGGGCCAAGGTGGGGTTGATGCTACCCGTAGGAGGGATCCTACGGGTCCCCACCATCGGCAGGCAGAGAGGGCTGATGGACGGAGGCCGGATGGTGCTTCACCAATACCAATCCTCATTCCCCACGGGTTGAGCCTTTGGGTGCAGGGGCCAGCTGGACTTAGTTGGCCTCCGTCAATAGTCATCGGTGGATGGATCGAGGTCAGCCCAGAGGCAGCAACTAGTGTAGATAGCAGTCTGTACTGGACGTGGCGGAGTCCTGGAGACCTGGGTGCCAAATGGGAACACAGTCTGACAGAGGGCGCCCGAGCAAGAGCAGACCGAAGCCTGAATGAACCACGTCCAGGACAAAGCTGAAGAGGCGTCTTTAAGCAAGCTGGGATCAGGGCTGGCGGCAGTCTGGAAGCAGTGGCAAGCAAGGCTGAAGTCTAGACGAGGAGAGAGTCAAAGGATGGTCAAACGAAGCATAAGTCCAGGGCTGGAGAGAAGCAACGGCGTAGTCAAGTGATGCAGAGGTCCAGGGCTGGAGAGAGGTAACGGAGTAGTCAGGCAATGCAGAGGTCCAGAGCTGGAGAGAGGCAAGGGAGTAGTCAGGCAATGCAGAGGTCCGGGGCTGGAGAGAGGCAACGGAGTAGTCAGGCAATGCAGAGATCAAACCAGATTAGCAATCCGAAGGAGAGATGAAGGAACAGGAACACAGGAACAAGGAAACAGGAGTGAAGGTAATCAGGATTGGGAACCAGGAACTGAAGAGGCAACGAGTACTCGACTAGCGAGGGGACCTGTTGCAAAGGCAATTTGAGAGAGTGGAGCCCGGCTTTATATACTGGAGCTCTGCCGACGTCATCATCCGGGGCTGCGGCCAGGTTCCCGCCACGGGCCCTATTTAAGGACTAGCTGTGCGCGCGCGTGCGCCTAGGGAGGGACGCAGCGCTGGTCGGGACGGCGTCTCTCTGCGGACCACGCGGAGAGGCCCAACGTGGAACATCAGGAGCTGCAGCAGGACCGGAGGCCCCAGGGGCGGCACGAGGATGAAGCTGGCAGCCCACAGCTGCCAGACACGAGGGACCAGATGCTGGGTCACTTTGAAAGAGGTGAGGGGGCCAAGCCACGGGTCTGCTGCGGCCAGCGCGCATAACACATTCCGGATGGGGAGGTCATGGAATTGTAACTTATGCACATACTCTTTAATTTTAAAAAGTATGTGTGCACATGAACTTACCATATACAAGTTATGCCATACTTGGAACAAGATAATGTGTGTATATACTCAACCAATTACCCAAGGGTTTTCAAAGCAAAGTTCAAAATGAATTACCCTCTAAAAATCTGTTAAATTGGACCGCACTGCTGGCTCAGTGGCAGTGCTGTTCTCTGCCATGTGGAAGGTCCAGGTTCAATTCTAGGTCCTAGCGTCTGTTCCCCGGTTCAATATGCTCAAGGATGCTATAGAGGCAGCATCCACAGCACCCTGGGTGGGGAGAGGAATCTCAGCCTTCCCAAAACAGCAATACCTACTGGCTGGACATAGAATGCACACATGCTTTGGGGGGAACTGCAGTGTGCGTTCCCTGGGCAGAAACTGTTATTGCAATGGCTGGGCTAGCTGGGGGAGTTTATGGAACAAAGGAAAATCCTCCAGGAGTTTTGCATGAAGGCTCAGGGCACTGTAGCCCAACAGAGGATGGTTCTGACTGAGCTGGAATCCTAAAAGGAGCAGGAGGAAACTGCAGGATCAAAATAATCTGTTAAACCACCTAAAGTTTCCTTCCAGGACCACTCTCTTACACTATTGTATGTCACTGATACACATATAGACCAAGAGCCCTAGCTTCTTCCCAGCACTGCCTTGGAGAAGACTATCCCTAGGTCTCATGTGATCTGCTACCTGGGAAGCAAGTCACAATGCATTCCACCTGACATTACAAACTCAGTCATCCATATTCTCAATAGCTGCATTCCCCCTCCTTCCTGTCTGTGGGTTCCCATGCACTGAAGCAGAGTACCTAGTGCCAGAAGATACCATGATATCTTTGGGGGGAAGGGGTCTCATTTAAAGAACATAAGAACATAAGAAATTGCCATGCTGGGTCAAACCAAGGCCAGGCCACAAGAACCTGGCAATTACCCAAACACTAAGAAGATCCCATGCTACTGATGCAATTAATAGCAGTGGCTACGCTAACTGCACTAACCACATCCTCTGGAAACAAATTCCAGAGCTTTATTGTGCGTTGAGTGAAAAATAATTTTCTCTGATTAGTCTTAAATGTGCTACTTGCTAACTTCATGGAATGCCCCCTAGTCCTTCTATTCTTTGAAAGTGTAAATAATAGGGATGTGCAGAGCAAAATTTTATGTTCATATTTTTTATGTCCGAAAGGGGGTCCCACTTGCGGCCAATATGGACATAAAAAAAATCCAATGAGTTGGGTATATGTACATATGTGCAAAAAAAAAATTTAAACCCCCTCACCCTCCTTAATCCCCCCCCCAGACTTACCACAACTCCCTGGTGATCGAGCGAGGAGTGAGGACGTCATTTCTGCAATCCTTGGCGAGAAGCATGTGACGTCGGTGGCACGTCGAGTGACGCGGCGTCACGTGATTCCCGGCGAGTTCGCGCCGGACGGCTCGTTCGGCCCAAAAAGAACTTTTGGCCAGCTTGGGGGGGCCTCCTGACCCCCTCAAGCTGGCCAAAAGTTCTTTTTGGGCCGAATGAGCCTTCCGGCGCGAACTTGCCGGGAATCACGTGACGTCGCGTCTGAGTGACGCGGCGCCACGTGATTCCCGGCTCGTTCGCGCCGGACGGCTCGTTCGGCCCAAAAAGAACTTTTGGCCAGCTTGGGGGGGCCTCCTGACCCCCCCAAGCTGGCCAAAAGTTCTTTTTGGGCCGAACGAGCCGTCCGGCGCGAACGAGCCGGGAATCACGTGGCGCCGGCGTCACTCGACGTGCCGCCGACGTCACATGCTTCTCGCCAAGGATTGCAGAAATGGCGTCCTCACTCCTCGCTCCATCACCAGGGAGTTGTGGTAAGTCGGGGGGGGGGGGGGGGATTAAGGAGGGTGAGGGGGTTTATATTTTTATTTTGGCTCAACAATCGCGATTTCCCACATATCGAACATATCTATGTTCGATATGTGGGAAATCCGATCGTTTATGTCGAATCAATTTTTTAAGTAAAAAAAAAATATGAGTTGCGTTTTACTAATGCGGTCAATCCGAATGCACACCCCTAGTAAATAACCGAATCACATCTACTCATTCAAGACCTTTCATGATCTTAAAGACCTCTATCATATCCCTCCTCAGCCGTCTCTTCTCCAAGCTGAACAGCCCTATCCTCTTCAGCCTTTTCTCATAGAGGAGCTGTTTCATCCCCTTTATCATTTTGGTTGCTCTTCTCTGTACATCGCAACTATATCTTTTTTGAGACGCGGCGACAAGAATTGTACACAGTATTCAAGGTGCGGTCTCACCATGGAGCGATATAGAGGCATTATTACATTTTCCGTTTTATTAACCATTCCCTTCCTAATAATTGCTAACATTCTGTTTGCTTTTATGACTGCTGCAGCACACTGAGCCGACGATTTCAAAGTCTTATCCACTATGATGCCTAGATCTTTTTCCTGGGTGGTAGCTCCTAATATGGAACCTAACATCGTGTAACTACAGCAAGGGTTACAGAGATATTCGGATTGGTTAAAGTAAATAAAATGTCATCAGCAAAGAGGGATAACTTGAAATGATAGGGCCCTAGGCTTATTCCATGAATGTCAGATGTTTTCCGAATTCTGGTGGCAAAGGGTTTTAAAAATAAAGCAAACAACAGTGGTGATAGGGGGCATCCATGCCTGGTCCTCCACTGATCGGAAAATCCTGTCCATAACTGCCATTAACTTTCACCTTAGCCCAAAGGGAATTAAAGTTTCTGTAACCATTGCAAAAAGGAGGGGCCAAATCCCATCCGCTCTAATGTTTAAAACAGAAATGGCCAATACACTAGGTCGAAGGCCTTTCTCTGCATCAACAGACAAGAGCACTGAGTTGATATGCTTTTTATTGACTCCAGGTTAATGCCCTCCTCTCTTGGGCCTGACATATTACTTAACAGGACTGAGGTTGCTAGAATGGTACTGCTCGAAAATACCCCAGAAATTTACATTTCTAAATCTCTTTGGGGCCTATTTACTAAGCTGTGTTAATGAGTTGAGCTGCATAAAACATTAAGATGTTGCCTCAGGTTTGTATAAAAACAGGACATTACCACTACAGCAACCCACATGTGGGGAGGGGCTGTGAAACAAATAATATGCCCAACCTCTCCCCACACAGATGATATGTCTCTTAGTAGAGACTCATTTAGGCTCTTCACATGCATAAGTGTTACTGACAGTGCAAAAAAAAAAAAAAAAGATTAACAAGAGCAAAATATCAATGAGTTGTGAAACATGAAAATGCAAATTGGTATATTAATATTAAAATTAATTAATGCAAATCCTGTTAAGCCTTGTGATTTGTGTTAAACCAAATAAGGTTAACTACACCTCAAGAGATATTATTGATTTTGGCGTACATCATCAGCAGATTAACCACCTGCCAATGCCTCGTGCTGGGGACAGGAGAGTTTCAGGTCAGCCGGCTCCATTTTGAAAAGCAAAGCAGAAGTGAGGGGGGGATGGGAGAACTTGCTGTATAGGGGAGGTTAAGGGGTACTACAAATCTCTTCAGTGCTGCTTGGTGGAGGGGAGGTTCTTGCTGTTTAGGTGGGGTTTGGGGCAACAAACATTTTCTTTATTCAGGTGGAGGTGGGAGCCGCAGGGCATTATCACTACCAGTAATATATGCGTGTTACCAGCTGTAGTAACTGCTTAACTCAGTATTTACTAACAGGCCGATACACTATTAACCCGCGCGTTTTCGATGCACTAGCTTTACCCCTTATTCAGTAAGGGATAATAGTGCGTCGAAAACGCATGGCCAACCCCCCTGAAACTAATAGCGCCTGCAACATGCAAATGCATGTTGATGGCCTTGTTAGTTATTCATGTGTGATTCAGTAAGTAAAATGTGCAGCCAAGCTGCATATTTTACTTTCAGAAATTAGTGCCTATCCAAAGGTAGGTGTTAATTTCTGCCAGCACTGGGAAAGTGTACAGAAAAGCAGTAGAAACTAGGGATGTGAATCGTTTTTTGACGATTTAAAATATCGTCCGATATATTTTAAATCGTCAAAAATCGTTAGGGCCACGATACAATACCAATTCCCCCGATTTATCGTTAAAAAATCGTAAATCCGGGGAAGGGGGAGGGCAGGAAAACCGGCACACTAAAACCCCCTAAAACCCACCCCGACCCTTTAAATTAAATCCCCCACCCTCCCGAACCCCCCCCAAATGCTTTAAATTACCTGGGGATCCAGGGGTGGTCCAGAACGGCGGCGGTCCGGAACGGCCCCCTCAATTGAATCCTTTTGTCTTCAGCCGGCGCCATTTTGCAAAATGGCCGCCGCAAAATGGTGGCGGCCATAGACAAAAACGATTTGACGCAGGAGGTCGTTCCGGACCCCCGCTGGACTTTTGGCAAGTCTTGTGGGGGTCAGGAGGCCCCCCCCAAGCTGGCCAAAAGTTTCTGGGAGTCCAGCGGGGTTCAGGAAGCGATTTCTTGCCGCGAATCGTTTTCCGTACGGAAAATGGCGCCGGCAGGAGATCGACTGCAGGAGGTCGTTCAGCGGCGGTCCGGAACCCCCGCTGAACGACCTCCTGCAGTCGATCTCCTGCCGGCGCCATTTTCCGTACGGAAAACGATTCACGGCAAGAAATCGCTTCCTGAACCCCGCTGGACTCCCAGAAACTTTTGGCCAGCTTGGGGGGGCCTCCTGACCCCCACAAGACTTGCCAAAAGTCCAGCGGGGGTCCGGAACGACCTCCTGCGTCGAATCGTTTTTGTCTATGGCCGCCACCATTTTGCGGCGGCCATTTTGCAAAATGGCGCCGGCTGAAGACAAAAGGATTCAATTGAGGGGGCCGTTCCGGACCGCCACCGTTCTGGACCACCAGGTAATTTAAAGCATTTGGGGGGGGGTTCGGGAGGGTGGGGGATTTAATTTAAAGGGTCGGGGGTGGGTTTTAGGGGGTTGGCTCACGATTTTAATGATTTTTCACGATATTTTTAAAACCCAAACGGCAACAATACGATTCCATCCCCCTCCCAGCCGAAATCGATCGTTAAGACGATCGAGGACACGATTCACATCTCTAGTAGAAACTGCTTTTCTGTACACTCTCTGACTTAATATGATAGTGATATCAAGTCGGAGGTCCTAAAAGTAAAAAAAAAATTAAAATCAGCCCGTGCCTTGTGGATTGAAAACTGGATGCTCAATTTTGCCGGCATCTGGTTTCCGAACCAGTGGCTGTTAACGAGTTTGAGAACAGACACCAGCAAAATTGAGCATCGGTTGTCAAACTCTCTGACAGCTGCCGTTCCTGTCAAAAAAGAGGTGCTAGTGTCCCTAACGCCTCTTTTTACCGTGGGACCTCATTTGAATACTAAATCGCCTGCACAGGAGAGTGGCCTGTGCGTGCGCCAGAAGAGTGGGCGCTCGCCCGCTCTCCCGTGACTTTTACTGTATCGGCCTGTAAGGAAGCAATATTCAACTACTGGTCGGCTTACATAGCCGGATTAACTTTGGTTGGATATTCAGCAGCCCAACCACACCATTGAATATACCCAACTATCTTAAAGATATCAGCTAACTTTAGGACTTGTCTAAGGCATGACTGAATATCAGAGTTGGCCACAAAACTTTATCCTGCTAACTTAACTCCGTCCCGGAACTCTCCTACCTTATCCAGCTAAAATTTAGCCAGGTAAGTTCCTACAATATTCAAAAGGTGGCATTTAGCTGGAGTACTAAAAGGTTATTCAGCTAAATGTCTTTGAATATGGAATCCTACAGGCTTAACACTCTTTAATAAATACCATGTTAAAGCTGGCGCACTAATGCATGTTAAAAATATAATAAACAGGATAGTCCCTGTTGGAATTATATCTGCATTTTTTTAAAGCTTTGGGGTTCAGTTGATTTTGTTTGTTTTATTTTACTCTAGCAGGAAATGAGAATATGTAGAGAAACTCTCATTCTCCCATTTGCCTGTATGTTCTGTTTGAGAGTTTAGTTTAAAAAATATGAACTGAAGCTTTAAAAATCTGAATTTATAATTTCTAAGTGCTTATTCTTAGCAGCTTCCACCTGATTCTACAAGTAACATGCAATAACAGATGTGGCCACTAGATGGCAGCCAGTATCAATGAATTTAATGTATACTATACTATATAAAGCCTAGCTATAGGACAGCCTAGCTGTCTTTGGGAAGTACATTTGGTCATAATAGTGTCATGTATGTATAAGACACCAGGATCCAGGGGCCAAATAGGAACCAAACTACTGCACTGAAAGTTAATCTGGTATAGCAGTGGCTGCTAACCAAATTATGTGCACCATTTTCAGCTAAGATCTCTTACAAGCATCCTCTATTTAGAAAGGACTGCATGGGAGATTCAAGATAGAAGTCAGGGCTAACTGCATAGGGTGTCATGCTCCAGGGCATCGTCACCATGCTGGCACACCCTCCCCCACAGGCAGCCTTGGGCATCATAGCAGTTAAGGCTGCAACCAGCAGCCAATCCACTGGAACCCAAACCGTAGCACAGGTGCACAACGTAACACCCGCTAAAGAAGCAGGAAAACTCATGGATGAGGCAGAGCTGACCTGTGTTCCACAAAGAATTAGATCTAAAATAGCTCTCTCTCTCTCGTTGGTTCCTGAACCAATTGCTCCAAGAAGCAATCATTTATTCCAACCAGGAACTTTCTATCTCTAGCATATCCTGATGTTACATTTCCCCATTCAATATTGGGGTCATTGTATGTAATCTCTTATTATTACTGCACTGCCAAATTGGTTAGCTTCCCTGATTTTTCTTAGCATCTCACTAACAATTCCAACTGTAGTCACTTAAATTCTTTCTATGTTTTTGTGCCTAGCCTGTCTGTCTTGACTAGATCATCATCTCCAAAGAGTAGGGACTATCCATTGTGTCTCTGTATAGTGCTGCATACTTGTGGTATGTACTATACATATTGTGATAATGTGAACTCAGACACCCATAACAAGTCACACAGAACTGGTTAAAGAAGAAAGCATAAATACTTTCTGTACAGACCAAAAACTTTTTGTTTCACCATCAGTGAGCACATTTTGTTGTTTTGGGAGGAGGGTCCAGTAGTTGTCTCCTGGTAAGAAGCCTTTCAACATGAATCTTTACCCAGCAAAAGTTCCTCTCTTTGCTTTTCTAATTTGGTTTAGCAAAGAACTTGCTAAGCCAGAAACCAAAAACATTGATAGTACTGCTACATGATAAATCTGACCACTAAACATCATTAAGAAGTTAGAAAAGCAGTTGTTTAACATGTGATAAATCTATTATTATATATGTATACAAGCCCCACCAAAGGTAAGAACTCAAAAAATTGAGTAAAACATGTCTGGACTGGTCTGACAGGAATCCAAAGAAAGCATTGATCCACCTAAAAATAAAACAACCAATAGCTTTGCTGGTTTCATATTGTAAAGGGGACACACAGCAACACCTAAACATGTTACAGTGTGACAGTTTAACAAGTGTAGATTGCAGCAATATTTTACAAGCATTATGCATATGCAAATATAAACTAATTCAGATAACTATAGTGGCATAACAATTTTGTATGACAACCAATTGCAGTGTGCTGACTTCACTAGGCTGCTCTCTTCCCTTTTTTGTGTAGATAAAGATAAAGATTAACAGGGAGCCATAGCAATGGTTCAATCCAATCACAATTGTTTCCAACTCTAAAATGTGCTCCAGTGGAAGGAGCATAGAATCCAGTAAAAGGTCTATAGGCCCCTGTACACATGTAAAACTGTATTTGTTAATTGTACTGAATCTACAATTATCTTTACTGCAGCTTTCCCTAAAACTTACCATTTGCCAGCTCTGATGACAATTATCACTTCATTTTATAGTTTAATATTACACACTTATCTTACACTAAAATCACCAACTGTCAGGGTTCCCAACCAGGACATGGGTACTAAGGTTGACAACTGGTTCTACATTATCAGGACAGATTGATCCAGCCTTGGTTTTACCTCACTGCATGCTGGGATTTATTCTGATTTCCCTATTGCATTGCCTAAGAAAAGCAAGACTATAAGTACCTGCATGCAGGTGAGTAAAAGCAGCACTGGATCAACCTGTCCTGACAATCTGAAGCCAGTTGGCAACCCTAATGGGTAGCCAAGGAATGGGGCCCTGTCTGGGAGATAGGTGGCTGAAGACGACTAGAAACTGATCTAAGACATTTGCAATTGCTGTTTACACCCATAAAGTAAAAGTAAGATCCAAGGTGAGAAGTCAAGGCAAGACAAGGCAAGACAAGACAGGCTGTAGGAAGAAACAAAGCAAAACCCAATGACAGTTTCCACAAGGAGAGATACAGGAGCAAGGCAAAGGAAGACTGGAAGAGATGCTGGTGCAGAATACAGGAACAGGACTGTGTTATGCCTGCAAGGAGTGTTAGCAGCGTCGGCCGTGGCAGGCCGCAACCGGGACCGGGTGTCATGGCTGCGGCCGACCGCGACTGAGGCCAGGCCGACGGACGCAACCTAAATAACTTACCCGGGTCGGGTTGGTCGAGAGCACCCGCGGGGCAGGCAGCTCTTTCCCCTCTCTCTCCCGGCCGCTGCCATGGCTGAGATCGGCAGCATGGCTCTGCGGCGGTCTGGCTCCGCCCCCTCTGCTCCTTAGAGCTGCGCGCGCGGCTGAGAGAGATTCTTAAAGGAGCCATGACAGGAAGTGTCATGGCTCCCCCTGAAGCTCCTCCCCTGGCTTCCTGCACTTAAGGCAAGGGCTGAGCATTCAGTCCTTGCCTTGGTATTGAGGTTCCTGCCCGAGTGTGTTCCTGGCTCCTGGTTCTTCGTTCTTCGTCCTGCTCTTCTCCCCTGCTCCGTGGATTGATTCTTGGCTTCTGACTTCTGGACTGTCGGACGTGTCTTCTCCTGGCTTGACTCTGGTAAGGCGTTGGATCCTTCTCCTGGCTTGACCCTGGTACGGCTCTGGACCATTCTCCTGCTTTGACCCTGGACTGGACTCGGACCCCGCTGGTATACTGATTCTCGGACCGATTTTGGACTCTTCTTCGACTCCATCCTCAGACTGTCTCGACCTGCTGGAGGCGCCAGCCATTTGGAACCCACGACCTGCAGGAGGCGCCTGCATCCAGACCTTCTACAGTCTTCAGAGGAATTGCCTAAGTCCCAGCGGCCGGACCCCTACGGGCTCCTCCTGGGGGGGTTGCGTGCTTCCAGGGTGAAGTCTTCTAGCAAGTCTCTTCAGTCCAAGAGGCCTTGCCCTTCGGTGGTAGTCATCTACCTCGAAACAAGGGTCCACTTTCATAACAAGGAGAACAGCCAAAAAAAAAAAGCACTGAAATAAGCTGAGTAACTAAACCTGAGCTCCCACTGCACCAATCAGGGAACAGAAGACAGGTCAGTGTATGAACAACTCAGAGAAACAAGGACACCTGAAAACAATCAGGAAGTAGACGGTAAGAGCAAGACAGATCACAAATACAGATACAATCGACCTAGCTAAAAAGCATCCAACATCAGATGGCTGGTAATTCACTCAGGAAGTCGAGAGCCTCGTAGAGTGGAATAATGGGTAATGGAAATTTCTGATTAAAGAATTTGGTATTGCAGTGGCCTCTAGTGAAAACAATTGGCTATTACAGAGAAGCAATTCAGTATGAATATCTCTAGGGATTTTGTTCAAGAAGGAAGTAGCTTAAATTACAGCAGCTCACCAAACCAGAAGACCCAACTTATTTATGAAGACACAAAGAGGTTGTAGTGTTCATGTTTGTGGCGAAGATGAAGGTCCCTGAATGCCACAGACGCGCTCCGCTTGCGGTGTAGATGAAGGCCCTGGTGGTGTGAAGAGAGTTGTGTGTGTGTGTGTGAGAGAGGGGGAGAGGTGTGAGGGGGAGGGGAGGGTGAGAGAGAGGAGGAGGAGAGGAGGGGAGCGAGTGTGTGAGAGAGAGAGAGAGAGAGAGAGCAGGCGGAGGTGAGCAGGAGGGTGTAAGAGAGAGCAGGGAAGGTGAGAGAGAAGGGAGGTGTGAGAGAGACCAGGGAGGGTAAGCAGGGGTGTGTGTGAGAGAGCAGAGGGTGTGAGAGAGTGCAGGGTGGGTGCTTCAGTGTGGGTACCAGAGAGAGGGAATCTATATGAGGAGATTGTGAAGGAGTGTGTATGTGTGTGAGAGATTGGGTGCTGGTATGTATGAAAAAGAGATCTTGTGTATGTGAGCATGCTAGTCTATGTGAAGGGATTGTGTATGTTTGAGAGAGAGCCCTTGCGAAGGTGTGCATGAGAGAGAGACATAGGTAGCCTGTATGAGGGTATATGCATGAGAGAGAAAGGGAGCTTGTGTGGGTATGTATGCAAGAGAGGGGGACCCTGTATGAGGGAATGTATGTGTGCAAGAGAGTGAGGGATCCTCTAAGAGGGTGTGTGTATGTGCACTAGAGAGAGGGACAAAGGGAGCCTGTGTGAGGGGCAGTACTGAGAACGGCTCAAAATCTCAGAGTGGTGATAGAGTGGAAAGGACTGAGCCTAAAGGTGGAGGAGAGAAATACTGGCAGGTAGAGGAATTGAGGCCTGAGAGGGCAAAGTGGCCAGGGGAGTGGGGAGAGCGAGTGGAAGGGGCATTCTTACAGTGAATTTCTAAGAAAATTCTACAATGCACCGCAGGCCCGAGAGTAAAAGATCACACCGGGACCCCCGCTCTTGACCCCAGGTAATTTAAGGCATTTGGGGGGGGGGGGGTTCGGGAGGGTGGGGGATTTATTTTAAAGGGTCGGGATGGGTTTTAGGGTTGTTTTAGTATGCCGGTTTTTCCGCCCTCCCCCTTCCCCTCCCCTTTCCCCGATTTACGATTTTTGACGATAAATCAGGAGAATTCCTATTGTATCGTGCTTCTAACGATTTTTGACGATGTAAAATATATCGGACGATATTTTAAATCGTCAAAAAACGATTCACATCCCTACTGTATATATGTGTATTTGGCATGCTTCGCTGGATAATAATATGAGTAGCCAGGACATACACTTCTTCTACCACTGCCCTTTTACAAACTCAATAAACACACAGACAAGAATTGGAATCAAACAGGCCACAGCTTTATTATATAACAAATAGGTGCCCAAGCCCACAAAACCCAGACATTTAAGGAACTCCAAGTGACCATCTGCCACCTCCCAGCAAGATGATCAGCACTAGCCACCCATTGTCCTTATAAGTTGGAACATGACCGAAGTCAATTCAGCAGAAAATAAGTAACGCTCAACCCCTATATGGCTTGGGCAACCCGCCATAGTCACAGACATAACTAGATCTGTGACCCCCAAAGATGCGTCCAAGATTCATAATGAAAATGTTTTTCCAAGGCCTCCTGAAATGAATTGAGGAATAAGTCTAAGCCAATAAATGACAAGTGAACTTCATCTTCTCTGAAGAAATCCTGCTCTAAATCTCACGACCATTCATGATGAATGTGACAACCTCCCAAAACATTTAGCAGACATTGCAAAGGATAATCTTCGCAGAAATACCCTACCCATCGGAATTACTCTGCAAGCAAAATTTAAACTACCTATCGATGATTGCAATTGTTGTAAAGTCAACTTTGGCCTACTTAAAGCATCTTTTACTAATGCCCGCATGAAATCAACCTTGGACTCAGGTAAGCGAGAAATCATAGCAATAGAGTCCAATTCAATACCTAGAAATATTAAACATTACACGGGCCCTCAGTTTTACCATGTGTCAAAAGCATTCCAAAGCATCTGGCGACTTCCTGGAAACGTTTTAAGAGATTCAAACAATCATCCAAATCTGCTTTGCCCATGAACTGAAAATCATTTAAATAATGAATGATATTCCTTGACAGAGTTCTCTTCCACCACCCATGAAGAAACGTACTGAATGCTTCGAAGTATGCACAAGCTATAGAGCATCCCATAGGCATGCATTTGTCAAAGTAAAATAACCCGTTGAAATGGAAACCAAGCAAATGAAAACTATTTGGATGTATCGGTAATAACCTGAAAGCTGACTCGATATCTACCTTAGCTAACAGGGTCCCCTGACCTAGGAGCCTGATCATTTGCACCGATCACGAAAGCGCTCATCGTAATTAAGCCACGACCAACCTTCATACTCTTTGCTAGCAGCTAAGATAGCAACCGCATAGGCTAATTAGGCTCCATATTGAGTCGTGTCTTGATGACCATTAACACTTGCCAAGCGAAGAAAGGAGTGACTCCAGTTATGGATGTTCCACGACTCTTTTTTCTGAGTTCTTGGGAAACAATCAGCACCACCTTCTTTCTTCCTCTCCTTTCTCTTCCCTCTGTACAGAATATATTAACAAAAAGGATACAGATCAGTCATAGATATGATAAAAAATATTTCTCAAAGTGGAAATTCAGAGACATTTCCCTTATGAGTAAATGGCAAGATAAACTCTTAAAAGAAAAAAGATAAGAGATTTATTCTGAGCAGGACGTATTTATGCTGATTTGAAATATCACACAAATACAGCAAGATAATTTGTTTCAGTATTAAATCCAATACATTGGAATAATTATCAAAAATATAGCACATTTGGTTTACGTTTGATGAAATATTAAGACATGTCACCAAGCAAAATTAAATTGTAAACTTAAAAACAGGTTACTCTGCTCTGATTTCTTCATACATGCAGGACTTGACACAGCCAATAGATAAATGGTTGTGATACTTTCCCCTTCAGGAAGAATAGCAAATCATGGAGGAATAGGGCCTCAGCAGCCCTGAGGCACTGATTCAAAACCAAGCCATGCCTTACACCTCCCCTTCCTTCAGTTCTTGAATTTAGGGATTTAGGGCCCCCTTTGGACAGCTGCTGGGTTCCTGATTCCTCAAGGACCCTCAGTTGTACCTTATTTGCCAAGGCTTGATTTCTACTCCTTTTTCTTCTCAGTCTGGACTCTTTAGACAGGACACCAATAGAAAGATCTCCTCTCTCTCTTTTTCTTCAAGTTGGTACCTCAATGGCACAATACCCTGGGATCTCAGCTTAGTTAGCTGACCTCCCTTTCCTCTCCCCAAATCAAATAGCACCTATTTCAAACTGTGTGTTCATTGCTTTAATTTCAATTCCACACAGATTCGGGACCATTTTCTTCTCTTAAAAACAAACCCAAGAATGAGAGGTTTACTCCCTCAGTGCAGGGTACTCTTCATTCCAGATGGTAACTCAGGAACAGACAGCAGATCGTAAATCCACATGCATGACCACAGAGGCAGATTGTGTGGCACCATCTGCGATCCAGAGGCTGACTTCCTCTGTCGACAAGTCCAATCCAATTCTTTCTACCCCAGAACCTTCTATAGTAAAATCCAGGATTGTATCATTCAGGCCACACCTATGAGGAAGGTCAAGGCAATGGTTCAATCCAATCACAATTGTTTCCTACTCTAATATTTGTTCCAGTGGAAGGAGCATAGAATCCAGTAAAAGGTCTATAGGCCCCTATACACATGTAAAACTGTATTTGTTAATTGTACTGAATCTATAATTATCTTTACTGCAGATTTCCCTAAAACTTACCTTATGCCAGCTCTGATGACAATTATCACATCATTTTATAGTTTAATATTACACACTTATCTTACACTAAAATCACCAACTGTCAGGGTTCCCAACCAGGACATGGCTACTAAGGTTGACAACTGGTTCTACATTATCAGGACAGGTTGATCCAGTCCTGGTTTTACCTCATTGCATGCTGGGATTTATTCTGATTTCCCTATTGTATTGCCTAAGAAAGCAAGGCTATAAGTACCTGCAAGCAGGTGAGTAAAAGAAGGATTGCATCAACCTGTCCTGACAATCTGAAGCAAGTTGGCAACCCTAATGGGTAGCCAAGGAATGAGGCCCTGTCTGGGAGATAGGTGGCCAAAGATGACTGGAAACTGATCCAAGAAGTTTGCAATTGCTGTTTACACCCATAAAGTAAAAGCAAGATCCAAGCTGGGCCAAGGTAAGAAGTCAAGACAAGACAGGATCCAGGAAGAAACAAAGCAAAACCCAATGACAGCTTACACAAGGAGAGATACAGGAGCAAGGCAAAGGAAGACTGGGAAAAATGCTGGTACAGAATACAGGAACAGGACTGTGTCATGCCTGCAAGGAGAACAGCCCCAAAACAAGTGCTGACATAAGCTGAGTATTTAAAGCTGAGCTCCCACTGCACCAATCAGGGAACAGAAGACTGGACAGGGCATGAATAACTCAGAGAAACAGGGACACCTGAAAACAATTGGGAAGTAGAAGGTAAGAGCAAGGCAGATCACAAATACAGATACAATCGACCTAGCTAAAAAGAATCCAGCATCAGATGGCTGGTAATTCACTCAGGAAGTGGAGAGCCTCGTAGAGTGGAATAATGGGTAATGGAAATTTCTGATTAAAGAATTTGGTATTGCAGTGGCCTCTAGTGAAAACAAGCGACTATTACAAAAAAGCAATTAAGTATGAATATCTCTAGGGATTTTATTCAAGAAGGAGGCAGCTTAAATTACAGCAGCTCAGTGAACCAGAAGGCCCAACTTATATATGAAGACACAAAGAGGTTGTAGGATACCAGTATTTCTGAAATACACAATGTTTCAATTCTAAATGGCGCCGATGGCCCAAGAGCAGGAGATCGCGCCGCGACCCCCCCCACTGGTCCACCAGGTAATTTAACATTTGGGGGGGGGGGGGTTCGGGAGGGTGGGGGAGGGTAAAGGATTGGTTTTAAAGGGTCGGGGAGGGTTTAGGGGTTGTTTTGGTGTGCTGGTTTTCCCACCCTCCCCCCAAATAATTCCCGTACTCGATTTAACGATTTTTCACGATAAATCGAGGGAATTCCTATTGTATCGAGTCCCTTACCGATTAATGACGATTTTAAAATTATCAGATGATAATTTAAATCATTAAAAAACGATTCACATCCCTACTAAATACCATTTTTTATCTGCATTGAAAGGTTGTTCTATCCTGTTTGTGACAAAATGCTTCATTCTGTTACTAAATAGCATACAACAGGGGAGCTCAAATCAATCCCATGTGCCACCCCCGGTGAGCCAGCTTTTCAGGATATTCCTAATGAATATGTATGAGCTTTATTTGCATGCATATTAGGGATATGCTAAAAACCCAACTGTCTTGGTGGGGGGGGGGGGGTGGGGGAGAGTTCATAGGACCAGTTTGAGCTCCCCTGGCAGGCAAAATATTAGCCCCATAATTTTGACAAATAAATCAAATGAGAAAAAGAAGGAAGAGAAAGTATCTGCTGCTGAAGGAAAGAGATAAAGAAGGAAGAAAGAAATATTAAGAAAGCAGAAAAGAAAAAGGAAGGAGAACACCAGAGAGAAAGGGAAAGAAAATAAAAAAAAATACAGAGATAAGAACAGAGAATAAGAAAAAAAAGATGCTGAGCAAAAAAACCAAGTGAGACCCACCAAAGGCTAAAAACTGTTTTATTACCTGACAGACAGTATAAATTAAGAAGAATTAGTCCCAGAGGCAGGAGAAGAAGGTAAGAAGGGTAGAGTAAGAGATAACGTCTGTTCAGCCATTCCACCTGCCTCCCCCCCCCCCACTAATCTCAGGGTGAAAAGAACTAAAAAGTTCCCAGATATCAGACCAAGGTCCATTGAGCCCAGCATCCTGACTCACAGAGTGGCCATCCAGGTTGCAGGTACCCAACAGCTCCCATAAAGTAGAACTATTTCTTGTTACTTATTCCCAGGGATAGAAAAGACTTCTTTAGTCTATCTGGCTAATGTTCCCTGGATGTTTCCTCCTGGAACTTATTCAAACTTCTTTTGAACCCTTCCATAGAGGTCACCTTGACCATTTCTGGCAACAAATTCTCCCAAATTGGTTGTGCATTGAGTGAAAAGTACTATGTATGATTTGTGTTAAAGGGTATGGTTGTTTCATCAAGTATTGCCTAATTTTAATATTTGAAATGATAAATAACCATCCTTTATTTATCCATTGCACTCCACTCATTTTCTATCCTTGTATCATGTCCGCTCTCAGCCATTCCCTTTTCAAGCTGAAGAGCCCTAGAGAGTGTAGTCTCATCTTGGGAAAGTCAGTCCATCCTCTTTTATCATTTTTATCATTTTTCTCTGCCCCTTTTCTAATTCTGCTATGTCCTTTTTGAGACCAGCTCACACCTGATTCAAATGCCAATGGAAGGGAGCACTGCAACCAGCTATCAAGCAACTCCTGAATTGCTTATAGAGTGCTTCAGTATTAGATCAATATTAAACAAAACCCTGATCGTCAATAGCCTCCGGACAACTCTCTTGACCTGGCAAAGACTGAAGCCCTATTTTAGCTCAGATCTCCTAGGATAGAAAATCCACTATTGTGGCAAGGTCAAATAGGAGGAAGGGGTTTGATAATCATCCACAAAAAGCTTAGAAGAGTCTTAGACTGAAACTACATTCACACCCAATTACAAAGGACAGTACATCAAACTGGGATCTAGCCATTGCCTAAGCTTTCTGCTAGTCTGTTGCTTCTCTTGAATCCCCCCCCTCAACAATCCTAACTGGAACCAATTACATTCTTTCTGTGTTTTTGTGCCCAAACTGTCTGTCCTGACTAGATCATCATCTCAAAGGCATATGGACTATCCATTATGTCTCCGTATAGTGCTGCATACTTGTGGTATGTACTATAAATATTGAGATAAGAACTCTGACTCCTGTAACAAGTCACACAAAACTGCTTAAAGAAGAAGCAAGCATAGGGGTAGATTTTAAAAGCCCTGTGCGCCAGCGGCCTATTTTACATAGGCCGCTGGCGCGCGCAAAGCCTTGGGACGCGCGTAAGTCCCGGGGCTTTGCTTGGGGGGGGGGGGGTGTTGGGGGGGGGGCGTGTTGGGGATGGCGCGACATTCGGGGGGGGGGTGTCTGGGGGTGTGACGGCAGTCCAGGTGCTGGGCCGGAGGTGTGATGGCGGTCCGGGGGTGGGGCCAAGTGCTCCGGCACAGCGGCCTGTGCCGGGGCAGGGAGCCGGCAACGTGCGCAAGTTACGCCTGCCTCTGTCCCCGGGACACTCAACGAAATAAGGTAGGGGAGGGGGATTTAGTTAGGGCTGGGGATGGGTTAGATAGGGGAAGGGAGGAAAAGGTGGGGGAGGACAAAAAAATAGTTCCCTCCAAGGCCGCTCCGATTTTGGAGTGGCCTCGGAGGGAACGGGTGCAGGCTGCTGATTTTGCGCAGCCTTGCACGCACCAGCTCTGGATTTTAAAAGATACGCAAGGCTACGCACGTATCTTTTAAAATCCTGCGTACTTTTTAAAAATCTGCCCATACTTTCTGTACAAATCAAAAACATTTTGTTTCATGACAAATGAGCACATTTTATTTTTAGAGGGAAGGAAGGGTATTCCAGCAGTTCTCTCCAGCTAAAAAGCCTTTTATTGAGCTTCATGAAACTTTATCTGTATTTATTGAGCATAGTTTCCCTTTTTTGTTTTTTTTAAATTTGATCTCATAGAGATGCTCTTAAGCTACACACCAAAAAACATTGATAGCCTAATCACTAATTATCATTAAGTAAATAAAGAAAAACTACTCTTTGGTTTACAATAAATCTATTATTATTATATCTATATATTAGGCCCACCAAAAGTAGGACCTCCAAAAATTGAACATTTGTCTAGACTGGTCTGACAGGAACTCAAGGAAAGTATCGTACAACCTAAAAATAAAACACAATGAATACTGTTGAATGGGTCATGCTGCACAGGGGACACACAGCAACACCTAATCATGTTACAATGTGACATTGCGAAAGAACATATACAGTTGTATAGCATACAATAAAACCAAAATTTAAGCTATCATTATACAGTCAAGAGGACATGAATGAAATGTAATTGCCGTAAACATTTAACAAGTGTTGAATGCAGCAATAATTTGCACAGCATTATGGGTATGCAAATATAGACTGATTCAGGTAACTATATTTCCATGACAATTTTACGTGATAATCGATTGCAGTGCTGATATCTCTGTGCTGCTCCCTGCCCTTTAGTGTGTGTGGAGAAAGCTCCTAGTGGAATACCAGCTTCCTTATTAACTTACTATTACTTGGAGATAGGAAGGTTTCTGATATTATAAGGGCATTGCTGAATTGAAAGAAAAAAATACTTTTTTCCCCCCTAAACAGCTGCAGCAGAAAGAGGAGGTTTGAGTTACTAAAATCCTGAGTTTCATCATACTGCCCAGTGCAGTGTTTACCTCTGATTAAGAGAGAGCTTCTAATGCATAAGTATTACTATGGGGTGGCAAGTGTGACCCCCCCCAAAATTGTTTGGCACCCCAGTTTCAGACAACGGATCAAGAAGGAATTTGAATTATCCCTGCCTGTTCTGATATGGTGGAAAACAGTCACTTGTGATTATGGGTGGAGTTGGGGGACGGGGCATTGCCTCCCAACTGCAATGCAAAAAGAGAGAGAGTCAGCATATCACAAGCAGACTGCCTTCTGCCAGTGGCTGAAGAATAGGCCCAGCAGGGCCACCGACACATTCACATGGTAGGAGCAATGGACGGCCGGCGCCATTGCTCCTACCATGTGAGCAATGGATGGCCCGCACCATTTTTTAAGATGGCGCCGGCCGTCCATTGCTCCTACCATGTGATAGGGGCTGGCCAATGGCACAGATCACCCCTGTCACATGGTAAGGGCAAAGGACCACTGACGCCATTTTGTTTACAGGCAGCTTATGGCCCGAGAGCAGGAGATCGCTCCAGGCATCCCCACTGGACCACCTGGGAATTTAGGCACGTTTTGGGGGGGTCGGGAGGGTGGAGGATCATAAATAATTAAATGTGAAGGATCGGGGTGGGGGGGTTTGGATCGGGACAGCCAAAAAAAATAAAGCGGACAGAACCACGGGAAATGAAATTTCCCACAGTTCTACGAAAATGAAACCGGAAACGATTGCTGGTACGATACACATCTCTAATATGAATGTCCCACAATCCATACACAGCTTTGTGAGCATGCAGAATCTAGAAGGAAAAAAGAATTAGGTACAGCACTGAAATTACAAAGCCCCTGGATGGACATAACCCTCAAACGCATCAGACCTCCACCAGCCAATCCTCTGAATTACCCCTCTAGTTAATTCTGTGGAAGCAGCAGAGATTGCCGCTACAATCCTAAAAGAATACGTCTCGAACTTCCCAACATCTAGCCCCAAAGCTAATAAAGAGGACAGCAATACCATTTCAAATTGGTATTTGGTCAGAGGACAGAGGTCTGCATGAACCAGGAACTGAGCAGTCCCCGGGACACAAATCTGGGAATATGTTAGAGCACTGGGCAACCTGATATGGCACGTAAGGTCACGAAGAGCCCCTTTCCCATTTGATCAGTTTTTGATTTTGGAATATACAACAAAATCGAAGTATTTGATAAGGTCACATGTTGAACTAACAAACCATTGGATTCAGCTCCTTTAGATGCCCTGGCTACTAACTCAATGACCCTGAAAGCTCCAAAAATTGCTAGTACAAAAGCCGCTCTGAAAAGGCAACATTCATAGTGGGACATGCAAATATTAGGCAACGCATCCCACAACCTCAATAGGATATCACGTGTGATGGGCAAACGCTCATTTATAACAAGTGTTGAATCCCTAGACCACCCAACCAACAAACGCCGAATGAAAAAATGGCCAATTGGGAAGCCCCATCCATGAGCCCTCTTAAAAAAGGAAAAACCTGATAACTATTTGCTAATTGCAGCCTTGGTTCAACCTTCAGCTCTGGCCTTTTGCATAAACTGCAATAAAAGAACATCCGAAATGGGACCCTAAGCCCATCTCAAAGATGAAAGGAAAGAGACCACCTTATGGGTGCCGTTTACATAACCCTTCCAAATTGCTGGGGCTAAAGATGCTCTCAGTAGCTTCCAGGCTTCCGGGAACCAAATTTCCTTAGGAAAGGAGGTACAGAAGCTCCTACTGAATCCGCTTCTGAAGCAAGTTTCTGAAACAGCTCCCACTTGGAATGAGAAAGAGAATCAGCCACACTGTTAGCAATGCCTGGAACATGAAGGGCCCAAACGGTCACATTCAGACACATACAGTAGAGTATAAACTCACGCAATAGATCAGATATGATCAAGAACGTAGCTGATTTATTATTAATAAAATAGACAACACCCAGTTTATCGCACCAAAACACAATTCTTTTATCCCTCAGACGCGAGTCCCAGAAATATACAATGACTACAATAGGAAAAAGTTCCAGAAAGGTAATGTTTCTGGTAGTACCGACGAAATCCAGTCCTCAGGCCAAGAAGCCATGCAACATAAACCTTGGAAGTAAGCCCCAAAACTGAGATACCCTGCGGCATCAGTGTAAAGCTCAAAATTTTGATTAGATAGTGTTGCATTTCTCCCGCGGCTGGAGCCTCGGGAGGCGCTTACTTCCCGGCAGGAGCTGCTTCTGTTTCCATGCGGCCTGGGGCCGCTGCTGCCCGGCTGCCTCCCTGCTTCTGCAGTGGGAGCCACTGACGCCGTGGGTTCTTGCGGCCCGGCCGCCATCTTGCCGGCATGGCTGGAGCCGTGCCGGGCTTTCCCATTGTGACAGGAGGCCGCTGACGTTACTGGCTCCCTCCGGGAAGGGTCCTTATTCCTGTGGCAGGTAGCCGCTTACTTCAGCCTGCGCTTCGTGGCAGGATACCACCGACATCGTCGGGCATACCCAGAGGCCCAGTTCCAGCTCTTGCTACAGCCGCAGCATAGCCACTGTCCAGGGTCTTGCTCCTTCCTTCCAAGGGGGAGGGCCCGCGGCTTCTATGGGGATTAAAGGGCTCGGCGGCTGTTCCGCCCCAGGGTGCCCCCCGCAAGCTCCTCCCAGGGAGTTGCTTTCTTCTGCCTATAAATGTTACGGTCGTGGATCCTTGGGCCAGTTGAGTCAGTGGATGGTATGCTTTGGAAGACCACAGCAAGTGTTACAGCCGGGAGGCGGCACAGAAGAGGCTCGGATGAGGCTTCACCACTAGAGATGAGCTTCGTTTTTTACTACCGGGTCATTTTTTGAGTCGGATGCTTCGGGGTAAAGCTCGTTTTTCCTCGGTTAGTTGTTTGGAAAAACGAACAAAAACTAAACAGGGAAAAACGAAACCGGCCCAGAAAACGGCATGGGAAAACGAAGCTAAAAACCCCCCACCCCAATCATTAAAATTCACTGTAATACATTAAATACAAACCCCCCCCCCCCCCACCATCCCGATCCCTCCCCAAGACTTACTAACATCCCTGGTAGTCTGGCGGGGTCCTGCGAGGGATTTCGCTCTCCCTACTGTCAGGCTATCTGGCCTGCCTCGCTCAAAATGGTGCTCTGATTTCTTCATACATGCAGGACTTGACACAGCCAATAGATAAATGGTTGTGATACTTTCCCCTTGAGGAAGAATAGCAAATCATGGAGGAACAGGGCCTCAGCAGCCCTCAGGCACTGATCCAAATCCAAGCCATGCCTTACACCTCCACTCCCTTCAGTTCTTGAAGTTAGGGATTTAGGGCCCCCTTTGCACTGCTGCTGGGTTCCTGATTCCTCAAGGACCCTCAGTTGTACCTTATTTTCCAAGGCTTGATTTCTACTCCTTTCTCTTCTCAGTCTGGACTCTTTAGACAGGACACCAATAGAAGGATCTCCTCTCTCTCTTTTTCTTCAAGTTGGTACCTCAATGGCACAATACCCTGGGATCTCAGCTTAGTTAGCTGACCTCCCTTTCCTCTTCCCAAATCAAATAGCACCTATCTCAAACTGCATGTTCACTGCTTTAATTTCAATTCCACACAGAACGGGACCATTTTCTTCTCTTAATAACAAACCCAAGAATGAGAGGTTTACTCCCTCAGTGCAGGGTACTTTCTACTCCAGATGGTAACTCAGGAACAGATAGCAGAGCATAAAGCCACATGCATGACCACAGAGGCTGACTGTGTGGTACCATCTTTGATCCAGAGGCAAGAGGCTGACTTCCTCCGTCGACAAGTCCAATCCAATTCTTTCTACCCCAGAACCTTCTATAGTAAAATCCAGGATTGTATCATTCAGACCACACCTAGGAGGAAGGTCATAGTAATGGTTCAATCCAATCACAATTTTTTCCTACTCTAATATTTGCTCCAGTGGAAGAAGCATAGAATCCAGTAAAAGGTCTATAGGCCCCTGTATAGATGTAAAACTGTATTTGTTAATTGTACTGAATCTACAATTATCTTTACTGCAGATTTCCCTAAAACATACCATATGCCAGCTCTGATGACAATTATCACTTCATTTTATAGTTTAATATTACACACTTATCTTACACTAAAATCACCAACTGTCAGGGTTCCCAACCAGGACATGGGTACTAAGGTTGACAACTGGTTCTACATTATCCAGTCCTGGTTTTACCCCACTGCATGCTGGAATTTATTCTTATTTCCCTATTGCATTTCCTAAGAAAAACAAGACTATAAGTACCTGCAAGCAGGTGAGTAAAAGAAGGATTGCATCAACCTGTCCTGACAATCTGAAGCCAGCTGGCAACCCTAATGGGTAGCCAAGGAATGAGGCCCTGTCTGGGTGATAGGTGGCCGAAGACGACTGAAAACTGATCCAAGAAGTTTGCCATTGCTGTTTACACCCATAAAGTAAAAGCAAGATCCAAGCTGGGCCAAGGTAAGAAGTCAAGACAAGACAGGATCCAGGAAGAAACAAAGCAAAACCCAATGACAGCTTACACAAGGAGAGATACAGGAGCAAGGCAAAGGAAGACTGGAAGAGATGCTGGTGCAGAATGGAAGGAGAACAGCCCCAAAACAAGTGCTGACATAAGCTGAGTAATTAAAGCTGAGCTCCGACTGCACTAATCAGTGAACAGAAGGCAGGAAAGGGCATGAATAACTCAGAGAAACAGGGACACCTGAAAACAATCGGGAAGTAGAAGGTAAGAGCAAGGCAAATCACAAATACAGATACAATCGGCCTAGCTAAAAAGCATCCAACATCAGATGGCCGGTAATTCACTCAGGAAGTGGATAGCCTCGTCGAATGGAATAATGGGTAATGTAAATTTTGGATTAAAGAATTTGGTATTGCAGTGGCCTCTAGTGAAAGCAAGCTACTATTACAGAGAAGCAATTCAGTATGAATATCTCTAGGGATTTTGTTCAAGAAGGAGGCAGCTTAAATTACAGCAGCTCACCGAACCAGAAGGCCCAACTTATATATGAAGACACAAAGAGGTTGTAGGATACCAGTATTTCTGAAACATACAATGTTGCAATTCTATAACTGTAACATTTGTATTCAGTTTACACAAACTTATAGACCCAGGTTTTTCCATACTTTCTTTTCTCTAGTGCAGAGCTTTCCAAACTTTTCATGTTGGTGACACACTTTTTAGACAAACATAATTTCGTGACACAGTAATTCAGTCTACCAGCAAACCAGAAGTTAAAGGTTAAACGAACAAAATGTATTTCAACAATTTATGTATGTTTCCTTAAATATATACATAAATAAAATGTTTCACAACACAACCTATCTCATAATAAATATTTGCAGGCTTCCACTTCCTCCATGCTGATCTCGTACATTGTGAGATCGGCATAGAGAAAGTGCTACTCTTGCACATTCCCAAAGATTACATGTGCCAATCACTAAAAAGTAATTTTTTTTTTTACCTTTGCTGTCTGATCTTAGTTTTCTAATCGGTTAGTCACAGGCTTTTTTTTCCACCTTTCCTTTCTTATTTTTTTGCCAATTCCTTTTACAGGGTCTTTTTTTCTATTTCTTTTCTCTCCATCTGTCTTCCCTCAAACACACAATCAGGTTCTCATTCTCACACGCTATCTCACACATTCTCACACACACAGGCTCTCACTCACATGCAATCTCACACATCCACAGCTCTCACTCTCACATGCCTCTCTCTCATACATACATACATACTGTCTCTCTCGTGCACATGCTGTCTCACTCTCACACACACAGGCTCTCTCACTCCTACATGCTCTCTTGCTCAAGCAAAGGCTCTCACTGGCACATGCTGTCCATCTGCACGGGTTGCCGAAGGATGGGCTCTTCAGAGGCCCTGATCTTCCCTGGCCGTGACATGGGATCTGCAGCGGCCCTGCTATCGGGTTTCCTCCTCTTCTCGGGCTGCCGCGACGTGGGATCCGCAGCGGCCCTGCTATCGGGTTTCCTCCTCTTCTCGGGCCGTCGCGACGTGGGATCCGCAACGGCCCATTAATGCTGCTCTTCTTCTGTACGCAGCAGATGCTCCTCCTCCTTCCTGCCCACGTGGCTCCGGCAACGTTTTTCTTCCAGGGCTGCACAGGCAGGAAGGAGGAGGAGTGAATGTGACCCTTTTCTTCGGACCGTGGTGATGTAAGCTCCACCACTGCCCGCCGATCTTCCTGCTATAGTTCCCTGCTTCCGCCGGCCCTGTGGACCGGGCGACACACCTCCACACTACAGGCGACACACTAATGTGTCCCGACACACACTTTGGAAAGCTCTGCTCTAGTGTTTAATGCACACCGTGTGGGTGCACTGGCTGATTTGTTAGTCTCTTCATTTCTTTCCTTTTTAATGTACTTTGCTTTCTATTCTCTTCTTCACCCCATTGCCTACATAACATTACATGTTAAACAGACATTGCAAATTAGCAATAAATATATCCACTGAAGATCATTCATGTTTGCTATATAGAAGCAGAAAGTGACAGCTGCTACATACTATAAGGCCCTTCTAATCTGCCCATTTCCCATACTTACTGCATTGCCATCAACCCTAAATACCATTTTTATCTGCATTGAAAGGTTGTTCTTTCCTGTTTGTGACAAAATGCTTCATTCTGTTACTCAATATCATACAACAGGGGAGCTCAAATCAATCCCATGTGCCATCCCTAGCCAGTCGGGTTTTCAGGATATTCCTAATGAATATGTATGAAAGAAATATTAAGAAAGCAGAAAAGAAAAATGAAGGAAAACACCAAAGAGAAAGAGGAAGAAAATAAAAAAACAAAGATAAGAACAGAGAATAAGAAAAAAAAGATGCTGAGCCAAAAAATCAAGTGAGACCCACCAAAGGCTAAAAACTGTTTTATTACCTGACAGAGAACATAAATTAAGAAGAATTAGTCCCAGAGGCAGGAGAAAAAAGTAAGAAGGGTAGAGTAAGAGAGAAAGTCTGTCCAGCCATTCCAGCTTCCTCCCCCCCCCCTTCTTAATCTCAGGGTGAGCAGAACTCAAAAGTTCCCAGATATCAGACCAAGGTCCATTGAGCCCAGCATCCTGACTCACAGAGTGGCCATCCAGGTTGCAGGTACCCAACAGCTCCCATAAAGTAGAACTATTTCTTGTTACTCATTCCCAGGGATAGAAAAGGCTTTCTTTAGTCTATCTGGCTAATGTTCCCTTGGATGTTTCCTCCTGGAACTTATTCAAACTTCTTTTAAACCCTTTTATAGAGGTCACCTTGACCATTTCTGGCAACAAATTCTCCCAAATTGGTTGTGCATTGAGTGAAAAGTACTATGTATGATTTGTGTTAAAGGGTATGGTTGTTTCATCAAGTATTGCCTAATTTTAATATTTGAAATGATAAATAACCATCCTTTATTTATACATTGCACTCCACTCATTTTCTATCCTTGTATCATGTCCACTCTCAGCCATTCCCTTTTCAAGCTGAAGAGCCCTAGAGAGTGTAGTCTCATCTTGGGAGAGTCAGTCCATCCTCTTTTATCATTTTTATCATTTTTCTCTGCCCCTTTTCTAATTCTGCTATGTCCTTTTTGAGACCAGATCACACCTGATTCAAATGCCAATGGAAGGGAGCACTGCAACCAGCTATCAAGGAACTCCTGAATTGCTTATAGAGTGCTTCAGTATTAGATCAATATTAAACAAAACCCTGATCGTCAATAGCCTCCTGACAACTCTCTTGACCTGGCAAAGACTGAAGCCCTATTTTAGCTCAGATCTCCTAGGATAGAAAATCCACTGTTGTGGCAAGGTCAGATAGGAGGAAGGGGTTTGATAATCATCCACAAAAAGCTCAGAAGAGTCTTAGACTGAAACCACATTCACACCCAAAGGACAGTACATCAAACTGGGATCTAGCCATTGCCTAGGCTTTCTGCTAGTCTGTTGCTTCTCTTGATCCCCCCTCCCCAACAATCCTAACTGTTACCACTTACATTCCTTCGTGTTTTTGTGCCTAGACTGTCTGTCCTGAATAGTTCATCATCTCCAAGGCATAGGGACTATCCATTATGTCTCCATATAGTGCTGCATACTTGTGGTATGTACTATAAATATTGTGATAATAAGAACTCTAACTCCTGTAACAAGTCACATAAAACTGCTTAAAGAAGAAGCCAGCATACTTTTTGTACAGATCAAAAACATTTTGTTTCATGACAAATGAGCACATTCTTTTTTCAGAAGGAAGGAAAAATATCCAGCAGTTCCCTCCTGCTAAGAAGCCTTTCATTGAGTTTCATAAAACTTTGTCTGTATCTATCCAACAAAATTTTTCTGCTTTATTTCTTTTAATTTGATCTCATAGAAACACTCCTAAGTCACACACCAAAAAACATTGATAGCTTGATCATTAAATATCATCAAGCAAATAAAGAAAAACTACTCTTTGACTTGCAATAAATCTATTATTATTATACATATATACTAGGCCCACCAAAAGTAGGACCTCCAAAAATTGAACAAAATTTGTCTGGACTGGTCTGACAGGAACTCAAGGAAAGTATTATACAACCTAAAAACAAAACACAAAGAATACTTTTGAATGGGTCATGCTGCACAGGGGACACACAGCAACACCTAATCATGTTACAATGTGACATGGCGAAAGAACATATACAGTTGTATAGCATACAATAAAACCAAAATTTAAGCTATCATTATACAGTCAAGAGGACATGAATGAAATGTAATTGCCGTAAACATTTAACAAGTGTAGAATGCAGCAATAATTTGCACAGCATTATGGGTATGCAAATATAGACTGATTCAGATAAATATATTTCCATTACAATTTTAGGTGATAATCGATTGCAGTGCTGATATCTCTGTGCTGCTCCCTGCTCTTTAATGTGTGTGGAGAAAGCTCCTAGTGGAATACCAGCTTCCTTATTAACTTACTATTACTTGGAGATAGGAAGGTTTCTGACATTATAAGGCTGTTGTTGAACTGAAAGAAAAAAATAGTTTTTTTTCCCCTAAACAACTGCAGCAGAAAGAGGAGGTTTGAGCTACTAAAATCCTGAGTTTCATCATACTGCCCAGTGCAGTGTTTACCTCTGATTAAGAGAGAGCTTCTAATGCATAAGTATTACTATAAGGTAGCAAGTGTGAACCCCAAAATGGTTTACCACCCCAGTTTCAGAACTTAGCTGATCTATTATTAATAAAATAGACAACACCCAGTTTATCGCACCAAAACACAATTCTTTTATCCCTCAGACGCGAGTCCCAGAAATATACAATGACTACAATTGGAAAAAGTTCCAGAAAGGTAATGCTTCTGGTAGTACCGACAAAATCCAGTCCTCAGGCAAAGAAGCCAAGTACCATGAACCTTGGCAGTAAGCGCCAAAACTGAGATACCCTGCGGCATCAGTGTAAAGCTCCAAATTTTGATTAGATAGTGTTGCACTCCTCCCGCGGCCAGAGCCATGGGAGGCGCTTACCTCCCCAGCAGGAGCAGCCGCCGTTTCCATGCGGCCTGGGGGACGCTGCTGCCTGGCTGCCTCCCTGCTTCTGCAGGAGGGAGCCGACAATGCAGTAGGTCCTCGTGTGTTACTGGCCCCCTCTGGGGGTGGTCCTTGTTCCCGCGGCAGGTAGCTGCTTACCTCAGCCTCTGATTCGTAGCAGGATGCCACCGACGTCGTCGGGCCTACTCTGAGGCCCAGTTCCAGCTCCTGCTACAGTCGCAGCATGGCCACTGTCCAGGGTCCTGCCCCTTCCTTCCTAGGGGTCGGGCCTGCGGCTTCTACAGGGATTTCAAGGGCCCATGGCTGTTCCGTCCCGGGGCCCCACTCGCAAGCTCCTCCCAGGGAGTTGCCTTCTTCTGCTTATAAATAGACTGCCTGCTCATTCAGTCCCTGCTTCGGCAAGGGGCTAAGTCCTCCCAAGGACTCCTCGTCTCCAGCTCCTACTCAGGCATTTCTGCTCTTTATGCATTGATCTTCTTGTATCTTCCTGGTCTCTGTTCTGATGTTCCTGATGTTCTGTGATGTTCCTGATGTTCCGTGATATTTCTGATGTTTCTGATGTTCCAATGATGTTCCAGAGGTTCCTGATGTTCCAATGATGTTCCTGATGTTCCGTGATATTCCTGAAGTTCTGTCATGTTCCAAGTTCTGTGTGATCCTCAGGCTTATGTATCTGGTCCTGTAGGAGCTGTACCTCAGGAGATTCCTTGCTTTTAATCCGAGCTTCCAAGTTCCAAGTTTTTATCTTTGTCTTTCCATCCCGACGCCGGAGGATCTGAGGAGTTACTGCAATCCTGCGCTTTGAGACTTCCTGGGCCTCCCGCTCCCCTCGTGGTCTGCGACCAGCCACCCAGCTGTGTAGGGGGCGTAGGGGACAGTGTGGTCCATGACCAGCCCCTTGTGCTGTGTAGGGCACCTGAGGGTCTTGCTCATCCCTCTGTGTTTCCTGTCTTTGACTCAAGCTACGTCTGAGTCTTCATTCCAAGCTCCAGTGCCTTCGGCTTCTCCCACTATGAACTCTGTCCGACCTGATGCCTCTGCTGCACCCTGTGGCAGGTCCGAAAGGGCTTGGAGTAGTCGGAGGACCACTCATAGACCGCCATTGCATTGGTGGCCTCATAGGCGTGCAGGTCGGTGGAAGATTCGAGGTTCCTGACTCCCAGATTTGGACCGCCCACACCGCAAGGGCACACACTCTCCTAGTCCCACGCTTTAGAGCTCCCAGTTGCGCTCCATTCCATTATCAGCGCAACAGAATTGCCGAAGCCTTGTGCCCGGTGAGACTAACCTTGTCCCCAGTTCTGTTCTGGACTCCAGAAAAAATATTTTTTTTGGACTTTCTCGTACGACCTGCTGGAGGCGCCAGCTTCTGGATTCCATGACCTGCAGGAGCCACCTGCATCCAGACTTCCAGTTCCTCAACAATTCCAGGATGGGTTCCATGACCTGCAGCAGGCACCTACGCCCCACCTGATGTTTGCTGCTCAGCCTGATCCCACCCTGGCTTCCCCCCCTGGTCTTCTTTGAAGTTCTTGAATTTTTCTGTTGCTTGTTGTTTCTTGTTCTCTTGTTGTTCCTTCATTGCTCTGTTGTTCTATGTTCTGCTGTTCTTTGCTCTTGTTCTTTGCTCTCCACTGTTCCTTGCTCTCCTCTGTTCCTTGTGCTCAGCTGTCTTGTCCCTATGCTCCATTGTTCTGTTCTGTATGCTCTGTTGTTCTGTTTTGCTCTACTGTGTTCTTGTTCTCTTTTGCTCCGCTGTGTATTTTGCTCCTTGCTTAGCTCCATGTTCCATTGCCTGTTCTATCTCTGCTGTTTTTTGTTTTCTTGCTCCATTGTTTTGTTCTTGTTTCCATGTTTCTTGCTCTGTTACCTGTCATTTCCTTGTTCTGTCTCCTTGTTCCTAGTTCCGTCTTCTTGGTCCTTTGTGAGTTCTCTGGTTCTGTGGTCCCTTCCATGTTTTTCTTCCTATGACCTGCAGGAGGTGCTTGCACCTTGCTCCCATTTCCAGATGTCTTTCCTGGATCTTCGACCTCCCCAAGGAGGGAGGGGTCCCCTTTGGGGAGAGGGGTGCTGTTGCGCTCCTCCCACAGCCAGAGCCATGGGAGGCATGTACCTCCCCGGCAGGAGCCTTCTCCCACTGTGACCTCTGTCCGACCAGTCGCCTCTGCTGTACCCTTTTGCAGGTCCAAAAGGGTTTGGAGTAGTCGGAGGACCATTCAGAGACCACCATTGTGTTGGTGGCCTCATGGGTGTGCAGGTTGGTGGAGCATTCGAGGCTCCTGTCTCCCAGACTTGGACTGTCCACACCACAAAGTCGCATACTCTCCTCGTCCCATGCTGGAGAGCTCTCAGTTGTGCTCCGTTCCACCGTCAGCGCAACAGATAGCAAAGCAGACTGCTATAATGAGAAATCATTGAAGTCAGACAAAAAGTGATCCCAAATGTGCAAATCTTCTCGCATTCTGGTATTAACTTGGATATGATGATGGCTCCTTGCAACACCAGACATTGCAAAGGATAATCTTTAGGGATGTGAATCATTTTTTGACGATTTAAAATATCGTCCGATATATTTTAAATCGTCAAAAATCGTTAGGGCCACGATACAATAACAATTCCCCCGATTTATCGTCAAAAAATCGTAAATCGGGGGAAGGGGGAGGGGAAGGGGGAGGGCGGGAAAATCGGCACACTAAAACACCCTAAAACCCACCCCCGACCCTTTAAATTAAATCCCCCACCCTCCCGAACCCCCCAAAATGCCTTAAATTACCTGGGGGTCCAGCAGGGGTCCGGAACGGCCTCCTGAAATCGAATCGTGTTGTCTTCAGCCGGCGCCATTTTGCGCCGCCATTTTGCAAAATGGCGGTGCAAAATGGCGCCGGCCATAGACCAACATGATTCGACTGCAGGAGGTCGTTCTGGACCCCCGCTGGACTTTGGCAAGTCTTGTGGGGGTCAGGAGGCCCCCCCAAGCTGGCCAAAAGTCCCTGGGGGTCCAGCGGGGGTCCGGGAGCGATCTCCTGCTGCGAATCGTTTTTCCGTACGGAAAATGGCGCTGGCAGGAGATCGACTGCAGGAGGTCATTCCGGACCCCCGCTGGACTTTTGGCAAGTCTTGTGGGGGTCAGGAGCCCCCCCCCCCAAGCTGGCCAAAAGTCCCTGGGGGTCCGGGAGCGATCTGCTGCCGCGAATCGCAAAAATCAATTGGCGGCAGCAGATCGCTCCCGGACCCCCAGAGACTTTTGGCCAGCTTGGGGAGGGGGCTCCTGACCCCCACAAGACTTGCCAAAAGTCCAGCGGGGGTCCGGAACGACCTCCTGCAGTCGATCTCTTGCCGGCGCCATTTTCCATACGGAAAAACGATTCACGGCAGGAGATCGCTCCCGGACCCCCGCTGGACCCCCAGGGATTTTTGGCCAGCTTGGGGGGCCTCCTGACCCTCACAAGACTTGCCAAAAGTCCAGCGGGGGTCCGGAACGACCTCCTGCAGTCGAATCATGTTGGTCTATGGCCGGCGCCATTTTGCGCCGCCATTTTGCAAAATGGCGGCGCAAAATGGCGCTGGCTGAAGACAACATGATTCGATTTCAGGAGGCCGGTCCGGACCCCCGCTGGACCCCCAGGTAATTTAAGGCATTTTGGGGGGGGATTCGGGAGGGTGGGGGATTTAATTTAAAGGGTCGGGGGTGGGTTTTAGGGTGTTTTAGTGTGCCGGCTCACGATTTTAATGATTTTCACGATACTTTAAACACCCAAACGGCAACAATACGATTCCCTCCCCCTCCCAGCCGAAATCAATCGTTAAGACGATCGAGGACACGATTCTCATCTCTAATAATCTTCACAGAAATACCCTACCCATCGGAATTACTCTGCAAGCAGAATTTAAACTACCTATCAATGATTGCAATTGTTGTAAAGTCAACTTCGGCCTACTTAAAGCATCTTTTCTAATGCCCGCATGACATCAACCTTGGACTCAGGTAAGCGAGAAATCATAGCAATAGAGTCCAATTCAATAGCTAGTAATGCTAAACATGTACATGGGCCCTCAGTTTTTCTGTGTGCCAAAGGGATTCCAAAGCATCTGGCAGCTTCCTGTAAACTTTTTAAGAGATTCAATCATCCAAATCTGCTTTGCCCACGAACTGAATAGCATCTAAATTAGTGGTTCTCAACCTTTTTTCTGTTGGGACACACCTGACAGATGGTTCTCACATGCATGACACACTGAACCCATGATCATCACGGGGCTAGATGTAAAAGTACAGTTTGCATCCACGGGAACCCCCCTGACCCACAATAATGGATGTAAAGCAGAATTACGACATTCCCCATACAACTCACCCTACAAAAAAGATATTCTGGTTCTGGTGTCATCTCAGTAACAGCAACTCAAACTTCTTCTACTACCAGGCTCTAGCCCTACTTTTGAAAAGATAGCAGTTTACCACCAATGCATGTCCTCTTGAGAATACACAACAAATAAGACTGATACAAGTGCTTACATGCTAGTAAAATATCTCACCTCAGTAACACACACAGAACTGACCTAATATACTTCCAGGATCTGCAGTTATGCACATAAACTAATCCGCACACAGTTACACCTGTATAATGGAATACACTCAAGCAGGAGCAACCCTATCTATGAAAAGGCAACACTACAAATATTAAATCAGGCCCTAAACACCAATACACCTCCAATTAGGAAAACAGAACTAGCAAACAGCTATAGATCCTCACACAGAAATAATTGTAAAACTATGCTAATAAGCAGAATAAATGTGTCAAAACAGTTATGAACAGAATAACATCCAACAATTAAAAACTCATAAAAACTATTAAAAATTCTCCAAACACCAATAAAATATTTCAAAAAAGCAGACACATCACATAATATTAAATAATTAAAATGGCAGTCAATCAAGAAAAATACATTTAAAAAGCCATCTTTACTTACTCCCTCCAGCAGCTCTCCTACTCCTCTTTCGTGCAGGCCATAGCACACACCAGAAGCAGCAGCAGTAGTGGCTAAGCTCTTTACTCATGGTCCTCTTCCTAAGGGCACATGACCAGTCTCTCTATCTCTCACACACACACCATACTAGTCACACCCCCATGACCAGTTTCTGTCTCTCTCACACCAATCATCTCCCAATCAGTCTTTGACACACACACACACCAGTCACCTTCCTGAACAGTTTCTCTCATGCCATACACACACACACACAGGCTTCCCACTCCCATGTTCTGTCTCACATATATGGGCTTCTCACTTTGATACTGTGTCTCACACACACCCAGGTTTCTCACATCCATGCTCACTCTTTCCACATGCACAGGCTTCTCATTCCCATAATCACTTTCTCTCTCTTACACACACCAGTCTCTCTCTCATTCCCATGCTCGCTCTCTCCACATGCATAGACTTCTCATTCCCTTAATCACTTTCTTTCTCTCACATACACACACACCAGTCTCTCTCTCTCACACACCGTCACCTTACCAACCAGTCTCTCTCTCATGCATGTACACACAAACAGGTTTTCCACTCCCATGCTCTCTCTCACATATACAGGCTTCTCACTCCCATGCTCTCTATCACACACACCCCCACAACACCAGGCTTCTTACTCCCATCCTGTCTCACATACCCATATTTCTCGCTTCAATGCTTTTTCTCTCTCTTTCTCTCTCTCTCACACACACACACACACCAATCACGTCCCTGACCAATCTCTCATTCTCTCACACACACTCCAGTCATCTCCCTGACTAGTCACTTTTATTGTCTCTCACATATACACACATCACCTCTCTGACCAGTTCCTCTCAATCACACACATGCTCTCTCTCACACACTTACACACATACTCTCAATCAAATACATGTTCTCAATTACACACATGCTCTCAATCAAATGCATGCTCTCAATCACACACAGGCAGTCTGTCTTCTCTCTCTCACTCACTTCCTCCCCCCCAGGCACAAATGGTAGCTGCAGCAGCCTCCTCCAGCCCCTGCAGGCCAAGAAAGAAGAATCCCATTGGCCGCGGGATACTGCTGTCTCCTTTGCCGATTGCTGGCTGCTTCGATTGCTCTGGGTCACGCTACTGCTCGGGGGCCAATACTGCTGCTGCCGCCGCCGCCGCTACTTTTCCACGTGGCACGGCTCTTTCTCCTTCTCGCACACTGCACTGCGTATCACTTCCTGTTCCGAGGCAGGCGCGGGAAGAAAAAAAGTCCAGCCGCAGGAGCCACAGCTTCCTCTAACACCGCTGTCATTCCCAATGGGCTTGAACGTGCTGTTAGCCTGGTGGCAACAGCAGCAGGGAAGGAAGAGCAGCGGGAGAGACTGGGAGCATGCGACACACCTGCCGGTGTTTAGGCAAGATAAACTCTTAAAAGAAAAAAGATAAAAGATTTGTTCTGAGCAGGACATAATTATGCTGATTTGAAATATCACACAAATACAGCAAGATAATTTGTTTCAGTATTAAATCCAATACATTGGAATAATTATAAAAAATGTAGCACATTTGGTTTACGTTTGATGAAATATTAAGACATGTCACCAAGCAAAATTAAATTGTCAACTTAAAAACAGGTTACTCTGCTCTGATTTCTTCATACATGCAGGACTTGACGCAGCCAATAGATAAATGGTTGTGATACTTTCCCCTTGAGGAAGAATAGCAAATCATGGAGGAACAGGGCCTCTGCAGCCCTGAGGCACTGATTCAAAACCAAGCCATGCCTTACACCTCCATTCCCTTCAGTTCTTGTATTTAGGGATTTAGAGCCCCCTTTGGACTGCTGCTGGGTTCCTGATTCCTCAAGGACCCTCAGTTGTACCTTATTTTCCAAGGCTTGATTTCTACTCCTTTCTCTTCTCAGTCTGGACTCTTTAGACAGGACACCAATAGAAGGATCTCCTCTCTCTCTTTTTCTTCAAGTTGGTACCTCAATGGCACAATACCCTGGGATCTCAGCTTAGTTAGCTGACCTCCCTTTCCTCTTCCCAAATCAAATAGCACCTATCTCAAACTGCGTGTTCACTGCTTTAATTTCAATTCCACACAGAACGGGACCATTTTCTTCTCTTAATAACAAACCCAAGAATGAGAGGTTTACTCCCTCAATGCAGGGTACTTTCTACTCCAGATGGTAACTTAGGAACAGATAGCAGAGCGTAAAGCCAAATGCATGACCACAGAGGCCGACTGTGTGGCACCATCTTTGATCCAGAGGCAAGAGGCTGACTTCCTCCGTCAAGTCCAATCCAATTCTTTCTACCCCAGAACCTTCTATAGTAAAATCCAGGATTGTATCATTGAGACCACACCTAGGAGGAAGGTCATAGTAATGGTTCAATCCAATCACAATTGTTTCCTACTCTAATATTTGCTCCAGTGGAAGGAGCATAGAATCCAGTAAAAGGTCTATAGGCCCCTGTACACATGTAAAACTGTATTTGTTAATTGTACTGAATCTACAATTATCTTTACTGCAGATTTCCCTAAAACTTACCATATGCCAGCTCTGATGACAATTAGCACTTCATTTTATAGTTTAATATTACACACTTATCTTTCACTAAAATCACCAACTGTCAGAGTTCCCAACCAGGACATGGGTACTAAGGTTGGCAACTGGTTCTACATTATCAAGACAGATTGATCCAGTCCTGGTTTTACCTCACTGCATGCTGGGATTTATTCTGATTTCCCTATTGCATTGCCTAAGAAAAGCAAGACTATAAGTAACTGCATGCAGGTGATTAAAAGGAGGACTGGATCAAACTGTCCTGACAATCTGAAGCCAATTGGCAACCCTAATGGGTAGCCAAGGAATGAGGCCCTGTCTGGGAGATAGGTGGCCAAAGACAACTGGAAACTCCCATAAAGTAAAAGCAAGATCCAAGCTGGGCCAAGGTGAGAAGTCAAGACAGGACAGGATGCACGAAGAAACAAAGCAAAACCCAATAACAGCTTACACAAGGAGAGATAAAGGAGCAAGTCAAAGGAAGACTGGAAAAGATGCTGGTACAGAATACAGGAACAGGACTGTGTCATGCCTGCAAGGAGAACAGCCCCAAAAAAGTGCTGAAATAAGCTGAGTAATTAAAGCACCAATCAGGGAACAGAAGACAGCACAGTGTATGAACAACTCAGAGAAACAGGGACACCTGAAAACAATCAGGAAGTAGAAGGTAAGAGCAAGGCAGATCACAAATACAGATACAAGTGACCTAGCTGAAAAGCATCCAACATCAGATGGCCGGTAATTCACTCAGGAAATGGAGAGCCTCGTAGAGTGGAATAAAAGTCAAGTGGCGAGGGGATACCGAGCCGCGACAATAACGCGGGGGCAACCGCGTGAGTGATGCAGGAGCAGATAGGTGGGGGGGGGGGGGGATAGGGAAGCAGGCAAGAAAGTGCGGGAAAACGAGAGGGAGGAGATGGGAGAAGGGCAGTTCACGAGGCAGAGATATTAGATACATTCAAATGAGAGTGTAGGGATTGGTGAAAAGCAGTGACGTAGGAGACTTCAGGCAGCAGTTCGAGAGCGAGCTTAGCAGGGTAGGAGCACGAGCGTTGTTGTGCGGCCTACGGCAATAAGAATGAGATGAGGAGGTGAGAGAGGTAGGAAGGGAACCGGAAAAATGCCGGCGAAGACGTGCAGCAGAGGTGAGCAGAAGGGCGAGATTACCGCAGCAGTGGTGCCGGAGACGGCTGGCATGGAGCAGAGCGAGGCGATCGACTCAGGGCCACGTAGAGACCACAGCTCGGGTGAGAGTGGCCCAGAAGTGGAAGCGAGTGATCCCAGGAATCTGAGGCAGGCGTTCTTGCCACGTGAGCAGGGGGGCGCAGAGGAGATATCTATTTTGGCGTCCGGATCAGACATCGAATCCCCGGTACAGCAGCACCATGCAGCGGTGACCCCCGATGCCAGGCCATGACCGGGAGAGGACCACAGGCCGGCCTCAGAGCGAGTAGGCAGGCAGGGTGCTTCAGTGCCCAGGAGACACACAATGGCGGCGCTAAGAGGGAGGAATTTCGGCGACTCATGGAGCATGCCGGGAGGAGAGAAGTCGGTTGCAGAGGGCCCAGCACGTGCAGCCTGAGACAAGGGAGGCCTACGAGATGAGATGCAAGCCCAGTGCACCCAGGAGAGAGAAGAGGATGGAGCAGAGCAGTGGCAGGAGTGCATAGGCCCAGCAGGAGCAGGGAGGAGCAGGAGGCAAGCAGGCCCCAGTTCACGGGCGGTGAGTATGGAGATGAGTAGGCAGGGGAGGTGGGAGGTCTGGGGGTGGTAAGGGATCAGGCGGCAGGGGGTGAGGGGTATCACGTGCATCGTGTGGGAGGGGTGGCACAGTTTGCAGAGGAGAGGACCATGGTAGAGCATGGGGGTATGGTCCTGGGGCAAGCAGGGAACAGCAGGGTCCCTGCGTACCAGGGTTATACAGCGAGAGATGGTAGACCTGTCGGAAAGAGCCCATGGGCTGGGACCAGATACAGCGCAGGGGATGCCACTGAGCCGGAGAATTCAGATGCTGCGGCCAGTGTTTTTGTCTTGACAGGTGCTGAGGAGGTGAATCAACGGGGGCTGCAGGAGAAACCGGAGCGAGAGAGCAACAGGCCCGAACCACGAATCAAGGCGATAGACAACGAGAGGAAGGGACTTCAGGATCGATGGGAGAAGTCTCAGGACACAGGATGTACAGACAGGCAGCAGGTAAGGTAGGGGATGGGCAGGTAGACAAGGCGAGCCAGGAGAAAGAATAGCGTCGCAAGGAATCCTCATCTAGTGATACCACCAGTAGCAACTCCTCCACGGAGGCCACCTCAGATTCCAGCGTGGAAAGGAAGGATATGAGGCGGAGTGACCTAGGGCCGCAGCAGGATATGGGGCACCCCGTGCTGGCTTCGTTAACAGAATTATGGGAAAGCGTACCCAGCCATTTGCACAGGAAGATAAGGAAGCGTAGATATGTCAACATTTTCCTGTTACTTGCAGGCAGAAGGGGAAACAAACGGAGTAAGAAGAAGAGTAGGAAATGATCCTAGGAAAGTGAGCCCAGTAACAGCGTAGCCAAGAATATACTCAACTCGATGTGCAGTTTCTTAAGATTAGCTAGCGTGGTAGGGCACTACCAGCCAGAATTGCATGGCGTGTTGCTCTCTTATTGTGACAGCATACTGGGAGCTTACAGGGATTATGAAGGTTGGGACTGGCTCAGCTATGATGTGAAGTTCCTGGAAAAAATGGCGGGAAATAAGTTCATGAGTTGGGGGGTGCAGGATATCAACCTATGGCTTACCCAGATGACGAACAAAGGGGCCCCACAGGGGAGAGCTACTAGAGGAGCGAGAACAGGAGCCCTAGCAGGAGGGGTGGGAGGAGGAACGAGCGCAGGGGGTGACAAAGGGGGGGGGGGGGGGGGGAGATGACTGCAGCAGCCCTGCGGAGGATAGGACATTAGGAGGTAGAAAGGACATATGCTGGAGGTACAACCGAAATATATAACTACACTGGCAATTCAATCATATATCACAAAATTACTAATACCAAAAAACATATAGTGACATATATAATATTATAATCTTTATTAATTTCAAAGAAATTTCCAAAAGACCTTGCTTTCAAAATTTCATAACATTACCCCAAGGAATACCCAACTAAAAATCCCAACCCATACTCACACACCATTCATACCTCCTTACATACACACATTTTCTGAAATGTCTCCCAACATTCTTACATATATATTAAAATTTCTCAAATTTTTCTCTCATTCTCAAACAAATTTTTTTACATGCAGAAAAAGATTCTCATTACAATGCAAATTTTTCTCTCGTTTTCAAAATGAATTTGTTCACAAGCAGAAAAGAATTCTATTTCTCAGATTTTTCTCTCTTTCTCAAAACGAAATTCCATCAATGTCCTCTTCATCCTCTCAACATGTTTCGCCTTTCCACAGGCTTCTTCAGGAGAGCTTAGAAAATTTTCTGCTGCTTATACATCTTCAGCATATTCGTTTGTGTAATATTCCTGTACAGGTTTCATCTATACGTCCAAGAAAAATTGACGCACAGACAGATACGTTCTCCGACTCTTACTCTTCAACACATCTCAAATGAGCTCCCACAAAACAGCCGTTCTTGCAATATGGTATAAACTACATTTTCATGTTACCTTACCAATTCCAAAAAACGCCGCCACCTCCGAAGCCTTCCTTTGACTCACTTGATGGCGTATGGTGGTTGAATGCCACGGAGGTGGCAGCGTTTTTTGGAATTGGTAAGGTAACATGAAAAGGAAGTTCATGCCATATTGCAAGAACGGCTGTTTTATGGGAGCTCATTTGAGATGTGTTGAAGAGTAAGATTTGTTAGTCTCTTCATTTCTTTTCTTTTTAATGTACTTTGCTTTCTATTCTCTTCTTCACCCCATTGCCTACATAACTTACCCCTTCCCCTTCCCCTGTTACTTGTAATTTCCGTTGCTTTTGTTCCATGTAAACCGAGGTGATGTTTCGACTAACATCGGTATAGAAGACTCTTTAAATAAATAAATAAATAAATAAATAAATAACTAACATGCTAAACAGACATTGCAAATTAGCAATAAATATATCCACTGAAGATCATTCATGTTTGCTATATAGAAGCAGAAAGTGACAGCTGCTACGTACTATAAGGCCCTTCTAGTCTGCCCATTTTCCATACTTACTGCATTGCCATCAACCCTAAATACCATTTTTATCTGCATTGAAAGGTTGTTCTATCCCATTTGTGACAAAATGCTTCATTCTGTTACTCAAATATCATACAACAGGGGAGCTCAAATCTGTCCCATGTGCCATCCCTAGCCAGTCGGGTTTTCAGGATATTGCTAATGAATATGTATGAGATTTATTTGCATGCATATTAGGGATATGCTAAAAACCCGACTGTCTTGGTGGGGGGGGGGGGGGGGGAGAGTTCATTGGATTAGTTTGAGCTCCCCTGGCATGCAAAATATTAGCCCCATAATTTTGACAAATATTATATCAAAAGAGAAAAAAAAGGAAGAGAAAGTATCTGCTGCTAAAGGAAAGAGATAAAGAAGGAAGAAAGAAATATTAAGAAAGCAGAAAAGAAAAAGGAAGGAGAACACCAGAGAGAAAGAGGAAGAAAAAAAAATACAGAGATAAGAACAGAGAATAAGAAAAAAAGATGCTGAGCCAAAAAACCAAGTGAGACCCACCAAAGGCTAGAAGCTGTTTTATTACCTGACAGAGAATATTAATTAAGAAGAATTAATCCCAGAGACAGGAGAAGAAGGTAAGAAGGGTAGAGTAAGAGATAACATCTGTTCAGCCATTCCAGCTGCCCCCCCCCCCCCTAATCTCAGGGTGAGCAGAACTAAAAAATTCTCAGGTATCAGACCAAGGTCCATTGAGCCCAGCATCCTGACTCACAGAGTGGCCATCCAGGTTGCAGGTACCCAACAGCTCCCACAAAGTAGAACTATTTCTTGTTACTCATTCCCGGGGATAGAAATGGATTTCTTTATTCTATGTGGATAATGTTCCCTGGATTATTTCTCCAGGAACTTATTCAAACGTCTTTTGAACCCTTCCATAGAGGTCACCTTGACCATTTCTGGCAACAAATTCTCCCAAATTGGTTGTGCATTGAGTGAAAAGTACTATGTATGATTTGTGTTAAAGGGTATGGTTGTTTCATGAAGTATCGCCTAATTTTAATATTTGAAATGATAAATAACCATCCTTTATTTATCCATTGCACTCCACTCATTTTCTATCCTTGTATCATGTCCGCTCTCAGCCATTCCCTTTTCAAGCTGAAGAGCCCTAGAGAGTGTAGTCTCATCTTGGGAGAGTCAGTCCATCCTCTTTTATCATTTTTATCATTTTTCTCTGCCCCTTTTCTAATTCTGCTATGTCCTTTTTGAGACCAGATCACACCTGATTCAAATGCCAATGGAAGGGAGCACTGCAACCAGCTATCAAGGAACTCCTGAATTGCTTATAGAGTGCTTCAGTATTAGATCAATATTAAACAAAACCCTGATCGTCAATAGCCTCCGGACAACTCTCTTGACCTGGCAAAGACTGAAGCCCTATTTTAGCTCAGATCTCCTAGGATAGAAAATCCACTATTGTGACAAGGTCAAATAGGAGGAAGGGGTTTGATAATCATCCACAAAAAGCTCAGAAGAGTCTTAGACTGAAACCACATTCACACCCAAAGGACAGTACATCAAACTGGGATCTAGCCATTGCCTAGGCTTTCTGCTAGTCTGTTGCTTCTCTTGATCCTCCCTCCCCAACAATCCTAACTGTTACCACTTACATTCCTTCGTGTTTTTGTTCCTAGACTGTCTGTCCTGAATAGATCATCATCTCCAAGGCGTAGGGACTATCCATTATGTCGCCATATAGTGCTGCATACTTGTGGTATGTACTATAAATATTGTGATAATAAGAACTCTGACTCCTGTAACAAGTCATATAAAACTGCTTAAAGAAGAAGCCAGCATACTTTTTGTACAGATCAAAAACATTTTGTTTCATGACAAATGAGCACATTCTTTTTTCAGAAGGAAGGAAAAATATCCAGCAGTTCCCTCCTGCTAAGAAGCCTTTCATTGAGCTTCATGAAACATTGGCTGAATCTATCCAACAAAATTTTTCTGCTTTGTTTTTTTTAATTTGATTTCATAGAGACACTCCTAAGCACAAACCAAAAAACATTGATAGCCTGATCACTAAATATCATTAAGAAACTAAAGAAAAATATTTTAACTAGCGATAAATCTATTATTATACTTATATATTAGGCCCACTAAAAATAGGACCTCCAAAAATTGAATAAAATTTGTCTGGACTGATCTGGCAGGAACTCAAGGAAAGCATTGCACAACCTAAAAAAAAACCACAAAGAATATTGTTGCGTGATTCATGCTGCACAGGGGACACACAGCAACACCTAAACATGTTACAGTTTGAAATTGAGAAAGAACATATACAGTTGTATAGCATACAATAAAACCAAAATTTAAGTTAACATTGTACAGTCAAGAGAACATGAATGAAATGTTATTGCCGCAAACATTTAACAAGTGTAGAATGCAGCAATAATTTGCCCAGCATTATGGGTATGTAAATATAGACTGATTCAGATAACTATATTTCCATGACAAATTTATGTGATAATGGATTGCACTGCTGATATCACTGTACTGCTCCCTGCTCTTTAATGTGTGTGGAGAAAGCTCCTAGTGGAATACCAGCTTCCTTATTAACTTACTATTACTTGGAGATAGGAACGTTTCTGATATTATAAGGGCATTGTTGAATTGAAAGAAAAAAATAGTTTTTTGTCACTAAACAGCTGCAGCTGAAAGAGGAGGTTTGAGCTACTAAAATCCTGAGTTTCATCATACTGCCCAATGCAGTGTTTACCTCTGATTAAGAGAGAGCTTCTAATGCATAAGTATTACTATGGGGTGGCAAATGTGATCCCAAAAAAATTGTTTGGTACCCCAGTTTCAGACATTGGATCAAGCAGGAATTTGAATTATCCCTGCCTGGTCTGCTATGGTGGAAAACAGTCACTTGTGATTATGGGTGGAATTAGGGGAGGGGGCATTGCCTCCCCACTGCAATGCAAAAAGAGAGAGAGCCAGGGTATCCCAAGCAGACTGCCTTCTGCCAGTGGCTGAAGAATAAGCCCAGCAGGGCCACTGACACATTCACTCCCAATGGCAGCCGAGGAATAGGCCCAGTGGTGCTCATTAAATTTCTTTCTCATTCACAGCCTAAAATGAGGCCCAGTGGGGTGCTGGCCTGTACTCTCCCAGCGATGGCCAAATAATGGGCCTGCCCTTCCTCTCCTACCAGTGGGTAAAGTAAAGACCTAATAGACCTCAGCACTTCATCCCCTCCTGCAGCCAAAGAAGAGGCCTAACAGGGCCCCATCAGCCCACAGCTGAACTAGAGGCCCAGTGTACCAAAACATGTCTTTTCCCATCCATGTCCAAAGAAAATGCCCAGCATATCCTTTCCTGCCAGTGGCTGAAGAAAAGGCCCAGAGTGAGAGAGTGTCAGTAAATTCTTATGTGTGTGTGAAGGGGGAGATAGCTATTGAATGTGTATCTCTGTAAGGGAGAGAGAGCCAGTATGTGTGTGTGTTTTTAAGGGGGAAAGATTCAGTGAGTGCATGTGTGTCTATGTTTGTGTGTGTGTGTGTGTGTGTATGTTTGAGTAAAGGAGTGAGAGCTAGTATGTGTGTGTGTGTGTGTGTGTGTGATTGTGTAAGGGAGAGAGAGAGCCAGTGAATGTGTGTGTATCTAAGGGAGAGCCAATGAGTGTGTGTGTGTGTTGTTTGTGTGTGTAAGGGTGAATGTGTGTGTGTGTGTGTGTGTGTGTGTATGTATGTATGTATGCTTGTACTAGAGAGAGAGCGAGTGAGTGAGTAAGGGTGAAAGCAAGTGTGTGCATGTACATGTGTGTGTTTGTTTAAGGGAGAAAGAACCATTGTGTGTGTAATAGTGAGAGTGAATGTATGTGTGTTGTAAGGGAGAAAGAACAAGTGTATTTGTATGTGTGTGTGTGTGTGTGAAGGGAGAGAGAGAGCCAGTGAATGTGTATGTGTCTGTAAGGCAGAAATTGCCAGTGTCTATATCTATGTAAGGGAGATCCAGTAATGGTGTGTGTGTGTGTGTGTTTGTATGTGAGTGCATGTAAGGGAGAACTAGTGAGTGTGTGTATGTGTGTGTGTGTAAGTGAGAAAGAAACAGTATGTATGTGTGAAAGGGAGAGAGGCAGTGAGTAATTGTGGATATGAAAGGGAGAGAGAAAGTGAGAGACAGTGAGTGTATATGTGTGTGTGTGTGTGTGTGTGTGTGTTTGAGAGAGAGAAAGTGAGTGTGAAAGCCTGTGTGTGTGTGTGTGTGTGTGTGAGCATACATGCATATGGGAGAGAAAGCCAGTGAGTGTGTAATTGTGAGAGAAAGAGACAATATCTGTGTGTATATAAGTGAGTGAGAATCTGTCTGTGTATGTATGAGTGAGAGGGAGGGAGTGTGTATGAAAGTGAACATGTTGTGAGAGAGAATGAATGTGTGTATATATGACAGAGAAAAAGAATAAAGTTTGTGTGTCCCCCCTGCACTACTAATACAATTTATCAGGTATGCCATTGGAATTTTTTTGTGCACTTGGATTTTCTACCTTTTTCTGGACTATCATTATTTTTGTACTTTTAATAAATCATCTATTTTGGAACCTCATTTTTTTGTGTGGACCTCTATTTTTTCTTTCTAGTTGAGTGTAAGTTTTCCCTTGGGCCTCCCAGCTTTGCTGGTCCCACTGCTCTGTATGCTGGTTGTTGTTTTTGTGGTTTTTCCAGGGCTATAGTGAGGTTTTCCCCACACCCCTGCAGCCAGTGAAGATGATTCCAGTTAAAAGGGGGTTTCACATGTCTTATCTTTGAAGGACATGTCAAGGCCTACGTTCTCAGAGCCATGAGGTTAGTGACTACCAACCTAAGGGGGTCATTTATCAAAGTGCTTTATGGCGTTTTTGCATGGAAAAAATGCCTTTAACGCATGCGAAAAGCACCATAACGCATGGTACTTTGCAAATTAAAAAAGGGGAGGAGATTCGGGCAGGATTTCTGGCCAAGTGGGCTGGCTTCGCAATTTGGATTCTCTACCTGGGTAACATGAAGCTAGGTTGAGAGAACATTGCACAAATCTCATCTTTGGGTGAGTTTCCTCACTCCGAAGGACATCAAATCTTCACAAGAGAGCACTGTGCTGTTCGTACATCTCACTCTGAATGTCAAAGTGGCCCCTATCCCCTACACTACCACCTAAATTTCACCTCAAGGCACTAGGTGGGCCTTATATAGAGGTATAAATACCTAACTACTTTGAGGGCCTTATAGTTTCTCACTCACTCACTCACTCTCACTAAATTGCATTGTAGGTCAATTTATGTTTTCTTGCTCAAAAGTTAGGGAATCAACAATGAGGTTAATATTCAAAGTTGCTGTTTAAGTAACTTAGCAGGATGTAACTGGGATTTGGGGGATTTTTTGATCAGTTTCCCAACAGTGGGGTCAGACACACCCTTTCTGGAGGACTTGCTTGTCCAGAGCTTGTCCCTGTGTTCTGTGTTATGTTAATCATTGCTGGTTTGGAAGGAGTATTTTGAAGCCAATGAGTCCTTCCCTTTTTGCAGATTTCCCTTTGGTGTATGATAGTGAGGGAGGATAATTTTCCTACCCTTTATGGTGAGGGAGCACTGGACACTGATTCAGACTAGTGAAGGAGATCTGGGGTAAAGTGCTCCTTGGATGAAGAGACTGTTGCTTGGGTGTAGTCATCCTTCTTTTATTGTTTATGATCTTTGCAAACTTGGCTTGAATTTTATTTTTCTAGTTGGATTAAATTCTCTCTTTTTTGTTGAACACCACTACTGGCTCCCTGCTGTGTTATTCACTGCCTTACCCAGCCTACTGAACTCTTTTTCAGTGAGTATCTACTGGTCACTGATTGAGACGTGGGTGAGATTGAGTGACTGTACTATACATCCCTACCACTGCTCTAAAGGCTTCAGAGCTCTATACCTCTCGTCTGTTGGTTATCCCCAGCATCCCAGGAGCTATACGTGTGATGTGATGGCAGAGAGAATCAGAGGTCCGGGGCATTGATAGCATCCTGGGAGCTGTGTGGCCCCCTTTATGCAGTGTACTGCACAAAGTGTGGGATACTCTCATATCATTTGCAATACAATTGTTTGCTGGTGCCCACAAACTGTTTTCTTAGTTTGCATAGCTCTGAAGGTCATAGAGGGTTCTTTAAATCAGTTGTTGACGTGATGGAAGGGAGGGCACTGTAGTGCTCCTGTGTCGGGCAGTTGATAACAAGAGCCACAGAAGCTGGGTGGGTGACACAAGAAGGGCAGCCCTGCATAGATGGGACCACTGCAGTAAGCCCAGCAGCAGTGAAGGGAGGGGGCAATTTATCCCAGATCCCTCACAGGCCAACAGAGTATCCTCCTCTACCATCTTCTTAGTGAACAAATGCGGTACCACTATACTACAGGCTGAAATGGATAGCATGCAGGTGGAGGACTATGTCACACTTTATGTGAGCCCTGCAGCTTCTGGGGAGCAGACTTTTTCTTGTGACTTTCTTATAGTTTTTTAATTCCATTGTAACCCCCCCACCCACCCAGATGGGGCACATAAAATATGGAGGGGGTTCTGGCATCTGTGAGAGCAGAGTGCCAGTCTCTTGGTTTAGGATCCATGAAGTTTGGGTCGAGCAGATGGTGTAGTGGACCCGGGCCCAGAGTCTGGAGGGTCTGCTAATTGTTTTACTTGGGTTGGAACAGAGAAACCAACCACTTAGGTTTCCCCTCTGAGAACCTGGTTCTCATTACCAAGATTGTGGGTGCTAAATCCCCACTTGTACTCCAAATAATGTCCACACTTAGCTATATTCCAACAATTAAACCTTTATTTAGGGTTAACCAGCACAGAAAATATTTACAAAGTAGTAAAGGATAAAAAGACTTATATTTGTTTGTAACCCCTGGATTGATAACCCCCTTTTAGAGTTCCAGGGTCATCCTTAATTTCCATCGGCTTAAGACTGCTAAACTTTCCACATCGTTCTTAAGTCCTTCTATGAGTTCCAAGATTCCCTGTTGGGTGAAAGACTTCTTTCCAAGACTCCAAGCATTGTTAAGACAGTCTGTGAATGCAGCAGTAATAATCAAGCTGGAAGCTGGAAGTGGTTTCCAACTTAATTTTGCTATTGATTGACAGTAGAATAGTGAAAATGACTATTTACAACTTATCATGCAATCCAATCCATTTACATGTTTAGATCTTCAATAAATCTATGACATTATAACTCTTAATGCATCTTTTCTTTTATTTCCATATCCCTTTCCAACTGCAGGATAGTTTTGGAGCTCCCTCCCAGAATCAGTAGAACAGCATTTTTTTTTGCTTCATTATCCGTCTTTTAGTTCATTCCTGATTCTTGTAAATTAGTTTAGAAGCTCCCTCTGGTTTCTCTACTCCAATTTAGGTGATATTTTTGTAACCCTGGGTGGGATAGAACCCTGATACAGATCCCGCAGGCATATAGAAATAAAATAGATCCAATCTGCAACCAATTCTCCATGGATAGCTTTTACTTCTGAGGTCCAGAGCTCCCTGAAGGGGGAAAGCATATCATCAAGTATACAGCCCTTTTCCTAGACTCTGTAAAGAGCACTGATAATCTCCACAGTCTATAGAAGCAATAACCACACAGAGAAGCAATGTGGTTTCCAACTCCTTTACTGACAGTTGATTAAATTGACTGATGATTCTTTACAGCATTCAGATGTTAAATAAAATTGATGAACAATAATGAAGGTTAAAGTTTCATAAATTTGTCATCTCACTCTTCTAGTAAAGCCTCTGAATTTATGGAAACCAATTCCTCAGCAATTTATCTCCTTCTCATTTCATTTTTGAAGAAAGTGTAATCCTTCTTCAAACTCCCAAATTTATCTCAATCTTCTCCCCATGGTAGAATGGTTAGAATTTAGTTCCAAGTTACTGATCAGAACACAGGAGGTCCCAATTGTTGTCATACATCTCCTGCAGTCTTCTTAAATATCTTAGATCTCCTTCTGAAAGCACCAGTGGGCACTCTCCTACCAAGGGCAGCACACTTGAGTCAGTAGAAAAAAACAACTCCTGCACAATACCCTTCAGCTCCTTCCCTCTGGCAATGAACAAGAATCCATTTCTCCTTGATGAAACCTCCACTCAGGCTCTTCCTAGGTAAAAGATACCTCTTCCTCCCAATGGATTGGAAGCTGATTCCCTCGTATCAAGGGCATTCATTTCTAAAGCAGAAGAAAAATAGACTTCGACTCAAAAAGGAGAAAAAAACAAAGAGACAGGAAAGGTGGAAAAACTTCCTTGTCTCACAAATTAAGAAGAAAATCTATGAGGAAAAGCAACTTAAATGTGTAACGCTTCTGCGTCTGGTCACTGACTGACTACTGGAGGTAAGATAGAGAGCAACAGAATCATCCTTACACCAGGTGATTTTCTCAGCTATCTTTTGATTCTGGTGCTCAGAATAAGCAGGTCTTCTAGAATGGCAAGTGGGTCCACATGGGCTTATTCATCCTTGACATACATGGCCAATTCCCAACAGAAATGAGCATACAGTATGAACATGTTGCAATCCATGTCCACAGCAAGGTACCTCAATTCAGCAGCATACTCAGTTACTCATTTCCACCCCTGTTGAAGTCCTAGCATCTAGCTTTTCACGCAATGCATCCAGTCTTGTTCACCAAATGTCAAGGACAGGATGGCAATGAAGGAATCAATTCAGCAGGATAATCATGGTCAAGCAGAGGCGCTACCTAAGCTAAGGCTGCCTTGAGCAAAAGGCTCAAAATGAACCCTTCTTTGAGGGCCTCTAAGTGGTAAGTATAGGGATATATCTGGAATCAGAGTTTACAGTGATGAATAAAGCCTCGGAACTCTCCCACGTACATCAAAGTTTTCTGGTAAGGGCATCCTGGGCTCCATGATGGATCTAGTGAGAATGGGATGTGATTTCTCTTTCTCAGGGGTAGCTCCTTTAAGAATGTCAACTTTTTGTTGAAAAGCCTGGAGCTGGATCTGTTTGCCCTGAACTGTATCCATGAGGCCTTTCAAAATTTCTGCTATTCTAGCTGGGGCCCTCCATTTTGTCCTGGCCTCCTGAGTTGGGCTGGTCCAAGTTTTCAGATGTTGTAGGCACTTCTCCCCAAAGGAGGGCAAGGGCAAATTCTGGAAAAGGCTAGGGGTCTTGGTAAGCAGCAGCTCGGGAAGCCGACCTACCATGCATAGCACCTGGGCATCATCTTCACTCAACACTGCGGACTTTCTCCACAGGTTGAGTCTTCAGGTACAGGGTTCAGCTGGGACTTGGTGATCTATGGAATACATTGAGGGGGGCAGGAAGGTCAAGGCTTTAAGCCTGGGCATAGATCAGAAGCCAGGTGTGAAGCAGGAATTGGGGCCAGTCGGACAGCATTTCCACAGGCAAGGCCTCAGAAGACTGGACAAGCAAATGTGTGTTAAGCAGGGTCTCCTTTTATACAGCTTTCAGTCAGGTGTCACATTGATGGCTGGTTCAATCAGGAGCTTCCAGGGCAGGGGTCAGGAACCTATGGCTCGCGAGCCAGATGTGGCTCTTTTGATGGCTTCATCTGGCTCGCAGAAAAATCTTTAATAAAAAAGTAAAAATCTAACAAAACCCCCCACCCTCCTGATGCCCCCCAAGACCTCCAAAATTAATTTACTACAACCCCCCACCCTCCTGACCCCCCAAGACCTGCCAAAAGTCCCTGGTGGTCCAGCAGGGGTCCAGGAGCGGTCCGGGAGCGATCTCCTGCTTGGGCTGTCTGCTGCCAGTAGTCAAAATGGCGCCGACGGCCCTTTGCCCTCACTATGTCACTGGGATCGACCAATGGTGGCGGTAGCCCCTGTGACATAGTAAGGGCAAAGGGCCGTCGGCTGCCAGTAATCAAAATGGCGTTGATGGCCCTTTGCCCTTACTATGTCACAGGGGCTACCGCCGCCATTGGTCGACCCCAGTGACATAGTGAGGGCAAAGGGCCGTCGGCGCCATTTTGACTACTGGCAGCTGACAGCCCAAGTCCAGGAGATCGCTCCCGAACCGCTCCTGGACCCCCGCTGGACCACCAGGGTCTTTTGGCAGGTCTTGGGGGGGGGGGGGGTCAGGAGGGTGGGGGGGTTATAGTAAATTAATTTGGCAGGTCTTGGGGGGCATCAGGAGAGTAGGGGGTTGTAGTAAATTAATTTGGTAGGTCTTGGGGGGGGTCAGGAGGGTGTGGGGGGGGGGGGTTGTAGTTAGTATGGCTCTCACGGAATTACATTTTAAAATATGTGGCGTTCATGGCTCTCTCAGCCAAAAAAGTTCCTGACCCATGTTCCAGGGCCATGGACCGCCCCTGCCGGGCAGACTAAGTAATTACTACTGACATTTGACAATGGAGGGGCCAACAGGCACTTAATATTAATTTATAACTCCTTCACTGTCTTCCAATTGGTCCCTCCACTGTCCCATGTCAGTGAAAAAGCAATCGCTGTCACTGAAGGAACAGCCCTGCTAGAGGAGGTAAAGTCTTCTCTGGCAAGGGTCCCTTGGTGGAATTTAGGGGAATGGAGAATTGCATGGCCCAATTTAATTTTCATAGGGGAGAAGGAGCGGACTTCGTTTTAAAAGACCTGCTGGCTGACTTTATTTAAAAGGTGAGGGGCATGGGGAACTGGGAGAATCCCCAGACCTATTTATTTATTTATTTATTTTTCTATACCGATATTCGATTCAAAATATCACACCAGTTTACATAGAACAGGATGTCTCAAAGGCAGGCCTTTGGGTGACATGATACAGTATAACAGATTAATCGAGAAAATATAACGAAACTTGTTTTACATAATCACTATTCTAATAGTACATATGTTCTGAATTTAACTTACTATGTACAATGAGTCAAAAATATGCATTTTTTTTAAAACTCCTGGTCTATTTGCATGTCATTAGCTTACTGCATCCTGTGTGGATTGTGTTTTTTAACACCTGCATTAAATAAATACTGTACTAAAATCTAACTCTGAGTTTAGCGTGGGTTTTATTATATCAGACCGAAAGGTTGTTGGTTTTTCTAGCTTTCTATCTGATTTTCATTGCTTATTTGATAAAGATACATAAAATACTATAGACAAAACTGACTATAATCAGGGGCAGCATTCAGACATAAAAGTCAAATGCTCCATCCTACAGCTAAGCCAACTGCTAGGCATACATCTGGAGCTGTATTATATTACATTTCCATTCTTCTTACAAGGAGAGGTTCATGCTTTTTTTTGTTAAATGTCACAAGCCAAGAGTGGTCTTCATATGTTCCTACACCCCACAATTCAAAAATATGATAGCTGTCATAAGTGTCGACACATCACTGTGTGGCTACCCCTGCAGTATCTGCTGGGTGCCAATGGCTGACAATCACACCATTTGTTAAATGTCAGGCAGATGATGTGTAAAATCACCATGATCTATGATTTGTTCATAGATGTAGCTCTCTAAACTCACAGAGACTTGACCACAAACTATGTTTGACTCATAAGGTACTTCACCATCCATCAGACAAGACTCAATGACATTGTGTGTATGTGTGTGTATGTGTTTGTTCATCTTTTCTTCTGAATATAATGTCTAGGTTTGAGGGCAATTCCTTTAAAGCTAGGGAGTGAACCAATTCAGATTAAATCATTTGCTATCCCCAAAGTCAGGAAGACTTTTTTAAAAATTTGAGATCTGAAATCTATCAATTCTGCCTATGGTCTGATAGCAGTATTTATTTATTTATTTATCTGTTTTTATATACCGGTGTTCGATTTACATATCACATCGGTTTACATATAACTTAATGGTGCAGGAAGTCAAGCATTTCCTTTTGTTTGGTACAGGGAACGACTAGAAACAGTAACGTGAAGGAATAACAGTAACGAATAAAAACAGTAATAAACAATAAATAACATTTGATGATAGTACTACTGTCATCAAAGATTTTGTCCATTCCCATCCTTTCTTAAGTATTCAGTCCTTGCATCCAGCTTATAAGCATCAGACTTAAGGTAGTAACATATCTGATGGGAGACTCTTTTAAAGGTGAAACTCTTGGTTGTATGGTAGAGAATTTGAATGAATTCAATAGAATGATTTTATGTTTATGGTGAAAGTGAATGGAAGCTGAACAGTGAAGATGCTTACTCTCCTCCATAGAAGAAGAGAGAGGATGGAGAATGATTATAAACAAAGCAAAAAGCCTTTGAAATAACATATAGGAAGAATTATAAATTACCATAAATACTGCAACAATTCCCACCATCTCCCTAAGGGCTTGGTTAACACAAATTTGGGAATAAAAAAAAACTATTGCCATAAAGTTACAGTATGTTAGAAACATAGAATGCAATCCATGATGAATTTAGATTTTTGCAATCCCTAGGCACAGTTGGTGCTGTTACCTCCCCTCTCTCCCCCCTCCCAAGAAGGTTGGATAACAGGAAGCAGCAAGTGTAAGGCACAGCACCTTCGGGGCCGGATCTAGGACAAATGGCACCCTAACTTTAGCCACTTTTCTGAAAATTCACCCCAAAGTGTCATAGTTTAAGACTTAAAGAAAAACAGAGGGCATGCCCCATCCAGCTGGGATTAACATGCACTTTGCATCCCGCAGATGGGATGGGTGGTAATTTTCAATACACAGGACATACACGTTTAAGGAGGTGCGTCTAACATTATGCCTGAATTTCATAAACTATGTAGCAGGAGCTGTACAGTTTATTAAATACCAAGTATCTCAGCCCTAAAAGTACATGTATATTTCAGTACACGTGTTTATTGCAGGGATCCCCATAGTTTGTACAGTTAGTTTATAAAACTACATGCATATATTTATGCGCAAAATAATTGTAAACATGTGCACATAATAACCCTTAGTTTATGCGCAGAGGCAGATATTTTATAAAATTGGCTGATGTATGCACATATCACACTCATGAAAACACTTAATTGTGTGCATACTTCCAAGCATCAGGTCGCTAAGACTTTCACCAGTTAACTCATGTCTACCACCAGTTCATCCTCCACCACTTACCCCAGACCTATCACTCAGAAATTGCAGACAAAAGAGAAGGAAGACTTAACTTCCATGACTTGATTAGCAGCTGTAAAAGTATACGCACATGACTGATGACGCACAATTAAACTCTGGAATTTGTTGCCAGAAGATGTGGTTAGTGCAGTTAGTATAGCTGTGTTTAAAAAAGGATTGCTATTAATTAAGTTGTCTTAGATAATAACCACCGCTATTACTAGCAACGGTAACATCCAATAGACTTAGTTTTTGGGTACTTGCCAGGTTCTTATGGCCTGGATTGGCCACTGTTGGAAACAGGATGCTGGGCTTGATGGACCCTTGGTCTGACCTAGTATGGCATGTTCTTATGTTCTTATGACATATGCACAAATGCCACATAAAATATGGGGCTGATTTTAAATTTTACGCGCCGGGGGTACATTTGTGCTCGCTACCCGGCGCGCACAAATGTACACCCGATTTTATAACATGCGCGCGCTGCTGCGTGCATGTTATAAAATCTGGGGTCGGCGCGCGCAAGGGGTGCACACTTGTGCACCTTATACGCGCCGAGCCCAAGGGGAGCCACAATGGCTTTCCCCGTTCCCTCCAAAATCGGACTGGCCTTGGAGGGAACTTTTTTTTGAATTCCCCCCACCTTTCCCTCCCTTCCCCTATCTAACCCACCCCCTGGCCCTACCTAAATCCCCTCCCCCCCACCTTATTCAATGGAGTTTTGCCTGCCAGAGCTTGTGTGCGCCGGCGGGTTGCCGACATGCAAACCTCCAGCACGGCCGATGTGCCGGAGGACTTGGGAACGCCCCCGGCCCCACCCCTGGACCGCCGCCATGCCCCCGACCCTGCCCCCGATCCACCCATTTTCGAAAGCCCCGGGACATACGCGTGTCCCCGGGCTTGTGCGCGCCGCCGAGCCTATGCAAAATAGGCTCGGCGCATGCAGGGGTAGGTTTTCTTAGCTTTCCTAACAACACTTCTACAATGCCCTTTCTCTGTACACACTTTTCCATGCAGCAAAGGAAGTATGTGTGCACTTGTGGCTTTCTGATAATTTGATTGGCCTGTACAGAGGTACTTACATGCATATTGCTAATTTCATTCGCATAAACCCCCTCATAAGTCATTGAAAAGTCACCCCTTAGGGAAAAAAGGGCACAAGGAAGAGGTGAGAAAGAGAGGGGGGGGCACAACTTTTTGGTATGAATTTGGGCATTTTAAGGGCATTCCAAGAAGGGATCGGAAAATATAGGCACGTTTGTGTATTTTATATGTGGCGTGCATGCATGCATGCTTGTACACCTTCTAATCAAGTTGTGGAAACCATCAAACATGCATGCATGCTTGTACACCACTAATCAAGTTGTGGAAATTGAATCCGACTTGTTATGTCTGCAGTTTTTGGGTGAGAGGTCTAGGGTAAATAGTGTAGGATGTAGATGAACTAGCCTGAGTCAAGTGGTGGAGGGTGTGGGTGAACTGGTAGAAGGTTTGGGTGAACAGGTGAATGGCTGGGTTAACTGGTGGAGGTCTCAGCAAACCTGTGGTTAGAAATACATGTACAAATAAGTATTTTCATAAGTGAGATACATGCATACATCAGCCAATTTCATAACCTGCCTGCCTCTGCGCTTTAACTGAGTTTTTAATCATATGTGTCACAAATATTTTGCCTGTAAAATATATGAGTATACTTTTATAAAACAGGTATAGGAACTATGTGGATCCCTTCATAAAAATGTATGTACATACACTGAAAAAAATATGCATGTACCTTTGGGGTAGAGATATGTGGTATTTTATAAACTGTGTGGTTCCTGCTATACAGTTTATAAAATGCAGGTGTAATTTTAGGTGCACTTAGTTATACTTGTATGTGTTGAGTTATGCACATTATTGAAAATTACTGTCACGGAGGGTAATTCTCAAACAGCCCGATAGCAGTGAAATCTGCGCGTACATTGTACATGTTGCAGTCTGGGAAGCTGCAGTCCAGGTGTGAACCCTTGAGCCGAACTACCCTGAAGGCAGAGTAGGTCGGGAGGTGGAACCACAGGCAAAGGTCTTCACCCGGTAACCAGGAATCCCCCAGGAGGAGCCCGTAGGGTCCTGGAACCTTGGGACTTAGGAGCACAGTAACAGTCTCTATAGAATGAAGGCCTGGGCAATGAGTAAATCACAGAGTCCAGTAAACAGGGAGCTGGAAGGCCCGGCGAGAGCGGGGCGGTCAGATGGAGTCCCTGGCTTGCTAAATAGAGGCAGTCTGTGAGCAGGCCCGGAGTCTGTAGTAAGCCGTGGAGCGGAGCAGATAGATAACAGGAACAGAGTCTGTAGCGTATGGTAGACTGTGACCAGCAGAAGGCAGGACTGGAGTCGTAGCGTGCAATAGAGCTGGAACGGGTGGAGAGTAGGAACGGAGACGAACCCAAGTCAGGCTGGCAGCCGGAAGAAGCAGTCTCAGGAACAGGCAAGGGTCGGAGGCTGGCGGCAAGCAGGAGCGAAGTCGGGCACAAGCAGAAGTCAATGGCAGGCGGCAGGCAGAAGCGGAGTCAGGAACAAGCAGAGGTCAATGGCAGGCGGCAGGCAGAAGCGGAGTCAGGAACAAGCAGAGGTCAACCGGAATGCAGGACAGCAGAAGCGCAACTAAGAACTACTAACAGTAGCGACCCTCGTTGCAAGGCAATGAGAAAGCAGGCGAACGCTGGTTAAATCAGGCTTGGGGCGTGGCGTCGTTAACCCAGGCGGGACCAGACTTCTGGCGGCCGCGCGTCCTTGCGCGCGCGCGTGGCAGCAGCGAGATGATCCGGCAATGGCGGACGCCCCGGAGGCCCAGCGGAGCCGCGGGAGCAGCGTGGCCCCCATTGGAGGTGAGCACCAAGCACAGCAGATAGAGGGGAAGCGGTGGAGACCGCAACAGTACAAGCAGGTTTTACCGACTATTTTCAAAGCAAACTTTCTTAGCATTTGGATAGATGGATCCATGACCAACCAGTGGGTTATGCACCTCTACCAGTAAATAGAGACGGAGCAAAGCTGACAACATGGTATATATATACCCCTGCACTGACATCAGCCCACCAGTATTCTCTGTCTCCAGCAGATGGTGGATGTGGATCTCCCTACTGGGGATTGCGTTAAACGTTTTTTTGTAGAAGGAGAAAAGAAGAAAGAAGTTTATTATGCTGCTCTCCTGTGGTGATACATTTTGGTCCCTCCCTCAGTTGAGTTTCCTGAAGTGATATCTTTGGATTCTTTCCTCAGATGAGTGCTTGGTCCAGTAGCTGGTTTCGGCCAGTGTGGACTTAGCTGTAAATAAAAAAAAAACAAAAAAGCAGCTGGAAGGCAAGTGGATGCAGGAAGCCAAGTGCAGCAGTGAAGGTCTATGCCATCAAGCCCAGCATTCTGTTTCCAACAGTGGCCAATGCAGGCTAAAGTACCTGGCAATTACCCAAAAACTAAGTATATCCCACGCTACTGATGCTAGTAATAGCAGTGTCTATTTTCTAAGTCAACTTGATTATTAACAGGTAATGGACTTCTCCAAGAACTTATCCAAACCTTTTTAAAACCCAGCTACACTAACTGCACTAACCACATCCCCTGGCAAAAAATTCCAGAGTTTAATTGTGCGTTGAGTGAAAAAGAATTTTTTCCAAATAGTTTTAAATGTGCCACATGCTAACTTCATGGAGTGCCCCCCAGTCCTTCTATTATCCGAAAGAGTAAATAACCGATTCACACTTACCCATTCTAGACCGCTCATGGTTTTAAAGATCTCTATCATATCCCCCCTCAGCCATCTCTTCTCCAAGCTGAACAGCCCTAACCCCTTTAGTCTTTCCTCATAGAGGAGCCGTTCCATCCCCTTTATCATTTTGGTCACCCTTGTCTGTACCTTCTATATCGCAACTATATCTTTCTTGAGATGTGGCAACCAGAATTGTACACATTACTCAAGGTGCGGTCTCACCATGGAGCGATACAGAGGTATTTTGACATCCTCTGTTTTATTCACCAATCCCTTCCTAATGATTCCTAACATTCTATTTAATTTTCTGATTGCTACAGCACAGTGAGCCAATGATTTCAAAGTATTATCCACTATGATGCCTAAATCTCTTTCCTGGGAATATGAAAGTATGCCTCTGACAAATCCAGAGGCGTCAGAATCTCCCCTGACTGTGCTGCCATTATCACTAAATGTAAGGTTTCCATGTAAAAATGAGTCACCCGCAAATGATGGTTGACTCCCTTGCGATCTAGGATGGGACGAAAGGATCCCTTCTTCTTGGGCACACAAAAATACATGGAATATTGATCTATATTTTTTTGAGACCTGGGCACTGGAACTACAGGAGCCTTGACAATGTTTACTCCACTGCTTGTCTCTTATGCGGAGAGTTGCAGGGATACACCATGAAGACGGAGGGGTGGTTTCGGTAATAGCGGCCAGGTGTTAGCTATGGCTCAGGAATTGGACGGCTGATACAATTTCAAAGTCTAATCTTATGAAATTCCCCTTTAAAGGATCACTCTTGTTTGGAAGTTAGCTGGAAAAAATGGCCAATAAGTGAGGTGAGGTCCAGGTTCCAGGATAAGAAGCAGACATAGTATTCCTTCAGCACGAGAGATCAAGCTAGGGGTTTCAGATGCTTTCAACCCTATGGAGGAGCAGCTTCCCAGAGGACTCAGCCTTTGGGTAGGTCTCAGTCATTTCATCCCAGGCAGCCCAGAAGGGATGCAGGCTCAGGTAGTGGTACCCGCTGAGCCTCTCAATGAAGTTGTGCCGACCCACCCCTGGGAACAGGAGATAGGGGTTGCCTCTCTCTTTTTTATCAGAGGTGGGTCAAGATCACATCAGACCAATGGGTTCTGGAGGTGATAAGAGATGGTTATGCTCTGGGGTTTCTCAGTGTCCCTCAGGACATCTTCATGGTGTATCCCTGCAAATCTCAGCAGAAGAGACAAGCAGTGGAGTGTACGTTGTCAAGGCTCTTCAGGTATGACTATTGACAGACACAATACCCCCGACAGTGTGGTCTTATCTATAGGTGCTCGGGTTGATGGCAGCCACCCTAGAGGTGGTTCCATGGACAAGTGCACAAATGCACCCTCTTCAGCACACTCTGCTGGCTTGTTGGAGTCCACAGCCTCAAGAATATTCGATATGGCCACCGGCTGGTGGAGATCAGCATACAGCTGCAATGGTGGTTGTAAGTGAACCATCTAAGGAAGAGGGTTTCCCTTCAATCATCGGACTGGCTAATACTCATGATGGATGCAAGCCTCTAGGGTTTGGAGGCCCACTTTCAGGAGTTGACAGCGCAAGGGCATTGGAGGATAGAAGAGTCTCTGTGGAGCATCAATTGGCTGGAAACCCTGGCCATCCGGTTGGCATGCTTACGATTCGTTGACCAATTGCAGGGTCAAGTGTTCTGGATAATGTCAGATAATGCAATGAAAGTTGCTTATATCAATTGCCAGGGATGAACCAAGAGCCATCAAGTGTTGCAGGAAATAGCCCAACTCATGGAATGGATGGAAGTGCATCTTCAGGAAATCTCAGCCTCCCACATTGCAGGAAAAGAAAATGTAAGAGCTGAATTTCTCAGCAGAGTCTGGACTCTGGAGAATGGGAATTGTTAAACGAGATGTTCCAGCTCATAGTGGATTGCTGGGGCCTCCTGTTTCTAGAACTGCTGGGGGACATCACAAAATGCGAAGGTTCCTTGCTTCTTTAGTTACAGGAGAGTTCAAAAGTCCTTGGTCATTGATGCCCCTGTTTAGGAGTGGCTGGAGGGCAAGCTCCTGTATGCCTTTCCCTCATGGCCCATGTTCGGCAGAATGATTCGGAGAATCAAGAGTCACATGGGGATGGTGCTTCTGGTAGCACCAGCTTGGCCCAGGAGGCCATGGTATGCAGATTTGGGAAGGCTCCTGCTGGACTCTCCTATCCCAGTTCAGAGATCTACTATGGCAGGGGCCTGTTCTTCATGAAAATCCGACTCAATTTTGTCTACTATAGCCCTTTAGAGGGCTCAGATACTGAAGTGTGGATTTTCCACTGTGGTGATTGCCACCTTGCTACGAGCAAGAAAGTTCTCCACTTCCTTGGCCTATGTGCAGGTTTGGCTATATAATTGCGATCGAGAAGGTACAGAGAAGGGCTACCAAAATGATAAGGGGAATGGAACAGCTCCCCTATGAGGAAAGACTAAAGAGGTTAGGACTTTTCAGCTTGGAGAAGAGACGACTGAGGGGGGATATGATAGAGGTGTTTAAATCATGAGAGGTCTAGAACGGGTAGATGTGAATCAGTTATTTACTCTTTCAGATAGTAGAAAGACTAGGGGGCACTCCATGAAGTTAGCATGGGGCACATTTAAAACTAATCGGAGAAAGTTCTTTTTTACTCAACGCACAATTAAACTCTGGAATTTGTTGCCAGAGGATGTGGTTAGTGCAGTTAGCTTAGCTGTGTTTAAAAAAGGATTGGATAAGTTCTTGGAGGAGAAGTCCATTACCTGCTATTAAGTTCACTTAGAGAATAGCCACTGCCATTAGCAATGGTAACATGGAATAGACTTAGTTTTTGGGTACTTGCCAGGTTCTTATGGCCTGGATTGGCCACTGTTGGAGACAGGATGCTGGGCTTGATGGACCCTTGGTCTGACCCAGTATGGCATTTTCTTATGTTCTTATGTTCTTAGTGTTAGAACCTTGGCGTGAGGATTGAGGGGTTCTCTCTTATTCACTTAAGATCCTGCTCATTTTGGAATTTTTGCAGTATGGAATGAGAAAAGGGTTGGTCCTTTATTCATTGAACGTACAGGTGGCAGCTCTTGCCTGTTTCTGAGGTCAGGTGAATGGTGGACTGTTGTTGGCTCATCCAGATATGGCTCGTTTCTTAAAAGGGGTGAAGCATCTCCATCCTCCCCTATAGTTGCCATGTGGAGTCTTAATCTGGTTTTGGATTTTCTGGTGGGTCCCACCTTTCGACCTCTGCATACCCTTTCCTTGAGGTTACTTACCTTGAAAATGGTGTTTCTTGTGGCAATTTGTTCTGTGTGTAGGGTCTCCGAACTGCAGGCCTTGTCTTGCTGGGAACCGTTTCTGTGAGTTTCTTCAGGGAGCAATACAGTTGCATACTGTTCCATCTATTTTGTCAAAGGTGGGCTCGGATTTTCAGTTGAATCAATCAATTTCCCTGCTGACTCTTGACCAGGAGAGAAATGTGGATAAATATCGCCTGTTATGGTCCTTGAATGTCAAGAAGCATATGTTGAGGTATTTAGAGATTTCTGAACCTCTCAGAAAGATGAACCGGCTATTTATACTCCATGGTGGAAGTAAACAGGGTGAACCAGTGTTGCAGGCTACAATAGCCTGCTGGATTAAGGAGGTAGTTATGGCCACATATGTGGATGCTAAGCAGCCATTGCCTAGGCAGGTTAGGGCTCATTCCACAAGGCTCAGGCAGTGTCATGGGCAGAGATTAGATTGCTGTCTCCCATCAAGATTTGCCGAGCTGCAACATGGTCCTCCTTACATACCTTTTCCAGGCATTACCACCTGGATGTGCAGGCCTGGGAGGATGCAGCCTTAATATGTGTGGTATTGATTGGACTGTGGGCAACCTCCTGCCCTGTTTGGGTGTAGCTTTGGTACATCCCACTGGTCATGGATCCACCTATCCAAATTCTAAGAAAGGAGAAATTACTACTTCCCTGATAATTTCCTTTTCTTTAAGGAGGACAGGTTGATCCACCTTCCCGCCCTCGGCTGCCGGATGTTTGTGCTATTGTCCTCCTGCATGGCTGCATGTTCCACGGGTCACTAGTAAGTGCCAATACAGTCCCTAGACTAATGTTATTATACTCCTTGTCTGAGCTCAGTGGTTTCCTGTTAGCTGAGTGCTGGAGTGGTTTCTGTTAATAATCAAGTTTTTGTTAGTTTGTCCACAGTTGGCTTTTACAGAGAATACTGGTGGGCTGATGTCAGAGCAGGGGTATGTATAACATGATGTCAGCTTTGCTCCATCTCCATCTGCTGGTAGAGGTGCATAATCCATTGGTCATGAATCCACCAATCTTCCTTAAAGAAAATGAAATTATCAGGCAAGTAGTAATTTCTCCTTAAGCATTATAAGTTCGCTTTGAAAATCCTTGGATAATTGGCCGAGTACATGTACACATCGCAGCTCTCAAAGTTACAACCTGCTCTTTGGAAGGTGTAACTTGGTTGATATAATTTATGTGCATATACTTTATAGAATCAAAACGTTTGTGTGTAGATCCCAACTCCTCCCCAACTCTGCACTCACCCTGGCTCCAGAACGTCTCTCTGCAGTTTGCGTAGAAGTACGCGTCAAACCGGATTACGCGTCCACTTTTATGTGCACTGAGTCCAAGGCTATTTTAGTACAGCCATTTACACACATGAAACCCAGGTTTATGCAGGTAAACAGCTTTAAAAAGTCATCCCTAAATGTTTAAAAGGGAATTGTACTAAATAGGGACGTGTAAACATGGATGGGTGAGCAGGGAGCCACATGAGTCAGCGTGACTGAGCACACAGGAAAGCTGTGATGTGAGCAGTGACTGAGAGTGACTGGATGTGGGTGGTTATGACTTGCCTGACATTTCAATATATGGGAGAGAGTGAGAGGGTGCCTTCATTTCAATTGCTATAAAGGGAAGAAGTGACTGGCATGCACTGAGTAGGAATTGCTTCCGATAAGCTGATCAAAATACAATTTCTTTCTGCTAGAATGTATGCATTCCAATTTAATATGAAGGAATCCATATAAAACAAACATACCTGGGAATATGTGGGTTTCGTTACCAGTGAGATGAGCAGGAGGTGGAAGGGACAGGCTAGAGGAGGTACATGACCTAGAAATAGGAAATGCACCTGGAACACAAACACAACCTCTGTTCTCTACCAGGTGTCTAATATAAGCTATGAACTTCTACAACATAGTGACAGCTAGCTATAGCACCATAAAGAAGATTTACTACAGATCAGAGGATTACAGGCTCTTTCTGGTGCAGGCTGGCTCTGCTGAATGTATTTGTAAGGACAGTTCAATAATCTAACTGCTTAGGTAGTCAATTTACAGAAATTCACATCAGACTCAATTAACTCAAAGTTTGTTTGATGAGCAGGAGGTGGAAGGAGGAGGGAGTTCACTCACTGTTTTCTGCTGTATATAACAGGGCTAAAAAAAAATCACCATGTGGGTGATAATGCATCTCCCAGCAGGAAAGGTGCATGAGCACTGGCATCATGATTTCTGGCCCTATCATCTGTTTTAGAAACATTTATGCCTTACTTGTATTTTCTTTTAGGTTTTTCTTCCCTGCTTCCTACTTTCCCTTCTCACCACCATCTCCAGTTTTATCTCCCTTTTCTTTCTTTCCCCTCCACATCTTTTCTTACCTCCCGCAAATCGGAGAAAATTCTTTTTCACTCAATGCACAATTAAGCTCTGGAATTTGTTGCCAGAGGATGTGGTTAGTGCAGTTAGTGTAGCTGGGTTCAAAAAAGGTTTGGAAAGTTCTTGGAGAAGTCCATTAACTGCTATTAATCAAGTTTACTTAGGGAAAATCCACTGCTATTAATTGCATCAGTAGCCTGGGATCTTCTTAGTGTTTGGGTAATTGCCAGGTACTTGTGACCTGGTTTGGCCTCTGTTGGAAACAGGATGCTGGGCTTGATGGACACTTGGTCTGACCCAGCATGGCAATTTCTTATGTTCTTATGCTACAGTGCCCACATGCTTTACAATTGCATGGGCTATTTGAAAATTGTTTCCTGCAGGACTGGGACAGCAGGATGCCACATCCTTGTCATTCTCAGTGTTATTATGCAATGTCATCACCAGTGGTACTGTCCTCCTCATCACAATCACTGTGGTGCTGCTTCATCGTTAATCACCAGCTCACATCAATGGAGAAAGAATCTGAGTAATCCTTCCAAACTGCCTTACAGTATTATCTAATGCATATGGTTTAGTCCTCTAGTTTAATAGTAAAACACTTAACAACACACCACCAACTATCACATATAATAATGCCACCTAGTGGTGATGTTTGGAATAGGTGGTGGACACAGTGACACTGAGTTACTTATTATTATTTGTATATGCAGGGTTATCTTCAAGTCTGATTCTGTGTGTATAATAAAAGCTTTGATAAATCAAGCCTCAGAAAAGAAATAGTATAAGAACTGAGTAGCAGGTGATGGACAGTCAGGGCAGGTCCTTTGTGGGGCATGAGGCTGAGAAAGTGAGTCCGCACAGGGCCTTTAGTTGGTGGGGAGGTGAAAGTCAGGGACAGTGGTGGAGTGTGAGATACTGCCTGATGGAGGCTGCCACATGTGCCTCCCCCTTACTAGTACTAATAAGGAATTATTGCCTCACATCTGCAAAATTCATGTGCTGAAATATTTGGCCTCCGGCATTATTTTCTTATACTGAAAAAAAGATGTTCAGCTGCCATGGAGATATTCATCTCGATCCCACAGAAATTTTACACTTGTGCCTAATTTTTTGCACAGTTCCAAACTTTGCAGACTAAAAGGACTGGTAGAGTGGACTAAGAAAGAAAAATCAGGAAGATGTCATATCCTCATCAGTACAAGTGCCCTGTTAACATTGTTATTACTTTTGTCCATGATTTCATTATAAAAAAAGTATGGCTGCTATGTTCATCCACTTGAATTCACAGAAATAAAGGTTAACAAATACAAATAAATAAAAACTATATAAAGAGATACCTTTTTATTGGATTAACCATCCATTTCTTGCCTAGTTTTCAAGAGCTAATACTCCTTTCCTCGGGTCTGAACAGAAGGAGCAAAATAAGGAAGGGTAGATTAGCTCCAGAAAGTTCCTAAAAAGGTATCACCTGATATACTTTTTGTTTGGTTTTATTTGTTAACCTTTTTTCTGTGTTTTGAGTAACATCTAGAAAGAAGCTCATTATCACTGAAATCTGCACCAGCTTTTTAAATCATCCCAGTCTGTTCAGTAAGTTTGATGAATAGAAGCTTTTGTTCATTTTTTTGGAGTAGCATCTACCTGCAATAGTGACCATACTGCCAGCAGGGCTAAATATTTTCAGACTAGACCCTAGTTGATCAATAACTTAAGTAAAAAAACAAAAAAACCCATAAATATATATATATATATATACCAAAAAAAAACCCTACATTAAAAAATGTGGGAGACAACTAGCACTTTTGTGAGTTCAATAAAATATTTCAAAATGAAGTATTACTTAAAAAGAATCATTCCTTTATTGAAAACTTGATTACCTATCAAAATTACATATAGTGAATTTTCAACATATCACAAAATACATGTACATTGAAATTTGCATGGAGTCCACTAAAGTATGTCCCTCAATTCTCTCCTACTTCTTCCCTAAACCTTACCCTAATCAGACCTTGTACATCCTGATCCCATTGATGTTAATTTAGGTCTTTGTTGGTGGATACACCTCTTATATCAAAAACCTTGTGTATGTTTCTTAGATGGTAATCCTATATACATTCAATAAATATATATCCTTGGTGTATTCCGTTCAACCAGTTCTATTGTTCATCCCGACAAGGACCTCGTTTCGCCACTGCTGGCTTCTTCAGGGGAATACTCTTTTTAAGACCAAACATCAACAGATACCCATGGCTCCCACCACTCGTATCTAAACTTGAAGGAGAGGACTCAGACAAAGCACACTCAATTCACTCCGGCTCAATGGCTCCCATCATTCATTGTGAAAAAACTCCCGAATGTGAATGTGATCCTCTCCACGCCGTCAGAAACCCGGCTCCATTTGCATTAACCATGAGTTTCACTTCCTGGATCTCCTCGTCTTACACCACACCTTTTTCAAATAGTGACTGCTTTCAAAATGGAGTCGCCGTGCCGCCGAAATTCAAACTTACTCCTTGATCAATCGCACGGTAAAAACTAAGTGCCCTCTTAAATATATTCAAACGCAGACCCAAACTTTCTCGGTCGCTGTCTATTTATGTTGATGCTTTCTCGTTTTACCGCCGTGCATGTCTCCTCAATATAATCTCATATATATATATATATATATATAAAACGTGGATATTGAAGTATCATAAATTTTTAAGTCTGCAAGTCAATTCTGCCTCCTTTGCCTCAGCTACACACTTTGGGCCTCAAGCACTTTTCCCATATGGGAGGAAAGCCTTAATAAACCAGGCTCTTGGATTGTGAACCTTTGGGGACAGGAAAAATACTTAGAGTACCTGAATGTAACTTGCCTTGAGCTACCAGTGAACAGGCATGGGCTAAATCTAAATAAAATAAATAGTCATCCACTATGGCAGAGGCAGAATTTCCTTCTGTTATCCCTGGGCCAGCAACCCTTCACAAGACACACCTCATATAGGGGCTTAAGTATGTAATTTTCCTCTCCTGGTGTTATGCCTCTCTGAGAGTCTAGGATTTCCCAGTTGGCATGGGGGAGAAAGAGTTACTTCCTAGGCCCTGTGTGTTATTCCATACTTGCCCGGCATCACCAGGTATGCAAACCGTGCAATTGCACAGGGCGGCGCACCCCGTGGGGTGGCTTTGGGAGCAGGTAGAGGCCTGTGTTGCTGCCAGTGGACCTGATTCCACTGGCAGTACTACGGGCCTCCACTTCTTCTGTTGCCGGTGGGATCGGGTCCACCAGTGGCAGAAGAAGCAGGAGGCCACAGCAGAAGAGGAAGCCCGTCCAACAACTCCTCCTCATGTGCTAGCCCTACGGTATTCAACACTTGCTGTGCTAGCACTTCCTGTATTCTCATCTCATGCATCACAAGATGAGAATACAGGAAATGCTAGCACCACAAGTGTTGAATTATCTCTGGACCAGCAGATGTAGAGGAACTGCAGAAGGACTGCTTTCCACAAAGAAGAAGGTACAAACTGGCAGCAGCAACAGAGAAGGAATGACCCATGGACCCTGACTGCCTGGTCTGCATGTGTGTGTGAGTGAATGGGAGGCTGTCTGTGATGGGTATGTGTGTGTATGTGTTATAATTAGTGAGGTTTGAGTGGACCCTTGGACACTGTGGCAGCTGACCACGCCCACGGGGGGAAGTCCTGTGAGAGGGCCACAGGTCAGGCTCAGCTTAGGACACCCAAACACAGAGATTGATCTTTTATTAGACAATGTGATGAAGCCACCAGAGGTGGCAGTAGTGAGCAGTAGAAGTAGCCCGGCTGGGCTGGTATCCCTCAGGCGCTGGAACAGCGACTCCTTCGGTAGCAGTGCTGTAGTGGAAAGAACTGAGAATAATGAGTACAGTGGAATATGCACAAAGCCCCAGTATGGAGAACCCCAGGATAGGGAGAGCAGGCCCTCGAGGAGCAAGTACCTGATCCCTGAGAGCTGAGAGGCTTGAAGGAGATGTACTCACACAGCGGTTCCACGTAGGAGATGGCACTAGGGCTGGAACGGAGGCAGGACCTCAAGGAGCGAGTACCTGGTTCCAGGGAACAGCTCTGAGGTGAAGATGGTAGTACTTACTGGTGTTGAAGATAGCAAATCCTTCCAGGCAGAAGAGAAGGTAGGAGCAGGCAGCGAGTCAGGGAACATGGGCCCTCGAGGAGCGAATACAGGTTTCCTGATAGCAACCTGAAAAGCAAGTGAGGCCCCCGAGGAGCAGGTACCCCGTTAGCGTTAAGAGTCAAATGGAAATTGGAGAGGCAGAGTAGCTGGGTACGGAGAGCGAATCCCATCCGTAAGATATCCTTTGCTAACTCAAAGGCTAGCAAACATCATAGGCTTTAAATATCCGGGCAGCGTGACATCATCACAGGGAGACGCCCCTGAGGTTCGCGCCAAGTAGGAAATAAGAGTGAGGGCCATGCGGAGTGAGCACCCTAAGGTACCAGCGGAGCATGGTGGGAGGCAGCGCCCAAGCCGGTCTGGGGACACCATAGAGGACGGCAGGCAGATGCTGCGGCAGCCAGGCGTCCACCCACAGCGAGAGGAGGTGCAAAGAAAGAAAGGTAGGCAGAGTGAAGCCATCGGGAAGGGACGGTTGCAACAGAACCCCCCTTCAAAGGGCGGTCTCCTCTGCAGGTACCAGGTTTTGGTTTCCAAGGATGTGAGAGATGAAACTGATGGAGCATTTCTTTGTCAAGGATATTAGCCAGAGGCTCCCAAGAATTTTCTTCGGGGCCAAAACCTTCCCATGAGAGAAGATATTCACAGGTTTTGCCTCGTTTGCGGACATCAAGAATGGCTTCGACCTTGTACACTAGGTCATCTTCTGCATTGATAGGAGATGGTTCCTGAGATTTGGAAGAGAATTCACTGATGATGAGCGGTTTCAGAAGTGAAACATGAAAAGCATTATGGATTTGCAATCCAGGTGGTAACTTCAGACTGTAGGTAACATTGCCAAGATGTCGGAGGATTGGAAATGGTCCAACGTAGTGAGGAGCAAATCGAGAGGAGGGTACCTTCAGTCTAAGGTGCTTAGTGGATAGCCAGACTTTGTCACCAGGTTGAAAGACAGGCGCTTTGGAATGATGAGCGTCATAAAACCTTTTGGCTCAATCACTCGCTTTAAGTAGCATTGCTGTCGTCTGAGTCCATAATTGATGGATTTCTTCAGCAGTGGATTGAGCTGCTGGGGACGTCACTGAGAGCTTCAGTGGAAGTGGCGGTGATGGTGAACGTTCATATACCACTTCAAATGGTGCTGATCCAGTTGATGTTGCTGGATGAGAATTAATGGCGAATTCAGCCCATGGTAACAGTTCAGCCCAGTTATTCTGATGGCAACTCACATAGGCCCGAATGAACTGTTTCAGGGTCCTTTTCATCCGTTCTGTTTGGCCATTAGATTGAGGATGATAGGCAGATGTATCATCTAGAGAGATGTTGAAGAGTTTGCACAGGGCCTTCCAGAATCTTGCCGTGAACTGTGATCCTCGATCCGAGACTATATGCTTCAGTAGGCCGTGGAGGCGAAAGATATGGACTATGAAGAGCTTTGCAAGTTCCGAGGCTAAGGGTAAGCCAGGCAGTGCCAAGAAGTGGGCCATCTTGCTGGAGCAGTCGACTGTGACCCAGATGATATTCATACTTCTAGAAAGGGGTAGATGAACTACAAAATCAGTAATGATATGCATCCAGGGCTGTTCCGGAGCTGGAAGCAGTTGCAGCAATCCCCATGGTTGGCCAGAAGTAGGTTTGTGCTTGGAACAGTTGGCACAAGATGCCACATAGGAGAGTGTATCTTCCTTGATAGTTGGCCACCAATAATACTTCTGTAGCTTCAGCAGGGTACGGCGTTGACCAGGATGGCCAGCCAGCTTGGAATCGTGCGCATAATAGAGCACTTTCTTTCTGAGATGCTTTGGCATGATGGTCTTAGCAGCGGGTACAAAATGAATAGCTGCTAAGACGACTTTCTTCGGGTCAATTATGTGTTGCGGCTCTTCCGAAATATCCTCCGAGAGAAAGGAGCGTGATAGGGCATCAGCTCTGGTATTCTTGTCTCCGGGGCAATATTACAGCACGAAGTCAAAGTGGTTGAAAAATAAGGACCATCTAGCTTGTCTATGGTTAAGACGTTGCACATGCGGAGATACTCTAGATTCTTATGGTCCATAAACACGGTAATTTGATGTTGAGCGCCTTCGAGCCAAGGCCACCATTCCTCGAATGCCAACTTATTAGCCAGGAGCTCGTTGTCACCTATCCCATAATTCTTCTCTGCCGGAGGGAAACGTTGTGAGAAGAAAGATCAGGGACGTAAGGACTTGGAGTCTCCAGTCTGGCTCAGAACAGCCCCCACACCGACTTCAGAGGCATCGACCTCTATGGTGAATGGCTTGTTGGGGTCCGGATGACATAGGCATAGTTCCGTGGAAAAGGCAGTCTTTAAATCTTCGAACGAGGAAATGGCTTCCGCAGACCATTTAGAAGCATTGGCCCCTTTCCGGGTCATAGCAGTCAAGGGCACCGTTAAAGAAGAATAGTTCTTTATAAAGCTTCTATAGTAATTGGTGAACCCCAAAAGTCATTTCAGGGCCTTCAGGCTGGTAGGTTGGGACCAATTCTTGATACTTTCTAATTTTTGGGGATCCATCTGGAAGCCATCTTTAGACACAATGTAGCCAAGAAAAGGCATGGAGTCTTTATGGAATTCGCACTTGGATAGCTTGGCATAGATTCGGTGTTCTTGGAGTCTTAGTAGAACTTGCTTGAAGTCTTCTAAATGAGTAGACAGATTCTGAGAAAATATCAGGATGTCATCTAGGTACACTACGACACTCGTGTACAACAAATCCCGCAGAATGTCATTCATCATGTTCTGGAACACAGCGGGTGTGTTGCACAGGCCGAAGGGCATTACTAAGTACTCAAAATGACCGTCTCGAGTGTTGAAAGCTGTTTTCCACTTGTCACCACTGCGAATCCGGACTAAATTGTAGGCCCCCTTCAGGTCAAGTTTCGAAAATATCTTGGCCCCCTAAAGCCAGTCAAACAGCTCTGAGATTAAAGGCAGGGGGTAACGGTCTTTAATTGTAATCTCGTTCAGACCTCGATAGTTGATACAAGGATGAAAGGTTCCATCCTTCTTTCCCACAAAGAAGAATCCTGCGCCGGCTGGCGACTTTGAAGGTCTAATGAAACCTTTCTGTAGATTCTCCTCAATGTTCTCGGACATAGCCTTATTCTCTATTGCAGAGAGTGGATAGACACGTCCTTTCGGAGGTTCAGTGTTTGGTTTCAGCCGAATGGCACAGTCATAAGATCTGTGTGGAGGGAGGATGTCAGCCACTTCTTTGGAAAACACATCACTGAATGATGCGTATTGAGGCGGCAGTCCTGCCATCACTGGAGTTGTAGGCATGCAGAGAACAGGAGAAACTTCCTTGAGGCAACTGCCATGACAACCTGGGCCCCAGTGGGAGAGTTCCAAGGAGGACCTGTCGAATTAAGGCTGATGCAACTGCAACCAGGGTAACCCCAGAACGATAGGGTGCATGGCCTTCTCTAACCCAAAGAAGGAAATTGTCTCCGTATGGAGGGCTCCGGTGCAAAGAGTCACTGGTTCGGTGCGACGAGTCACATCACCGGGCAAAGGCTCTCCATGGATGGATGACAAGAGTAGTGGAGCTTCTAAAGTAACGAGGGGAATCCTCAAATCTTCCATTAGGCGTCGAAGTATAAAGTTGCCTCCTGCCCCCGAATCCACAAGGGCAAGAGTTTGGATTGTAAACGGTCCGCAAGTCAGGGAGACTGGTAGAGAGAGCGGAGGAGAAGGCAAGGTAAGGCCTAAGAACAGTCCTCCTGCAGGACTTAGGCCCATCCGTTTTCCGGATGAATAGGGCATGTTGGGACATCGTGACCAGCTTGTCCACAGTATATACATAAAGACCCTGTGAGTGTAATTTTTGCGATCTACGTTAATGAAACCGGTCTGAATACGGATTACGGAATACGTTATGTCCCCATTTTGTACATTGTACGATATTGATTTTATTCTTGTTTGTTGTACATAAATTATAGGCCCTATAAATTCATTGTTTATGCCTTTCTCAACCCATGACCCCTCCCCTACCCTATCCCCTTATCCATTGTTTTATGCCTTTCTACCCCGACCCCCCCCCCCCCCTTGGGTTTTTTTTTTTTTTTGTAATTCACTTGTTTGTTTTTTTTTTTGTTTTTGTAGTTCACTTGTTTCTTGTAAGGGCTTCTCCCTGTAGTTACATATTTATTCTCAGTTTTATGTAAGGGCTCTGCCCATGAGTTATTGTTTACTGTGAACCGATGCAATGTGCAAACGAACATCGGTATATAAGCGACTTTAAATAAATAAATAAATAATAAATATACATAAGCCATGTCTCTTCTGAAGTCTTCTTTCTTTTGAAGTCAAATGACTGCGACCAAGATGCATCGGTTCTTCTCCACTGGCAACAGGTACTGCTGGAACCATCCGAAGTGCAAGTTTAGTATGAGTCTCCTTCTGAACCGGTCCTTTAGTAGGCTTGAGTTCTTTCACCTTATCACGAAGCCGGTGGTCAATTCTAGTAGCCAAAGCCACTAGTTCATCCAGCGTGTCAGGTGTCTCACGAGCGGCAAGCTTGTCCTTCAAGCGAGTATTCAGACCTCTGAAGAAGAGAGTTTTCAGGCATCTAGGTTCCCAGCATAATTCTGTAGCAAGAGTCTTGAACTCTATTGCAAAATCAGCCAGTGATCGGTTGCCTTGCTTCAGGTCTACCAGGTCAGAACCAGCAAAGTCACTCAAGCAGGATCATCAAAAATGGATTTAAATAATTCTAGAAATCCATCAATATCCTGCAGGATTGGATCCTTACATTCCAACAGTATTGAAGCCCAAGACAAGGCCCTTCCATTAACATAAGATAGAATATAAGTAGTCTTGGCATAGGCTGTGGGGAATTGTGCAGGCTGCAATGTGAAATGCATGCAGCATTGGTTTAGGAAACATCTAGTTCTTTGAATCTCTCCAGAGAAATGAACTGGAGCAGCCAGAGGTATCATAGTCTTTATAGTTACTTCAGGTAACTGACCTTCATTACTGGAAGTAGCGCCTTCCGTCTTCTGTGCTTGTAGCTGATGAAACGCTGAAGTGAGTTTCTCCAATGTGTCTTGTTGCTTAGCAATGCGCAGGGCCAGGCCTGGAATGGCCTGCAAGGCATTGAGATGTGCTGGATCCATGGAGTTAGCAATCTTTTATAATTAGTGAGGTTTGGGTGGACCCTTGGACACTGTGGCAGCTGACCATGCCCACGGGGGGGAAGTCCCGTGAGGGGCCACAGGTCAGGCTCAGCTTAAGACACACAAACACAGAGATTGATCTTTTATTAGACAATGTGATGAAGCCACCAGAGGTGGCAGTAGTGAGCAGTAGAAGTAGCCCAGCTGGGCTAGTATCCCTCAGGCGCTGGAACAGCGACTCCTCCGGTAGCAGTGCTGTAGTGGAAAGAACTGAGAATAATGAGTACAGTGGAATATGCACAAAGCCCCAGTGTGGAGAACCCCAGGATAGGGAGAGCAGGCCCTCGAGGACCGAGTACCTGATCCCTGAGAGCTGAGAGGCTTGAAGGAGATGTACTCACACAGCAGTTCCACATAGGAGATGGCACTAGGGCTGGAACGGAGGCAGGACCTCAAGGAGTGAGTACCTGGTTCCAGGGAACAGCTCTGAGGTGAAGATGGTAGTACTTACTGGTGTTGAAGATAGCAAATCCTTCCAGGCAGAAGAGAAGGTAGGAGCAGGCAGCGAGTCAGGGAACATGGGCCCTCGAGGAGCGAATACAGGTTTCCTGAAAGCAACCTGAAAAGCAAGTGAGGCCCCCGAGGAGCAGGTACCCCGTTAGCGTTAAGAGTCAAATGGAAATTGGAGAGGCAGAGTAGCTGGGTACGGAGAGCAAATCCCATCCGTAAGATATCCCTTGCTAACTCAAAGGCTAGCAAACATCATAGGCTTTAAATATCCGGGCAGCGTGACGTCATCACAGGGAGACGCCCCTGAGGTTCGCGCCAAGTAGGAAATAAGAGTGAGGGCCGTGCGGAGTGAGCACCCTAAGGTACCAGTGGAGCATGGTGGGAGGCAGCGCCAAAGCCGGTCCGGGGACACCAGAGAGGATGGCAGGCAGACACTGCGGCAGCCAGGCGTCCATCCACAGTGAGAGGAGGTGCAAAGAAAGAAAGGTAGGTGGAGTGAAGCCGTCGGGAAGAGACCGTTGCAACAGTATGTAAATGGGAGGCTGCCTGGGATGGGTGTGTGTATGTGAATGGAGGCTGCTGGGTTGCATATGTGTATGTGTGTGTGTGTGTGTGTCAATGGGAGCCTGCCTGGGATGGGTGTGTGTGTGTGACTAGGAGCTGTCTGGGATGGGTGGAGATGTTTGTGTGTGTGTGCGCCATGCATGCATATGTGCCTTTCTAGGATGGGCAGGGTGTGTGTGTGTAAGAATGGGATTCTGCCTGGGATTTAGGTGGATGTGAATACGAGCCTGCCTGGGATTTGGGTGGATGTGAATGGGAGCCTGCAGTGCCTGGGGTGCATGGGTATAAATGGCAGCTTGTTTGGGGTGTGTGGGTGTATGTGAGAAAGAATGGGAGCCGGCCTGGGTTTTGTGTGTATGAGAGAGAGAGAGAGAGTGAGAGAAAATGGGAGCTGCCTGGGTTATGTGTGTGTGTGAGAGAGGAAGAAAGAGAATGGGTGCTGCAGGTGGATTCCAATCTGCCTGCACTGAAATGAAGATGAGAGCCTAACGCTACTGGTATTTATTTTATTGTTTGATATTTATTGTTTGATATTTGAGGAATAGTGATAGTTCTGTTTTTCCATTGTTGCACTGTATAGAGTGTCTGGCTTTTTGCAGTTTCCAGTTCATTTTTTTGTGTGCGTGTTTGTATTTCTGCTTTATGATTGCTCTGTTCTGTATTTGTTGAGGATCTGTTTATGTTCTGCATGTGCGATTGAGGTGAGGTATTCTTCTAATAGGAAGTGTGTTAGTGTATTTGGGCTTTCAGAAGGTCAAGCCCACACCCAACACACATCACAATAGGCCTAATACCATATGGGTTCCAAGTGTCTTTTTTGCAGGGATTTCTGGTTGGCATCACAGCAATGCAAGTAAATATAATGTAAATGATATTTTTACTTAAGAATACTGTACTTTCATATTTTTCATGTAAAATATAAATGAATAACTGTGTGTATATGGAATGGGGTGGTGTGTGTTGTGCAAGGTTATAAGATTCGACTAAGGCACCTAATACCCTTGCACCAGCCATAGGTTCGGTGGGGTGGTGGGAGTTGTCAGTTTTTAAAGTTCGTATCACTGAAGGGAGCTGGGCGTTCTTTTGGTGGGTCCAGGATAGAGAATGAATGAATGGGAGGGGCAGCACAGTAATTGTTCGCACACGGAAGCAAAAAGCTAGCACTGGCCCTGATTCCGTAAATTATTTAAACATCATAGTCTTTTAGACACAACTTCAGTGATCATGCTGGACACTAAAATAGTTTCCAACCTGATGTTTTCATGGAAATGTCCAGTTACAAGTTAGTTTTCTACAGATATCGTAATGATTTTTTAAAAATGTGAGACTTTAGAATTCTAATCAATGGGTTCTGTTATTGATTCTTTTAGTCTGTTTCTTTTGTTAATTAATGAAATAGTTTTATTGCATTCTCCAATAGATATGCTAATAACCTAGTTTAGATGTTTGACTTCAAAGTCCCATTTCTCATCCCTTTGTCCAGATATCTCTCACTTTACTTCTTACTTCTCATTACTTCCCTTGTTGGTACCAGGAGGGCACTCCCTCACTCCTTTCTTCAATATCCCAATGATGTATGTGACCCCTAATCTGGTTTAGGGGCCAGGAGGGCAGGAGCACACATGGATCCCGTGCCCAATCCTTAACTTTCTCCCATTCCAACACATTCCAAATGCCCTGGGACAGTGTTCTTTCCAATGGGGGGAGGCCCAAGATGGATGGGGTGACTCTTTATTGGTTGCACTGGGGAGGTGGGGGTGTTGGGGGGGTAACAGGTCTCTATCAACCGTAACAGATATGAGTGCCAACAAAAGACCCTGGAGGCTCAGACTGAGTGTCCAAAAATAAATTTTAACTGTCAGAGTTCTTAAATGGTAGAAATGGCACTTTCACATCATTTCCTATCATGAAAAGGTGAATATCTGTGCAATTGTCTCTCAGTATTGGGCAGGGAAACTCTCGCCCTCCATGGTTTGGCTAATCAAGGTTCCCAGTTGGGCAGGGTATCCCTAGTTGGAATGGAAAACCCCTTCTAATATACAGTCTTTGCACAGTCTCCCCAAAATGGATCTCTTTCCCAGGGTGAAGACTCTGGCTTGGTGGCCTCAGAATAGAATTATAGGTCTTACCCCCAGTTCTTCTCTTCATTTGTCTCAATAGATTTTTTTCTTAGGAAAAGTTCAGTGGCAGGGAACACAGCAGCTCTCCTCATACGTACCCTCTTCAGGCAGAAAGGGTGCCTCAAACTTCCAGCTGGGAACTCAGAAAAATCTTCATAAAAAGGGCAAAAAAATTGAAGTGGGTCACCATTTGGAATCTTCCCTACTTCCTGATCTAACCTAACTAGTCCTTTTTAATATATTTATAAATGATCCTGAAAGGGGTATGACGAGTGAGGTGATCAAATTTGTGGATGACACAAAACTATGCAGAGTAGTTAAATCTCAAGCAGATTGTGATACATTGCAGAAGGACCTTGTGAGACTGGAAAATTGGGCATCCAAATAGCAGATGAAATTTAACGTGGACAAGTGCAAAGTGATGCATATAGGGAAAAATATCCCATGCTATAGTTACGCAATGTTAGGTTCTACCTTAGGAGTTATCGCACAAGAAAGAGATCTAGGCGTCATAGTGCATAATATATGAAAATCGTCAGCTCAGTATGCTGTAGCAATTATTAGGAAGGGAATGGCAAATAAAACGGAGGATGTCATAATGCCTCTGTATTGCTCTATGGTGAGACCACACCTTGAAGACTGTGTGCAATTCTGGTTGCCACTTCTCAAAAAGGATATAGCTGTACTAGAGAAAGTGCAGAGAAGGACCAAAATGATAAGGGGCATGGAACGGCTCCTCTATGATGAAAGGCTAAAGAAGTTAGGGCTGTTTAGTTTGGAGAAGTGATGACTGAGGGGGGGATAAGATAGAGGTCTATAAAATCATGAAATGACTTGAACAAGTTAATGTAAATTGGTTATTTACTCTCTCAGATAATAGAAGGACTAAGGGGCACTCCATGAAGTTAGCAAGTAGCTCATTTAAAACAAATTGAAGAAACATTCTTTTTCACTCAGTGCATAGTTAAGTTCTGGAATTCATTGCAAGAGGATGTGCTTATAGCAATTATTGTAACTGAGTTTAAAAAAGGTTTTGATAGGTTCCTAGAGGAAAAATCCATAAACTGCTATGACGGTAATTAATAAGCAATAGTAACTTGTGATTTATTTAATGTTTGGGAACTTGCCAAGTACTTGTGACTTGGATTGACCACTGTTGGAAACAGGATACTGGGCTTGATGGACCCTTGATCTGACCCAGTATGGCATATCTTATGTTCTTATGGCAGACACCTCAAATTTCTCCAGCCAGGGGTACAAGGGGTTTTATCAAGAAGAATTCTCAAAAAGGCAAAAAACATTCAAAAGTCTAAATCAATATGTAGAAGCATCACCAAAGTACACACTGATTCCCTTCCCACTAGGCTATTGGCTCAGGCTGCGAATCCCAGTACCCAAGCAGGGGGAAAACACAAGAAAAACACTCCTACTTTCTCACTCCTTACTAATATGCCATGCCTAGCAATGCTGCATCCTGCTTTTATACACAGCAAGGGTCTGGCCATTCCAGCAACCTTTGTAGAGGAGCTGTTCTGATGGTTCACTCCTCCTTCTACTACCTTTCCTATCCTAGCTCAAATAGTTCAAGACTAGAGCCTCTTTCATGACATGTAGATGTGGTTATTTACAGAGGAATGCCACAAATCTTCTTGACATTCTTCTTCTCCCCAGGACTGAATGCAGATTCATTCCATCATAGGATTTTCAATAGACCATGTTCTCTCAGGATGGAATACCCTAAGCCTCTGAGCCCTAGGGTATAGTCAGGCAAGTATTAAAAATAAATCTTTAAAAGGAAAAACAAAACCCGAGAGAGGAAGAGTGGAAAAATGTCCGTCTCTAAAACCAAAAGGTTCCCAAATCAGACATCTTAAAGTTAGGCAAAGATACCTTTTCTACTTTTTCATACCTGGGAACCTTCTCAGATGTCCCTCCTAAAGAAAACAAACAATAATGATGATATACTGCCCCTACCAAAGTTAACTAAAAACCCTCTAATAGTGTCAATGGTTTTATAGTCTGGGGACCCCAACATATAAGTCTCCCACATGGGAGACTCCACACCCACAATCATACTACTTCTATCCCCCCTAGGGTAATGGGACATTCTTCTTAGCAGAGATGCTTTTGATTCTCTAACTTCAGTGGGTGAAATAGCAGCAGTGTGTTTTTCATCATGCACATCAGAATTGTAACTACAACTAGAGCAAAGAAAGTAGAAGAGAGTTTGGAAAGGAGGAGATAAAAGGACTGAATTGAACCACTGGTCACAAAGAAGGACCTATTACAAGTAGATCACGGAGCTGCACAGGCATCACCAGACGGTGAGTGGCAGGAGGAAAAGGTGGGTGGCTGCCCCCTCCCAAAAAACTGGTTGCCTACTCTTTGCCTTGCTTGGCGTGGTATGGCGCTCATCTCGAGCCCCAAGGATCTGTTTTAAAATGCAGTTGGTGTGATGCCAGCAGAACCAGAGTGTCGTGGGAAGGGCTGTATGCTGCTGCTTCTCTCACCTCCCACAGCTCATTGGCCTACTTTGCCCAAGAGAACCAATGAACTGTGAGAGCAGCAGCCCGCTGAAACGCACTTCCTGCCTGCTCCCATGGCTCATCAAGTCTTGGCGGTACTCCTCTAGATCCATTTCAACTTGAATCATTGAGGAGGCATGAGTCAGCATTGGATAGGAGGACAGTAATGAGTGGAGGTTGAGTTAGAATACAGTCGAACAAGCATTGGAGAGGAAGGAAAGAGGAGTAGAATAGGAGAAGAAGAATGAGCAGAAAAGAGAAGAAATAATGGAGGGGGAAGTAACAAAGGGAAGGGCAGGGGGCGGTGAGAGAGGGGAGATCAGAAGATGAGAAGTGGGGAGAATGGAGAGAGAAGGTGAGGCAAATGGAGAATAGGGGATGATGAGAAGAGAGGGCAAGGATAGAGGAGAGACAGGTGTAGAATGGGGAGAGCAGCAAAATGGCAAGTAGAACAGGAGTGAGGAGGGAAGGGGAAATAGAAAAGGAGAGCAGGAGGGGAGTAGGAGAGGAAAAAATAGAGGAAAGCAACAGAAGAAATAAGTGGATTGGAGAAGGCAGAGAGGAAGGTGGAGAGAAGAGGGAAAGAAGAGGGAGGAGAGCAGAGGTGGGAGCAGAAGAAGGGAGAGGGAGAGGTATAGAAAGCAAACAGACAGGAAAAGAGATCAAATGGAGGGGAGAGAAAAAGCCAAAGGAGGGTCGTTGAGAACATCAACTCCTAAAAGTGTAAAAGGGAGGGAAAGCTCTTATGTACGTTAGTGTGTATTGAACTAATGCACATTTATGTAAAATAAGATAATGTTATAATGTTTCCTTCTTTCTCTGTTTAGCCCTTACTGCTTGTGATTGGACAAGGGAGGGTTGCACTGATATTATAAGACACATCTTGTTTCTCTCTCTCTCTCTCCCCCCTCCTTGTTTACTACTTTCAGGTTTCATTTCTGATCTGCCCAGCATCTGGACTACAGCTATTAATGAGAATGGGCATTCTTGTTTTGCACATCTGTTTCTCAAAATAAATACTAAACTGTTTTTTGGAACTTATTAATACGTGGCGGGTGCATTCTTTCTGCTAGATGACTTACTTTGAACACAAAAGTTGAACCACAGTCTCCAACAAGCGGAAGGAAGGAATGAGAGAGGAAAGGAAGGGGTGAGGCAGTGGCCAGGGGGAAGATCAGAGGCTAGGTCCCTACTGAAAGAAGAGGATGCAGGTGGCCCAGTCTAGTTTATTCAATAGGAGAAGAAGGAAATGTTGCGGAGAGGGAATGAATATTGGGGGAATGATGAGGAAAAGTAGGCTGTGGATACAGAGGGAGGGGAGAAAAAGGATAGAGGAATTTAGAAGAAAGGAGGTTGGTTTGGGTAAGGAGAGGTGACAGTTGATAGAAAAAAAAGATGCATTTTAAGAGAAAAAGATTGAGTGAAAAAATGATAAATATAGACAAACATAGGATGAGGAAAACAAAGCCAGGCACAGAAAGGTTAGAAAAAATGTTGATTTAATCATTCTTTGGCATTTGTTTGCTACACAATTTTAAATTACTGCTACACAAAACTTGTTTAGCTGTTAACATATTTAATTTCAAAACTGGGGGTGGGGACGGGAGCAGGGGCAGGAGCAGCTTTAAATCTCTGCCCTGGTGTGATCTGGACTAGTTTTGCCACTAAAGCAGAGAATGAAAATGCAATATTTATTTTAATGTTACACGACTAACACTGAATAGAGAGCACCATGTGGCATGAGGTAGATTTGGTTGCAGTGAGTACAGAAGCAGCAGCACCATCTGAGTCTTGACTGCAGCAATGGAGACCTCGTACCACTACAGCCACAGTCAAGGGCAGATTCTGCAGCAAGCGTTTGAAAATTCTGTGGCAAAAATGTGACACGTACTTAGATTTGCATATTAAATATTGTTAATTTGCATTTTACTCTATAAAAGCAGTCTTTTCTGACATTTATTCTGTGCCTGGTTCATTTATTTAGTTCTTTGGGAAAAGGTTTCTTGGTGCTGGAAAGGGTGGGGAGAGGATCTTGGCAGAGGGAGATGGAGAAGGGAGCTAAGGGAGGAGGAGGGAAGAAGGATAGGAGATGCAGATGGGATCTTGAGAATGAGGGGAGACTGAAGGAGACTGAGGGGCTGGGGGATTGAGGCACAGAAGGAGGGGATGAGAGGGCGATTCAGGGAACAGAGGGAAGAAGGATTATGAGCAGAGACAAGAGCGAGAGAAGGGGGAATGAGGATAGGACAGGGAAGGGAAGGGAGAGATCTGGGATCAGGAGGTGTGATCCACTCTCATTCTCCTCCTCCTAGTGCTGATCCCTTCTCTCACTCTCACTCATTCACTCACACACATTCCACATCCCTTCCAGTCCCATCCCTTCCAGCCCCTCCGATCCCCTCATTCACAGTCCATGACTCCTCCAACCCCCTCACTCACTCATCACACACCTCTTCTAACCCATCACTTATGGGTAGTGATTCTCCCACTTGAATTGCTGAGGTGGCAGTTGTACTAATAGGATTTCTGTTGGTATAGAGTGAATCGCTGTCTGCTGTAACTAACAGTGAGGATTAGGAGAAAAAAATTTGCTCTTCTTCCAGCCAGGACGTCCTAGAGGAAACAAGGGCCAGATCCCACCCCGACAGTCTCCCAGGGGTTGAGAGGGAAGAGAGACTCTTGCAGTAGAATGAAATCAGATGGAATCAAATTATATTAAAAAAAAAACAAAACTTTAGCTGTTCAATTTATTAAAAACACTTCAAATTTACCCACAGCAATATATCAAAGCATTACTGATAACACTTAACACAATTTCTCTTTCATTAAGCATAAAAGAAAAGAACCAGCTCATCTAACTACCTGGATAAATAATCAGATAAGTACTTTATACCAAAACCAGTTATGTTTTCTCTGGAAATTAAGAAGTTGTCTTTGTGGTGTAATTCTTTTCCAGGTGTACCTGAAGATGGATATCAACAAGAATGGAGGTAAGTATAATAACATTGAGCTCTTTTGTTCTGTTTATCCCCTGATCTCTCTCCTGTTTTCTCTCTCTTTTCCTTTCCTGTCATACTCCTGTATGTTCCTGTTGTGTAATGTCCTGTGTTCTCTCTCTTTTCTAATATTGTGTCAATATTATTTGTTTATTCTCTGTTAATAGGTCTCAGTTTTGTAGTCTGACTAGATAAGAATGTGTCTTGTATAGTGTACACTTAGCTGTAGCAGGTGAATAAACTCTGATTTTCGTCCCCTCCGCCAAGGATAGGGTACATAGCTGGTTGAGTGCAGGTAGCAGGTGTGACTTGAGTAGGTAGAGGGGCTCTCCTCTGTCTCTGTAAGGGGGAGTGTTGACTCCTGGTCCAAGCGCTATCCTCTTCCTCTCTATTCTATAAATAGTGTTTTCTTTCTAAACTCACTGGGGTACTCTCCCCAAGACGTGCTAATAAAATGTTCAATTTTCTGTTGTCTCAAAGTCTTACAGTACTTGACTGACTAATTGTTCAAATAAAAAAATAATTAAGTTGCCCTAAGATAACTATGCCCAGAGGAATTTCTTCACTGAATCAATTGGGTGGATTAACGTGTAAACAAATTCTCTCTTTCTCTCACACACACTTGTCTCTGACACTATAGCAGGGCCAGTTGCTTACTTTGTAATGACTATAGGTCAGCTCATATAGATAAATACAAACTGAGTTTAAGAATATTTTTTTTCTCGGGAGCTCTATGTTTAACAGAGCAGTGCGCCAGTTGTCTTTCTCTGCTCCTGGCTCATTCGTGCTACACTGAGACTAAAACTCAGTGTATGAATTACATTCAGAGTTCAGCTTCCAAACGCTGTAATTCTCCTTGTTACAGAATGTGTGATTAGCTTCACACTAGTATGTCACATTGGTTAAGTTGGAACAATAGTATCCTCAGTTGTTTTTGTCATTCAGTGTATATCAGCTTCTGGTATATCCTTAGTCAGTTAAGCAGTGAGGCTGCACTGGGAAATTTTAGGCTGAAGTCAGACACAAATTTTCAGGAAAAAAGTTAATATTTTCCAGTGTAGCAGCCTTTCTTTTCTTCAGCACGGCATATTCACAATTTTCTAGTTCGCTCAGGATCTGATCTGACTTCAGTGGTGCACGTCTGGTTAGAAAAATATTACTACGGGAGCTGTAACTCCTTATTCCAATCAAGTTACTTCTTGTTATCTCCAGATATTTTCTTTATTTAAGAGGGGGTATTTTTATTTATTTTATTTATTTAATAATTTTTATATACCAACTTTTCATGCAAGCATATCAAATCGGTTTACAGTAGTTAGCAATTACTCATTTAAAATTATTTGCATTTCCAAAGAAGAAAGAAGTAAATACATTAGTTCATAATATAATATAGTTCATAACATAATTAACTAAAGTATCGCAGGCCTGCGATACTTTAGAAAATTGTGCTAATGGGGGGCAGGGGGTCGAAACGGGGGGGGGGGGGGCGGTCCTGTGCTAGCCGGCAGCCATTGCACCGCCGCGGTGCGATCGCTGCTGGTTTCACACCCAATAGCGCCACCATGAAAGGTGGCGCTATTGGGCGTGAAATAGGATGCGAAAAGGCTCCTTACCTTTTCACTGTCCGCGCCTTCTTTGCAGAGTCGGCCCTGGTGACGCCCCGACTCCTCCTCTTCCGGGGCCGACTCCACTCCCATATCGCTAGTGCCCACTTGCGCTGATAACGCAAGACTGTGCTGCTAGCGCAAGTGTGCGCTAGCGTTGGAAAATGAGGCCCTTAGAGAGGTAGCATAGTTAGGATAGAGATAGTATAATAAAAATAAAAATATACATTTCCTTGGTATTAAATCAGAAGTGTAAGATAATTATGCTAACAGCTCTTGGTAGGCTTGTTTAAAAAGCCAAGTTTTAATCCCATTTTTAAATAATTTGATGTCAGCTTCTAGTCGCAATTCCTGCGGGATAGAGATCCATAGAAGGGGTCCAGCAATAGAGATAGATCTTTCTCTTACATTATTTAGGTGGGCAATTTTGGGGGAAGGAATTGGTAGCACCCCTGTTCCGGTTCATCTGGTGGTTCTTGAGGGGGTGTGGAAGTGAAGTGAGGAGGTTAGCCATTCAATTTTTTCATTGTAGAGGGTTTTGTGTATTAGTGATAAGATTTTGTGCTGGGCCCTGTATTTGACCGGCAGTCAATGAAGTTCTTTTAATATTGGGGTGATATGTTCAGATCTAGTACCTGTCAAGAGTCTAGCTGCAGAGTTCTGCAGAAGTTGCAATGGTCTTGTTATATTTGCTGGAAGGCCTAAAAATAGTGAGTTACAGTAGTCTAATCTTGATAAGACAAGTGCCTATAAGACAGTTCTAAATTCTTTAGGGAATAGGAGGGGTTTTAATCTTTTGAGTATGTTTAATTTGAAGTAACCATCACTTATGATTTTTTTTAATGCAGGATTTCATGGAGAATTCACAATCTATAAGAATCCCTAGATCTCATACTTCTAAGGAGATGGGGTAGTTTTTGGTCGCTTCTTGAATTTCAAGCTCTTTTGTCTTGCTTAATTTAGGGGAGATGTATAGGATTTCAGTTTTTTTAGTATTTAGGGAAAGATTCATTTATGTTAATATATTTTCAATGGTGGATTGGTATGTCCCAGAGCTTTAGAGTTTGGTCAATGGACTTTTGGATCAGTATTAAAATTTGAACATCATCGGCATAGATAAAATGTGTTAGACCTGATAAAATTTTGCATAAAGGTAGCATATAGATATTAAATAGTGTAGAGGATAGATAGGATCCTTGGGGCACTCCGAAGCTGAGATCGATAGGATGTGACTCTTTATCAAGAAATTTTACTTTGAAGGTTCTATTTGTTAGGTAAGAGCTAAACCATTTGAGCGCTAAGTCTTTAATGCCTATTTCGTTTAGTCTGTCAAGGAGGATATTATGGTTAACTGTATCAAAGGCTGCCGAGATATCCAGTAAGATCAGGAAGTAAGATTGGCTGTTATTGGTTCCTCTTAGGATGATATCTTGTAGTGAATTTAAAAGGGTCTCTGTACTAAAATAATTTCTAAAGCTGTGTTGTGCTGGGTACAGGGTACTATTAATCTGTTAGTTGATTGTTAATTACTTTCTCGAGAATTTTTGATATACAAGGTAAATTAGAAATGGGTCTTAGGTTTGAGAGATCATATGAGTTTGCTTGTGGTTTTTTGTGATTGGTTTTACTATTGCTGATTTTAAAGTGAATTGGGACATTAGCTTTGGTTATGGACAAGTTAATTATATCGGCAATAGGTTTAGATACTATATTGGTGATTGTTTTTAATAGTTTAGTTGGGATATGGTCAATTGGGTGGGCAGCTGGGGATAGGGAAATATCTACAGTACCTGAATGTAAACCGATGTGCTATCTCAGGTCGAATGTCGGTATATAAAAAATAAATAAAAATAAATAAATTATACCTTCGACCTCAAGAGATGAAACTGTGTCAAAGGAGGTTAAATGGTCCTTAGGATTGCTTGGTAGACTATTATCTTTCAGCTCTCCCAGAAATAAAAATGTACACTGGGATTTTGGAGTAAATCTGGCCATATACAGTATATGTAATTTTTTTTTTAGAGAGAACCTTGTGAGGGGCAATGCTATAACTCCTAGGTCTAAGGTGGAGTAAAAGTTAACTCACATTTCTGGTGGCCATGTTATTCTATTGCTGTGCCCATGTGGTAGTGTCTAGCTGTTTCTACCACACTGGGCACAGCAACAGAATAACAGTGGCTACCAGCCTCTGACCCAAGAGTTAAATTTCCAGCAGTAAGAAAATGTGCTTTAAGCTATCTGCCCTTTAACGCACTTCACTGCATTGCTGAGGAATAGCTAATGCCTTGTTTATCATGGGATCTGCATGCACCCGTACTAATTTGAGTGCTGGATTTTACTCCTAATGTAGCACATGTTTTTTCCACATTAAAACCCCAGTTAAATACCAGGGTTAACTTTCCATGTACAACCATGCACTAACTCTAAAAAAGTGGTTCAAATAGTCAATATCAATTTAGCACAATCATATAGCCAAACTTAAGATTGCATATGTAGGCCCCTTACTCTAAGGGTCTGTGATTAACCACAGACTCTAGTGCGGTATAGGGTCACCTTGCTTTTAATTACAACAACTTTTATATATTTTTCCATTTAATAAAATTTTTTGTCCCCAACGTGCTGCTGAAAATCCAAATTTTTAACACCAACTTTGGCTCACAGTTTGCTATATTTCAAGAATTCGGATACAAGAAAAACTTAAATACTCATCCATTAGGAGTTCCAATCCCTGCTTAAGTTGGTTTCTAAATTGTGCAATCTTCTGTTCTAATTTCAAAGTAGAGGCTTCCACTGTCTCTTTATTCACTGTAGTAGTCAACTGTGTCCGTATTTCTTCTACTTCTTTGTTGCATTCATTCACAGAGACTGCTATACGCTCCACTATCAATACCATTAGGTTGAGCGAGCATTTATTTAAAATGGCTATCCATCGGGAAACGAAATCTTCATCCTCTTGGAACATCAAGGGGCCTTTCTGCATCCTCAAGCCCCTAGGAATCATATGCTGTTTTATATATTCAACTATGGTGGCTTGGTGTAATTCTGCCCGAACAAGTTTTTTGGAAGCTAAGGTCAGATCCGCCCAAGTGTTCTTAGTTTCATTAGGTTCCTCTTGATCGAACAACGATATCTGTTGAGCTATTGCAGCTATTTGTGAATAAGAAAAACTCAAGGTGTTTTTACACTCGCCCTCTGAAGTCGCCATGGGGGTTAATCAATACGATCTCAATCACAAATCTTACCCCAAAACCAATGTATTCCAGTCACCTAAATATGTATACACAACTCTAAAAAAGTGGTTCAACTGGTCAATATCAATTTAGCACAATCATATAGCCAAACTCAAGATTGCATATGTAGGCCCCTTACTCTAAGGGTCTGTGATTAACCACAGACTCTAGTGCGGTATAGGGTCACCTTGCTTTTAATTACAACAACTTTTATATATATTTTTTAAAGATTTTTTTGTCCATTTAATAAAATTTTTTGTCCCCAATGTGCTGCTGAAAATCCAAATTTTTAACACCAACTTTGGCTCACAGTTTGCTATATTTCAAGAATTTGGATACAAGAAGAACTTAAATACTCATCCATTAGGAGTTCCAATCCCTAAATTGTGCAATCTCCTGTTCTAATTTCAAAGTAAAGGCTTCCACTGTCTCTATATTCACTGTAGTAGTCAACTGTGTCTGTATCTCTACTTTGTTTGGCTATATGATTGTGCTAAATTGATATTGACCAGTTGAACCACTTTTTTAGAGTTGTGTATACATATTTAGGTGACTGGAATACATTGGTTTTGGGGTAAGATTTGTGATTGCAACCATGCACTAAAACAGGAGTAAAAGCTGCACTAACATTGGCCCACTTTCTTACATCATGTCAGTGCCACAGAGAAGGCGCTATTACCCCTGTCCTTCCCCACTGAAAGCTACTCTGAAATGAGAGAGAAGATTGAGTTGGACAAACTAGGAAGGCTGAGAGGTCACAGGACCCCAAGCACACACAAATTCCACATTTCTATGCAAACTAGAACTGGAAATGCTCCATTCCACTTCTGTAATTGAGAGTGCTCATATCTGTTGATCCATTGTTTTCATACCAATTAACAGCCAGGAATATCTGAAGCAGCTTAGCAGGTCATTAATCAAAATGCTATATAGCATTTTCACATGCAAAAAGCACCTTTAACTCATGCGAAAGCACCATAATGCATGCTGTGATGCAAATTAGAAAAGGGGGAGGAGTTTCTGACCAAGTGGGATGGTTTTGCAAAGCCATATCACACAGCTTTAAACTACACCTTTTCATTAAGCTGTGCAATATGACTTTATTGCACTTTGTGATGTTTTCAGGAAGGAAGGAGGGAGAGGGAGAGGGAGAGGGGGAGGGGGAGGGGGAGAGGGAGAGGGAGGGGGAGGGGGAGAGGGAGAGGGGGAGAGAGAGAGAGACTATAAGGCCTTCATACTAGGTAGGTATTTATACCTTTATAGGAAGAAGCCTACCTAGCTACTCGAGGTGAGGTTTAGGTATTAGTGAAGGGGGTTAGGGGCCACTTTGACATTCAGAGTGCGACGTACGAACAGAACAGTGCACTCTTGTGAAGATTTGATGACCTTCGGAGTGAGGAAACTCACCCAATGATGAGATTTGTGCAATGTTCTCTCTCTCTCCCTCTCTCTCTGAATTGTAATAATTGTGGTACTTAACACAAAGTGTGAGAAAGTTATTGCAGTAATACCTGCACTAAGATAGCACACTTTGCAATAAACAGCCTAGTACCATAAAACACACCCCTTTTCCTATCGCATGCGATATTTAGTGCATTTTGATAAATCCAGGCCTTAGATTGAAAGGGGTTCCAATTTTTTAAAAATTATTTATACTCATCAACTAGTACAACAGTAATTGTAGTAGAAGAACCAGCTACAGAAATATCTTCCTGCAGTCCCTGCAAGAGATAAAATGCTGGAGGAGACAGAATTCTGCCTCCATTGTATTTCCCTGCTTTTCAGTGTCCGCCCAACTGGTAATTACACTGAGCAAAGTCTCAGGCAAGAGCAGTATTTAAATTACAGGCAGAAGAAGCTGTGGGAAGCTCATATCTGAAGGTGCAGCAATTGAAAAGAGCAAAGGAGTCTTGGAGCTCAGAATTTTACAGTTGCTGTCATTTTCTTTTTTTGAATCCATTGGAGACAGGACATAAGACATGTGATGCGTCTGTGCTTCTGAGTTCGGACAAGAACTTTTTTTTATCTCTTTTAGAATTGGAATAAGTATCCAATGCATGAATTATTGCCCTGCTTCACAGGTGTTCAGTGGAAGTGTGTGACCACAGCAGACATCTGCAAAACTGGAAACTCCTTAAATGAAAAAAAAACTATGTGCAATATTATGACTATTATTATTGTTGTCACTTATCGAATGGAATTAAAAACTTTAAATATTCAATGGAATGGTATAATATTAACAATAATTTTGGCAAAAAATGAAAGGAGAAAGGTGGAGAGCAAAGGAGGTGACTTTTTAAAAATTATTTTATTATTTTATTATTATTTTTATTCACAATGATGAGGTAGCATACAAACAAACAAATATACCCAAATAGGGTAGGTACAGAAGTTCAGGAAAAGAAACACATGATTAGTAAACAACCAATACTGTTCTATCCAGACCCCCGAGGTCATCTTATATATTATAATACAAAATAATAATACATTATATATTAGAAGACATACCTCTGTATTAAAGCCAAATAAAATATTTATACTGCACTCTCCCCATGATGTTTCAAATAATATCTCCCATTCCCCCCTGATTATCCCCCCATACCTCACCCCCTCCCACTGACAATATGGCTTCCAACAGAATAGGCTCTATCCTGAGAGGACTGTATTATATGGTATCGGTGTGGAGTACATGTAGCTTATCATTACATGGAAGTACGCCAAAGGTTGATATAGCATAGAAGGTTATCTAAGCATAACTCCGCTTTCAGCCCATAGCCGTTCCTAAACAACTATGATTTTTTTGCTTTTCTAGCCATAGACAAAAGCACTTTCCCGTAATCTTCCAATTCAGTGATTACCTTGCTCAATGACTGCTCCGGGTCTGATAGGGTAAACAAAATGTCATCAACAGATAAGGAAATTTTATACTGCTTTTCCCCTATTTGGATGCCCTTGATGGCCGGGTTTTGCCTAATTTTCTCCGCAAGTGGTTCTACACATATTGCAAATAATAGGGGTGATAGCGGACACCGTTGACTTGTGTCTCTTTGTACAGAAAAGGTTTGGGAATATCCCCCATTTTCTTTGATGCAGGCTGCTGGGCTTTGGTATAATGATTTTACCCATCTTAAGAAACACCCATCTAGTCCCATCTTTTCCATTACTTTAAAGAGAAATGACCAATGCACCCGGTCAAAGGCTTTTTCGGCATCCACTCCAAGTAACACAGAGGATACCTTGCATTGTTTGCATTGTGAATGAGATTAATGACTTTTCTAACATTGTCCCCCACCATCCGCCCCGGCATAAAACCTCCTTGGTCATCATGAATCAGGATGGGATGGCGATGACTTTTAAAGTAGTCTTGTAGGCATGGAAAACTTTGAATAGTTTGTGGTCATTTTAAGAATTTCAGGTCTGATCTGCCCAAAGTACTGGCCAAAATGATTTTTTTTTTTGGACTGGACATCTTTTAAAATTCGGCACACGTAAGCCCGACTTGTGTGCGCATTCCCTAATTGATGCGTGTGCTGGGTTTTTTAAATTTACCTTTTATATTTTAAATGCAAAATAATTGTGACACTATATGAATGAGCCAGAAATAAACATCGAGGCAGGTGTTTTATAAATTATGGGCATATACAGTTTTGAAAATACACACGGAATCACCAGTTCGCCGATACCTTCACCAGTTCATCCAGTCCTTTTCCAGATCACCTAGACCTTCTGCGACTTCACCCTGAACCTGCACGAGTTCATCCAGACCTCCCTCCCAAAAATTGCAGACAACAGAGAAGTCTAATTTAACTTGTTCAACTCAATTAGCAGGAGTAAAAGTATAAAAAAAAAGTTTGGTAATGTACATGTATATATGTGCATATTTCTCACTTTCACATATATATATACTATTTTTACATGTTGCAATCCTTTGAAAATTCATTCCATTGTGTTTAACCTTCAGGGCTTTAGAAGGGATAGCTCCAGGGTATTTGCGGGAGCAATTTATGCTCTTATACAAAGGCCCAATATTGAAAGCACGTTCAGCCCTTGATAGCCGGATAAGTAGGAGTTATTCAGTTATCTAGCAGGCCGCTGAATATCAGGGGTCCACTTCATAGCCGGATAAGCCACTGATCCAGCTATCTCATAGCCAGCCTGATAGTGAGTGGATCTGGGTGGCGCTACTTAGCTGGATAACTTATCTGGCTAAGCAGCAATATTTAGCCTTAGCCGTATAAGTTATGAGGGTAAGTTATACCTGCCAATGGCTAAGTAACAGCTGTGCTGCTGCATATCTCTTGTAACTTAGCGGGCTAAGAAATATCCGGCTAAGTTATTTCAACGGGCAGCTTTCAATTTTGGGGCCCCAAATTGTCCTTTGCAATCTCAGGAGGACTGCTTATGCAGGTGACTAGGAGAGCAATCTCCTGCTTAGCCCCATGTTTGTGAAATAAGCTCCCTTGGCAAGTTTGTATTGAGAAAGGTTACATGGCTTTCAGAAGTCAGCTAAAAACATGACTGTTTATGTTGCTTTTGATGGGATGCAGGGGAGTACTGGATTCCTATTTCCTAAATATAAGGGAGTGGAGGGGAGAAAGAACACATTTAACAGATAAAAGTCGATGTTTCTTAGTGCGGATAGGAAGGCTGCTGAATTAAATAAGTGATGAAGGTAGGATTTTAGAGGCTGGATTTATTATATTTGAATGGGTAGTAATATGAATGTGTGGGTAATAGAATGCTCTGGGTGTCCTGTGGCACATGTTTTGTAACTGGATTTGAACTGTGTGTCAACCACTCCTTGACTGCTTCTTGCAATAGGGTGTGTAAGAAATATTTTAAATAAATAATTAAAATAAATAAATAAATGGCTGAGACCTCTGGATGGTTGGAGTAAACAAATTTAGCTCTGAAGACAAGTAAAAGGCAGGTGTGTATTCGAGTGAATAATTGTATATAGGACAGGCATGGGTGACACGATGGAGGGCATTGCTGGAGTTTATATGATGGCTCCTTCTCCTCCACACTACAAATATCTTTTATGAGCTGTGACAAATAGCTTTTCTTTATCTCTTTTTTTTTATTTTTTGCTGACTATATGCTTTTATGAAAATTATAATTAATTGATTTTTTTTTTGTATTTACCCACAAAGATTTTGGATGAATGACATTCAGATTTAAGATTTTTTTTTTAAGCACTTCAAAGCTAATTATATTCAGGTACTGGAGGTATTTCCTTATCCCCAGAGAGTTTATAATCTAAGTTTGTACCTGAGGCAATGGAGGGTAATGTTATGTTACGGGACCGCTAGGAGAGCGATCCCAACTTGAGGGGATTGTGTGCCCTTGGGCCTCGGCACGACCCCAGATGAAGAGGCGTGTCCCAGCAGGTGCGAAGACAAAGTCTGACCCTCTGCTGGACCTGCAAGATTCTGGAAGCTAACAACGTTATGTTGGTAGTGAACAATCCTCCGACCGTTTCCAGCCCTTTCAGACCTGCTGCTAGGTATCGGCAAGAAGCAGCAGGCCAGACTGAGGATGAGGGCAGACAGAGTCCTTGTGACACAGGACACTTGAGATGAGACGAGAAGACTCTGGAAGTGGATGAGGATCTTGGAAGACTCTCGATGAGACGAGGAACTTGGAAGACTCTTGGACGAGATGAGAAACTAGGAAGGTTCAGACATTGGCACTGTCTCTCAGGGTGCCCTACACAGTCCATCCGTGGGACTGGTCACGGACCACCCTGTCCCACTGTGCGCCCTACACAATCTGAAGAGGCTGGTCACAGACCACGCGGAGAGCGGGACAAGTGTAGGAAGGGAATCCAGCTGAGATGAAACTCCAATGACGAGGCTAGGTGTCATCTGGAGAACTACAGGAGCTGGAGGATCAAGAGCACTCGGAAGCACAAGAAGGTAATCCAGCTGAGACGAGATTCCAATGACGAGGCAAGGTGTCATCTGGAGAACAAGAGAAGCTGGAAGGTTAGGAGGACTTGAAATGAGCGAATGAGGGCGGAACCTCGGAAACATCAGGAGGTGAAACATCAGGAAGCCTGGACTAGGAACCTCAGGACATGAAGGTAAAGTGACTTGCCCAAGGTCACAAGGAGTGACAGTGGGACTTGAATGCTGGTCTCATGGTTCATAGCCCACTGCTCTAACCTCTACTCACAACAGTCAAGATGTTTCCCCTGAATTGTTTTCTGCGTATTTTGTTTCTTTAAAAAATAAAAAAGCCTTTTCCACCTGCAAAAAAAAATATGTGCATAACTGCAACGCTTGTAGTTAACTGGCAAAATAGACAAATGATTCAAAATCAAGGACCAATGACTTCAATTTTAAGATTGTAGTTTTATTCTAATCATGTTTAGGGGAATACTGAGTATTCAAAGGTCTGTATCTGGAAGCATCAATTATTTTCATATTCTCTTTCCTCTGTTCTTCTTCTCTGTACGAAGGAAGTACAATTTGTTTTTGAGGCTACGCATTTATAAGGTTTAGATATTAGAAAACCACAATTCTAAGGTTGGTCACTTTGTGACAGGCCATGGATTCTCTGCAAGCTTGTGAAACAACATAGATGTACATAGTTACAGGTATCACACAATGAGTTATTGTTGCTGATCGTAGTTCTAGAGAATTAAAAGCTCATTTTACTTTTAGTGGATAATTTGCAAAGTTGTTTCCATGGGTAAAACAATGCTTTATCTGCAGAAATGGCCTGTTGTAAAATTGCCTTCCTGATATATGGGTAAACATGTATAGCCTGCAGGGGCATACGTTTACCCATTCTGAGCAGTGGCATTCCCCGGGGCAGGGTGTGGGTATGTTAAAGCTTCTGAAAAGTTACCACACATAGATTAGCAGGTGTAACTGTGGGTGGGTAATTTTGGAGGGATAATATTCAAAGTGAACCTATGTGCATAAGTTTGCTTTGAAAATTGGTGTAATTTATATGTATACTGGCTAACTTAGGCAGGCTGTTAACAAAATTAAAGGAATACTCTCATGTTTATTTTACTCTAAACATTTCAAACTACTTTCTTCTTTCCCAATATGTTGGAAAATTGTATTCCAGTTTTGAAGATGACAAAATCTAGAACCACCAATCCACAATGAAAAGCACATTTGTTGCCAACATTATTTGATGAGATATGGGGTATGTTAAAATCTGTAGATGTTTACAATGATCAAATAAGCAATAATATAATTCTGTATTCAAGAATTTTGCAGAATGCTGTATTCTAAGCATAGAGATCCTCTTAGATCTCTACTTAAACCAGATTTCTATCAGAAGGAATGATCCATTTACTGAATGGGAGGAAACAAAATAGTTAATGTGGGTGTGATGGAGAATGGTGTGCTCCTAGACCATGCACTGCCTCTATTGTATGCAAATCTATCTCTTGCATATTCATGTGGATATCCTGAAAACCTGGCCTGTTTGTGGCACTTGAGGACTGGAGTTTGCCATCACTGGCCTAGCTTGTATAAACCCCCACCACTATTTTAAGGAGTGGAATCTTTCCAGGGATAGCATGTCCAAGGCTGTTCCCTGGTTTTGTTTATTTTTCAGAAGGAAGACCTCTGGGGTCTTTGGATTGAGACCTGGGTTCAGAAAGACGATAAGCGAGCTTTCACCCTTTTGAAGGACTATGACTGAAACAGTGCAGGCCATGCCTGGATACCTGCTAATGTTTTGTGTTTCAGAGATAGGAGTTTTTTTCCATCTTCCTCATCTCACATTTTTGGTTTCCATTTAATTTTTTTCAGCATGCTTGAGTACTCAAGTGTACGTAAAGCAAAGGAGTGGTGTTTCTCAGTCTGAGAATACAGGCAACTGTAGGGAGCTCTGAAGAGCGAGTTCTCATCCATTCCTAGATGAGAGAGTGAAGGGGACAGAAGGAGTGCCTGGACCTGGTAGCAGGTTCACTCTCATCTCAAGAAAATACAAGGACAAGAGGAGTATAAAGGTGGTCATCAAGTATCATGAACAAAGAGAAACAAGAAGAATTTCAGGAGAGGTAGGAGTGATTGGGATTTTTTTTATGGACTTTGACTAAATTGAACAAAAAAGAACTGTCCCCTATCAATTGGGAGGGAGCTTAACAACTAACCTAACATTGATTGGAGAGCAAGAGAATTTTGACTTAGCAATCGGAATTAAACTGACCCATTCCCAAAACTGTACTAAAAAGAAGGAAGGTCGCAAATCTCCTTAAAGATTTTACCTTGTACCATTGCATATTGAAACAAATAAAGCTGTGAAGAGCTTTCATCAATTTCACCATTCATCACTAAAGAGGTTATGTTGGAAACCACCCAATGTTTCCAGAGTGATTATTGCTGCTGTGATTGTTAGTAGTTGTTTACAATTGACTTTAACATTGGGATTTACTAAATGTAATGCACAGGGTCTAGACGGTTCTTCACCCAACTCATGGAATCATGGAAACTAACTTAAAAATAAGAGCATGGGAAGTCTGGATATCAGAGACTGTGTTTGAGGTATGGTTCCTAGAGCCTTTAACCAAGGGCTTTCAGTTCTCAGTACTCACAGGTAGCACAACGAATTACTAAAATGCATTATGTTGAGTTTTCTCTTTCATTTATAAAATGATGCAGGAACATAAAAAAGAGTTATAATTATTTTTACAATTGTGCCATTTTGGTTTATCAGTGTAAACTATAAAGTCTTGGGAAAGAGAGGCCTGGAAAACAAAGAAGTCTTAGAGATCCAGCAAGATAATTCTGGTGGAACACCCCCCCCCCCCCCCCCCACAAATTAGGATCCCTAAATGACCCATGTATCAATAGCAGATTTCGCTTAGATTCAGTTAGATAGTGTAATGAGCCATAATTTCTAATCGATGACATTATTTCAGTTTAGTTACCTCCCAGCTGCCTCTAAAGGTTTCTCCGTTTTTCTATTCTTTAAACCAATAGATTTTCTAAAGTAAGAATAAGTGAGGCTGCAGTAAAATGATGATTAAGCTACTGCAGTGGTATCTTAAGAAGAGGTAGATCTTCTTTACTTGCAATGGAAGGACTAGAAAAATATAGCTTTTGATCAGTCAAATTGCCAGTTAAATCAAGCAAGAATCCTTAAGCCTTTCCCTTTTTGCTCTGATTCTCAATTTCTGAGGCGCAATTATTTATTTATTTATGTGTAGCTTTTTTATACCGACATTCGTTTGGTAGCATCACATCGGTTTACAATTAACATAACATTTAGCAACCATGCTTTACGATAGAACAATTGAGCTAATTAGAATAATAACAAAACTAGTTACATCTGAAGAAAACACTGAAGAAGCTAGAAAAGAGCAATTAGCATTTAAGAAGTTAGAAAAGAAGAATTAGCATTTAACGTTATTGCGAGCCCTTCCTGTCTAACCATTCCCACTTATGCAAACCTAGGTGTAAGGAGCCCTTGGTTTTCTTACCCAAAGGAGTGAAATAAGTTTTAAAGGGGGAAGTGAGAGATTAATGAATAGAGGTCGGGGTTCTGAGCTCCCCTATGTGGGAGAACGAGATGGTGTGCGCTTCAGCCTTTATAAGCCCTTGCCACCATCCTAGCGCTTGCATTTCTGTTTTGGATTCTTAGTACAGACATTTCCCTTGGTGTTACCCTGCTGAGGGTCTGCCCTGCTTGTGCAGTCCCCACTTTTGATTATTTTTTCAAGGAGTATGGACTCTGAAAGTTTTTTTTCACAGAAGCCTGGTTAAACAGGGTTGGAACCGAGTGCCTTGTCTTATACTTTGATCAAAGTTTGGAGACTTTTGGTTCTGGAGAAGGACATTTTTCCACTTTTCCTTTCTCTCTTTTGATTCCGCCTGCCCTCCCCCCCCCCCTTTTTTTTTTTTTTGGAGAGTTTGTCTTTATTGACTGAGAACCCTAAGGCCCAGGGACTCAGATTTTTGTTTGTGTGATGGACCTTCTGGTTGCGAGACCAGTAGGATCTGGTCGAGCCCTTTGTTCAGCTAGAGAGAGAGAGAGAGAGAGAGAGAATAGGTTAGAGTGAAGGGAGGATCCATTCAAATACAGCACCTCCTTCTGCGATGTATGGAATGGCCAGCCCACTTGAAACAATATATAACTGCGCCCTTGCTACAGCTTGGGAGGAGGTCCATTTAGGTTAGCACAGAGTGCAGAGGTGTCAGGAGTTAACTTTTGTTGTTTTACAGGCCCAGTCATTAAAGGTAGGCTAACCCAGGCTGTTGGTCCTGACCAGGTTCGGGAGGGATTTCCTCTTCCAGTATACAACTTGTCTGGTTGAGTTCCCTCTGGGTCTAAATTTAGGGATTTTTTGAGATTTTATTTAGGGGCCTCACTGGATATGTGGGCCTGTCTTACACATAGGGACTGGGGAACCCTACGTGTGAGCCGCCCAGGAATAGGGAAGATACACCCCTGACGTGGTGGTGACCTGCTGTGAGGAGGGGACTCCGCTCTTAGCTTCTGTTTCTTTTTGGGGAAAGAACACTTTTGTTAGAAGATCCAGGAGGAAGGTTTTTGGCTGCCCCTTCCTTCCTGCTAGAAGCAAGAGAACAGCTTGTTTCAAAGAGGGTCCTTTCCAGTGAGAATCCGGAGGGAGCACAAAAAGAACTGTGTAGATCAATGAGATCCTGAAGATCTGCTAACTGTGAGTAAAGGAAAGTAACATCACTGGGGACACCCATCCAGTGTTCACCACCCTGCGGAGAGAAAGAGAGGATTTACTCTCTGTGCCATAGACTTTGCTATTTTTATCAGCTTGGAAGGGGATTTGACCATCCTAAAGACCCTGCCCATTTGGGAGCTCCATTTTGCCTTAATCCAAGAAGAGTGGGTGCCTCCCATGCCCTGATATAGATGAATCCTGCACAGATAGAAGGAAGAGACTGTATAGATACTGAAGAGATATTTCTGTGGTGCTACGATTTGAGTTTTGTGACATTCACCATCTGTGCTGTTTTGGACACTAACCAAGTGGCTCCAGAGTATTTATTTCTGCACTCACAACAGAGACCAGCATCCTCCCGAGGGGAATCACAAGGGAATGTGTAAAAAAAACCACCCCTGTCACATCGAGACCTGAGAGGACTCCTTTCTCCCCCAGTCCAGAGAATCCTCACCTTGGGAAGTAAAGGAGGTACAAGAGCTAGTTAGGGTTCCTACTCCAAAGAGCATAAATAACCTTATAGCCTCACCCGTGCTAGACTGGCACACTGGGGTGGGGTAACATTTATTTAGAGGAAGAGGTGTCCAACCTAGAAATAACCTGGGGAGAAATTGTTTCATTGCAGAGGGATCGATTCCCATCCATTACAAAAGAGTAGGGGATACTAAGGGTTTTTTTTTCAATAATTTTCACTACTGACTCAATTATGCTATAATTGAGAGGAGCGTGCCCTTTTGGTACTTCCAGAAGGAGGTCAATGAGAACATTGAAGACTACTGGCTAGGTATGAGATATGTGGGACTTCATATTTAATTGAGTAATTAGGACTATATTCTACTAATTTTCAAGTGTGGACAGAGAACTAAAATTTCTGGGAGAAGGTTTATACTTTTTTCAGTCAAATCAATTGGAAGGAGATAAACTATTTAGAAATTAACTTGATCAAATTCAAACTGTTACTAGAATAGTGTTACGATCCTGCCCGCGAGGAGCGCGGGCAGGCCCTCACCTCCATGCGGCCAGTCGGGCCGCTGACGCTGCTGCCTCCGCAGCAGCTCTGCTGCAGTGTCCAGGCTCCTCCCCGGCTGCCTCCAGCCCTGCGCTGCAGGGTCTGCCCACCAGGAGCCTTCCCATGTGGCTGAGTCAGCTGTGTCAGCCCCTGTGTCTCCCCGACGAGTCTCTGCCAATCCCGGGGCTTTCAGCCAGCAGGGAGGCCGTCCCTGCTGGTGCCTGCTTCTGCCCGGGTCCTCGACCGGCAGGGAGCCGTCCCTGCTGGTGCCTGCAGTTTCCCACAGCTCCCTGCAGCCAGCCTTACCTCTCTGCCTGCAGCCTGCTACAGCTTCCTGCTCATCCTGCAGCCAGCAGTTCTCTCTCTCTGCTTCAGTCCTGGCGGCTGGGAGCTGCTCCAGCGACCTGCCTTCACCCAGCTCTAGCCCAAGGCTGCTCCGCTGCTTCCCTGGGTTTTCCACGTGGCTGAGGATGCCACCAGCTTCCAGCACTCATCTCTCCAGCTTCCCGGGGCGCGAGCGCGCGCCTCTCGTCTGTTCTTCAAGGGCCAGTCAGGTGTGGTCCCTGCTGGCTCCTCCCTGGGCGTTGCCCACCTCAGCTCTACAAAGGGATTCAGCGTCCAGTCTGTCTTGGCCTTCGCAAGGAGTTGGTCACTCCTGAGATCCTCGTTCCAGGAGCTGCCTTGTGTTCCAGCCTTCTGCAAGGTCCAGTGTTCCATGTTTCCAGTTGTTCCAGTCCTGATGTCTTCAGTTGTTCCAGTCCTGATGTTCACTTGTTCCTGTTCCTGCATTGAGGTCTGATTCCTATCCGGTATCCATGATCCAGTCCAGATATTACAAGCCTTGTACCGTGTTCCTGAAACTCGCCTGAAAGCTAAGTACTTTGCCCTGGACCCTCTTGAAAGCTAGCACCTTGATCCTGTGTCCTCCAATGTCCTGGTACCTCGCGGCAAGCCACGCCGTGGTCCGTGACCAGCCCTCGGGGCGGGCTGATTAGGGCCATCTGTGATGCAAGCCATGTACCTCGTTTCTAAGTCTCTGAGAAGACCTTGTTCCTGACCCTGTCTCCTGCCTTGGCTGCCGGTGTGCAGCAAACCAGCTTCTTCCCTGTTACCTTGATGTCGGTGCCAGATCCAGTTCCTGGTCCAGTCCCATATATTCTGCCCTTTGTCTTGTCTGGCTCCTGAGCCTTCTGGCCTGTTGGGCCCTGGAGTGGCCAACAGGTGGGATTCGTCCCTGCGCTTTGGAGCTTCCCTTCCTGCCAGCCGACGGGGCTTCGGATGTCAGTTTCCCAGCATCGGAGTTCGCTTCGCCTAGATCTCTCCTGTATTTTCCCGTTCTCTGCGTGGTCCGTGACCTGCCCTCCAAGGCAGTGTTGGGGATGCGTGGGACAGGGTGGCTCGTGTCTCAGTCCCAGGAGTGGTCTGAGCAGGGTGCCCTGAGGGACTGTGCTCATGTCTTCCTTCAGTCCTTGTTCCTGAGTCTACATCTGCACCCTCATTACCTCGCTTCTGAACCTACCTCAGCATCTTCAGTACCTCGCCTTTGAATCTACCTCTACACCTTCAGTACCTTGCTCCTGAGTCTACGTCAGCACGCCCAGTATCTTGTCTCTGAGTCTACGTCTGCACTCCCAGTACCTTGCTTCTGAGTCTACGTCTGCACTTCCAGTATCCTGTTCCTGAGTATCGTCAGAATCTATGTTCCAGTCTTCGCTGTCCTGGCCTCTGTCCGGCCTGCCGCTTCGTGCCGTACCCTGCGGCAGGTCCGAAAGGGCTGGGAACGGTCGGAGGACTGTTCACAAGACCAACATTGCGTTGTTGGGTCTTCCAAAGCGTGCAGGTCCGGAGGAGGGCCTGTCTCCTGGTCATCACTCCAGTCTTGCTTCCGTCCTACCCATGCTCGGGTATGTCATGCCTCCCGCGGCCCTCTTCGGAATCCTCTGGGGCGAACCGCGGCCCAAGGACACACCTCTCTCAGGAAGTGGGATCGCTCTCCGAGCGCTCCGCAACAAATAGTAAGGTCACAAATTTATTGCATCTGTCAATGATTTACTTCCAATTTAATCTAACATCCAAGAACTGTAAACAACAGTTTTCATCCATTTGATCAACTATCATTTATTTATTTAAAATCTTATATTCCACAAAATCCAAAAATATATTTTCAATGCGGTTTACAGCATCACATTCATAAAATATTTAAATAATAATATAAACCAATTCACACAAAATTATATAAAATATAAATAACTAAAACTAATCACAAAAAGCTTCTGTAAAAAGTATTGCCTTAATCTGACATCTAAATGCCTTGCTATTTTTTTCTTTTCTCAACTGCCCTGGCAACAAATTCCACATAGCAGGTGCAACAAAAGAAAAAGCCCTAGCCCTGGTGTCCAAAGAAATAACATTGTGAGTTTGGAACATTTAATAAATGCGCTCCTGATGACCAAAGACTTCTACCTGGCTTATACCAGCTCAAGCTTCATTTCAACAAAAATTAAGTTGAAAATCACTCTGTTTTCAGCATGATTATTGCTGCTATAGACTTCTGAGGCCAATATTCAAATAGCACTTAGCGGGTTAAGTGGGACTTATCTGGCTAAGTGGTGGCTTATGAATATCCGGCTATGTTCTGTGGCTGCCACATAGCCTATAAGTCACTTATCTGGCTAAGATTTTAGCCAGATAATTTGTGGGTAGATAAGTTACCTGGATAAGTAGCAATATTGAGATTCATAATTTTGCAATAAATATAGCAAGAATATCACCCTCCATAAAAAGGGGGCGTGGCTAGGATAATTTTCCTCGTACCACTTTGCATAGCTATTTTACAGCAATGCTCGTTAAATTAATTGCACCCATGATGTTTTCACATGGCAAGCTGAGAAGACCTCGGACAGGCTTTTATCGTATTTTGGGGAGAGAGAGAGAGAGAGAAATCCTGTTTTGGCCGTAACGCACATCTATTGCAGGCATAACATTCAGGAAGAAGGAGTACTTATTTCTGGCATTAAATTCTGTGATAGTGTGTGTTACGTTATTGCATGCAATGTTAAACAGTCCTCACTTCCATTTACTCCTCCCACTTTAATACATTTTCAAATTTGCATACGCATTTCGCGATGCGATATTTATTGCATGCATTATAGCATTATTGTCTGCATTAGGGACCTAACGCCCTTGATAACGCCCTAACGCGATTTGATGAATGACCCCCTAAGTTAGTCGGATAAATGGCTATGGTTTTAAAATATACCCCTTATGAGATTATCAGTGCTGTTAACTAAAGGTCTTAAGGGACTGTGTTTTTGTGATTCTTGCAAATGGGCCTTAATGCTAACCTTCCCCCAGGGCCGGTGCTTCCATTAGGAAAACTATGCAGTCACCTAGAGTGCCAAGATTTTGGGGGCAGCAAAATTCTGCCAGTGTGAGGTCTAGAGGGTTGCCGTACCAGAGCCAGTACCACCAATGAGTGCTGTGCTGGAGCCACTGCTACCAGTAATTAAGATGGGGAAAGGGGTGAATGATCAAAGGTTCACCTAGGACACCAAATATGCTTGCACTGGCCCTGGCTTCCCCCCCACAGAGAGCCCTGGACCACTGAGAAGTTATCTATGTAGAATGGTTTGCAAATAGGATCTATTTTATTATGTGCCCCTGGGGATAGTTACCAGAGTTCGTCCACTCTGGGGTTAAATAAATAAATAAGGCACTGCTGTGCTGATCCTCATCAGAGCCCCATGCAGGTAAAATATTGATACATGTACTCTATAAATACAGAAGTCATAGCCAAAAAGAGAATATAATGTGACACTAAAAATACATTGTGTTGGCGTTTATGTACCCCACAACCAGAACAGACAAGGCCAACCAGAAATAAAGGCAGCCAGTAGAGTTGTAAAACAATCTCAAGCGTAAGAGACAGATTGATAAAAATTTTAGTAAGTGGAAAAAAGTAGAAATGGAAGAAAAGGACGTTTCTGGGTAGAAGCCCTGGCAGAGGGTGGGATATGGCTGCACCCCCAATGGTCATGTCAGAAGGCCTGGAGAAAGAGACAACTGAGGGAATGATATGATAGAGGTCTACAAAATCATGAAAGGACTTGAACAGGTTAATGTAAATCGGTTATTTACTCTCTCAGATAATAGTGTTGCGCGTCCCGGCTGTGCTGGTGCCATGGCCAGGCCTGCTCACCTTGGGCTCCCCTCCGCGAGGCCTGGTCCATCCTCCCTCGCAGCTGCAGCCAGCCCCCAGTGCCTGCGGCGTCCCATGACGTCTCCAGGCCTCTCAGGGCCTTCAACCTCATACTGCTCCTCACGGCGAGGCTCGGAGTCCTCGTCGGCATCGTGTCCGCCCCTAGGCACGCACACGCGGATCACCCAGCCCTTTAAAGGATCAAGCGTGGGAAATACCTCCACTGCACGGACAATGACGTCACCTGAGCCCTGTGTTCCCGTGGTCCTCCCTGTGTGCCAGCATCTGTTCCTGATTCCTGCTCAGCTTCCCAGGTTGTACCTTCTCGGACTGATTCACAGTACTGACCTCGGCTTGCCTCTGACCACGCTTGGACTGATACCTGGAACTGACCTCTGCTCGCCATTGACCACGCTCGGACTGATACCTGGAACTGACCTCTGCTTGCCACTCACCACGCTCGCTCGGACTGATACCTGGAACTGACCCTTGCTTTGGCTGACCACCCTCAGACGGATACCCTGGCTTTGACCCTTGTGCTTCACTCAGACACTCTCTTTGCTTCTCCTGTGACCACCAGGTCTTCCTGCTCTGACGCTGCCCATGGCCTTCTACAAGCTAGACCACTAGGCGCTGCCTATCCTGTTCGGAGGACCTTCAGTTCCTGTTCCCTTCCAGTGGTCTCCAGTACACTCTGTTCCGGTCTAGCTCAGCTGTTCTCCACAAGCCACGCACCCTTGCTCTTGGTGGGCACACCTCTCCGCGAGACCCTCTGAGGTCCACCTAAGCCCAGGCAGCCCAGGAACCCAAGAGCTCAACCTGCAGAACCCCCGGACTGTTATTGGTGAAGCTCCAGCTTGTCCCTGTCTCCTCGTGTTCTCCGCCTCCTGGCAGCAGGTGCCATCTGGGACTTCGCTGAGGACCATACCAATCCTGCGCCAGGCCAAGGGTCCACCTTCAGTGCAACAAGAAGGACTAGGGGGCAATCCATGAGGTTGGCAAGTAGCTCATTTAAAACAAATCAAAGAATATTCTTTTTCACTCAGCGTATAGTTAAGTTCTGGAATTCATTGCCAGAGGAGGTGGTTATGGCAGTTAGTGTAACTGGGTTTAAAAAAGGTTTGGATACATTCCTTGAGTAGAAATCCATAAAATGCTATTAATTAATAAGCAATAGTAGCTTGAGATCTATTTAATGTTTGGGTACTTGCTAGGTACTTGTGACTTGGATTGGCCCCTGTTGGAAACAGGATCCTGGGCTTGATGGACCCTTGGTCTGACCCAGTATGGCATTTCTTATGTTCTTATGAAAGGAAAAGGCAGAAAAGAGAAACAGATGGAGTACACAGAGGAAGAAAGCAGAAGGAGGAGGAATGTCAAACCGTCACAGGGGGAATAGACTCAGGAGAGAAAAAACAACAGAAAAACCCCAAGGTGTGGGAGGACCCCCTTGCAAGGGCTAGGATTGGGGATGAAGGGACCACTAACTTGGGTCCTGGAAGCAGAGCAGTATGGCCACAGTGAGTCAAAGTTCTAAGTGAACTAGGTGGTGCTGGGATTTTGTGTGCTTATTATAAAGTTACTGGCAAGCCTAGTTACTCTGGTTGTGTGTTAGCCAAGCCTCTGCTTTACACTGCTCGGCAGCTAACCTTATGCTGAACTTAAACAAACTCTTAATGTGACTACAAGGGGGCCAAGAACTGGATCATTGTCATGATGGAAGATTAAGGCAGGTAGCTCAAGCTGCAACTGGATGACTGAGAGATTAAAGTACCCAAAGGATCCTTCATGTATATATTAGGATAAAAATGGAATAAGACCTAGAAAGTTCTTCCTCCTAGTCAAAAAAAGCAATAAAACTAAGAAAGAGGCTAGTCAATATTTGGAAGAATCTATCTAGCAATGCAGCTTTATGTGACAGAAAGAAGTAAGCAATACAAGCTTCATATAGTGCAAAGCTATTTTCTTAGCACCTGTGTAAATGAAATCATTTACAGTACCCTATTAAGACACAGCCTTTACCCATATTCATATTAAAATGATTTACACTGTAGCCATCTATCAACCACATTCATGGCCTTTCTTGTATATGCTCTGGTTCCCACTCCTACTGACTGCCAGACACCCACTCCATCTAATAAAAATTTTCTCTTCTAATGTGCTACCCTTTTGGATGATTTTCTTTGCGTCACCTGCAGTGTATCATCTCTGATCCGAAAGCCTCATAGCATATGGCTTTTGTTTTTCTTGGATTTAGCAAGTGCTGCAGCTGTGAATGATGTTGTATGTGACCATCTACAATAACACAAGAACAATATAAATGGTTATATACTCCTACAAAATATTCATCCTGACTAGGAACAGATTCTTAAAATATGCAACATTAACATATTGTTTATCTACTTTAGGAGGATTTTTTTTTTTTTGCCTTAGTACTACTGACATTTCCTTCTCTAGGGCTAAAACTGACCTGCCAGAGAAGTCCTAGCAGACCTCACCTGATCTGTGGCAGATTTTACACCTCATGGGTATTTTATCAATGAATCCTGCCAGCTTCCTAGAAACCCAGGTGCACCTGTATCTGCATGAGGGGCACATCCTGCGGTGCCCAGTGATGCACTCTTTTAGGGATGTCAATGCCAACAAACTGATGAATTGTCAGCATTATTTTTTGCATTAGTGCCAGTTGAAGACTCAGCTTCACTAATTCAGACATGCTAGGTTAAAATACTTCACCAGGGGTGTAGGGTGCTAAAATGTAGCACTGAACATGTTACTCCATAAGCCAAACTTATTAGGACATGGCCACAACAAAGTGCTAAGTGTGGACATATATCAAAGGGGTGCCATGAAGGATGCCCATTTGGGTCCTCAGATTTCTAAAATTTTGACAATTTGTGTTTTTATTTTGATTATGAGCATTTGGGAAAAAGAGGTTCAGTAGGTTCCTGAGTACCAGCTAACCGTTGATAAGGAATTATGGTTTGCAAATTCATATAAGAGATTTTGAATGGCTACCTTATTGTGAAAAAAATCACAGGCACTAAGTAGATTTTACTTTCAAACCTTCTAAGTAGCTACTGTATATGAATTCTATCACCTATATAAGATGTATTTAAAAAAAAAAAAGTGTAGCTCATCATAAACATTTTCTCTATGACTGACTCCCTCTATCACATCACTTTTGAGAAATTGTGAATTATTTTGTACGTTTGACGTGAGACTGAGACTGTTGCAATACCGCTTGTGGGAGGGCCCTGAGAGCTACTTCACTCATGACTGCCGGCCAGCTCTGCTCCTTCGCGGCCTTGAGATGCCGCCTGTGTGCCGCCACTTTTGCCTTCTTGTGTGGCTGGAGCACCACTGTCCCCGACACCGCCTGTTCTAGGTGGCGGTGAGATGCCGCCAATGCCGCTCTTGCTTCCTGTGCTGACTGAAACACTGCTGGTGATCCCCATCGCGGTTCACTGTCCTCCTAGGCACATGGTGTACCTCTGCTTGCAATTTAAAGGGACTGTGGCTGGAAAAGCCCCACGGCCCCTCCTAATGATGTCATTACCTCAGGCCTGTGAAAGGCCACTTCCTCCTTTGCTCCAAGCCTTCGCAAGGTCTCCAGATGTCCTGTGGTTACCGGTCCTTCAAGGTCTCCTGTTTCTCATCATCTTCTGTTCCTGGTCTCCTAGTTCCTGCAAATCTTCAGTTTTCGTTCCTGTATCCAAGTCTTCATTCCAAGTCTTCATTCCTTTGTCCAAGTCTTCAGTCCAAGCCTTCGCCCTGAGTCCAAGCCTTTAGCTCAAGTCTTCAGAATCCTGTCTAAGTCTTCACCATTGGTTCAAGTCTTCAGAGTCTCTTCTGAGTTCCTAGTCTGAATTCCTGAGTCTGAGTCGAGGTTCTGAGTTCTATCCCTGGTCTCTGGTGCTCTTGTTCCAACTAACTGCCTGTTCCAAGACCTGAGCCTTTGTCTTGTTCCTTCGAGCCATGTTCCTCTTTCATGCCATGTCCAAGTCTTCAGTGTTACGTCAAAGTCTCCAGCATCTTGTCCACGTCTACAAAGTCATCCTTGAGTACTCTGCCTCCATCTGTCCTCACGCTCAAACCACTTCCAAGCAGCAGTCCGAAAGGGCTTTCAGAGTGGCTGGAGTGCTACCCCAGAGACCAGAATGGGCTGCTGGTTCTCAGTTTCTGGAACATATTGAATGTCCAAATGTTCCTGTTCTGAGTCTTTGAGTGTTCTTGTTTCAAATCTTTGAGTGTTCCTAGTTCTGCCAGCCCGTGCCTGGATGAGCTTGCCTACCAGCAGCAGCATGGATTATGGTCAGCCCCGGGGTTGTGCTGGTCATGCCACAGCACAAAGGCTCACACTCTTAAGTACCCTTCTGGGCTCACATCAAAGACTCTGGAACAGTGTCATCAAAATAATGAATTGGTATATTGAGCAAAGTACTAACTGTTCTGTGCTTGCACTTTTAAATGGGATTATATTTATAGATTTCAGGGACCATTGACCAATTAGTCTGAAATATAAAAAGAAAAATCTAAATTTAAGTAGTTTTCCATTTGAAGCATCCCACTTCTCAATAAATATTTATTATATTTTACAATTGTATGGATAGAGCTTATAAAACAATCATGTGGACAATAGAACATTTCCTTTGCATACAATTGTAATTCACTGAATTAATAAAGGTTATCATTTTACAAAAATATTGCACTGACCTGACGAAGGGAACATAGCTCTAGTAAGCTAGTCAGCAATGTGTGAAATTAGTTCAAAAAAAAGGTATCACTTGCAGTTGTTTGACCTTATATTTCTACAAAACTATTTGAAATGAACTGCAGAAAGTAAACAAGTGTGGGTATTGCAATTGTAGTGCTGCTGTTCACAACACACTGTATTTATTTTTATTTGCAACTGTAATGTCTAGCATATGATTAGATATGCACTTTGGATGCAATTATTATAATGTCCTGTGCTTAGCATGTTTTGTGTAACATCTAGTGCTGCCTTGTGTAGGTAGTGGAAAAGAATGACAGAAGTATGTGGGTGGTAATGTGAGTATGTGTGGGTGCAGCTATGTGTGTGTGCGTGGATGTGAAGGGAGATAGCTGGGAGAGTGTGGATATTAACTATGCCTGTGGCAACATGGGGCTGGAGCTGTGACTCTTTCATGAAAAGAAGCTCAGAGTGCATAAAAAGCTCCTAGAATTCAAACTCCTCAAAAGCCTTCCTAGTAATTCATGTTCCATTTCTTCTTGATCAAACAGTATCTCAATCACTTTGAAAACAAAGCACGGAAGTGTTTTACTTTTGAGAAGTGGTTGAATAATACAGGGGTTGTCACTATTAGGTGAAACTGAGAACTGTTTCATGAGGTTCCTCAACAGAAAAAAAGCAACCAGTTAGTGCTTCACTAAACAAATCTGGGAAACTGAATGTTACCAAAAAGCAAGTTTGCTTACTGTAAATGGTGTTTTCTGTAGATAGCAGGATGAATTAGCCATGCTGTTTGGGTGATGTCATCGACGGCGCTCTTGCAGACTCCCCCCCCCCCCCTTGAAGCAAAGCTTTGAATGCTGTTTTGTCTGTATGGTTTTTCCAGCGAGTAGCGCGTCATCAGTCTCCTCAGTGTGATGAGAAAGCTAAACGGCAGTGCCGTGATGTGGAAGGGTAGAACAGACATGTCCAGAGAGGAGGGAGGGTATGTTTTTTTCTGTCGATAAGCAGGCTGAATTAATCAGGTTGTTTGGAAGTCCTAAGCTCCGGAAAAAGAAAGAAATCTATTCTGGCGGGCGAAGATGGGAACCTTTCAAATAAGTTACCCTGCTCTTATCTGCCTGGAATTCATCTTCCCTCTTTGTTGTTTGTTTGTTTTTTTACGCTAGATTCTCTGTGGACATGCCTCTTCCACCTACCACTGTTGACAACACTGCATGTCCTAATCTGTATCACAAGCGGTCAGTTGGTCCAGACAGTAGTGAGAGGTGAAAGTATAGATAGATGACCAGGTAGCTGCTCTGCAGATGTCTTTGATTGGTACATCTCTAAGGTGAGCAAAGGAGGACACTGCAGCATGCACTTGATGTGCCTTGACAGGTCCTTGTAATGAATTGTGGGCGGACTCATGGCAGAAGCGAATGCAGTCTGTGATCTAGTTGGAGATTGTTCTCTTGGATACTGTCACACCTAGTAAATTGGGATTAAATGAAACAAAAAGCTGTGAGGAGAGCCTGTGAGGCTGTGTTCTTTGTTTATAGTAAATCAAAGCTCTTTTACAATACAAAGAGTGAAGCTGTCTTTCCCTTTTATTACGGTGTGGCTTAGGGAAGAAAATAGGTAGGGAGATAGCTTGGTTGATGTGAAAAGTGGATACCACCTTTGGGAGGAACTTGGGATGGGTTCTAAGTACCACTGATCGCCGAAGAGGTTTTCACCTGATCAGGGTAAGTTTGCTAGCTTATCATGGACATTTTCCCTAATAGAGCTAGAATGGAGCCATGCTAATCATCTGGCAGCTATTGCCATAGCAGAAGTCCAGGTTGAGGTCTCAAAAGATTTGTAAACCACTCTCAGCAGGTGTCTCAGTCCCTCTTCCATGTCAAAAAAAGGTTGAGGGGTAATTGCCTGACCAGTCTCGGAATGTAGGAATGGCTTTAGGGATTGAAAGCATTTGTATAGATATTGAACCATATAAAATTGATGCTGTTGTATTCTGGATGTCAACATAGCACCCTGAAAAGTCTTTTTTTGCCACATCATCCAGGAGTTTATGCTCCCTTAATGGAAGGGTTGACGCGTATAACTTGGATTTTTTAGCACGCTTCATTGAGGATTCTACAATTACAGAAGCATGTGGGAGTTGGACAACCCCATAGATTGCGAATTTCTGTAATCTGAATTTTAGGTCTAATTTTCTGGAAACAGGCAGATTGGAATGTGGTGATTCCCACATTTTCAACAGTACTTTGTTGAGAAACATGTGAGAAGGTAGAGCCGAAGGTTCAGCTGGTACTTCCAAGATCTTGAGGATTCCAAATACCTCCTCTCAAAGGTCTGGCAGTTTTTGGATGTCCACTGATCCTAGCTTCTCAATGAACCTGGAATAGGTGAGATCTTCAGGAGGCATGGAATGATCGGAGGGTTCCTCCGGTGGGTCAGAAGGAACACCCATTGAACTGGAAGGCGACATATCGGTGGAGAATCTTGCGCAACTGGTTGAGGAGAAAATTAAGGCTCAGTTTGCTTATCTGGAGAATGGGAAATTGTTGCCTCTGGAAAGGATGGAACATGTTCTGGAATGCTCTCCCTCCTTGGACCCAGAAGTTGAAGTAGTGGTGGCCTTGGTTACCATGATGAGAAAAGATTATGTATGATTGTGGAAATTTGATCCATTGTTTGGAACTGTGTCATAGGCGGGTTCGAGATGGCCATCTGAGTCTGCCCCATGCCCATTGGAGAAAGACTGCCTCTTGTGCAAATTGCTGCAGTCACAATAGCTGAAGAACTTTGATTTGGTTCCAGGAACCTTTTTCCGGTAAAGTTGATCTATCCCTCAGAGTTAGCTCTTCCTGGAGAGCAAAGTGTTTGAGATAGGAATGTTTTCATAACCCTGAGTAGACTGAGAAACCCTCTTGGGAAGAAGATGATGAGGAGATAAACAATAAGGCTTAGTTGGTGACACCCAAGAGGGATGTGATAAAATATCTAAAATCAGATCTACCTGCTGACTTGCATGAGATGGCATTGGTTCTCTTCTTTTTCTTTCAGGATGAGGGCTCTTGCCCTCTCGAGGCTCATGATTCTTGTGAGAGGAAGTTGATTCCTTCTCCTTGGCTGACACATGTTCCGTTGAAGCTGGTGTCTGAGTGGTAGGATGCTTTGTATGCGTTGATGCACCATGCTTCTGCGTCGGAGTGCTCAATGCCAGCACTGGCCTCGTTTGCTGCATCAGTGCATCATGCATGGTACGGCCCCTTTCCCGAGATGACTCTGTGGGATGCGCTGTGGACCTGATGGGAGGACAACTCAGAAGGCTGGTCAGGACAACACTCTGAGGCCTTCACCAGCATTGTCGATTCACTGGGGGCCGCTTGTGATATGGGTCGATATACGGTACCTGGTCTAGGTGTCAAAACAATCTTGTCACTTGATCTTTTGTTTGCATCTTTGCTGCAGGTCTACAGAAGATGCCCTGTGATGGACTTCGTGGGACTTGGATTTTGGCCCCGGTGAGAAGTGAGTTGAGTGCCATGGGGAGGGCACGTAAAACTCAGAGTGGGTCTCTTTCTTGTCGCGAAGACGGGTAATTTTTTTCTCTTTCTGTCTCGTCACTCTAGGAGACATCTGACCACAATTAAAACACGAAGCCTGGTCATGGTCTGGGCCAAGACATAGGTAACAGAAATTATGATTGTTAGTGATGGACATTATGTGTCCGCACTGACAGTATTTGAAGCCCAGTTTTTTTGGCATTTTGTTTAGCACTGAAAAGTGCTTTTGTAAGGTCGCTGGTGCAAAGAAAGTTGAAAAGTCGCATTTGTGAGGAGACACAAAAGAGAGATAATAAAATACGTCTGTGCCTGAGTGCAGAAAAAAGCACTGAGGAGACTGATGACGTGCTAAGTGTAGGAAGAACCATACAGACACAACAGCATTCGAAGCTTTGCTTCAAGGGAGGAAAAAGTCCGCGACAGCACTGTCGATGATATCACCCAAACAGCATGAGTAATTCATCCTGTTTATCGACGGAGAGTATCAGCCAATCAGGAAGATGTTCCAGTAGGTAAAGAAGGCTATTGTGCAGCAGCGGTCAAAAAACCAAACAGAATGTTAAGAAAGGAATGGAGAATAAAACAGAGAATGTCATAATACCTCTGTATTACTCCTTGGTGAGTCTATTCCTAGAGTACTATGTACAAGTTTGATTGCTGCATCTCAAAAAAGATATAACTGAACTGAAAAAGGTACAGAGAAGGGTGACCAAAATGATAAAGGGGATGGAGCAGCTCCCCTATGAGGAAAGATAAAAAAGAAAAGGGCTGTTCATCTTAGAGAAGAGAAGGTTGAGGGGGAATATTATAGAAGTTTATAAAATCATGAGTTGAGTAAAAAGTGAAAATGTGAATTGGTTATTTACTCTTTCAAAAAAATACAAAAACTTGGGGACACTTCATGAAGTTAGTAAGTAGCACAATTAAAACAAATCAGCCAGCTGGAGCTCCTCTCTTCCCCGAGACGCCTGGTGATGATGTCGCCGAGAGTCGTCTGGAAAGTGGGGGCCAGAGAGGAGAGTTACTCGCACAGCCCAGTTCCCCTTTGCAGATTTTGAACGCTGCCGGCTTCGGGGAGCAGGTTCTCCCTACTACTTTGACCCCAAGCGGTGACCTGGATTTGTGTGAAAAAATGGAGGCAACAGCTTCGAGGCCAGCAACGGAGGTAGATGACCCTCCCAAGGAGTGGAGGTTGAGTCTTTTGTGATTCCATCCATGCCTGCGGTGGTAACTCTGGACGCGTTATGGGACCAGGGAGCCGGGTTAGGCTCCATTCTGAGAGAACAAAGGACAAAATTGGTATATCTTGAGAAAAAACACTGAACATTATGGAAGGGAAATCTGATGATCAGATTTCAAAAGTTAACTTACGTTTAGAGAAAGCTGAAGTCTCTTCTCAAAAATTACAAAAATGCAATGTAAAGTTAATTAAGGAGTCTAGTTATATGCTAAGAAGAGTAGAATATTTGGAGAATTACAATAGGTAGCTTACTCTTCGTTTCTTAAATTTTCTGAAAGTTATGGGAGAAGAACCATATTTTACTTTAATAAAATATTTCAAGGAAATATTAAAGATTGACAAAGATAAGTTACCTTCTGTGAGTAAATTGATGTTTCTGTCTGTTCCCACTAAAATGAGAAATCTCCAAAAACAATCTGAGGGGATTGAAAACTTGACTCAATTTTTGGAGAATTCTTCCTTGGAAGTATACAACCGGGCAACTCTCCTAGCTACATTTTCAATGGAAAAAGATTTTAGCGAAGTAATACGGAGAAATTTAAAAAATATCTCAGCTTGCTTCTATGCTCAAGAAATCCGGGTTTACCCAGATTTCACACGATTAACTCAGGAGAGGAGGCGAGAGTTCCTTATATTGAAACCTCAGATTGTATCCCTTGGATTTTCCTTTTGTATAAGATATCCATGCAAATGTTTGATTCACTTTCAAAATGAGTCATATATTTTCTTTTTTCCTGAACAATTAAAATCATTCATTAATGCTAGGAATATAGCCACTCTATCTCCTGTTAACATCGTCCTGTTAACATCGTCCTCAACCGCCTTAGCATGTTCCCCTCCCTCCCCTCCCTCCCCTCCTCTTCCTCCTCCTTCCCTCCGTCCATCTGCCTTCTCCTCTTACCCCTCTCTCTACTCATTGATTCGCGTCCCCTGTCCCCCCTCCACACCCTGTGTCATCCTCTGCCAAGATAACCACTACTATCTTACTTACGAGTTAACTCTCAAACAATCTGCTTAGTAGCTAATGCTATGTTTTTATACCCTGGTTTAAGTTTCTATGTACTTTCATCCTTTAGGGCCCCGTTTACACCCGATTTGGATGGTTCACAGGTTCTTAGCGATACCCTATTAGACGCTTTATGTTTATGTTACGCCTACTACCACTGTTTTGCTGTTCTATTTATTTTATTTTATCAGACGCCTTGTTTAATGTAACGCCATAGCCGCGATTGTTTTGTTATAATGGAAACCGATATGATTTGATTTTTTTTTCAAGAATGTCGGTATATAAAAATTCTAAATAAATAAATCAATAAATAAATCTAGGTCATAGATCCTTAAAGTTTAAGGGTGAACCAGAATCCACATTAATTGCTTGTTTCTAAAAAAAAAAAAAATGATTTGTTATAATCTCCCTATAATTCTTTTTTCCCCTTCTGAATTACCTAATTTGGTGAAAATGTACATTATAAATTAATGAGATTAAGATGAATTTGGATTGTATGATGATGTACATTGTATATACACTTTCAATATCTTTCTGGAAATAAGTTTTTTCTTGCTTATATATTTGTTGAAAATATAAAAATAAATTTAAAATAAATCTGAATGTTAGGAATTATTAGGATGGGAATGGTTAATAAAACGGAAAATGTCATAATGCCTCTATATCGCTCCATGGTGAGACCACACCTTGAATACTGTGTACAATTCTGGTTGCCACATCTCAAAAAAGATATAGTTGTAATGGAGAAGGTTCAGAGAAGGGCAACCAAAATGATAAAGGGGATGGAACAGCTCCCCTATGAGGAAAGGCTGAAGAAGTTAGGGCTGTTCGGCTTGGAGAAGAGATGGCTGAGGGGGGGATATGATAGAGTTCTTTAAGATCATGAGAGGTCTTGACCATGTAGATGTGAATCGGTTATTTACACTTTCGGATAATAGAAGATCTAGGAGCATTCCATGAAGTTAGCAAGTAGCACATTTAAAACTAATAGGAGAAAATTCTTTTTTACTCAACGCACAATTAAGTTCTGGAATTTGTTGCCAGAGGATGCGGTTAGTGCAGTTAGTGTAGCTGGGCTCACAAAAGGTTTGGATAAGTTCTTGGAGGAGACGTCCATTAACTATTAATTAAGTTGACTTAGGGAATAGCCACTACTATTAATTTGCATCAGTAGCATGGGATCTTCTTAGTGTTTGGGTACTTGCAGGTTCTTGTGACCTGGTTGGGCCTCTGCTGGAAACAGAATGCTGGGCTTGATGGACCCTTGGTCTGACCCAGAATGGCATGTTCTTATGTTCTTAAATCAGAGAAAATATGTTTTCACTCAATGCACAATTAAGCTCTGAAATTCATTGCTGGAGGATGCGGTAAAGGCAGTTAGTGTAGGTGGGTTTAGGAAAGGTTTGGACAAGTTCTTAGAGGAAAAATCCATAAAGTATTATTAGACAAGGAAAGCCATTGTTTATCTCTGGGTATTAGCAACATGGGATCATTTTACTATTTGGGACCCTTCCAGGTACTTGTGAATTGAATTTGCCAGTGGTGGAAACAAGATACTGAGCTTGATGGTCCCTTGGTCTGACCCATTATAGCAGTTCCTATGTTTTTATGTTCTTAAACTATTACCAAATGTTCTAAACAGAGTATTACTCATGTGACAGCTAACTGCACATACTATTATTTATGGAATATTTTGGTTTGAAAATGTGTGTTTGAATAGCCATAGTGATGTCTTTTTTAGAATTCCTCTGCTTGGGATAGCAGAGAATGGAAAAAAAAGTTTCAGATATGGGCATTAGCAGTTCATGGTGAGTGCAGCTCCAAGATCCTAAAGCAAGCTCTGAAAGGTGGTTCATCATTGCCCAAGAATTCAATGGCAGTTTAGTTTTCCAGTGGTATTTTCCAAACTTTAAATTCCAATGAAAGAGAACTCTTTAAAAAAAAAACCTACACAAAACTTTGACTTCTGTAACTGGTGCTATTCCGACTTCTGTCATGAGAAAAGAAAAGAAAAGACACAGAAAAGAATTTACTTAGCTCTCTGGTCTTTTTTTTTTTTTAATAAGGCACACACATACACACCAAACAAAATTACTTTTTCTGGCTTTTAGTCAAGGCATACACACTTGAAGTTAGTTTACCCCACAATTTCACCTCTCCCCAAACGTAAGTCCCAATATTACTCAGCTAGCAATATTTACCAATCCTCTTCAGCTACCAGCAAAATCTTCCTCCCTTTCTCAATACTCCCTCAGGAATTAGTGAGTTACTGCGCCTGCAATATATCTTGAACCTCAAAGGAAAATTAGCACTAACCAAGCCCTTTGATGGTAGCACTTCAATTTGTTTGCCAGTGACCCTCTGCTATTGTTCCTGTCTGACAACATTTTGCTTACTCAAGGCAATCACCCTTCTCTAATACCTCTTCAGTGCAAGTTACTTATCCTTTTTTTCTGGCTTTTATTTCTTAAGCAAAGGTCCCCACTCCAACAGTAGCAAAAGAAAATATTCTTTCCAAGCTCCCTGGTCTTTTTTTTTAATCAAAAGGCACACACACAGACACTAGAAAAGAACAAGGAGTGAGATAATCAAATTTGCAGATGATACAAAATTGTTCAGAGTAGTTAAATCACAAGCAGATTGTGATAAATTGCAGGAAGACCTTGTGAGACTGGAAAATTGGGCATCAAAATGGCAGATGAAATTTAATGTGGATAAGTGCAAGGTGATGCATATAGGGAACAATAACCCAAGCTATAGTTACACAACGTTAGATTCCATATTAGGAGCTATCACCCAAGAAAGAGATCTAGACGTCATAGTAGATAACACATTGAAATCGTCGGTTCAGTGTGCTGCGGCAGTCAAAAAAGCAAACAGAATGTTGCGAATTATTAGAAAGGGAATGGTGAATAAAACGGAAAATGTCATAATGCCTCTCTATTGCTCCATGGTGAGACTGCACCTTGAATACTGTGTACAATTCTGGTCGCTGCATCTCAAAAAAGATATGGTTGCGATGGAGAAGGTACAGAGAAGGGTGACCAAAATAATAAAGGGAATGGAACAGCTCCCATATGAGGAAAGACTAAAGAAGTTAGGACTTTTCATCTTGGAGAAGAGATGGCTGAGGGGGGATATGATAGAGGTGTTTATGTTGTGACTGTCGGTCTGCGATGGCTTCACCCCGCCTACCTTACTCTTCTAGCGGTTCCTCCCGCTCACCTCGGACTACTGGCTGCCACAGCATCTGTCTGCCGACCTCTCCGGCATCCCCGGATCGGCTTTGGTGCTGCTTCCCGCCATGCTCCTCCAAGGTACCATAGGGCGCGCGCACGCACGCCACCCTCATCTTTATTTCCTCGTTGGCGCGAACCTCATGGGCGTCCCCCTGAGATGACGTCATACTGCCTGGATACCTACCACTTTTGCTTAGTTGGATAGACTTAGTTTTTGGGTGCTTGCCAAATTCTTATGGCCTGGATTGGCCACTGTTGGAAACAGGATGCTGGGCTTGATGGACCCTTGGTCTGACCCAGTATGGCATGTTCTTATGTTCTTATAAGTTCCGAAAGGTAAATGCATGCATATTTTCCCTTTGAAAATTATCCCACTGAAACTGCCTGCAGACATTTATTTCTGTTAATTTGTGTGGGTAGTTTTTCAGGGGAAAATATGTGCATACTTTTCAAAATCCTAAAGTATGTGTGTAAATACAACCCCCTTTCCAGTCCTGCATGCCACTCTCCAGGCACGCCTACCTCTGCTCAGTGCAGGTAAACTTACATGCATACAGCGCCATTCATGCGTAAGTTTTCCCACATAGTGGGCTGAGAGTTTTACAAAAGACCATTTCTGTGGGCAAAGCAACACATAGAAATTGTCTTGCCAATAAAGTCTTCCGAATCTGGGTCATCCCAAGAAGACTTCAGATGGAACGGGCAGGGAACATTATGCAGACATTGAAAGTATTCCAAGAGTGAATTCTGGATGTCAACTCATCAAAAAGATAGGTAGTAAAAACTTTTCAAATGGTTTAAAAAATATTTTGGGGGATTGGACTCCAGTGAAAAACATAATAACTTAATAATATAGTACACGATGACAAATACTGACCCAAATGATCCATCCAGTCTGTCCAGCAAGCTGCTTGGGTAATAATGGGTGATCCATGCAGGTTACTCTCATTCAGAAATGTTACATCTAAAGTCAACAATAGTTTACCCCCTATCCTCTAGCCATTAGGCATTTTTTTATGTTTTTCCCATACCTTTTTAAATTCCATTATCATTCTTGTCTTCACCACCTCTTCCGGCAGGATATTCTATGCATCCACTTCCCCTTCTGTGAAGAAATATTATCTGACATTGGTCCTAAGTTTACCTCTTTGGAGTTTCAACTCATGATCCCTAGCTCTACAGCTTCCTTTCCATCAGAAAAGATTTGATTTATGTGCATCATTTACACCTTTAAGGTATTTAAAAGTCTGAATCATAACTCTCCTGTCTCTTCTCTCCTCCAGGGTATACATATTTAGGTCTTCCAGTTTCATTTCATATGTCTTTTGGCGCAGAGTCTACACCATTTTGCTTGCCTTTCTGTGGACCTCTTCCATTCAATCTCTATCCCTTTTGAGATACGGTCTCCAGAGCAGAACATAGTACTCCAGGTGAGGCCTCACCAAAGGCCTATTACAAGGGCATTATCGCCCCCTTTTCCTGCTGGTTATACTTCTTTCTGTGTAGGCCAGCATCTTTGTGACCTTAGCCATCGTGCTTTGCTAACTTGAATTATATGTTGCATTTATTTCCTTGTTTTGCTGGATTCTGCTTTTAACTCGCTTTTTACCTTTTTTTTTAGACTGCGGCTGCAAAAGAGCAGGGCTTTCTTCAGAGGAGTGGAATACCCCAGTTGAATAAACAGGAAACACAGTGATGTTGGTTCCCAAACAGAGATAACCCCCTGGTTAAGAGGAAAACAAATAAAAACATTATTAATTGCACACTGTGGAGAGGTTGGGGAATTAAGAATGGATTCTTCCTCCTCCACAGAGGTTACATAAAGTGAAATCTGGAAAAGGAGAAGATTTTGCTAACCAGTGTGGTGAAATCTACAAAGGAAGGAAAGTATTTTGCCTAATCCTGAGCATGAAAGAGAAGCAGAGGAACTCTAGCCCCCTTTAATGATGAGTATGAACGGAGAATACTGCATTATTGTAGTTTTGATAAAATGTGGCACTAATTTGCATCACCAGTTCATGTGTGAGTCTGAGCTTATTTGCAGGTGAAGACTTAAATTTGTATTCAGATAGAGTAACAGCTAACCAGGGTCTATTTTTACTATAAAGTTGAACTGGTATAAGATCCCTGGCTAACCTCCCATTTATGCTTACTCTCTGGTAAAATAAGTGCCATGTTCTGTTTATGAATGATGACTAGTAAACATAATAATTAAAAAAAAAAAAAGAAGCCATTTTTGTTTAAGAAAAATTGGAAGCTCAAACCCTGGATTTTACATTCTTAAGATTTATTTGGTCCTAACCTGCATTTCTCCATCCTTTAACAAAGTGTGACTTACGATACCGGAAGGAGCTGATAATCTCGAAGGCTTTTTATGCTACTTTCTTAAGGTATCCAAGGGCTTTACAAGTCTGCTAAATTATTCCTTAAAACAGGGAGTGGTGCATTCACGTGCTCCTCTCTGGATTCACTTTTTGTGAGGCTTTCCAGAAGGTGGTGCAAAGGGATTAGAGGCGGTTTAGAGAGTCTTCTCCAGGACAGAAAGATCTATAGAGTCTCCTTGAAGATAGTGTGAACCGGCTGGGGGTGAATGTACACTGTTGGTTCCTCCTGAGTATTGTCCGAGTCACGGTGACACTATGGGGCTTCTGATGTTGCTAGATGGAATCTGGAGACCTTGTTGCCTTCCTGGGGATTTACATGTTATGGGGCCTCTCCCTGACCCCTGCAATCCTAATGCTCTACCATATATACTTGTCAAATAGGAAAACTATTATAGTCAATGTGGTCCTTGGAGGATGAGATGAGGGATTGAAATACAAAAATGAAAGAGAAGTTGTTCCACTTCTGGTAAGTTGGAGGGTACAGAAAAACCATACAACTGTTCCAAGAACCAGACTTTTGATCTAAGCAACAACTTTCATTTGCTCTCTTCTGTTAAGAAAGAAGAGTGGCTATTAGCAGAATTCCATTTGTAAAACAGCTAAATTACTGCAACTTTCAGATGCAAATTTAACAGTTTTTGCAAACACTAAAATGCTGTATTCTGTTTACTGCAGACACAATTTCAGGCAGGAGACTTTCTTTTTTCCCCTTTGTATCCCCCTATCTCTTTCTGTCTTGTACCTCAGGCTTAACTCTCCTAGTAATATTTTCTTTCCTTGTTTTTCTTTATGGCACAGATTATACAACACAGATGAACACTAGTAGAAGAATACTGTGGACTGGAAAACATTTATAGCAACTCAGTTTCCATCAAACTTGCTACCCAAAGCAATACAATTCTAATCAGAGTTTCTTGTCTCCTGTAAGTGTGTGTGCACAACACTTGTGAGCTCACGGTTACACTTGGATGGAGCCCAATCAAAGGTGGCCTACAGCCGCTGACATCCAGTCCCACAGTCAGGTACAGAAGACATGAAGCAGTTCCCTCGATGCAAGCCTTCTCGGCCCCTCGTGATCCCGTCGCCCTATCTTTCAGAAATGATCTGCCTCTTTATACTTTCAAATCACAGCAGTTTGTATTGTGCCCTGGAGTACGCTCCACTGACTGAGTGAGAGGAATCACTCTCAGTGTCTCCACCTGCAGTCATTCATACAAAACAGAATAATTCTCTGTACGTCTTCTTCCACTAACTACTCCAGCAGGTTCCCTTTCCCCAATTGTGTCACAGTTCAACAACTTTCCTAAAGCAGGCGTACAAATAAGTGCTATGCTTCAGCCCTTCTGGATTCCTCAGGACCTGTCTCATATTGTAAGAGAGTCCTCAGATACCTTAGTGTCTCAGTTTTACCTTGCTTCTAAACAATCCAGTCAGCAGCGGCTTTGTGCCTCACACTTCTCTTGCAGAACCCCTGCTGTGATTACTTTCTAGGCAGCAACTTCCAATCTGTGTCAAATGTTCCTCCATTTCCATGACTTCCCTCCACCTGTCTCTTGCTTTTTTCTTTTTTTTTATTTGTATTTTATTTATTTTCAATATTATAACAAGAAAAACTTGTAAGGAATACAGAAACAATTATCAGGAAATATATCCACATCCATATGTAATTAACCAATACATACACATGCGCTAGTAATTTTAAACTTTCAACTGTGTTTTCATTGGTTAATAGGGGGGGGGGAGGAAGAAAGGAAAAAACAAAGGAGAAAACACAGGAAATCATATACCTTTTTGCTGCTGTTTAGGCCACCATTTACAAAAAATCCCCTCAACCATAGGTTATGTCCCTCCCTCCAGAAACTGTCTCAGTTGCTCAGGCATAAAGAATATATATAGGTATTACCTGCATACTTTATAACACATTTACATGGAAGTCTTAAAAGGAAACTTGCACCCTTAGCCAAAACCTCAGGGTGCATGGTAATAAACATTTTCCTCCGCTGTTGGGTGGCCCTAGACAGGTCTGGATAGACCTTAACTGAGGCTCCCATAAAGGGAGTATTAATATTTTGAAAATATGCTTTCATTATCTGTGTCCTTTCTGGTTCCGTGAAAAAAGAAACAAAGAGAACTGCCCTTTCTATCACTTCCATATTCGAATTTTCTAGATACTCAGTTAAATTTACTAAATCTACCCTGTTATCCTCATGAGGCAATTGAGAAGAGTCTCTTCTTGTAGGCAATCTGTGTCAAATGTTCCTCCATTTCCATGACTTCCCTCCACCTGTCTCTTGCTTTTTTCTGACCTCACACAGCCACGAGCTGTTTTTTCTTTTTTTAGCTCAGCTACAAGGTCCCAACTTCACTTAAAGCGACGGTAGCAACAACCACCTGCACCAGTATAAAACAATTTTTTTTAACATTTCTACATTTTAACCCCTAATTACAAGAGAGGAGAGAACAAGGGGGTGCAAAGAGCAAAAGAGGTTTCCCTGATTGCAGTGTGATCCAGGAGGCTTCCTATGAGACAACAATGTAGTGGATTAGGTTAACCAACATCTTAGATCTATAAGGCATAGAACCAGTGAATACATTGCACAAAGGAACAACAATCCCTGATCAACCAGTTTCATAGAGTTATAGAAAAGGCTATTGTTTGACAAGTGGCCAGTAACCAACCAACTCATAATCCTGACCACCTGGGCAGGATGCAGGATGGAATTGTTCTGTCCCAAATTGAGAACCATCCCCATTGGGCTGAGCACAGATGTGCAGGCGGTGAATGAGACCACAAGAAGTTTCAGCCCCTCTAAATAACTGCAAATAATTGCAACCTGTCTACTTCTAACATGGTATTAAATTCTTCTCCCTGTAAGTAATTTGCTCTTTACTTGCATGGCATCTGTGGCTTCAGCTGATCCGCGTGCCCTTGGAGTGACAGAGGTCTCACTAGACCTTGCCCTAGAGTGATGTTGGTGTAGTGTTAGAGTGGTAGGGAGAATGCCACTCTCCTTTGGAAGGGGTATTGTGAGTGTATAAAACCCCAACACCCATCCTGGGTAGGAAAGGATTCCAAGAAGTGGAGTTTTGTTTGTACACTATCTCTTCGCAGCGTAGTGACAGTGGTCCTAATCCTCCACAAGGAAAGCTGGAGAGGAAGGTGAAGGTGAAGGTGGCTGGGATCTGAGGGGAGAGGTTGGTTGTGTCTCACTGAAAGGAAGGGGTTCTAGGAGAGGAGAAGTCCTGGGAGTTCCAGAGAGTTCTGAAGGAAGGAGTGCTCCTGAAGAGAGCCAGAATGTAAGGAGTCCTGAGGAAAAAAGAATTCCTTGGAATATGTGGGATGGATGTACTGGGAGGTTTCAAGAATAAGCCTGCCTGGGGAAATCCACAGAGTGCTGGATAATCAAGAAAAAATCTGACAAAGCTCATTAAGGGCCTGATTTTAAAAAGCATTTACTCGAGTAAAAACCAGGTTTACTGGGGTAAATTCACTTTACTTGAGTAAGTGGGTTTTTGAAAATTGCTACAATATATGCCATTGACTTGTCTATAGGATTTACTCACATAAGTGCACTTTACTTGAGTAAATGGCTTTTGAAAATTGCTACAATAGTAGCTACATTTATGCATGTAACTCCTTTTGAAAATTACCCCCTAAGAGAATAGAGAGGAACAGAGAAGAAGACATTTCAGCTACTCAATAGGTAATGGGAGGGCCCAGGGTGGAAGAGTACCTTCTCCTGAGAGCTTACCTGTTTGTGGAGCTTGTGCAAGGAGGATAAAGAAACTGAGTTTTGTTATGTGTTTTTTGGAATTTGTTGCTGTGGGTGTACTGTCTTAGATATTGTTTACCTGCCACCAGTTTACAGTAAATATTTTTTAATAACAGATCAGGAGTGGAGAGTGATTCTTTTGTGTGACTGGACTGGTGTGCAGAACAGCCGCAGAGTGAACAAAACCCTGAGGGCCTTGAAAAGAATGAACTCCTTCCCCCTCATGTGGGAACATCAGGAAGTCATGGAGCCTTGCATGGTCCATGGTCCTTCCTGTGTGCTCCTGTGCCCAAGAGCTGAATGAGAGGGAGCTATATGAATAAAGAATGAAGTCCTTGAGAATAAGAAACCATTGAGTGGTAGTTCCTTTTTGTGATGAAACATGGACTTAAAACCTATTGGTCCTCCTTTGAAGGATCCTGAAGATAACCCTTCCCCCCTAGGAAAAAGGACTCCTGTGTTTATGCTCCAGACCAAGCACTGGTTACACAAGTACAGTGTGTTTCCTTCTCAGCTAACTTAAAAAGAACCATCTCCGGGGTGCTCCCAGTTTCAAATCATTCCTGAGCTCCTAGGGCCCGCTGCATGAGAATGAATTGCCCTATTGGCCATGCTGACCAGTCCTGGGATTCTTATCAAGAAAAACAACAGAGTGATATGTACTACATTTCCATTACCAGTAAGCCTTGGGTGAGACCTTATTTCAGCCAGTGACTTTAGTGAGGAATATTTAGGGGAGGATCCATTCAATGCAGCCCCTCCCTTTGAGGGTACTGGAGTAGCCGTCCCCTTCTGTGAGGTTTATAAGCAGCTTTTTACAGCACACTCGGGTGGGGGGGGGGCTGTTTTGGAGGAAGGTTGGAGATTTTCTCTGAGTTGGATTTTTGGCCTACCTAGAGGCCTGGGCTTCATCCTGCCTAGGACCCTTTGGGTTTGGTTGAGGACTCTACTTCTGTAATCCCCTCCATAGGTGCAGAGTGCTTGTTCTCGCTTAAGTTTTGGGACTTTGAGACTTTTTGTGATAGGAGCCTTGTGAGACACCTGGGCCTCTTCTGGATGGACGCAGGGCATGGGGAACCCTGTGTTTGGGGCACCCAGGGATAGGAAAGACCTGCACCTTAGAGGTGGTGATCCAAAGCAGGGATCATTTTTTATTGGGAAGAAGATATGTGATTAAAAAACCTGGGAGGAAGTTTCTCTGCCCTTCTTCTTAGCCAACAGAGGGACAGCTGGAGCTGCTGTTTCCAGGAGGATCTCACTCATCTGGGATCCAAAAGGGATAAAGAGTGAGTGGGAAAGGAAAGGCTCAAGGAAGAGAAAGAGAACTGCTAACTGTGAGTAAGAACAAGTTAAAATCATTGAGGACACCCAAATGGAGTCTTCACCCCGGGGGAAGAGAGAATTGGACTCTCTGTGCCGAGATTGTGTTTAAACTTTTTACCAGTGCCGGAGGGATTTTTTCCTGCCCACACAAGGATCCCCTGTCTATCTGGGAACTTCACTTTTCCATGCCCTGGAGTGTGGATGTTTCCCTGACCCTGTTATAAGAGACCCATGTACAGATAGAGGGAAAGAGGCTGTAAAACTGAGAGAACTTGTGTGGTGCTGAAGATGAAGCTTGTTGGGCCATACTTCACCAGTGTTTTCAAAAGTAAAGACTTTCATTTTGGGATACTAAACAGTGACTCCAGAGTGTTTCCTTTGGCACCTACAGCACACAGTAAGGACACATCCCCCCAGGGACAATAGAAGGAAAGACACTCTTAGCACTGGGGGTCCTGAAAGTTGACTCTTACCCCCATAAAAAGGATCCTCACCCTGAGGAAAGAGAGATAGTGAGAAAAGAACTAGCTGAAGTGATATCAGCTCCTATGATAACAAATTATTTTATGGCCCCATCAGAGTGCGGTAAATTCCCCAGGGTAGGGTTACAGATATATTCCCAATTTTCTTCTGCTTGTCTCTAATATATTCATTCGGGCGGATTTTATTTATTTATTTATTTATTTATTTGATGAGTTTTATATACCGTTATTCGGTTGAGCCATCATAACAGTTTACAAAAATGTACAATACCTTGTAACTGAGCATTAGTAAGAACAGTAAACAGATTCTTAACAAATGTGTAGAAATATAGAGACATTTGAACCATTGAACAGTCCAGATTTACGCGAGCAGGGCCTTTTCCATAGGCCGCCGGCGCGCACAGAACCCCGGGACGCGCGTAGGTCCCGGGGTTTTTGGAAGGGGGCGTGTTGGGGCGGGGCCGAACGATGCTGCGTTTTGGGGGCGGGGCGTCATTTGGCCCCGCCCCTGACACGCCCCGACACGCCCCCTTCCAAAAACCCCGGGACCTACGCGCGTCCCGGGGTTCTGCGCGTAGGTCCCGAAATCGGAGCGGCCTGCCTCCGTTCCCTCCGAGGCCGCTCCGATTTCGGAGCGGCCTCGGAGGGAACGGAGGCAGGCCGCGCGGCTCGGCGCGCGCCGGCTGCCCAAAATCGGCAGCCTTGCACGCGCCGATCCAGGATTTTATAAGATACGTGCGGGAGCCCCACAATTTACATTTTATTTTAGAAAGCTTTGCAGCAGGACTATTTCATACTTTTGGATTGTATTGAAGAGTAGCTCAAGGTGTTTTCATTTACAGATGATTATTTGACCCTAAAAGTACAATGCTGTGCATTTAAGTCTCCCTGAAGTAGAAATGCAATGAAACCTTTAAGGAAATATAAAGCTGCCTAACTAAACCCAAGTCACGAGTGACACTTTGGGCCAGATGGACTAAAGGATTTTTCCCATTTTGTGACTATGGAACAAAGCTGAGCACATCTGGTCCTTTGAATACTATTACTACTACTATTTTCCGTTTCTAAAGCACTACTAGACATTTCCAGCATGGTACAGAATCAGTTCTGTGCTTTCAAATCTCCTTTCTCTAAGCATTTTGGGCTCTAATATCCCCTGCTGTTTTGGGGTCCTGGAAGGCAACTATCTCAGGATATTTGAGATTACCTGAATAGCAGCTGTCAGAAATGGGGATGTGCTGACTGAAAAGATATTGGGCACAGCTCAAAAAGACAGAGCACCCAGGAGGAGGAGGAGGAGAAGGCATCCTAGATATTAAAGCAGTTTTATGCACGTAAATGAAACCATGGTACTGAAATAGCTCGGGACTCTGTGTATAAAAAGTACGTGTACAACCCGGTTTTGTACATACTTTTATGCAAACTGGGGTGAGGTGTTCTAGAGGCAGAACAGGGACTTACAGGCATACTTTCTGATATATATATATATTTTTATTTTTTTTAAGTTTCGACCTTAATATTCAAAGCCAACTTCTGCGCATAAACGAGCTGTGAAAACTCAGGGCAAAGTCTGCACATAAAAGGCAGATGCAGGCGTTACCCGAATGCACAGTTATAAAATTACCCTCCCTATGTCCTTTCCTCCGCCCACAGAGCAATCCACAAAAGCTTTTTCGCCCACACTTTCAGGCCTGTTATTTGATTCCTGGAACCCTCAAGTCCAGATATATTTACTGGAAGGTCCCTTGCCACTGCTTTGTAGCTTCCATTCTAGTCTATGGGAGCAAATCTGCAACTTTTGTTTTTTTTTAGTTTGTTTTTTTGCATACAAAACTGACGTTGAAAACCTACCTAACATAACCAGTGTCATTTTACTCTACCATTTGCCAGTTTGCCATCAGAAAGAAATGAGAAAAAAAAAGCTTCATTACTTAAAAAAAGCACCGATTACTGTTTCTCATGGCCAAAACTGCTGTTAAAGAGACAGTACTGCTTTGTTCTTAGGCAATCTCAATTCTCAACTTTTTTTTAAACTGGTCAAAACAACACCCTATATCAGCCTAACACTCACTTATCTCATATAACCCTCTCTACCTATCTTGCATCACATTAGCATTCTCTCTCTTATACAAACAATAGTAGTACACACACTGGAGATTGGCATATGAACCCTTTTAAACATATCCCCTTCAAACACCGCCCCCCTATGCATTTATACTCACACACTGACTTACACATAACACGACTCAAAGGAATCCTTGGATGTTTTGCATTCAAAAGCGCACATTCACTACAGCCACCCATGACTATTTCAAGTTCATTTAGAATCCCATCTCAGTCACACACTGTAGCACTAGGATGCACTACGAAATACTCTCAACACTCTAGCAATACAGCTACTAAGAGTCTTGCTGTATAGAAGTGGCAGAGATAGAGCCCTCGTATAGGGGAAATGACATAGCATTAGGATAGTTTTCATAGTGGGGATGCAGAAAACCCCTTTCGACTCTGTGTATGCAGCCCTTGCCCCAGCTCTTCCTTGGCAGCAAGGGCTCACATAGGGAGTTCATGGGCCAAATCAGTCCCATGATTCCAGGGTCTTTCAAGACCCTCAAAGTTTGTGGATGTTTTCTGCAACAGACAATTAAAAAAGCCCACACACATACCACCACCGTAAGAGTTGTCCAAACAATGAAACCCTTTAATTGCAGGTGGAAAAATCCCTTTGTATAGCACACTTAAATGGAAAAATAAGGTTCCAATAAATCAGTCTCAGTTAGTAGTAAATCTGCACATGCTGCTGGCAGTAGGCACTCTTGCAAGGAGCCCTGTTTGAGCACTTCCCTTAGTAGTACCTGCCCGCCGGATGCAGAGTCTGGAATCCAGTAGATGAGAACTGAATGCTTTTTAGAAGACAAAGCCAGATGAGCCTCAGGCTGATGTTCTCCTCAGACATAAACTCTAGGATGCCTTCCAAGCTTGGCAGTTCTCCTTCTGACTCCAGCTAGGAAACTCTGCTCTCTACACAGCTTGAAGAAATCTTCCTGGATGGATGAGAAGATAGGACTAACTTCCCTCATCCTTAGGGGGATGTCTCAGTGGATTTCATCAATCCCAAGACAAAATTTCCCTTGGGCACCCTGGCCTTGGACCCCAGACACCTTCCTAGGATAGGATAGAAGAAAAAGCCTGTTTCTTGGAAAGAGAGACCCTGAAGGAGAGCTCTGAACCACAAGGGCTTAGTAGTTTTGTTAAACTGCAGATTGTCTCCCACTGGGGGGTCGCAAACACCTTCACTGCTCGTTCTTGCTCTGATTTCATACCCAGACTCTATTGAGACTCTCATCTAATGAAGAAAGGTGAGCCAGTTGATGTACTTAGTATATTTGGATTTTCAGAAGGCATTTGACAGAGTCCCTCATGAGAGACACCTCAGGAAATTGGGAGGTCATGAAGTCAGAGTCAGTTTCCTATTGTAGATTAGTAACCGGATAAAAGACAAGAAACAGAGGGTAGGACTAAAAGGTCAGTTTTCTGAATAGAGAGAAGTCGTTAGTGGAGTGTCGCACAGGTCTGTATTGGGTCCTATGCCATTTAGCATATTCATACATGATTTAGACAAAAGAACAATGAGTGAAGTGACCAGATTTGCAGATGACACAAGTCATTAAAACAACAGCAGATTATGAAGAACTGTAGAAGGACTTTATGAGATTAGGAGATTGGGCCTCTAAGTGGCATATGCAATTTAATGAGGACAAGTGCTAGGTACTGCACATAGGGAAAAATAATCCCAACTACAAGTACATGGTGCTGATTCCGTGTTAGGAATCGGACCTTGGAGTCCTTATGGACAATACCTTGAAATCTTTGGCTCAGTGTGCGGCGGCAGTCAAAAAGGCAAATAAAACATTAGGAAAATTTTGGAAAGGAATAGAGAATAAAACTGAAAGTAACATATTGCCTTTGTATAGATCCACGTGTGACTGCACCTTGAGTACTGTGTGCAGTTCTGGTTGCCACCATCTCAAAAAAGACATTGTAGACCCAGAGAAGGGTGACCAAAATGATAAAAGGGATGGAAAAGCTCCCTTATGGAGAAAGGCTAAACAGATTAGGGCTCTTTAGCTTGGAAAAGAGATGATTGAGAGAGGATATGATTGAAAATTATAAAATCATGAGTGAGGTAGAATGGGAAAATAGTGAATGATTATTTACCTTTCAAACAACACTTGGACTAAGGGACACTCTATGACACTAACAATTGGAAGGTTTAACACAAATAGTATGAAGTATTTTTTCATTCAGCGTGCACTCAAGCTATGGAATATATTGCTGAAGGACGTGGTTAAGACAACTACATAGTGGGGTTCAAAAGAGGATTGGACTATTATCACTTTGATACACAAAAAGGACAGAAAACCCATCAATTCTTCATCTTATAGGCCTATTTCTCTTATTAACACAGATGTTAAACGTTTGGCAAAATTGCTTCAGCTTGATAGAGAATCTGCTCCTTGTGTTGGTTCTTCTGGACCAGACAGGGTTTATTAAGGGCAGATCCTCTGAAAATAAAATAAGAAAGTTCATTTGGTCAAAAAGAGGAAAATCCCTGGGCTAGTTAATTCATTAGATGCCGTAAAGTGTTTGATGACTTATCCTGGGCTTTTTTGTTCACAACACACAAAGGTTTTGAATTCCCCCCAGAGATTAGTGCTTGGGTGGGAGCTTTGCATAAGAACTCTAAAGTTCAGATTTTGACAAATGGCACACTAGCCCCCTTTTTTCCCATATGTTGTGGAACAAGACAGGACTGTCCTCTCTCCCCTCTTTTGTTCAAATTGTCCCTAGAACCTCTAGCTATTTTGATTCGTGAATCTCAGGAGATAGTAGGATATCAGTTTCAAGATGCATGTCACAAGCTTGCCCTATATGCAGACAATGTTCTCCTGTTTGTAATGAAGCCTGAAAAATTAGGTCTTGCCTTGCCTGCGGTATTATGGGATTAAAGCGTTCATTTTGGTTATAAAGTCAATTATATTAAGTCACAAATCTTGCTGACAGGGCCTCCTTGTTTAATTCTGTGATGTTTGACCAATTTCTCTATCTCTAGGACAGACATTAAATTTCCGGGGATATTAGTTCCTCCTGTCCTCTTAGATTTACACAAGGTTAATTATTCTCCGCTCCTGGGAAAAAACATAGCAGATTTTAGTAGATGGACCTCCCTGCCTTTACCTAGCTAAAATGATGGTTCTCCCATTATTATTAATGCTTTTTCAACATCTGCCTTGTACAGACCCTAAACATGTGTTTGGGCATTTTCAGAGTGAGGTCTCTTCCTTTCTTTGGAACAGACGTGTGTCTTGTATAAAATATTCTACCTTGCAGCTTCCCAAAGATTGTGGGGGCCTGGAACTTCCTAATTTCTATTATTATTATTTTTGTTGTTGTTATTATGTGGCTGTGGGATTAGTGGTTTTGGGAGGATGGCTACGCACAGACAAAACAGTAGGCTGGTACGATTTAGAAAGGGTTCAAGCTGCTGGCCATGACCTGGCAGCTCTGCTGTTGTATATTCCCCCAGTCATCCATGATTTTCCAAATTGGCAGGACTGCCCCATTGCTATCCCATACTCTGAAAATGGGGCAAATTTTGTGAGAGAGAATGGGGGCTCTGCAGGAGAGATTTTCTCTTATTTCATCCCTGATTGCTAACTCTGAACTCTCTCAATCTACTCATTCTATAGATATGTTGATGTGGAGGAGACTAGGTCTAACGTTTATTGGACAAATATGGGAGGGCAAAAGACATTCATGACTCTGCAAACAGAATATGGTATCCCTGCATATATACATTATATACTGTATATTTGCAGTTAAAAAGAGATATTTTTAAAAATCCCGCTGTAGGCTCATCACTGTGTCCAGCTTAGAGAGGATGCTTACACAGCCCTCAATGGTGCCTAAATTGATTGCTAGGTTTTATCATAGCCTCAGTTTTGGAAATGATGAGTTGATCACTAACGAAAAATGAATAGACCTTTGGAATACAGATCTGAGTGTGGCTTTGGATGATTCTGATTGGCAGGACATATGGGGTTCCATATCTGAGCTACCTAAATGTAATAAAAAATATGAGTTGATGTATACGTTTTTGCATTGTCCTTACAGGTACCCACTATACTTTTCTAGATTCAGTAGCTCTAGCCCTCTGTGCTGGAGGCAATGCGGGGGATTGAGGATTTACATACATATGTGGTGGGAGTGTGAGGAGGTGCCGGAGTTTTGGTCAGAGGTGCATAAAGCTGTGGAGGAAGTGGCTGCCTGTAAAGTGACCTCAATTGTTCCTGCAGGACAGATGGGATGATCAGGATCTTTCCTGACCTCTTAAGAGATTAACATCTTGCTTGCCTCATGCTGGACGGCTGACCATCGCTTATTTCTGGACGATGTCTCCTGAAATGGCTTTCTGGCACACTACTGTTTCTGAACTTGCAGTGACTTACCCTGACTCTGAAGGACAGGACTCAAGATTATGAGGTGGTTTGAGGCTGTTACTGGACCTGATATTCTATTACTTTGGCTAGGAATATTTGTTCCATTGTTTTCATGCATTTTTTATTTAATTTTGTCCCTCTGCGCAGATGCTGTATGACTGTGGCCTATATCTTTCTCTATATCTCTTTTGTTTTGATCCATAATTTGGTTTTTATCCTCTTTTGAATCTTGACTCAAAATAAACAGTTTAAAAAAAAACAAAACAAAAAACAGAGGATTGAGCAAGTTCTGGAAAGAAAAGTCCATAAACAGTTATTAGCCAAGTAGACTTGGCAAAGCCAGCACTTATCCTTGAGAGTGATACAAGAAATAAATCAACTATTGGGGACCTGCCGGGTACTTGTGACCCAGACTGGCCCATGTCAGAGACAGAACGTTGGGCTTGATGGACCTTGGTTTGACCCAGCCTGGTATTTCTTATGTACCACAACTAAGCAAAACAAATCCCTAATCAAATCTGGCTACAAAAATGTCTACCACGGAAAACAAGACAAGGATAGAAATAATATGCAGCAAAGGCAAGAAAGTATTAATCGATAACAAGATAACTGCAATACAAATAAGGGTGCCAGCAAGCCGAGAAACAAGGGCAAGACCAACTCAAAGGTGGTAGCCCGGACCTCTCAACCATCCACCCAAGAAAGAACCAAAAGTAATCAAAATAGTATCAGAAAGTGAAGTTCTTTATATGTTAAAAGGTGCTTTCAGGTCTTTTCGGGGAGTAAGGTTGAGGGAAGGTGATGCCAGAAGGTGGAGGGAAAGGGAAGAGAAGGTGATGACAGGGGATGGGGAAGATGGAAGATTATGGTGATATTGGGAGGGGACAGGAGTGGAGAGAGAGGGAAGGAAGGTGATGATGCCAGGGAATGAGAGAAATGGAAGATGATGATGCCAGGGAGGGAGAGGGCAGGAGATGCCAGGGATTGGAGGGAAAGAGAAGAGAAGGTCATTGGCATGGGGGTTGGAGGAAGAGGGAAGAGAAAGTGATGATGCCATGAGATGGAAATAGAAGGAAGTGGATTATGATGATGCTAGGGGGTGAAGGAGAGGGAGAGAGGTTGAGGCAGAGGGAAGGAGATGATGCCAGAGAGTGAGGAGAAGAGGTGGAGGGAAAGGGAATGTGATGAAGGTAGAGGGTTAAGAGAGAGGATTAAGAGAGAGGGAAGGTGTTGATGATGAAGTAGGTGGGGGGAAAAAGATGGTGGAAGATGATGATGATGATGATGATGCCTGGCAATAGAGGGAGATAGAAGGTGATGGTGATGCCAGAGGGTAGGAGAGAGAGGGAGAGAGGATAGAAGGAAAGAGAAGGCAGTGATGATGATATCAGGGTGAAGAGGTGAGGAGAGAGAAGATGATGATGCCAGGAGGTGTGAGAGAGGGGTGGATGGAGACGGAAGGTGATGATGCAAGGGGGTGAAGAGGTGGAGGGAGAGGGAAGGTGATGATGATGCTTAGGGCAGGGGAGAGGGAAAGCGATTATTGCAGGGGTTGGGGGAGAGTGAAAGAGGGAAAGGCATAATGATGATGGTGGGAGAGGTGTAGAAGATACAAAGGGTGAGAGAAGGTGATGATGCCAGGGGGTGTGAGAGAGAGAGGTAGAGGGAAAGGGAAAGGGAAGGTGATGGTGGTGGTGATGATGATGATGCCAGGGGTGAGGAAGTGGAGAGAGAAGGTGGTAATGATTCTAGGGAATGGGAGAAGGAGAGGAAAGGTGATGATAATGAGAGGGATGGGGAGATATGGTTGGAGAGAGAAGGTGATGCTAGTCTTTGCTTTACTGCAGCTGTGGTACTGAGCATAACAGTGGGAGAGCAGACTTTCCCTACTCCTTCTCTTGCGGTGTTCAAACCCCCCTCACCCAGGCACCAGAAGGAAAACTCCAGTGGAGAAGAGGAAGCCAGGCCGTAGCTGACAGTCCACTATAAGAAAGGCCCCACAGCTTGCAACATTTCTACCTCCTCCTCTGGCATCGGAATAAAGACCCAGGGAGAAAACCAGACACTGCTCTGAGGAAGAAAGGCCCAGAGCTCCAAGTGAGGAGGAAGCCTCTTGCCAATCGCAGCAGCTACCTCTAACCCCCCACCAAGGCTCCGCAGCTCTCAGAGAGAAGGAATTCAGCCCATCCATTGCAACAGCTTCCCTCTGCCCGCCCTAGCCTCTGCCGCCCGACCTGACCCTCAGGTTTCCAAAGCCGACTGAAGAAAAAGGAGACGAGCTGAGGAGGGGCGGCAGCAGCACCTAGGATAAGGGCAAAAATAACAAAAACACCTACAGTCTCCCCTCCTCCATTGCCGCCTTCAACTCCCAGAAGGCAGGCTGAATCCCTCTCTTTCCTCAGGGCCTAGCATCACCCCTCAAGGGGAAAGCTGGGCCCTAGGGAGAAAGGAGATTCTGCCTATTTGTTAGGAGGAGAATGAGGAGGAAACCGAGACAAAGAGGGGTCTGCTGCTGCTGTCCCTGGGGAAAAAGTGATGGGTGATGCTCATGAATCCTCTCTTTTTTCCCAGTATCACCCCTCAGGAAAGTTCTGAGCCCTGGGGAAAGGAAGAAGGGATTCAGGGAAAGGGGGAGATAGAGAGGGCAGGCTGTTGTCTGGATACAGAAGAGGAATGACATGCGTCCGGGGGAAAAGAGAGAGAGGGGATCATGGAGATACGCTTGCTGGGCAGAGGGTGGGGGGAAAAGAGGAGGCAAAGTAATATGAGGTGGGATGGGAGGTGTCATTGCTGCTGTCATCCTTGTTTTCTGTGTGGGGGTCGAGGTTATATATTGGAGATGCCAAGCCTCTGTTCTGTTGTGTGTGTGTTTGTGGGAGGTCTTATGTTGGGGCAGCCACTCCCTGGCATTGTTGTTTTGAGAGGAAAAGAATTATGTTAGGGCCCAAAACATCCAAAGCATGAAAGGAGAGAAAAAAAGCATTTTAGTTTTGGGTTAGTGATCCCAATATGTCAGCTTTTGGAACGTGAATGTGCAGCATCTCTGATATTTTGCATAATACAGGAGGAAATGTATTTCTGGTTTTGGTTTTCCAGTGTTGCACTGCATACAGAGTCTGGCATTCTTGAGTTTCCAGTTCAGGTTTTGCCTGCACATTTCTTTTCTAATTTGTGGTTACTTATTCTGTGTTAGAGGAGGATCTGTTTCTGTTCTGCCTATGTGACCAAGGAGAGGAATTTTGCTTGAGTGTAGTTTCTGTGGAGGAATCTATTGCAGCCTGGCTTGTTCTATTTTCCCAATAAGAAGTGGTTGGTATTCTAGGGACTACTGGAATATTTCCAATGCTACCTTTTTATAGGTTCTGCAGCTGGTTGCAATGGGCATGGCTACCTTAAGGAGCAGGGCCTTGGGTAGTTGTCCCTCCCCTAAAAACAACCCTACATATGAGTACCAGCACTTTTTTCCTAGAAAAAAAAGCACTGCCCACATTGAATATGCATAAGGTATATTTGCATGCACTACTTCCAAAATATGCAAATCTATCTCATGCAATTCATTGTGGATATCCTGAATATTGGACTGGCTGCCATCTGTTCCAAGGACTGGGTTGCAAACCCATGCTTTAACAGCAATGAGGTATTCAAAAGAAAATGTCTAAGTAAGTTAGAAAGACTTCTCTGGTTAACTTACAAGATGTGCCTGTGAAATCAAACATGGGCAGCTTTTATGAGTGAATAAGGGACAGAGGTGCTGCCGCCCATGTTTGATTTCACAAGCACATCGAATAACACCGGCACATTGAAAACCCTTGTATTTATGATCGAATGAGAGACAGAGGTGCCGCTGCCCATACATGATTTCCCAAGCCTATTTAATAACTAGTTGTTGCACAGTCTTATTTAAGACCTGGATATTCACTAACCAAAACACGACATAAGTTGAGCCCCTGATGTAGCCCCATTGTAAGAGGGCGAAACTCGGCCTGAGTCGGGCTTGTTTACATATTCGTGTTACTGTTCAATAAAGAAATCCAGATTGGACACCTGGCTGCTAATCCTGTATTGCTGCCCTCACGGCTTTGTTAGACAGCCTTCCTTGCTGTTTCTTCAGTCCTAATTTATATGGTTGACATAACCGGCTAAGTTTAAATATCACTACTTATCTGGCTAAGTTAGCTGGATAAGGAGCTCCTCCTCAAAATGCCCATTTCCCGCCCACCACTTAGCTGGCTAAGTACTTATCTGGCTGAGTGGCGGCCACTAAATGTGGACAGATATTCAGCCACTGCCACTTAGCCGGATAAGTCCTTATTTATTTGGCTAAGTGGCTCTGAATATTGTCCTCAATATTATTAACATTCTATATTCCTATTAAAGGTTAGTATTCAAAATCTGAACTAGATACAGGTAAGTATTAAGTAATCAAATGTCAAATCACTCTATTTTCCAAATACATATACCTTTACACATTTAGTAATCTCATCCTTTCGGTACTCCAGGAACCATTTAATATGGTGCACAATATCAGATAAGTATTGCACACAAAACCTTTTCAAAACAGAATTTACTGCCCATAAATTCTAGTTCTTTCTCCTGAACGTCTTTTCTTTATGTCTTTCAGATGATTCAACACAGGATCCTCACTATAAGAAAGTATGTGTTGGCATCTTAACTACTTAATATATATATATTTATTTATTTATTTATTTATTTATTTATTTATTTATAGGTTTTTATATACCGACAACCGTTTGCACATCGTGTCGGTTTACAGATAACTTTAAACTTTTTGGCAATGCCATTACATTGAACAAAACTATGCGTACAAGGGAAGAACATGATATATTACATTGAAAATAACTATATGTACAAGAGAAATACATGATAATATGGAAACTGGGTAACTATTTACAGGGTACGACGGTTCCTCAACCGCCAAAGTTCTGGATTGAGTTTGAGCAGCTGAGTACAAAATGTGTGAGGCAATGTGATAACGTGTGACCTCACAGTTTTCTCAAATAGTCCTTTGTAGGTTATGGTAGTCCTCTTTGGTGTTTTAGACTGGTTGTAGCTGGGCTGCACCCTCATGGCAGCCTTTCTCCAGTCTCATGAATTTCACCGCTGAAGATCAGCTGACTATACTTTTGCATCCTTCTGGAAATCTAGAGAATATTCCCTCACTGGACCCGATACCTTAGTGAAAGTGTATTCCAGCTAAGAAAAGAAAAATAATAGAAGTGCATTCCTATTCTGTTTTGAATTTTCCCAGCAAATGTGAATTAACCCTTGGAGGTACATTTTCCTGTATTTACTTTAGCATATACTCTTACTCAGCTACTATGCAAAATCTAGGATTGTATTCTTGCCAGCACAGTGAACTTATCTTAGTTTTGCAGCAAAGTTCTCTTTCAATAGCTTCAGAGTAGTAAGTGTTCTCTGTCAGTCTTCCTATCACATTTGGTGTTATATTCTCTATTCAGGTTCATAATCACGTGATCTCAGAGCATCATCTGTTACCATTCAGCTCTGCCCAAAATTTCTCACTCTTGCTTCCACTTATAAAATGTAGCATGAATACACTTTCACTGTGCTTTCTGTCTCACACAGTGAATTCACTCTTCTTGGCTGAACAGATATGAAGAATACTTGAATTACTGCCATATTTCCAAATGTTCTTAGTAGTGGTTAGGAAATGTTCTCAGCACTTTCTTCTCTGTCAGGGAATTTTCTGAGTTCCTGTCAGTAAGTGACTGTCTTGAGCACAGATTTTCACAAGCTGTTTATCTTTCAGTAACACAGAATAAATTAACAAAGGGAATCTTTGTCTTCAAGCTCAGCTCAGCATAAAGATTGTACTCACACTGTTCTCCTCAGGTATTTCTTTCAGCAGCGGCTCCAAAACAGAGCTGTTTCCCCTTCCAGAAGCTGACTCTGTCTCGCTGTCCCATCCACAAGTTATATCCTCTGAGTTCTGCTTGTCTCAGCCTCCTAACCACTTTCTGCTTGTTTTCTATTGCACAGGCTGGGACTCAGCCCAAGGTTGTTTGCTCTGTCCCTATGCTGGGAGTACTTCTTTGTTTATTGTGCTTCACACAACCCTACAGGGAGAAGGAACCAGTCTGCTTGTTTCTGTTTCCTCTCAGGGCCCATTTTCTGTCATACCAGCTCCCTCAGGCAGCCTGAGGATAAGTTATTAGTAGTTCCAATACTAAAAGTTGTTTTGGTTTTTTTTAACAGTTAAAGGAATACACTTCTACAATGATATTTTATCATAATAAATGTCTGGCTGCTTACCATATCATAGGATATGAAAATATTGTTTTTATTTTGGAAAAAAAATAACAGCATATCATTAAGCCCCACCTCTTCAAGTAGGACCAAAGTGTTGCATACTCATGAGATCATTCTCTGACAGTATGAGAAACAATATAAAGAAACAAATGATACAGAGAAATAGAGAAGTGTAGTAAAAATATACAAGTCCCTCTCGACATGTTCAAAAAGGACATTTTTAAAGATTCAGGAGTTCTTTTGAATAAAGATGGAAAGCTTTATGAAAATACAAGCCGTTAAGCCCGTTAAAACGGGCTACATCCCTCTGTCTCTCACCTCCCCCTCATTCTCTCTCCCCTACCTCCCTCATTCTCTCTCCCCTACCTCCCACTCACCCACTCCTCCCCAGCCTCCCTCTCCTCTCACTCAGTCCCTCCCTCCCACTCAGTCTCACTCACTCCCTCCCCCTCTCTCACTCACACTCAGTCCCACTCACTCTCCCTCAGTCCCACTCCCTCCCTCCCTCTCCCTCAGTCCCACTCACTCCCTCCCTCTCCCTCAGTCCCGCTCACTCCCCCTCACTCAGTCCCTCCCCCTCACTCAGTCCCTCCCCCTCACTCAATCCCTCCCCCTCACTCAATCCCTCCCTCTCACTCAGTCACTCCCTCCCACTCTCTCTCTTCGTCCCTCCCACTTAGTCCGTCCCTCCCTCCCTCTCTCTCTCTCCTCCCTCCCTCGCTACTGGCCGCTGCCCGCTGCCGCCGCCACTGCCGCCCGCCGCTACCGCCCGCTACCGCCGCCGCCGCCCCGCCCCCGCTGCCGCTACCGCCGCCGCCCGCTACCGCTACCGCCACCGCCCACCACCGCTGCCGCTACCGCCGCCGCTGCCCGCTGCCGCTGCTACCACCGCTGCCGCCATGTTTTTTGGTTTTTTTTGACGCTGCCTAAGACTGACGTGCTCGCCCGCACATGCGCAGTAGAGCTGCTCTCTACTGCGCATTTGCGGGCACGTCGGTCAAGCTTCATTTATCTAGTTAGATAAGGACATATATTTTTTCTACACTTCTCTATTTCTCTATATTATATACGGAGTGTGGCTTTACCTCTGATTGGATTATTTGAGAAAGAAATGATGACAGCATTACTATGGAACAGTCTCTTCCGTGCTGCTTGCATGATTGCTCAGCTGTACGCTACATTTTGTTGTGATGCATTGAAATATGGTACATCCATCATGATGACAGCTCTGTTAGGTTAATTTCTTGTTTGTACAGTGCTTCAGCTTTTCAAGGCTGCCCTCTTGAAAGTAATGACTGTGCTGTGCATCTGTCTTCAGATTTTTAAGACATTCAATTAAAAATGCAAATAAAATGATAACTTTAAAAAGGCAGATGGGCACTTTTGCTACACAATGCAATACTATTAATGGGTAACCTTGACGTTATTATATGTAATATTCGAAAGACCGAATGATTAACTACCGGAGTTAAACTTCATTGCACATCTGGCCAGTTATTACAGGAATATTTTGAAATGTTTTATATGCGAACGATGCCCCTAGAGAAACTGAAGATCTTAATAATTACCTGGAGGAGATCAGGCTTTGGATTATCACAAACAAACGTACCCTGAATGCAATCATGTGAGGGCAAAAGGCTGTTGGGTAATCTAGACCCTTTCAATTGTTTTGATCAATTTCCCTAGTGAATTAGTCACAAGTTCAAAACCTTGGAGTCCTATTGGACTCTGATTAAACTTGGAGGCCCAGATAACCCTGGTTATAGAAACAACTTTGTTTCCAGACTTCATGCACTCATTTTTCAGAAAATCTTTCACACTGGTACGGTTCCATGATGTCTTAAAAAGGCTTTTAAGGGTGACTGGAATTACAGAGAGCAAGGAAGTTTGAAGATGTTTTCATAACTTTTCTTTTAGCACTCATCTACAGTAGCTTTAGCAAATACTAAGCCGCTAGATAAAGATAGTAAGGAGCATTCCATTACATCTGACATCTTTGCCTTCTTGTGGGTGTTTAATTGTTTTATATGCACTAAAGGCAACAATCAAAATGCAGTGAGTTTATCACTTGAGAGTCAATTAACATTTGACAGTAGCAGCTGTGAGGAAGTGCTAGGGAAAAGGTTTACTTATTTTCCAAACAAGAAAGTAATGGTTAGTGTCATTTGGTACAGAAGCACAGATGCAAAGGCAGAATCCAGGACAGTGGGATGTTTGCTCAGTTTTTAATTGTTACATTTGCACTGTGATTTTTCAGCCAGGCAAAAGTATGTGCTTTCTCTAGTACATATGTATCTTGCCATGTCTTCTGTCACTTTTTGCACAAGAACAGGGTTGCTTTATTGCTACCAAAGAATTGATAATTGTACTGGTGCTTCTAAAGTTTATCAGGACAGAAACAAAAGTTTTCATAAGCAGTAGTGTCCTAACACTACACCAACCTTTTGAAAAATTTAGCAGTGTCTGTGAATGCCAAGTCTCCCACATCATTTGTGAATATTTGGCATTGGAGCCTGTCTCCCATTGTTCTGATAGAGAAAGGGAAACTTACTTCTCTGAGAGCAGAAAACCTACCACATGACTAGATTGAGGAGAGAGGAATGCAGTCACTGATGCCCATCCTGTGAATCATAGGAGCAGGGAGAAGCACATGTGTGATTAATGGCCTCCTCCATGTGGCCATGGGAGTGAAGAGAGATAGGCCTACACAATGCCAGTAGTATGCATCCCCTTAAGCTAAAGGAGTGAGGAGGGATGTGTGTATGATTAGGAATGTATCTTACCAGAAGGAGGGATAGAGAGACCCCTGTAGGTTGCAAGCAATCTCTTCCGTTCTGTTGTGACCGTCGCTGCTCGACGCCCTCACTCCGCCCTCTTTACCTCTGTGGCGACTCCCTCCGGGTCTCATGGACAGCTGGCTGCTGCGGCGTCTCCATGCCGTCTCCCTCCAGCGCACCTGGACCAGCTTGACGTTGCAGATCCGCCATGTTGCCTGAAGACCTAGGGCATGCGTGTGTGTGTGCGCGCTCTGATTGAAGTACCAGCAAGAGCGCGAACCTCAGGGGTGTCCCCCCTGAGATGACGTTATCCGCTTCCAATATTTAAAGGTCTCTATTTCACTATCTAACTGAGTTAGCAAGGGAAGGGGATTGCTTCGGCTACACCTCCCAAGCTACTCTGCCTCCTCGGACTTACCCGCTCCTCGGGGACCTCGCTCTTTTTCTTTACTTTCAGATTACAGATAGGAACCGGTACTCGCTCCTCGAGGGCCCATGTTCCTGGACACTCTGAAGATTCTCTACTGCTTGGAAGCTATCGCTGCTACAAACAATTATGAGTTACCATCGCTCTCTCAGAGCTTTCCCTGGAACCAGGTACTCACTCCTCGAGGACCTAAACCTTTCCAGCATCTGAGCTTCCTTATGTGAGTTTTGTCATCTAGTTTTGTTCATGAACTCTGCCTACTCTGCCTACTCACTTTCTACAGTTTCTCAACAGTTCAGCCATCCTGGATCGCTGTTCCAGTACCCGAGGGACTACAGCCCTGCCGGGCATATCAGCTCACTACTGCCACCTCTGGTGGTTTCAAAAACCTGTTTAATAAAAGAACTATTGTGTGTCTGTCTCCATACTCAAGCCTAGCCGGTGGTCCCTCTCAGGATATCCTCCCGGGGGCGTGGTCATCTGCCATCAGTCCAGGGATCCACCCACAACTATATCAGATTGATGACTCCTTCTTCTTAGGAGCCTATAACATCAGATTGCTGACTCTCCTTCTTTAGGAGCCAATAAGTACAGATTGCTAACTCCTAGCTTGTCAACTAAGCAGATAATAACAGATTGCTAACTCCCAGCTCTAACACAGAGCTTTCCTAACAGATTCCTAACAAGTTCCTAGCAGAAGAAGAGAGCAGTAAAGAGCACCCAGATCTTAAGCAGAGGTCTCTGGGTTTTTAAAGATGAAAAGAGTGCAGAAAGAACTTAACATAGTAACATAGTAATGATAGCAGAAAAAGACCAAATGGTCCATCCAGTCTGCCCAGCAAGTTTCTTATGGTAGTAGTATGTGCCGTGCCGTGCAGGTTAACTCCATGTTTCTCTTAAGGATAGTAAATGCCGTTCTGTGCAGTTATCCTCAAGCCTTATGATAACCCATAACAAATTTCTACTAACAACATTTTTAATGGGTGATGAGCCTTCTTGAAAATTCAGACAGTGCTGCTTGACGAGCTTTACTTATGGACTTGCCCGTAGAAGCAGTGCTGTGCTTTTTTCCCTTATGTCCTCATCTCAGTACCCCAGACCATAAAAGTCAGGGCCCATGTTGGTTGTCATCCAAATCTAATTCTCCTTCCCCCCCCACCATCGAAGTGGAGAGCAATGTTGCAGTTGCAACAATAGCATCGAGGCTTATTGGTTAAGGGTAGTAATCTCCATGCCTTCTATTAAGAGTAGTAACTGCCACACCAGTAAATTACCAGCATGCACGCTTTTCTTCAGTTCTGTCCTCTAGCCTTTAGGGAACCACAGTGTGCTTCCCTTGCCCCTTTGAATTCTTTGACTGTTTTCGTCTTCACCACCCCTTCCAGAAGGACATTCCAGGCATCCCCCACCCTCTCCCTGAAGAAATATTTCCTGACATTAGTTCTGCATTATCCCCCTCCGGAGTTTCATTTTGTGACCCCTAGTTTTTCTGATTTCTTGCCATGTCGAGTAGCCCAGGACTTTCCAAACTCACCTGGGATGGAAATAACCAACCACCTGAGCCACCTTAAAACAGGGCCAGTGAAGAAGCTGCATGTACGCAAGTGGATGTGCTGATCTGGTTGTGACCCCAGAGTTTTCTAGTGGTAGCAGCTTGATGTTGGGGGCAAGATGTTGCTAGAGGTTATTCTGGAAAGAGATGCATTTTCATTTTGAATAAAACCTGCTGTTGCACCATTTTAGAAGACTAGACATCAGAGAAACAGAGTAACAGGATAGGCAATATCTTTTATTAGAACTATGTGAGTCATGGTGTAAAAATCATTTTCCTTATTGTTTACTATAATGTGAATTTTTACTTTCTATTATTGTTAGCTGTGAACTTCTACATTGCTATCATTGTTTTGCTTCAAATTACTACCGCAAAAGAATAAAGTGAAGCTCCTTGGCAACAACACTAAAGTGTGGCTAATAAAGTTACTCTTTGAGTGATAAGTGCCTACACCACTCAGCTAAAAAAACACATCTAAAGTTTACTCTAACCTACATTTACATTGATTATTACTTCCAAAATTTAAGTTGTTCTATATAACTTTCTACAATCTAGTTTACATAACCTTAATTTAAAAACCTAATATCTGACAAGAAGAATATTGTTAATCTCAAAGCCAGTGACCACAGCCATATGTTTCCAATTTCTTATCAAGGGGTTCTTGTCAGCTCTCTTCTACCTAAAAAACGATATTTGCTTTTTTGTTTTGTTTTTTTTTACAAAATAAGTATAAGGTGGGGGGGGGGGGGGTGGCTCAGGGTCCCCCTTGCTGCCATTAACCTGGTGGCAGACGGTGATTCCCTGTATGGGGGAGGAATTTGAAAGAGGCTGGGAGTCAGGATTGGTGGGTTTTGAAGCAAGGGTTGACAGGAGTTGAGGGAAGGTAGCGGGTGTGCATGTGAGCTTGGCGCCTTTTTGCTTACCAGGGCTGATGAAGGAGCTCCTTGTGAGATCTCTTGATGGTCAGTGCGGTGGGGCTGTTTTTTCTTCATGGTCCAGGTGGTTTATCCCTTTTTTTTTCTTGTTGTGGTGGTGTCGTTTTTTCCTTTCCCCCATGTTTTTTGTGGTTTTTTTGAGTGAGTCCCTGTCGGGGTTTTGGCACGGTTAGCTTTGGTCTTGTGGTATTGTTTTTCTAAGGTTTATTTTGTTTTCTTAATTTGTGGTCGGGTCGGTGTCCTCATGGAGAGGAGAGGCCCTGGTTCAATGTTGCCAATTGATAGGGATACCAGACACCATGTTGGCAGCAGTGAGTCACGGGGGTTCATCCCCGGGTAGCAAGGGCTCCTCTCCTTCTTCCCGCACACGCAGTTGGGGTTGCTGTGCAAGCTGTAGGGTTCCCTTGCTGGGACGTAGCAGGGGACTGTTGATGGCAAGGTAAGATGGGGGAGCTGTGTCAACAATATGCTATTGGGATGTGGTATGTACTAGTGGTTGACGGAAAATATTTGTTGAAAAGGGGAAGGATGTGTTATGGTTTAAGCACGGGTTATTTGTGTATTATAATAAACTGTGGCCATTTGTATTCCTATTTGGTGTTTGTGTGTATTTTCTCAGGGGAGGAAGAGGGAGAGGGGTGTAGAAGGGAATGGTCATCATGGTGGTGGGTGGTGATTCCTGGTATGGTTTAGTTTCTTTCAGGGAGGTGGGGAAGGTGGGTAGTGGGGGTGGAATTTGAAAGAGTTTTACATCAAACTCTGGTTTGATGTAAAACCGGTTTGATGTAAAAACGGTTTACATGGTTTGATGTAAAAACGGTTTACATCAAACCCTGGTTTGATGTAAACCGGTACGATAAGACTTGGTCTTGAGCATCGGTATATTAAAAGAATTTAAATAAAATAAATAAATAAATAAGAGGCTGGGAATCAGGATTGATGGGTTTTGAAGTATGGGTTGATGGGAGTTGAGGGAAGGTAGGGGATGTGCATGTGAACTTGGCAGCTTTTTTCTTACCAGAGCTTTTGAGGGCGCTCCTTGTGAGATCTCTTGACGGTCAGCGTGATGGGGCTGTTTTTTTCTCCTACCCTCCCTCCCCTCTTTTGGTATGGATATGTACTTGAAAGGTTGTATTTTAACTTATTGTGGTTTCTATAATGTTTATGTCTCAGGGTGGGGTAACCCGAGCCTAAGGTTTGGTCATTGTTAACTTTCTGACTTTGTCATGTGGGGGTCATGGCAGGTCAGGTACAGCTTGTGGGTGCTGCTACACCGTGTCAGGCACGTGCAGTGGGGGTTGCTGTACAACCTGTAGGGTTCCCTTGCTGGAACGTGGCAAGAGGACTGATGACAGCGGTGGCCGTGAGGTAAGGTGGGGGGAGGTGCATCAAAAATATGTCATTGGGACATGGTGACGTACTAGTGCTTGATGGAAAACATTTGTTGAAAGGGGGGGAGGATGTGTTATGGTTTAGGCTTGGGTTATTTGTGTATTATAATAAATTGTTGCCATTTGTATTCCAATTCGATGTTTATGTACTTTTTTCAGGTGAGGAAGAGGGAGGAGGGAGTAGAAGGGAATGACCATTGTCCTGTCTTCTCCATGTTATGTAATAAGGGGCTCTTGGGAGACCCGAGGATCCCCATCCTCTCTGTATAATATGCAAGCTTTCAGATTAACAATATCCTTGTTATCAGATATTAGGTTTTTAAATTAAGCTTATGTAAACAAGATTATAGAATGTTAAACAGGACAACTTAAAATTATGGAAATGATAATCGGTGTGGGTTTAGAGAATACTTTAGATGTGCTTTTAGCTGAGCGGTGCTTTATCTGAAATTAATGTTATATATAATGGTATATGCTGTAGATGAGTAATAATTACAATATTTTTTTTACTGTTCCTAATAGTGGGAGATTTTATATATATATATATATATATATATATATATATATATATATATATATATATATATATATATTCAGGTTTATCCAAATTAGAATGGTTAACTTTTCAAGTCTCCCTCACTAATATGAAAGAATCAAGTGCAATAGTCGGAAATGGAATAATTCACCCACAGTGAAACCTCAGGATGGCAGTGTGCAGTACCATCCATAAATACCAAAAACAGCTAACTGTTTCACAGTGCCCCCTTATTTGACATTTGTATGTTACTAACAGAGAAATCAAAAGGACATGCCATAAAAATAATGAATGTGAACAGACTATAAGGCTTCTGTTTGCAGAATTTCCGGAAGGTGAGAAAGTGATGAATGGATAGCATGGAGCAGCCAGGGAAGAGGGAGTAAATGAAACAACCCTTCAAAATAGAACTTTTGAATCATCTTCAGTACTACATCGACGAGATGAAATCTTGACATTATAATATGAGCAGTATTGGAGATATTTCAGGAAAAGTTCAGAACAGTAAAGTAAGGGCACACATAGATTCTTCCAGAGATAGTATTGCCCAGTGACATAATGGTCGGGGGTCTTCGGGTCTCCCAGGAGCCCCTTATTCAATTATTTTGTAAAAACAAAAAACAAAAAAATGCAGTTTTATCAGGTAGAGCAGAGCTGACAAGAATGCCTTGACAAGAAATTGGTTACATAGGACTGGGGTTACTGACTCTGTTTTCAGAACAGGCTGCTGGAGGCTTGGATTTAGCTCACTGTATGCATGGAGTTGTAGTCTTGCTTTTCTGCAAGACAGTAATAAAAGCCAAGCCTTGCTCAGACACTGCTGAAAGACTGGAATCAGCTGGTAAGCCTAACTAAAGAAGGCTCATTTATTCTCCCCCATCTCAGTGCAATTTCCCTACTCTGTAAAGGCTGGCTTTGTATTTCTAGTATTTACTTGCCCTCTTTGCTTAGCCTGCAGAAAATAGTAAATCCAACTAAATTCGTAATCGTTTGAGGCTTCTAGACATTTTTTAATATCAACTGCAAAATCAGGAGTAAGGTGGTATAGTGAGAGGAGAGCTCACTAGCTTATTGACCTTTCCCAGGAAACAGTTCTATGCCGAACACTGACAAAAAGAAGTCCAATCATCGGCAAAAGCCGTATGTACTAGGCTTTACTCGTAAATTCTTGGCAAAATTGTTTTACTTATAAAACATAGCCTAGTGGTTACAGCAGCAGGCTGAGATCCAGGACAGTTAGGGTTCAAATCCTGCTTATGCCTCTTGTGACCTTGGGCAATTCACTTCACCCTCCATTGCTTCAGGTACAAACGGGGGGTTATTTATTTATTTAACATTTTTCTATACCGAACTTCATGACAAGCTTCATATCAGGCCGGTTTACATAGAACTACTAAGCTGCATAGCCTTAACCAGCTAATGCTATTTTGGAAATGTCTCTGCCTGGTTTGGAGCTCTGGGGGGGGGGGGCGGGGGCTCTGGGCCCCTATTAAACCATAAGAACTATTCAGCTAAGGGTCAAGAGGGTGGGTGGGCCAGGGTCTGGAGAGAACTGTGGAGGGGGTGGAGGAAAGGGGCAGAGCCCACACCATACCTGAAACTTTGAACATTTTCATTTTCTGTGGTTGCCTCAAGGAGTGGCAGGGAGGAAGACAGGGGAGACCTCCAGGAGTCTTGGCACTCTTGGGGGCATTATTCAGGGCCATTGGCCCATTTAAATCATGGCACTGGGAGCATTGGGATGCTACAGTTTAAGAGTTGTAGCTAACTTTCAATCAAATAATGCAACTTGGGAATTTTGAGTCAAGATACATCATTTGATTTACATGGATTTGCCTAATAATGAGTCAATTTGCATGCTAATTGACTCATTACCATATTTGTTGTGCCAGGGATGAAATAACACACAGTATGTAAAATAATGTGAGTTATTGTTGCATTAAGGCATTTACTGCATGGTAAATGCCTAATGCAGCTTAGTAAATTACCTATTTAATGGTGAATTTTAAAAGCCTTACGCGCGTTGAAGCTGGGAGATAACGAGCTAAGTTGGGCTGGCGTGCACCACAAGGATTTTAAAAAGCGCACGAGTATGTGCATATTTCCTGGTATGCACACAAAAACATTTTTGCAAAAAAGGGGCGGAGTGTGGGCATGGACTGGGCAGGGCATGGGCGTCGTCTGAGCAGGGCATGGGCATTCCTCTATTTCTCAATAAAATCTGCACAGAAGTATTTATGTGCACAAGTGCACACTGGGTTCCCCTGCCACATAACTTTCCTTCTGCTATGGATGGCACGTAATTCTTGAAACAAAAGAAACTAAAGAGGTTGACATGGTTTTAAGGGTTGCGGCTAACAGGGTAAAAGATAAGCTAGTTATCTACGGGGGTTTGGATGGTCTATCCTTTACCTGGGCTAACTGGAAATGAACTGGGGAAACTGGTAATTACGTTGGCGCCTGTGTCCACTAAAATCCCCCCACTTACACAGTAGAGGTGACATTTGCACACACATGTGCGCGTCTATATAAAATTGTGCGCATGCATATATGAGCTTGTGTTATAAATGATTGTGTCCATTGGCGTGAGCCGGCATTCGCGCATACATGTGCACCAGTGTGGCTGTTTCAAAGTTACCATCCCCAATTGTAAGCCTTTTGGAGACAAAAAAATACCTCCCATACCTGAATGTAACTTACCTTAAGTTATCAATGAAAATGTGTGCGCTAAATATAAAAAATAAAATAAATTCCTGGGAAATTCTGTTTTAAAAGGGAAGCTAAAAATGATTTTTTTTTTTGCCATTACTCAGAAGCATGGGGGTGGAAGGGAAATGGAACCAAAAGGTTACTAAGAGCCAAGAGTAACAGATAAGTATGAGGAAAAAAGTGTGAAAGTTGCTGGGCAGACTGGATGGGCCGTTTGGTCTTCTTCTGCCGTCATTTCTATGTTTCTATGTTTCTATTCTTCCATTCATTTTGCAGAATCAGAATTAAGATTCTTGCATGTGAACAAAGGTAAGAACATAAGAAATTGCCATGCTGGGTCAGACCAAGGGTCCATCAAGCCCAGTATCCTGTTTCCAACAGAGGCCAAACCAGGCCACAAGAACCTGGCAATTACCCAAACACTAAGAAGATCCCATGCTACTGATGCAATTAATAGCAGTGGCTATTGTTAGGGAATGTCAGTTTAGTGGACCCTTGGGCCAACCTGCAGGAGACTGGGAAAGGTATTCAAAAGTCTCTAGTATACCACAGGCCAGGAGGCAGATGTTCAGGCTGGACGTAGAGGTGCTCTTCACCCTGGAAGCTGGTACTCCCCCGGGAGGAGCCCGTAGGAGCCCAACCGCTGGGACTTAGGTGGCTTCACCCTTGGAAGCCGAAGCCCCCCCCGGAAGGAGCCCGTAGGGGCCCGGCCGCTGGGACTTAGGCAGTAGTGGATCAGGACTGGGAACTGGAACCAGATTAGGACAGTAGGTCAGTACTGTAATGGGGCTCGGGTTCTGGAACCAGGCAGGAACTGTAGCAGGACTCAGGTACTAGAACCAGGCAGGAACTGTAGCAGGTAAACAGGAGCCAGGCAGGAACCAAGCAGGTACTTTAGCAGGCAAGCAGGAACGGAGCGATTAGCAAAGCAGGACGCTCCGGGGCACAGCGCAACAGGGATCCGGTAGGTAAGCCCATTGCAAGGCAAAGACTGGGTGGCCGCGGTCGGCTTATCAAGGCCGTCGCATCTGACGTCAGGAATTGGGCGGAGTCACCACTGGCGGGAAATGGCCTAGAAAAGCGCCCAAGTGGCGCGCGCCTAGAGACAGGGCGTCCATGGAAGGCTTCCTGGCGGCGCGGCCCTCGCCGGGACGCCACCGAACAGGACAGGAACTAGGCCAGTGAAAGCGGGAACAGGTCCAGAAACACTGAGGTAAGGATCTGGTCGCGGCGCTCGCAGCCAGAACCGCAACAGCTATTCCCTAAGTAAACTTGATTAATAGCCATTAATGGACTTCTCCTCCAAGAACTTATCCAAACCTTTTTTGAACCCAGCTACACTAACTGCACTAACCACATCCTCTGGCAACAAATTCCAGAGCTTTATTGTGCGTTGAGTGAAAAAGAATTTTCTCCGATTAGTCTTAAATGTGCTACTTGCTAACTTCATGGGATGCCCCCTAGTCCTTCTATTATTCGAAAGTGTAAATAACCGAGTCACATCTACTCGTTCAAGACCTCTCATGATCTTAAAGACCTCTATCATATCCCCCCTCAGCTGTCTCTTCTCCAAGCTGAACAGCCCTAACCTCTTCAGCCTTTCCTCATAGCGGAGCTGTTCCATCCCCTTTATCATTTTGGTTGCCCTTCTCTGTACCTTCTCCATCACAACTACATATTTTTTGAGATGTGGCGACCAGAATTGTACACAGTATTCAAGGTGCGGTCTCACCATGGAGTGATACAGAGGCGTTATGACATTTTCCGTTCTATTAACCATTCCCTTCCTAATAATTCCTAACATTCTATTTGCTTTTTTGACTGCTGCAGCACACTGAGCCGACGATTTTAAAGTATTATCCACTATGATGCCTAGATCTTTTTCCTGGGTGGTAGCTCCTAATATGGAACCTAACATCGTGTAACTACAGCAAGGGTTATTTTTCCCTATATGCAACACCTTGCACTTGTCCACATTAAATTTCATCTGCCATTTGGATGCCCAATCTTCCAGTCTTGCAAGGTCCTCCTGTAATGTATCACAGTCTGCTTGTGATTTAACAACTCTGAATAATTTTGTATCATCCGCAAATTTGATAACCTCACTCGTCGTATTCCTTTCCAGATCATTTATATATATATATTGAAAAGCACCGGTCCAAGTACCCTTTTCCACTGAGAAAATTGACCATTTAACCCTACTCTCTGTTTCCTGTCTTTTAACCAGTTTGTAATCCACGAAAGGACATCGCCTCCTATCCCATGACTTTTTAGTTTTCGTAGAAGCCTCTCATGAGGGACTTTGTCAAACGCCTTCTGAAAATCCAAAAACCAGTTCACCTTTATCCACATGTTTATTAACCCCTTCAAAAAAATGAAGCAGATTTGTTAGGCAAGACTTCCCTTGGGTAAATCCATGTTGACTGTGTCCCATTAAATCATGTCTTTCTATATGCTCTACGATTTTGTTCTTGAGAATAGTTTCCACTGTTTTTCCCGGCACTGAAGTCAGGCTCACTGGTCTATAGTTACCCGGATCGCCCCGGAGCCTTTTTTAAATATTGGGGTTACACTGGCCACCCTCCAGTCTTCAGGTACAATGGATGATTTTAATGATAGGTTACAAATTTTAACTAATAGATCAGAAATTTCATTTTTGAGTTCCTTCAGAACCCTAGGATGCATACCATCCGGTCCAGGTGATTTGCTACTCTTTAGTTTGTCAATCTGGCCTACTACATCTTCCAGGTTCACAGTGATTTCGTTCAGTTTGTCTGACTCATTACCCCTAAAACCATCTCTGGAACTGGTATCTCCCCAACATCCTCATTAGTAAACACGGAGGCAAAGAATTCATTTAGTCTTTCTGCAATGGCCTTATCTTCTCTAAGATAAGCTTTCAAATCTGTAAAAAGGGAAGATTTGTTCATTGTTCAGCATGTACAGATGTGAAATAATGTGTGCTAACTTATCCCATTTCATGTGTTATTCTTCTTAAAACAAAATATGTGCATGTGCTGGCTTTCTCCTGCTTCTGTTGTGCAGAGTTCTCCTAACCATACTAGTTAGTCCTTGAGAAGACTAGAAGTTTTTGCAGGTTGTGATGCTTTTTATTGACCCAACAGAAAAAGATGATGTAGTACTCGTGCTTTTAAAAACGTTTACGGATCCCTTCTTCAGATGTGACGGCAAGGCAGAAAGAATGAAGCATTTCCAATGAGAGAATGTTGTAGGCACACATTTCCTGAGCAGAGGGAGCAACGTAGGAACCATACTCCCATGCTCTCCATTCCCTGGAAATGGAATGATAACAACCAACAAAGTTCCCTTTGAATTAAATAAAAGAACAAGCTGCAGTTACCATGGGGCAAGGGGACCAAAACCGCACTATCAAAAGAGTTAATAACATTTTCAAACCATCCAACATTGCAAAATACTTACAGTACCAATATCTCTTACACATGGATTTTTCTACAGCACTAACTCTATCAAATGAATCCACCAAGGTTTTGCATAACATAAGAATCACGTGGATTCATTTTGTAAATTAAAAAAAGAAAGCCAGAAAACAAAAATGGCAAGCACAAACAAACCCACAAATACAGCTGCTTTCCAACAAGAAGAATTTGTATTACATCAAAAAACAAACAAAAGCAATCTGGACCAGCAGTCCCCTGTGATTTATAATACAAAGGTCTAGTAAATATGCTCCCTATTCTGCACCTGTTTTCTCCCTGTACAAAACGGCTTAGCTTCTGTGGCAATCCATGGATATATTGTTTTAGTATCACATGATTTTCTGAAGAACTGTGCAAGCTAGCTTAGAAAAAAACAAACTATAAGTATAAACTCCCTTTTGAGTATAGGATAATGATAGGATTGTAAAATGAAACTGCAGGGACATCACCTAAGCGATAAACATCTGTTTCCACTGCGGGACACAGAAAGGACTAAGCATTTCACTCCACGATTCACCGAAGAACTCAGGACAGTGACCAGTCATCGCTCTGGGCACTTTTCTGTCTCTCTCTGCTCACCATGATGATGAGAGTGACCCCCTCAATAGAAGACAATGCTCTCACACCCCAGGACACACAGACACTGACACACCCACACTTCCAGAATTCCACTGTACATGCTATCACATTCATAAATATGAGTTTCTCTGATATAAATCCTGCAACATCAGGATCTATTAATTATAACATCTAAGGGCAGCACTCTCCCCTGATTCATTTAAAGGTGCATGACAGTAATTTATGGATATATATAGACAGTTTACCCAACTGATGCGTGTGTGGACCCTTCAGCCGAGACGAGGTTGATGCTGCCACCAGGGGAAGGCCCCTAGTGATCCTCATTGTTGGGAGGCAGTGCAGGCTGAGAAGATCCAACTGGAGCTTCAACTTTACCAGTCCAAGCTTCCCTCAAATTGAGCCCTTGGGTGTCCAAAGGAGAAGGCTAAGCGGCATCGGGCGGGCAGAAGTCAAGGCAGGTGACAGACAGACGTAACCAGGAGCAGGCCAAAGGTCAGGACGGACAGCAAACAGGCAAAGATGAGGAGACAGACTGGAGGTCAGGGCAGGCGGAGGTCAAGCGAAGACAGAGTACCAGGCAAGGGTCAGGCAGGCAGAGAACAAGCTGAGATGAAATACCAGGCAGAGGTCCAAAACCGGGGAGTCTGTCCAAGGGCAGGAACAGGAACAGGGGTCGGGACAGGAACACAGGAACAGGAATCAGGACCGGAATGCAGGATCAGGAGTCAGGGCTAGAACGCAGGATCAGAAGGCAAAACTGGAACACAGGATCAGGAACAATGCAGACTACACACTTTAGATCAGAGCAGGACCCGTTGCTGAGGCAAAGAGCTGAAGTCAGGGCCGGGATTAAATATCCGGCCTGGGTGACATCATCTCCTGGGGCCGCGGTGAAGCTTCCTGCCATAGGCCCTTTAAATGAGCAAGGATGGCGCGCACTCGTGCCTAGAGGGGCGGGCACCGAGGCCGAGCCAATGGCGTGTTGTGCCATGTGGGCAGGCCGCCCCAGCGGGGTTCGGGGTCTGGCTGCCTCATGTGGCGGAGGAGAGAGCCGGGACTGGCTGCCTGCTGGAGCAGGTAAGGGGGGCCCAGCCACGGGTGGCAGCGGCCAGGAATCCTAACACCAATAAATTAAAATGTATTTTGTTTAAACTAGCGTTGAGCTCAAGAGGCTGCAGCAGGACTTCTAGCAGCGCTGAGTGGACGTCTCTTGTCCATTCTCCTTGGGAATCAGCAGCAAACTCTATTTTCTACATATCATCTTGAACCTTTTGCATTGCTTTTCATTTTTAAGAAACACTTGCACATGTTGGGAAGACCTAATAGAATGGGAACAGAGAAGACTGTGTCGCCGGAGAAGATGGCGCCGGACGTGAGTCAAGCAGAGGAAGGGATTTCAGAGGTTCTGTTAAGGGAGTGGACTAAGGTGGTTTTGGCCACAGTTAATGAGGCCAAGTCCTCCCTTGATGAGCTACATGAGAGTTGGAAAACTACCTTCGGTCATAGTTGGAATCTTGACATGATGGTGTCCCAATTACAACAAAAGAACCAGCTGTTGGAAAATAAATTGGATGACCTTGAAAACTGAAGTAGAAGGAACAATGTGAGAATTTTGGGAGTACCTGAAGTGTTGCAAGGTGAGACCGTGATCCAGTGGGGAGCGTCTGGGCTCCCTGATGCACTGGGGGTAAATTTGTGTTTGTTATTACTGGAATGTGCACATTGCCTGGGGCCTATTACATCTGCTGCAGCCAAGTCATGGCCTCAACTTTACAGATGAAATGAAGCTTTTAAATATTTATCACAAGATGGATGAGCTGAAATATGAAAATGGCAAAATGAAAGAGTGGAGAAAAGGTGAGAGAGTGGGGATGGGTAATGGAATGAAAAGGAGAGGATGACATCAATTGGGGGTTATTAAAATGGCTTAGAGGTAAGAAAGGATCAGCTGGGAGGATGCATGGGCTGGAGGGGGTTAGAGATGGGAGGACTGGGAAGGGAAGGGGTTATCAGCTGGAAGGGAAGAGGTTGAGAGAAAAGGTCCTGTGGAGGGGATGGAGGCTGAGAGAAAAGAATAACTGGAGAGTGTAGAGGATGTGAGACAGGATCAGCAGAAGTACAGGAGTGGAAGTGTGAAGAGATTGTTGAAGGGAGATCCTAGTTCTGCTAATTTGTTTTGGTTGTCTTCTGGAGTCATGTGAATTTTTGAAGTACTAAAATGAAGTCACATTGGCTAAAGGTATGGGAAGCTCTAATATAGATGGTTTGCCCTCTTCTACAAAAAGAAAACAAATGTTGATGGACCTCTGCAAGAATAGGGCTAACAATCCTTGATTCAAGAAACACACCTGGATGATGGCGAGCATCAAACATTACAGCATGACTGGGTGGGGAAATGTTATTTCTTTTCTTTAATACCAGACATTGGGGAGTGTCTATTTTGTTTAACACAAATACTCCTTTTGTTGCGAAAAAACATATTGCTGACCTTAATGGTAGATTATAATTGCTTTGGGTGCACTTTATTGGGAGACTCTCTTGCACCTAATCTGTATTCTAGTTTTTTGCTAGTCTTGTTGCAAAATTACCTGTATGGGAAGGTTATTCTTTGATAATCATAGGGGATTTTAATATTACTGATAATCCATTAGAAGCTTGCAAGCCTCCCAGAATGCCTGTGTAACGCCCCCTTGACTGTTAGAATCCTGCCCACGGCTGGACGTGCATGCAGTCCCCTACCTTTCCGCAGTGAGGCTGCCACCGACGTTGTCCCTTGCGGCAGGCCAAGCCCTCAGCGTTCCAAGGGCCTCCGCGGTCCTAGTGCCGCCGTTGGGAGTTCCTGTCGTGGCATGAAGCTGCAGCTGCCTGCTCTCTTCTTGCGGCAGGAGTGCCGCCGCTGCCACCACTGTCCATCTGGCCTCCCACGTGGCATGGACACCGCTGCGGTCCTCGGTCTTCCAGCTTCCTCTGAGGCACAGGCGCTCACCTCTTCAATTCTCTTAAAGTGCCAGCAGCGGGAAAAGCCCCACAGCCCTCACCAGTGATGTCATCAACCTTTGCCTGGACCAACCCTATAAAAGGGCCCTGCTTCAGACTATCAGTGCCTTCGGACCCAGTCTTCGCAGCATCTGTGGTCCTCCTTCTGGTCCAGGTCCTCTGTGGTCTTCCTGTGCCTTGATGGATCTTCGTTCCATGTTCTTCGTGTTCCTGAACTTCTTCACCTTGATGTTCCTGGTTTGTCCGTCATCAGAGCTCCCTCATCGCTTGTTTCATGTTCCTGATGTTCCAGATGTCCAGTTTTCCTGATGTTCAGATGTTCCATGTCCAGATGTCCTGATGTTCCTGTCCTGACTCCCTGTCTCATCTTCAGCTCTTCGTCCAGTTCCCAGGTCCCTCGTCTGTTCACCTTTCCTGGCGTGCCACCATCATGGTCCATGACCAGCCCATGGGTGGCTATATAGGGCACCTCGTGGTACAAGGCCTTCTTCTCGTCAGCAGCACAAGCTTCCGGAAGAATCCTGTTTTTAATGCCAGCTTCTGAATCCTGAGTCTTGAATCCTGAGTCTTGAATCCCATCCCGGTCTTTGGAGTGCCTTGTGCCTGCTTCCGTTCATGCCTAAGACTCTGCCAGAACCTGCTCCACAGGTGGCTGTGTAGGGAGTGCCCAGGTACAAGCCTCTCCTGAATCTTTGTCATGTCCTGGCTTCAAGTTCCATTGCCTCGTCTGGAGTCTGCTTCGCTTTCGGCGTGGTCTGTCACCAGCCATGGGCAGATGTGTAGGGTGCACTGTGATGCTGCACTCACCCAGTACACTTTCTCCTGTAACCTCACTGGAGATTTCCTAGCAACCTGAATCCTTGTCTGAGTCTTCTGAGTAACCTGAACCCTTGCCTGAGTCTTCCGAGTATCCTGAGTCCTTGTCTGAGTCCTCCGGGTATCCTGAGTCGTCCAAGTCTTCGTTTGAGTCTTCTGAGTATCCTAGTCTACATCTGAGTCCTCCGAGTATCCTAGTCTACGTCTGACTCTTCTGAATATCCTGAGTCTTCGTTTGAGTCTACTTGTTCCTGCCCTCTGCCTCCGTCTGGCCTCACACACTTGTCATTCCCAAACAGTGGATCCAGAAGGGCTATCAAGTGGCCGGAGGGCTACTCTCGAGACCAGTATTGTGTTGCTGGGTCTCACTGATGTGTGTAGATCCAGTGGAGGGCTGAGCCTGCCTTGTTCCTGTTCCAGACCTTCCTTGCTGTGTCTTCAGCCCAGCCTTGCTTCTGCTCTGCCCATGCTCGTACCTGCTCACCTCTCGTGGTGTGTCTTGGGACTCCTCCCTGAGCCGTGACATGATCCAAGGGCTCACCTCCCCCCTTGAGATAGGACCGCGCCTCTGTGCTCCTAACATTCACTGCTTACCTCCCGGGTTCAGAACCAACCTGGTGGGACCCCCTCCTACAGCAGACTCCGTTGGTCCTCACGTTCTTGGTGCCTAGTGCCTCTACCAGAGGAAGAAGGTGTTAGTAGGTGGGATTTCCCTCCTTCACTCCAGGAAAACAAATGGGACTGTGAACAAGGCTGCCAGTATATACAAATATATACAGGTTTATTAGACTATATAAGTATATACATTTCTACATGACTATGTACATTGCTAATAGGATGTCAAACAGCACACATCACTCTTGGTCAATAGTCTCAGTCCACACAACTATATAAATTTCTCCAAGATAGCAAGAACATTTAATATTTGGCCTCCACAGTATACCACAATATAGAATAGAAGGGACTTCTTGTGTTCCCGCTTATACAAGTATTATTATTTTCCTCCCCCTTTTCCCCCAAATCTCACCCATGTGAAAAGATGCAACTGGCCTGGTGGGCAGTGTTTGCCTGGGGAGTCTGTTGTATCTAAATTGCTAGGTGCTGCTTCCACTTTTTTGAAAGGTCTGTGCCAATGCAGGGGTCGATGCCTTCCTGGGACCTGAACACCTCCTGGTGTGTCACTGGGGTCCATGCTCTTCTAGGGGACCTGATCCTGCCTCCTGGAATGCTGCTGGGTTCAACGTCCTCCTGGGAGACCTCTTCATCTGCCACTGGGGTCCTCACCTTCCTTGGGAACCACTCGATCTGCCACTGGGGTCTACGCCTTCGTGGGGGGACTGTTCAATCTGCTGCTGGGGTTCATGCCCCCCGGGAAACTGTTTGATCTGCCGCTGGGGTCCTCATGCTCAAGGGAGACCCAGGGTCACCTCCTGATCTGCCACGGGGGTCCACACTCTCTTGGGAGACCACTCCACCTCAGGATCTGCCCTTGTCCTTCAGCTCTTCTCCATTCACAGGAGGGCTTTTCCTAGCTTGGGTTTATAGCTCCACTAGGCATATATCTTGTTTAGCATTCAGGCCTTCTGCAGTCTAGGCTTTTAGTGATTTTAGCTCTGCTAAGCTCATGGCCAGTCATTTGCTGTTACCCAGCCTAGATAGGTCACCTTCTCTCAGTCAAAAAGCCAAGACCCAGAGAGGACCATAGGAAGAGAATGTATGCACACCCTTCTATCCTCCCTGACTTTTTTTTTCTGTTGTCTGACCCTGGATGAGTTATCTTCTCTCAGCCAAAAGACCAAGACCCAGGCAGGACCATAGAAAGAGAATATGTGCACACCCTTTCATCCTGCCTGGCTTTCTTTCTTTTTTTCAGGGGATTAGCTGAGAACTGGGTACCCAAGGATCTGACTCACCTTGTTAGTCAGGGTGAGAATCTGTTTGTTTCCTAGGACTGGTTTTTTTCAGTACATTTCTCTCACAAATCCCTCTCTCATTCAGAATTCTCTAATGTAGGACTTTGGCTATTAAATTACATCACATGTCTATTTTTTAAGGAATTCTGGTTGATGTAAAGATGCTTAAATTTAGTTTATTTATGGACAATATTCTGATTTACTGGGCAATCCTAAAGTTAGTCTTATGGAAATAATTGATACTTTTACCTCACTTGGATGTTTTTCTGGATTTAAAAATGTATAATAACAAATCAGAAGCATTCCCTCTAGATATGACTTTTAAAGAGCAATGGAATGGACCATTTCTGCTATTGTGGGCCAGTAACACTGCATTATTTGGGAATCCATCTGGCTCAAACAATGGGAGATTTATATTCTTTAAATTTTGTGTTTATTCTGGAAAAGATAAAAATGTTGTTGGACGTTGATAAAAATGGTAATCCTCCCAAAGTTTTTTTTATTGCTTACAGATGGTATCTCTATGGATTAAAAGATCAGATATTCTGAGTTTTAAATCATTGATTTCTTATTTTATTTGGCACAACAGAAGAGCTTGTTTCAGTTTTGAGATGTTGAGGGGTGATAAGAAAATGAGTGGTTTAACCTTACTAGATTTGTGATTATATAATGTCTCTTGTTTGCTTTGGTTTATTCAAGATTGGGTGGTCTTCATCGAATGACTTATGAGGAGAGATTGAAGAACCTAAATATGTATACCCTGGAGAAAAGAAGGAGCAGGGGTGATATGATACAGATGTTCAGATACTTGAAAGGTATTAATGATCCAAAGTCAATGACAAATCTTTTCCTTTGGAAAAAAATCAGCAGAAACAGGGGCACGATTTAAAACTCCAGGGAGGAAGACTCAGAACCAATGTCAGGAAGTATTTCTTCATGGAGAGGGTGGTGGATGCCTGGAACGCCCTTACGGAGGAAGTGGTGAAGACCAAAACTGTGAAGGATTTCAAAGGGGCATGGGATAAACACTGTGGATCCATAAAGCCTGGAGGATGGGAATGAAGAGAAGAGGTATGGGGGTGGCTTGCGGGAATGACGGCTACTACCTGGTGATTAATACCCTTATTCAATAAACGTTCACACGGTTAATGCGACTCCAACATTGCTCTATGCTTCAACGGGAGGAGGAAATATGGAAAAAAGGATTTGCATTCAGGCAACAACCAACAAGATAGCACAGTCTGGGTAAACAAATTAGCATGGGAGTAGCTTGCTTGTTGCGGTGGTTACTACCCCAAACCAATTAAGCATGATACTTCACTTTCAGTGCATATCCAGCGAGATCTCTGCTTCAACGGCGGGGGGGGGGGAATGAAGATAAGAGGATTTACTTTGAGACAACAACCAACAAGGACTGAATTGCTCAGTCTGGATAAATAAATAAGTGTGGGAGTAGCTTGCTTGTTGTGGCAGTTACTACCCCAAACCAATTAAGCCTGTTACTTCACTTGGAAAGCATATCCAGTGCAGCTCGCTGCTTCAACGGCAGGGGGAATGAAGAAAAGAGATTTTACATTCAGACAACAACCAGCAAGGACAGAATTGCACAATCTGGGTAAACAAATAAGCACGCTTGCTTATTGCAAATTAAGCCTGTTACTTCACTTGGAAAGCATATCCAGCACAGCTCACTGCTTCAACGGCAGGGGGGGATGAAGAAATAGGATTTATATCCAGACAACATCTAACAAGGCATTGATCTGAGCAGTATGAGTATACAAACATCGGGGTAACTTGCTCGATACGACGGTTACTACCCTCAAACATTAAGCCTTATACTTCACTTAGATGTAGCTCCAACACTTCTCTCTGCATCAATGGCTGGGGTGGAAGGATATCAGAATCAAAAAATTACCAATAAGGGCCCTGAACTCAGCAGTTGGAGTAACAGATAAGTATGAGAAAATAAGTATGAAAGCTTGCTGGGCAGACTGGATGGGCCTATTGGTCTTCTGCTGTCATTTCTATGTTTCTATAAATACGATCCAGAGAGCTTGATGACAGTATGCACCCATCCTTATAAGCCTAATAACTTGTTGCATCTGCCTTGGTGTTAACTGCCTCCATTGAAATGTTCCAATTTTTTGTTAACAGCTGTAAGGAAGGAAGGAATGGAAGTGGTGAGGGGAGAGATGGGAAGGACCACTATTCTTTCCCCATTTTTGTCATTAATAGTCAATGTAGATTTTCCATCTGGCTTCAGTATGTCCCTTTCCATGATTGGGAGAAACATTGGTTTCATAATTTGGGGCAATTGATCCATCCAGAGTTGAATTTTATTTATCTGTTTCAGCAACTTAAGGATACATGGATCAGCCCGCTTATTAATTTCTTTGCTTATTTGCTCGCAAACATTATTGTCTGCAATTGGTTAAAGATGATATTAGTCAATTGCCATATAAGACAATGATGAGATTTTTTTTTTAATGTACCTTAAATTCAACAAAATTTCTATTTGAGCTATAATGTTAAGGAAACATATGAAAGTACCTCATTTAACTAAGCTGGTCTCCTTGTGGAGTAGAGATTTGAGAATTGAGTTGGAAAATTCTGATATTTTGCAAACTTTTATGTCACTTTATAAATACCTTCTGTCAGCCAATAAGAGAGAAATTCAACTTACAATTCTTCATCCCATATTACTAGAGTGAGGAAGAAACTTTGGGAGTCTGATTTGTGCTTAAAATGTAATACTCACAGCAGAACTTTTTGTTACATGTTTACAGACTGTCATAAGCTGAATTCTTTTTGGAGACAAATGTTGGTTTATTTGGAGAATATTTTGGGATGTACTATTGTCTGGCCTGGTAAATTAATATATCTAAATCTTTTTGATAGGAATTAAAAATTAAAAACATTTTTGGTTGTTTCTCTCCTGTTGGCTAAAGAAAATGATTCCTTTGTCTTGGAATAGTGATGAGTTAACCTATTTTTTTTATTATGGAAAGAACATATGCAACAAACTGCAACATTTGAATTGTGAAGGAAGAAGGAGATGTCTAATTTTAGAGGTATGTTGTCACAACGAGTTATTTTCAGCTATGGTTGGCAGTTCGCAGGAATAGCTGATTGGTTAACTTGTGTTTCATTTTTGCATTTCTTGATTGGATATTATGTTTATAACCATTATTTGTACAAAACTTTGCTCACATTTATAGATGCCTGGCTGAGTGGATGTGTGTGTGTGTGTGTGTGGTCTGAATGTGGGGGTGATTTTGGAAAATTTGAATCTTTCTGGGATACTTTTTCTGATTATACCTGTTTTGACTGTTACCATGCTTTCTTCATGTTGTTTTGTTCTGAATGATTGTATTTGGATATATTTGCTCAAATACATAGATTGTTTAAAAAAAAACCGGAGGATGCAGCAAAGATCTCGTTCAATGGGTGCACATGTCCATGTATATGATCAGATTCTTCTAAGCAGATTTCTCATGAAAAAGCATCAGCTGCAAACATGCTAAATGCCTGTGAAAATAAAAGAGATACACCTGGGGAATAATAAAATGATATCTGGAGAAGAAGAGAGCATGCATTATATCTGTAATCCCAGTGATGGAAATGACTGTCTGGTTTCTGTTGCAGTTCAGGTTCAATCCAGGCTGTCTCATCATGGTTTCCTTCTTCCTCTCACATTCACTCTAAGCCATAAATGGCATCGCTGAGCATGACAACTAGTTTTCTACCGCAGTCCATCTTATTTTGATTGCGCATTGTAGAACGGTTTATTTCAATATTTTAACACTATACACTAGGATGGGGTAAGGGTAGAGTCTATCATCTTGGCCAGCCTTTCAGTTGGCCAGATTGAAGTGCCATATATATACCAAAATTATGCCATAAATTAAGGACAAGAATCAATCATCATAGACAACGCAGTGCATTGCATCAGGGCCAGCTTTCGAGCAGGGTGAGCAGGACAGTTGCCCAGGGCATCATGTTACAAAGGGTACCAACAACCAGAGATCATCATCTATGGTGCATGCATGTGCGACCAAGCCCATTTTCTTAAGTAGCTGCACATGACGCACCTCAGGCCATACAGACCCAGACCCTGTGCCAGCGGGAGAGTGGGAGGAGAAGCAGTATTTGTCAGGTATTTTGTGACTATCTATTTAATGTATGAGTACTTGCCAGGTACTTGTGACTTGGATTAGGCACTGTTGGAGATGGGATACTGGATTGATGGATCCTTGGTCTGATCCACTATGGCATATCTTATGCTCTTAATGCCACTATTCCTTCCTGTCAGTACTAGCCCTGCAAGCATTTTCAAAACTTATGGGCTGGCATTTCCTGTATGCTGAGCTTGTGCATCAAGAGATCAACACATAGAAAGTGCCAGCCTGCAAGTTTTGAATAGGCTTGCAGGGCCAGCTTAGCCTTGGAGGAATGGTGCCAGCAGTTTTGCTGGAAAGGAGACAGGAGGAGCAGACAGATGCAACAGTAGCAGCAAAGCGGGTGGGGAGACACAAAGGGGAGATGTGGGAATGGGGGAGGGGTTAAAAGTATACTGGGGATAGGGGGGATTAAAAGGCAGCAGAGAGGTTCCTAGGTGAGGGAGGGGTAAGAGGCAGGGAGAGGATGCCACAGAAGGGGGATAAGAGGCAGGGAGAGAATGCCACAGAAGGGGGATAAGAGGCAGGAGTGAATGGTGGAGGATGGGAGAAAGGAGGCAGAAGGAAGTGGATGCTGGTAGAGGAGGGATCCCACTACTCACATGTAGAGAGCACTTGCATGCATCTCTGACCCTGCTAATCCATGCCAAAGACTGTAGCATGGGGATCATTTGGGGGAGGGCACCATTGAAGATTTTCATCCAGGGCACCATTTGCCCTATAGCACGCCCTGTTAGGCACCCAAGCTAACCTTAAATCTTGCACCCTTCCCCTTATGCCCAGTGGCAGCTCTGATAAAGCATCCCCCTCTCTCACTCCCACTCAACATCCACCTCTTACTCTCTTTTCACCTTCTGCCAAATTCTGAATTTTCCTCCTGTTGCCAACTGTCCACTGTGCCCAGCATCCTTTTTCTCTATCCCTGTCCAGCATCACGCTTTTCTTCTTCGACCCCCAAGTATCCTTATTTATTTATTTAATTTAGATTACGCTTTGCAGTGCGTCAGTGCAGATTGCATTCAGATACTGTGGGTAGTTCCCTATCCCCAGAGGGCTTACAATCTAGAGTTTGTACCTGAAGCAAAGAAGGGTAGGGGAGGAGTAGCCTAGTGATTAGAGCAGTGGGCTATAAACCGGGGAAACCAAGGTTCAAATCCTACTGCTACTCCTTGTGACCTTGGGAAAGTTACTTTGCCCTTCATTCTTTGCTCATTAGCATCACCCCAATCTCTTTCCCCCCCTTTTTTTTTTTTTTTTTTTTGCAGTGCTCACCATCCTATCTCTCCATCCCCCTACCTGACCAGAATCCTCTCTCCCTCCACCCCGACCTCAACTGTCCAGTACTCTCTCTCTCCTCCTGCCCAGCACCTTCTCTCCAAAACTTTCCCACCCACCCAGCTTAATCTCTGTCTCTACCCCTCACATCTACCCAGCATCCAATCCATTACTTTCTCTCTTATGGTACCATGCCTTAAAAATGGGTATGTGGCACATGGGGATTTTTGCTGTCTCCCAACATTTTGGCACCCTAGATGACTGCCCTCTTTGCCTAATGGAAGAACATGCCTAGTGACAAAAGATGAACCTTGTCAGCCCAGCTTGAATGACCCCCCATCCCGTAGTGCAGCTTCAGTGACACAGCCATCCCTCCTGAGGCTTTGAATGTATGCATGAGAGAGAAAGAGAATGCCTGTGCATGTCAGGGAGAGAGAAGGCAAATGTGTGTGTGTGTGTGTGTGAGAGAGAGAAAGGGAGAGAAAGGGAGGGCATGCTTGTGTGTGTGTATGTGTGTGTGTGTGAGAGGGAGAGAGAGCCACTGAGTATGAGAGAGTGCCTGTGTGTATGTGTGTGTGAGCGAGAGTGAGTGTGAGAAAGTGCCTGTATGTGTGAGGGAGGAGCCACTGAACATGAGGGAGAAAGAGCCACCACTGAGTGTAAGTATGAGGAAGAGAGAGAGAGAGAAAACCACTGAGTATGAGAGAGTGCCTGTGTATGGGTCTGTGTGTGAGAGAGAGAACCACTGAGGTATGAGAGCTTGAGTGCGTGTATGAGGGGGAAAGAATCAGTGAATAAGCAAGTGTGTGAGAATGAACATGTGTTAGAGTGTTGTATGTATGAGAAAGAGAGAGGATAAAGTTTGTGCACCTCCTTGTCCCCCACTACATCCTGCAATAATCCAGGAGAATCTCCGGTTCCAAGGAATGGAGCTTGGAGGATTTTTTTTCATCCCTATTAGTTTTACATAATTGGATGTTATTTGTTGTTTTAGCTGTTTTGAAATATTTTATTGGTGTTTTGTAAATTTATGATCATTTTTGTATGTATTTTTTATTATTGGATATTTTACTATTCATCAGCTGATTTGACATATTTATTCTTTTTATTGGTATGGATCATGTTATATATTGATTGTATTTGATGTTTAGTACCACTAGTAGAACCACAAAACCGCCAAGTGTTCCTCTAAATAACAAAAATAACTAAATCATTCACTAGAACATTATCTCCAGAGAACATTATAGAGGACATTTTTTCAAAAGTGCTTTTCATTTCATTTCATGTTAAATATTGTTTTAAGTGATTTTTTTTAACACATTCATATTTAAGAGCTGTATTTGTGAGAAAGAAGTGTGTTCATATGATTGGATTTGTGGATTTTACATGTGAGGTGGATGATGGAGTGAATGGTTGGAGGTAGTGTGTATGCTTATTTTTATATTATAATAGGGTAGGTGGTATTGCTGTGTATTATTTATATAAAGTGAGGACTGTTTTTCCTGAATAATAAAGTGTAATTTTGTTTTTCAGAATGATGAGCTATAGATAAACAACACACTTTTCTAGTGAATGGTTTGGTTATTTTGTATTTGATGTTTAACAAGGAATAGTGTTTTTTTCCCTATTGTTGCATTGCATACAGATTCTGGCATATTACAGTTTCCAATTCAATTTTTGCCTGCTTGTTTCTATTTATATTTTATAATAAGTTTATTCTATTTGGTGAAGATCTATCTGTGTTCTGCATGTATGACCATGGTGAGGTATTCTGCTAGCTTGTAGTTTCTGAGTAGATCTATAGCAGCCTAGCTTGTTCTGTTTTCCTAATAGGAGGTGTACTGTTGTTGTAGGACTTGTTATAATATTTGCAGTGCTACTTTTTCATAAGTAGGTTTGTTACTGTTTGAGTGCTGGCATTTAATGCTGTTTTGGGATGGTAGATTTATAATATTGTAATTGTAATTACATTTTCTCATGGCTATCTGAGGGCCTAGCCTACATCCAACATGCTTTCCAGTAGGCCCAATACCATATGGGTTTCAAGTGTATTTTTTGCAGGGTTTACTGCAGTCCACATAAATATAATATACATATTATAAATGATATTTTTATTTCAGAAGAGTGTACTTTGAATGCTCTTTTTCATGTAAAATCTCTCTTTCTAATTTGAGGAAGTTAAATCACAAGCGGAGTTTGATAAATTGCGGGAAGACTAGGTGAGACTGGAAAATTGAGCATCCAAATCATAGATGAAATTTAATGTGGATAAATGCAAGGTGATGCATATAGGTAAAAATAACCCATGCTATAGTTACACAATGTTAGGTTCCATATTAGGAACTACCACCCAGGAAATAGATCTGGTCGCTATAGTGGATAATACATTGAATTCGTCGGTTTAGTGTACTGCAGTAGTCAAAAAAGCAAACAGAAAGGGAATGGTGAATAAAACGGAAAATGTCATAATGCCTCTGTATCGCTCCATGGTGAGACCGCACCTTGAATACTGTGTACAATTCTGGTCACTGCATCTCAAAAAAGATATAGTTGCAGTGGAGAAGATACAGAGAAGGTTGACCAAAATGATAAGGGGAATGGAACAGCTCCCCTATGAGGAAAGGCTAAAGAGGTTAGGACTTTTCAGCTTGGAGAAGAGATGGTTGTGGGAGGATATGATAGAGGTGTTTAAAATCATGAGAGGTCTAGAACAGGTAAAAGTGAATCGGTTATTTACTCTTTCGGATAATAGAAGGACCAGGGGGCACTCCATGAAGTTAGCATGTAGCACATTTAAAACTAATCAGAGAAAGTTCTTTTTCACTCAACGCACAATTAAACTCTGGAATTTGTTGCCAGAGGATGTGGTTAGTGCAGTTAGTGTAGCTGGGTTTAAAAAAGGATTGGATAAGTTTGAGGAGAAGTCCATTACCTGCTATTGAGTTGACATAGAAAATAGCCACTGCTATTACTAGCAACAATAACATGGGATATACTTAGTTTTTGGGTACTTGCCAGGTTCTTATAGCCTAGATTGGCCATTGTTGGAAACAGGATGCTGGGCTTGATGGACCCTTGGTCTGACCCAGTATGGCATGTTCATAAGTGGTTAATGTGACATTTTCAAGTAAATGCATAATTTTAAACTGTGTGTGTGTATGTGTGGGGCAGTGGAAGGTTCTGGCAGTGGTGAATGATTTTAAGGTTCGCCTAGGTCTCCTAATACCCTTGCATCTGCCCTGAGAGAGCAGCAGTTGCTAGGGTTCCTGGGAGTGTGGTAGGTTTACCAGTTCCCTAGAAATATTATCACTGACACTTTATCTGGCAGTTCTCTAGGAACCCGGACCCCTGCTTCCCCCCCAGGATTTCAAATCACTGAATGGGCGGACTCCAGGGTCCCTGGCCAGCTCAGTAATTTGACCTGTGCTGTGCCTGGAGAGTGGGTGAGGGGGGCACCATCTCACCTCAGGCAGCAGATTATTCTTGAGCCATCTCGTGGCTGATGGTAAATCAGTTCTGGCTCCCCCACAGAAACAGAGCAGAGCTGGTGGTGAAATCAGTTTCAGCTCCCTGCAGAAACAGAGATGGTGTTGGCAGGATCACTTCTGGCCTTCCCAGGCCTCAGCGAAAGCAGAGCAGAGATGCTGGAGCTCCTTAGATGAGAGCAGCCATGTAGCCTTGATTTTTGTGTAATTTCCTGGCACAGTTGAAAGGCCGTGGGAAAGGGTGAAGAGACACGAGGTGAATGCCTGTCGGCCCCACTGTTTCTGCTTCTGCCTATACATGTGTGAGAGAGAATGAGTGTATCTGTGTGGCAGAGAGAGCTCACAGCTGGCCCCAGCCACAGCCCTCCCCATTCCCTTGAACGCCACTCCACAGTTCCACTTCCTTTTTATCTACATATTTTAAGCCCTGATCTGTTCGAATCCTGATCACAGTAAATACAATAAAAGTCTCACAAGTCAGAACAATTCGCCTTCCCCCAAGCACTGACCTATTTCCAGGCAGCTCCTCTGACGTATCATCATGTGAATATAATGAAAGGTTCCCTGTGCTACTGTGCCTTCCTGCTGAAATGCTTAGACTTCTTCCACATCTCCCTGCCTTAACTCTTCCCTTCATATTAACAATACAACTCCTACTTTGGATGTATGTACTGCCTTGCAGTGAAATAGGATCCTAATGTGCTTTATAGTTCAGTTTCTGCTCAGAAAAATTATTGGCTAGAGTCTGTAGCCTGCTTTCATCTCTAATATAGTGTAGGTGATTTGTATCATCTTGCATTGCACATGGTTGTGTTGTATTCCTTGCTGCTCCCCCTGCTCTCACTTGGAGCTTCCAGAGTATTTCTCAGCTCCGGGGTTACCTGTGACATCCCATGGCAGTTCTAAGATTTGCAAATTCTTTACAGGTATGACATCTTGCTGTGGCTGTGCTTCACCTCGGGATCCCATTTGGTCTGAACTTAAAGCTGGATATAATTTCAGCCAGCACAAAGTTTGCTAATAGTTGTGTCTAGTACTAGTGAGTACTGTAGTTATGTAGGAAAAAAAAATTTAAATCACTTTTTCCCATTAATAAATTGCTGAAAAATATTTTCTTGGACATAGTTGTTTGTTCATTCTCATTTCCAATAGATTTAATTTTGCAGGCCCAGTCTACCAAGTGCACAGAACTAAGCCATAACGTGGTGTCCATGTAATGATCCCTTCCCTTTCTCTTTGGCGGGAAAGCTCCGTCTGAGAGTCTCAGAGATTTTCATGGGAAAGATGGGGATTGGGCCATAGGAGAGGATGCAAGACCTTAGCTGTATCCTCTTTTCTACTCTCTGTGCAGCAACACTCTGTTGCTTCTGAAAGCAGCAAGCAGTACCAATTGCTCATCTTACCACATCATGGGTCCTGAAGCCACCCAAACATTACAGAATTGAAACTGCTGTTAAGAACATAAGAACATAAGAAATTGCCATGCTGGGTCAGACCAAGGGTCCATCAAGCCCAGCATCCTGTTTCCAACAGAGGCCAAACCAGGCCACAAGAACCTGGCAATTACCCAAACACTAAGAAGATCCTATGCTACTGATGCAATTAATGATATAAAACAAATGCCTTAAAAAGGTGATACGAACCAATAAATTTCCAACAACACACGTATTTAACCAACAATAAATAATATTTTTGTTTATGGGACCATCATATAAACCCCATTTATTGACTTCTTTTAGAGCATTAAATTATGCTCCATCAATAACTAAACGGGGTGCAGTTTAATCATTGGTCCATTTTTCAGAATTTTAAAATATTTTTTAGGTATTTTTTAAGTGTTTGAAATAACAAAAATTTTTTTTTAAAAAGTGCACTACTTCCCTTAATTATGCCCAAGTTTTTTCAGAATCCATGAATGCTCTCCGTATTCATTTATTTTTCAGTCCCGTAATTTATTCTTCTGGAATACAATAAACACAAATTGCAATGTCTCAAAAGTTAAAGCTTATGATTATGATTATGATGATAGTAATGGGAAAGCAACTTACTGAGGTAGACGCAACTAATAATTCCTTCAAAAGGTGCGTTTTAGTACACCACACACTCGGCGTTTTCATGGAGTTCAAAAAGACGATTTTTCAAAGCTCATTACGTGGTGACGTCATATAGGAATGTGAATTCTCCTACTTCCAGGGGGAAATTAAAAGACTGCCAGGGACGACCTGATGGGGAACTAATGTATCTACGTAAGCATAATTCCAACACTTGTGGATTTGCAGGAGTATTCTCCAATGTACCTGAAAGAGAACTGAGTCACAAGTAATTTGGGAAATTCACTTGAATCATTTTTCTATCAAAATGCCATCCATTCGATTTCTTTATTAAGTCCCCTGGGAGTCACTGTGCTAAGCTTGAATATCCATTTTTGTTCTTGTTGAAAGAGACAAATATTTCTATCGCCTCCACGCCAATGAGGCATAACTTTCTCCAAAATTGTCCATTTGCTTCTGTGATTTGGTGATCAAATTGCAAAAAATGCTCAACTAGAGGAGCCTCTATCTTTCATGTTTTTAGATGTGATTTATGTTCTGTCATTTGGACTCGGAAACTACGTTATGTCATTCCTACATATAGGAGTTTGCAAAGGCATACAATGCAGTGACTATTCCCTAAGTAAACTTGATTAATAGCCGTTAATGGACTTCTCCTCCAAGAACTTATCCAAACCTTTTTTGAACCCAGTTACACTAACTGCACTAACCACATCCTCTGGCAAAAAATTCCAGAGCTTTATTGTGCGTTGACTGAAAAAGAATTTTCTCCGATTAGTCTTAAATGTGCTACTGGCTAACTTCATGGAATGCCCCCTAGTCCTTCTATTATTCGAAAGTGTAAATAACCGATTCACATCTACTCATTCAAGACCTCTCATGATCTTAAAGACCTCTATCATATCCCCCCTCAGCTGTCTCTTCTCCAAGCTGAACAGCCCTAACCTCTTCAACCTTTCCTCATTGGGGAGCTGTACCATCCCCTTTATCATTTTGGTTGCCCTTCTCTGTACCTTCTCCATCGCCATATGTGTGCACTACTGGTCATGTTAAATGGCACTGGGAGTAACATGGAGCACATCCGACTCCAGGGGCAGTAATGAGTATTGGCAGCCTTTCAGCCCTTCTTTGTCCTGCAGAAGAATGACAATGGTGGGAGACTGTGACCATAAGAACATAAGAACATAAGACCATGGCAATATGTGAACTGGTGATAGCCACTGAGGCTCCCCCAATAAGGATACGATCCTGAATGAAGGCCTTCCTGCACTGCAGATTTGATTCACTTCTCTTAGCATTGACTGCCAAACCTCCTCCCCCTATGGGTAGACTATCAAAGGCAGTAATCACCCTCCTTTAGAGCCCACTCACTGCCATCCTGAAATGCCACTAAGCATAATCCTGGTGGCAGCAGCTTCCATTATTGATGACTTTTTTGGGGGGAGATATTTTGCAAGTACCATGGGCCCCCCAAACAGACCTGGATTTTATCAGCAGCCTCCCACACCTCCCACAGGATCTCTGGATTCAAGCTGGTCTGCTGGCAGTTTCTCCTCTATAATGCCCCCATTTGGTAGGGATGGCAACTTCTACAGGTTCCATGGATGCCAAATACCAAGACCAGTCCCTTTCTGTATTACGCAGCACCAAGTTTCATTTTCCATTTCTAGTCAGACAGATGGACCCCTTACTAGAAATGAATGAGTCCCCTACTCATCCTTCTCACAAGAACCTGAAGTTAGCTTTAGTGGATCTCATACAAATATCATCATCGATTATATAATGCCTTTCCAATCAGACACAGCTATGCCTCAAATGCAATCACAACTTGACTGCAGCAATGTTGTTTCAGTGTAGAATGTAGTTGGCTTTGTCCTATATGCAATGTCCAGAGACAGTGCACCAGGTAGCTAACCATATAGGAAACTGCTTTCCTGAGGTGCAGAACGGATCGAGGGCCAGCAAGACCATCCAGTTTCCTGACTCTATTCCAAGGTCATCATCCATTGAGCCTTTAGCTCTCCCTAACATTGTTACTGGTCATAGATCCTGGGGCTGGTCATAGATCCTGGGGCTAGTTCTAATGCTAAGCATAATGTTATGTTTGCCAGCTCGTTGGACGAGCCTGCGAGCTGACACACTCACTAGATGCTGTCCAACCAGCCTGGTATTACCGCTCCATGTGGCCAATGATGCTGCTGCTCCACATGGCTGGGAATGCCATCGTCCTCCCCTTCCGGGCTGCCCCTAAGTAAGTGCACATGGTGCCTGCCAGCAAATAAAGGCCCTGCAGTGGGAAACCAGCCCTCCAATGCTTCCTGATGACATCACACAGCCGGATATTTAAACCCCAGCCAAGCAACTCCAAGATGCCTCAGCAATGGATTGACTACTCTCCCAGTAGTGCGAGTTGCTGCTTCAGAGCCTTGCCTTCATCTTCCAGCCTTGTCTCCAGCCTGTCTAGCCTTGTCTTTGTCTTCCAGCCTAGTCCTCGCCTTTTTTGCTTTCAGCCTTGTCCAGCCTTGTCCTCTCCTGCCTACCTACCCTTGGATTGATCTTCAGTTCTGACTATAGCCTGTGACCTGACCATCCTTGTTTGACACCTGTCTCAATCATAGCATGTGTCCACCTTCCATCCTCGCTTGCCACCAGCTCTGACCACAGCCTGACACCAGAACCTCTCTCTCCAGAATTCACCCCAGTTCCATTCACCTAAGACCTTCCAGCCCCCGGACCGCAAAGGCTCAACCCAAGGGGAAAGGGGCTGATAAGGGCAAAGCTCCAGCTCAGTCTCTGTTCCACCTGGTCCACCAGTTGGCAGTGAGGACCTACTGCCTCGGACTGAAAATCTCGCTCTTAAAAATTAATTCCCTTTAGCAGCTCCAATCTTGAGAGGGGCTGCGATCTGGGCTTGAATTGAGGAGGAATGAAGGGGAACAGCAAGGGTGGATTGGCCTATTGGGGCTTCAGGCATGCAACAGTGGGACAGTCCAGTGCATCACATGGTTAATGTTGGTCGCAGTGGCCCCCATGCTTGCAGGGCTGCTGAGACTAACACCGGGGCCCCAGTCACGCTTCTCTCGTGAAAGTTTCCATCAAAGGCGCTGTTAGCCCTGACAGTGCTCCAAGTCTCACTCTCGGACTTAGCTCTCGCTAAGGAGCAGGCTGCAACACAGCCATGTCGGCGGCTACTGTGTAGGCTGAAGGCCCAAGGAAGAGGGGCTGCAGCTGGGCCAGTGGGGTCGCATGGCCCAAGGAGGTGATAGCCGAGCCACATGGACCAAAGAGGCAAGGCTGCAGTTATGTCAGCAGGGCCGTGCAGCCCAAGGTGGAGGAAGAAGTTGCGAAGCCGGGTGAGGAAGGGCTGCAGCTGTGTTGACCGAGCTGCAAGGCGGGGCCCATCCCCCACCTTCACCGCAGAGGCAGGAAACAGTATAGGCACCTTCCCTCATTGGCTTGGGTTGAGTCTTTCCCTTCAGGAGGCAGGCAGAAGGCCTCCCATTGCTACTTCACCACTGGCTCCATGCTGCAAGCCTTCTTCTCCTCTACTGCAGGTCCCCCTAGTCCTCGGGCTGCAGGAAAAAAATAAAAGCAATATCGAGGCTTACAGCCTGCCCCTCTGTAAGAGAAAGGATGCCTCCTCCCACAGCAACAGGCAGGCAGCTCACCAGGCCCTGTTAACCTAGGGCTTTGCCTGCATCCTCCTAACCACCAATGTGAGTAAAAGAAAATACTTTTTAAAATTAATAGGCTGCAGCAACTGCTCCTGAATATCTTTGGGGATGGGGAGAGGGAGTATGTGAGTGTAGGTGACTATATGTGAGTAAGCATGTGTGACTCAAGAGTGTGAGAAAATGTGTGAGAGACTGAGCGTTTGTGTGTGTCAGCATGAGAGAAATTGTCAATCAGTTACACACATGCATATGAGTCAATGCATGTGTGTAACTGTGTGTGCCTCAGCAAGTAAGTGTGTGCCAGTGAGTATTTGAGAGAGTTTATATGTGTTAAATGTGTGCATATGAGAGTGAGAGGAGAAAGTCTGTGAACAACTCTCATTTCTGACCATCTCAGGGTTTTTGGAAACAAAAGAAAATGTTCTGAGACAGTTTATTTTTTTAAGATTTTTAAAATCTTTATTGGTTTTAATTGTTGGGTGTTTGATGTGTCTGCTGTTTTGAAGTACTTTATTGGTGTTTTGGAAATTTTTAAACATTTTATATGACATTTTAATTATTGGATATTCTATTTGTCAACTGTTTGAAATATGTGTAGTGGGTCCCTCATTCTTGCTGCTTTAAACTTAACTAGGATTGTTATGGGATAAGGGTGGAGTCCAGACGGAGAGGAAGAATAATCTTCCGGGGCCCCTGGAGTTTCAAAATCTTCTCACACTCCAGACTCACCCTGGAAGTAGAAGACCTCCTAAAGGTGCCACACTGTCCAGAGAAGAAGCAAAGAAACCAATAACAGCAAAGGAAAATAAATTAATTCACACCAGTGTTCACCCATACAGTTCCCTCACTGAGTGGAATAATCAGAGAAGAAAATCACTTGGAGTCCAAGGATGGTGTTCAGATGAAAAGCTTTACTGTAACTTAAATAGAATGCTCCAAGCCACAATTCCAAAATGTAATATATAAAAAATATAAGGGCAATGAAAATTATTGCCAGTTTTGTCCATAAGAAAATAAGGTATGCCATACTGGGTCAGACCGAGGGTCCATCAAGCCCAATATCCTGTTTCCAACAGTAGCCAATCCAAGTCACAAGTAGCTGGCAAGTACCCAAATATTAGGTAAATCACAAGCTACGTTTGCTTATTAATTACCACAATAGCAGTTTATGGATTTACCTTTTTTAAACCCAGTTACACTAACTGCTGTAACCACATCCTCTGGCAATGAATTCCAGAGCTTAACTATGCGCTGAGTGAAAAAGAATTTTCTTAAATGAGCTACTTGCTAACTTCATGGAGTGCCCGCTGGGCCTTCTATTATCTGAGAGAGTAAATAACTGATTTACATTAACTTGTTCAAAGTCCTTTCATGATTTTATTTATTTATTTATTTATTTATTTATTTAACATTTTTTTATATACCGATAGCCGTTTGCACATTGTATCGGTGTACATTTAACTCAGAACTAATAGGCGATGCCTTTACATGGAACAGAAACTAAAAAATAAACAGTAAAGTATAGTAACAGATATTACAATGGACAAGTTAAACAATATTAATAAAAGTAATGTACAGTATATTTACAATAGCGACAATAGCGTCAACAGTCATATGTACAATAGCGTCAACAGTCATATAGACAAAAGATTTTCGTACGTCAGGTGGAGGGTGTAGAGGGGAAGTAGGCTTGTTGAAACTTTTGTGGACTTCTATCATATCCCCCCTCAGTCGTCTCTTCTCCAAACTGAACAGCCCTAACTCCTTTAGCCTTTCCTCATAGGGCAACCGTTCCATGCCCCTTATCATTTTGGATACCCTTCTCTGCACTTTCTCCAGTGCAGCTATATCCTTTTTGAGATGTGGTGACCAGAACTGCAGACAATATTCAAGGTGCGGTCTCACCATGGAGCGATACAGAGGCATTATGACATCCTCCATTTTATTTGCCATTCCCTTTCTAATAATTCCTAACATTCTATTTGCTTTTTGGATTGCCACAGCACATTTCAATGTATTATCCACTATGATGCCTAGATCTCTTTCCTGGGTGGTAACTCCTAAAACAGAACCTAACATTGTCTAACTACAGCATGGATTATTTTTCCCTATATGCATCACTTTCACTTGTCCATGTCATATTTCATCTGCCATTTGGAAGCCCAATCTTCCAGTCTTGCAAGGTAATCCACTTGCGATTTAATTACTTTGCATAATTTTATGTTATCTGCAAATTTGATCACCTCACTCGTCATACCCCTTTCCAGATTATTTATAAATATATTAAAAAGCATTGGTCCAAGTACACTCCATTTTTCACCTTTTTCCACTGTAAAAATTGATCATTTAATCCTTCTGTCTGTTTCCTGTCTTTTAACCAGCTTGCAATCCACAAAAGGACATCACCTTCTATCCCATGACTTTTTAATTTTCGTAGAAGCCTCTCATGCAGGACTTTGTCGAACACCTTCTGAAAATCCACCACATCTACCAGTTCACCTTTGTCCACATGTTTATTCACCCCTTCAAAAAAACGTAGGAAATTAGTGGGGCAAGACTTCCCTTATGTAAATCTATGTTGGCTGTTCCCCATCAAACCATGTCTAACTAAATGTTTTGTGATTTAATTCATAAGAGCATAAGAACATAAGATATGCCATACTGCATCAGACCAAGGGTCCATCAGGCCCAGTATCCTGTTTCCAACAGTGGCCAATCCAAGTCACAAGTACTTGGAAAGTACCCAAACAGTTTATAACAGTTTACACAATTTTTCCTGGCACTGAAGTCAGGCTTACCGGTCTATAGTTTCATAGATCACCCCTTGATCCCTTTTTAAATATAGGGGTTACATTGGCTATCTTCCAATCTTTAGGTACCTCAGATGATTTTAATGTTAGATTACAAATTAATTGAAATAGGTCTGAAATTTCATTTTTTAGTTCTTTCAGAACCCTGGGGAGTATACCATTCAGTCCAGGTGATTTACTACTCTTCAGTTTGTCAATCAGGCCTACCTGATTGACAAACTGATTGACAAACTGAATATCTTCCAGGTTCACCATGATTTGGTTCAGTTGATCTGAATCATCACCCATGAAAATCTTCTCTGGAACGAGTATCTTCCCAACATCCTCTTCAGCAAACACCGAAGCAAAGAAATTGTTAATATTTCCACAATGGCCTTATCATCCCTAAGTGCCTCTTTAACCTCTTGATCATCCAACGGTTCAACAGACTCCCTCGCAGGCGTTTTGCTTGGGATATATTTTTTAAAGTTTTAATTGTTAGTTTTTGCATCTACGGCCAACTTCTTTTCAAATTCTCTCTTAATCTGTCTTATCAATGTCTTACATTTAACTTGCCAATGCTTATGCTTTATCCTATTTTCTTCTGACGGATCCTTCTTCCAATTTTTAATGAAGATCTTTTGGCTAAGATAGCTTTTTCACCTCACCTTTTAATGATGCTGGTAATCATTCCTTCCTTCTACCTTTCTTAATGGGTGTTAGCTCCCTTCTCTCTTCCCTTGCACCATTATTCATGGAGAAAATGTCCTCCCTATGCAATGTGGGATAACTGGAATAGGGTTCCAGCATAAAGTCAATCAGCAGATAGAATATCCCCAGACATAAAATTTGCAGAGAAACAGTCCCCTAATACAAAAGCATCCAATTTCCCCTAAGGGTCAAAATTCTAAACTTCTTTCTCAACTTGAAAAAATCTCAAAATGATTTAGCCCCCTTGAATCCTTATTTCAAAAGTATCAAAATTCTTCTTACCCTTGCTTCTTCAGGTAGCTCAGACATTAGATCCTTATCCCAATCCTTTGAGATACCAGGAGTATGCCCTTCCCTTCAGATTGGTCAAGTTCAGAATCAAAAATCTCCATAAAAATTATTCAATTTTCACCAAAAAGTATCAAGTCAATCTCCTCTCGAGACCCTGGAATGAATCTCAAACTCCACTCTCTTTCCAATCCAAACTGCTCAAAAGTAGCTGAAATCCTTAAGGGATCTCTTTCTCCTAAGTTGAAATCCTGAGGGGATCTCCTACTTCTCCAACTGACTTGAGATTTTGGGAGAAATCTCTAGCTCCTTCACTTGCTTCAATCTCTCTCTTCAACCCACTCTCCTTGTCCACTGAATCACTGAGCATGCTCCCTGGAATTATATACCCAGTTGCTATTCCCCCCAAAAAGTAGGGTTACAGCAATAGGAGGAATCCTAATTTACAAAACACTTCCTATTATCCTAATTAGAAAAATCATTGGAAAAACTGTTAGTGACTGCAAAGGCCAGCCACAGATGTATTAGTAGCATGTTTTTTCTATTATGATTGATGTTTTATACTATTTGTGTTTGTTATTTTATGAGAAATGGTGATATTTCTGTTTTCTCATTGTTGTGCTGCATACAGAGACTGGCTTGTTGTGGTTTCCAGTTCAGTTTTGTCTGCATGTTTCTATTTATACTATATAGGGTTTGTCTAGGTTCTGCATGTAATCCAGCGGGGTCCCGGAGCGATCTCCCCCTCTCGGGCCATCAGCTGCCACTAATCAAAATGGCGCCAATGGCCCCTTGCCCTTACCATGTGACAGGAGCTGTCGGTGCCATTGGTCGGTCCCTATCACATGGTAGGAGCAATGGATGGCCTGCACCATTTAGCTTTCAAAGACTGCTAAATTTAACTATACCTCAGAAACTGTAGTTATCTATTGCTGTGAAGGTAGGCCACGTTAATCCCATATTAAAATACCTAATTTGATCATTAAAATCTCTCTATATATATCTACAGTATATATTAGGGATGTGAATCGTTTTAGGACGATTAAAATTATCGTCCGATAATTTTAATATCGTCTTAAACCGTTATGGAACACAATACAATAGAGATTCTAACGATTTATCGTTATAAATCGTTAGAATCGTGAGCCGGCACACTAAAACCCCCTAAAACCCACCCCCGACCCTTTAAATTAAATCCCCCACCCTCCCGAACCCCCCCCCCAAATGACTTAAATAACCTGCGGGTCCAGCGGCGGTCCGGAACGGCAGCGGTCCGGAACGGGCTCCTGCTACTGAATCTTGTTGTCTTCGGCCGGCGCCATTTTCCAAAATGGCACCGAAAAATGGCGGCGGCCATAGACGAACACGATTGGACGGCAGGAGGTCCTTCCGGACCCCCGCTGGACTTTTGGCAAGTCTTGTGGGGGTCTGGAGGCCCCCCCCAAGCTGGCCAAAAGTTCCTGGAGGTCCAGCGGGGGTCAGGGAGCGATTTCCCGCCGCGAATCGTTTTCATACGGAAAATGGCGCCGGCAGGAGATCGACTGCAGGAGGTCGTTCAGCGAGGGTTCCGGCGCCTCGCTGAACGACCTCCTGCAGTCGATCTCCTGCCGGCGCCATTTTCCGTACGAAAACGATTCGCGGCGGGAAATCGCTCCCTGACCCCCGCTGGACCTCCAGGAACTTTTGGCCAGCTTGGGGGGGGCCTCCTGACCCCCACAAGACTTGCCAAAAGTCCAGCGGGGGTCCGGAAGGACCTCCTGCCGTCCAATCGTGTTCGTCTATGGCCGCCGCCATTTTTCGGCGCCATTTTGGAAAATGGCGCCGGCCGAAGACAACAAGATTCAGTAGCAGGAGCCCGTTCCGGACCGCTGCCGTTCCGGACAGCCGCTGGACCCGCAGGTTATTTAAGTCATTTGGGGGGGGTTCGGGAGGGTGGGGGATTTAATTTAAAGGGTCGGGGGTGGGTTTTAGGGGGTTTTAATGTGCCGGTTTTGCGATTTTACGTTTTTTCGATTTTTTACGATTTTTCACGATTTTTCACGATATTTTACCCCCCAAACGGCAACAATACGATTCCCTCCCCCTCCCAGCCGAAATCGATCGTTAAGACGATCGAGGACACGATTCACATCTCTAGTATATATTAATTGAGTTATTTGCATGTATATTAGGATTACTGCTAGGAAGCATATGGGCTTTGAGAATGATTATAACACAATTTGGATTTTCAGAAGGAGTTTGACAAAGTTCCTCATGAGAGGCTTCTAGGAAAAGTAAAAAGTCATAGAATAGGTAGCGATGTCCTTTCATGGATTACAAACTGGCTAAAAGACAGGAAACAGAGAGTAGGATTAAAAGGACAATTTTCCCAGTGGAGGGGAGTGGATCTGGAAAGGAATACAACGAGTGAGGTAATCAAACTTGCAGATGATACAAAATTATTCAGAGTAGTTAAATCACAAGCGGATTGTGCAGGAAGACCTTATGAGACTGGAAAATTGGACATTCAAATGGCAGATGAAATGTAATGTGAATAAGTGCAACTTATAGAGAAAAATAACCCATGCTATAGTTACACAATGTTAGGTTCCATATTAGGAGCTACCACCCAAGAAAGAGATCTAGGCGTCATATAGAAACATAGAAACATAGAAATGACGGCAGAAGAAGACCAAACGGCCCATCCAGTCTGCCCAGCAAGCTTCACACATTTTTTCTCTCATTGTGGATAACACATTGAAATCTTCGGTTCAATGTGCTGCGGCAGTCAAAAAAGCAAACTGAATGTTGGGAATTATTAGAAAGGGAATGGTGAATAAAACGGAAAATGTCATAATGCCTCTGTATCACTCCATGGTGAGACCATACCTTGAATACTATGTACAATTCTTGTCACCGCATCTCAAAAAAGATATAGTTGTGATGGTGAAGGTACAGAGAAGGGCGACCAAAATGATAAAGGGGATGGAACAGCTCCCCTATGAGGAAAGACTAAAGAGGTTAGGGCTGTTCAGTTTGGAGAAGAGACAGCTGAGGGGGAATATTATAGACGTGTTTAAGATCATGAGAGGTTTAGAATGGGTAAATGTGAATCAGTGATTTACTCTTTCGGATAATAGAAGGACTAGGGGACACTCCATGAAGTTAGAATGTGGCACATTTAAAACTAATCGAAGAAAGTTCTTTTTCACTCAATGCACAATTAAACTCTGGAATTTGTTACCAGGGGATGTTGTTAGTGCAGTTAGTGTAGCTGGGTTTAAAAAAAGATTGGATAAGTTCTTGGAGGAGAAGTCCATTAAGTTGAATTAGAAAATAGCCACTGCTATTACTAGCAACAGTAACATGGGATAGACTAAGTTTTTGGGTACTTGCCAGGTTCTTATGGCCTGGATTGGCCACTGTTGGAAACAGGATGCTGGGTTTGATGGACCCTTGGTCTGACCCAGCATGGCATGTTCTTAACGTAATCATTCTTTTTTCTCTCAGGCTCATCAGGTACACTTGCGTATCGATTTCATTTTAGTAGACAAGTTGTTAGTAAACAGCGTCCAGCAGGCAAATATTGAACCAATTTTGTGGTCAGATCATGCTGCGGTATGAATCCAGTTAGGTGGGCTTACTGACCAGAAGAGCAAGAGGGGATGGAAGTTAAACGAAAGTCTGTTGGAGGACAGCACTTTTGTTACCGCTCTCAAGCAGGATATGGGCAGATATTTGGAAGAGAACGATTCGGAGACATCGCTCATCTCAGCCCAGGCATTCACATCCTTCCCTAAACATAACAGTGGAATGGCAGATAGCTTGATTCACTTTGATCAAACAGGATTCATCCCCGGTAGACTGGCAGCAGACAATGTCTGGAAGGTGATAGATTTAATTTGATGGGCGGGGGAAGGTAAAATACCCTTGGGCCTTCTCACCATTGATGCGGACAAAGCATTTGATATGGTCCATTGGGACTATCTTTTTGAAGTATTAGTGAGATTTGGGTTGGGAGGTAATTTTTCAACCTGGATTAGGAGGCTGTACTCTAACCCAAGCGCGTGTATAAAAGTGAATGGTGGGTATTCAGATGTCTTCGAGATTGGTAGAGGGACCAGACAGGGGTGCCCCCTCTCTTCGCTCTTATTTGCTTTATACTTAGAACCCCTAGCTTTTAAAATTACAAGTGCTCAGAATATACAGGGAGTTCAGGTGGGGCAATTTGAGTACAAACTTGCAGCGTTTGCGGATGATATTCTGTTTACCGTGGTTAACACGGAAAGTTCATTGACCTATTTGATGCAAGAGCTGTCACAATTTAGTAGTGTATCTGGATATAAATTGAATGCAGAGAAATCAGAATTTCTGAATATCACATTATCTTTTGATCAAATTTCCAGAATTAAACAGGCGTTCTCGTTCAAAATAGCGACAAAGGAGGTGAAATATTTAGGGGTAAAAATAGGGGCGGACCTAGATAAACTTATGGAGGTTAACTTTGCGGGGGTAAGGGAGAAAATTCAAGGGGACCTACATAAATGGGATAGGTCACCCTACTCCTGGTAGGGAGGATTAGTATTGTTAAAATGAATATCCTCCCACGGTTGATCTATTTATTTCAGACATTACCTGTATTTATTTCAGAAGCTAATTTCCAGGTATGGCAACGAAAGCTTTTTCATTTTATTTGGAAATGTAGGCCTCCACGAGTTAGCAGGAAAGTCATGTTTCTTTCGAGAGTCAATGGAGGGATGGGAGTCCCCTGGTTACTGGGGTACTATGTAAGCGCACAGCTGAAAGCATTAGTAGATTGGCATCTGGGAGAGGGCAGACGGAGGTGGGTAGAGTTAGAACAATCTATCTTGCCAGATTCTCCACTTACAGGTTTGGTATGGCTCCCTGCCGCATCCAGAACACTATCGGGGAGAATACGTTAAAGTTAAAATTATGGGATAAGTGGAGAGAGAAGCTGGTGGGACAGTGCCAGCTGTTTCATAGCACCCCCATATTTCATAACTCCAAGTTTATACCAAGATGTTCCAAGGCAGTGGCAAACAGATGGAGGGGTAAGGGTTGTTGGTTGCTAGGACTAGGGATGTGCATTCTTTTGTGATGAAATAGGAAATATAGATGATATTTCCTATTTCGTCGCAGTGCGGGGGGTCGCCGAAATGATAGGAAAACCCACAAAATTTTGTGCGGTTTTCTTATCATTTAAAAAAAACATTAACCCCCCCCCCAAAACCCCAAATCCACCCCAACCCTTCAAATTTAATTAATTGCAACCCCCCCCCCCCAAGACTTACCGAAAGTCCCTGGTGGTCCAGCGGGGTCCTGGGAGCGATCTCCCCCTCTCGGGCTGTCGGCTGCCAATAATCAAAATGGCGCCAATGGCCCTTTCCCTTACCATGTGACGGGCTATCGGTGCCATTGGTCAGCCCCTGTTACATGGTAGGAGCAATGGATGGCACGTGCCATTTTTTAAGATGGCAACATCCATTGCTCCTTCCATGTAACAGAGGCCGGCCAATGGCATCGATAGCCCCTGTCACATGGTAAGGGCAAAGGGAAGGCTCACCTAGGGCGCCTAATCCCCTTTCACTGGCCCTGTGTGTCTGTGTTCACACCCATTCCTGCTGCCCCCCCCACTATTCCACTTCCTTTTTTTCTAAAAATGTAAGCCCTGATTTTAGTGCATAGGCTCCTATGTGGTACTTGAAAATTGCACTTAAAGGTTGCCTTTAGCACATTTACAATTTTGTTTAAAAATAATGGCCAGATATTTAAAATGGGAAAGCCATGTTTTGTTTTTTTTGTTTTGTTTGCCTCTTCTAACAGCCCTAACAAACTGTTCACAGCAATGCCGAGGTTATTTAACACGTCCATCATCACTGACTAGAAGCAGCAGGGAACAAACCACCCACACCCCCGCCCCCGCCCCGTGCTGGTAGCCTCACTGACGTGGCTGTCGGCGTGCGAGGCTGCAGGCGCCTGTTTGGGACGCCAGGTGGGCGTTGCACGTCGCACCTCCGAAGCAGCTAACACTTCGCTCCGTAAAGCGCGCCGTCCTAATGGCCGCTGGCTGAGTCATTCCCTGCTTTCGGAATGTGCAAAGATGATGTACCACGCTGCTGCTCGGCGACGTCACGGCTGCCCTGCCCACAGCTCATTTGTTTAGGTTAGCACGAAGGATGCACGAATCCTGGAAGCTTCGTGCGAAGGAAAAACTCCCGGCCTTTTACATTTTTAACAGCTGCAGACGCGACTGATCTTTCCGATTCGACAGCAGCATGCTCACCACTCATCGTAAAGTCTGCTTTTTTCGCACCAGAATGCAAGTTTCGTGGTTCATGTAGTGTGCAAAATAAAAGTAATTGTAAAGAGTGTTCTGTTAGCGACAGCCACTGCTAAATATCTTTGGAAAACTGTTTCACATCTGGTAACATACTTTCTTCCCTTTTATATTTGATAATTAATGTATGATAAATAACAGTTTTTAATCTTTAGAAAAAGCTGAAAAGACCACAGAATCAAATCAAGATACAGGCTTATATGTACAGACAGGGTTTTTTGTCTAGTGATACATGGAGGTACCTTGCCGCTACACTTTTTTTGTGGAGCTGGCAGCAGGGCTGGTGCAAGGGATTGTAGCACCCTAAGCAGATCAATATAATGCCCCCCACCCAGGATCCCCAGACCCCACTACCACCAATCAACGACCCAGAGAAACCAATGACTTTTCCCACGGTTGCTGGCACCTGTCCCTACAGCTCTCAGCTGCCTGTCTCCCGTACCGGCAGCAACAAACAAATAGGAGACAGAGAGGAAGTATGGATATGTATATAAAGATTTTTTTTTTATAATTAGTATGCACTTTTCTTCTAGAAATGCCTCTAGACTTCTTCTAAGAAACAACTAGATTAAAAAAAATCATACTTAAACAGCACAATAGACTTGCATGTTTTCATTACTCAAAGCATTCTCTCAGAAAAATTTGTTTTTCTAGTAGTGAAAGTTTTCTTTTTTTATGCTTGTCCAGAGGAATGTTGGAAAGAATTATGGTGTATAAAAGATTGATGTCCATCCTTCTGGCCATGGCCATAACTCTCCAAACCATGGCTGGAAATTCACCAAAGTTTGACATACATGAAGCACCTGGGAATAGCTCAGCAACATACAAACATAAGATCAATAGTTTCAGAGAACCAGGTCTCCCCTATAAACAAAAAGCACCTTTGCTCTTTATAGGAAACTGTTCAAATGGCTCTCCTCCCCCTAGCAGCACTGACCCAGAGCAAGACAGACACAGAAAATAACCAACAGCTGGCAAAGAATGGCCCCCCAAAAAACCCCTTCCATATTACACACAGTCACACCCCCCTTTCCATCTATACCCATACCCTGGCCACACACACATCGCCACCCATGCATCCACCACCCACATCCCCCCCCCCCCTACACCCCAGAAATAAAGAATTCACCCTCCTACCAAAAGACACAGCCATACCCCCCAAAACATCCACAACTCCCCTTACGCACACCCTACTACTCGCCAACAGCCCCACCCTCCTACACACACATCTACTACTTACATACAACCATAACCCCCTATCACACACCCCAAAACCTACCCAGCCCAAGAAACACCCCACTCTATACCCCTGCATATTCACCACCTTACATCCCTCCCTCCACCCATAATCCCACCCAAACCCTCTTTCCCCCACCTATTCCTGAAGCCACGCCTCTGCATGCTTTCCCTACTCCTTATGCTGTCCAACAAGTGGAACGTTGGAATTATGTAAAAGAAACTGATGTTCAGTCATCCAGCCATACTCACACATAACTATCCAAAAAAAAGGGACGGAAATCAACCAAACGGAGCATGCAGGAAGCAAATGGGGCATCTTTGGTTTAGTTTGAAAACCAGAAACATTGGAGCAGCCTCCAAAAATAACATGTTTGTTTCTATGGGAAACAGCTTTAGAATGTTGGTCCCGGTCCCACCCCCACCCCACCACTCTGACAGGCGGAGAGAGGGGCCAATGTAATAAAACAAACAGGCATAAAAAAAAAAAGCGTGCTAAATTTTAGGACACCTTTTCTTTACTTAAGCACTGAAAAACAAATTAATTCCCATTGCAGTAAGGAGTGAGTCTGCCCTGGATCAGAGAGACCAGAGGCCAAAAACCTTGCATGCAGGAACGCCCCATCTAGGAGTATGTGGGCACAGCACTATAGATTAACATTAGTCCCAGAACTAAGTTAAGTTGACTCCACTTTTGATTGAAGAGATACGTTTATCTGAGTAAAGAAAAAGGTGAGTTAAGCCTTCAAGGGTTTGACACATCTCCCTGCACTGCAGAATAATAGCTAATACTATCAACATGGGATTTGTATGGATGTGCAATAACTTGAGCGCATATTTCACTCATTTGTGCGTATACATTTTTAATGTTAAAATCTGTATTAAATGCAATGCCAAAAGGGAGAAAGATGTACACTCAGCTAAAAAAGCTTTTTACATTTTTTTTTAAGTCATTTGTATTATTTTCTGAAATGAAAAAGTTATACCTCCCTACTGCACCTTTAATACATCATAAGAACATGCCATACTGGGTCAGACCAAGGGTCCATCAAACCCAGCATCCTGTTTCCAATAGTGGCCAATCCAGGCCATAAGAACCTGGCAAGTACCCAAAAACTTAGTCTATTCCATGTTACAGTTGCTGGTAATAGCAGTGGCTATTTTCTAAGTCAACTTAATTAATAGCAGGTAATGGACTTCTCCTCCAAGAACTTATCCAATCCTTTTTTAAACACAGCTATACTAACTGCACTAACCATATCCTCTGGCAACAAATTCCAGAGTTTAATTGTGCATTGAGTAAAAAAGAACTCTCTCAGATTAGTTTTAAATGTGCCACATGCTAACTTCATGGAGTGCCCCCTAGTCTTTCTATTATCCGAAAGAGTAAATAACTGATTCACATCTACCCGTTCTAGACCTCACATGATTTTAAATACCTCTATCATATCCCCCCCTCAGCCTTAGAGCACTGCCACTATTGTACGGAGATATATCTCATGCATATTCAATGTGGCTGGCTTGAAAAATCAGACCTGTTTGTGGCACTCCAGTGCTTGAGTTACCTACTCCTGCCCTCAGGAAGAATAAATGAAGCACCTGGCCAGATGGCTTTGAAAATGCCTCGTTGTACCATCTCCTCTCCCCCCCCCCCCCCCCGTCTTCTGAAGTCTCTCTCACACACATCCCCCATGCAACTCATACACTCCAGGTCACCCACATCTCTACATTCCTCCTCCTCTTATTCACATCCCTCCCACAAACCTGACACTCACTCCTACACCCAACCCCCATTCCCCTCGTACAAACCCACAACTTACAACCCACTTCACCTACCACCCCTACCCCTACCCCCACCCCAATTCCCCACGCTCCCCCTTACAACATTCCTGTCTACTGTCCCCACACACTCCAGAACCTCCATACACAAACTCACAACCCTCCCCACACCTAGTACATACTTCCAAAGTCCCATACCTACTTACAATCCACATACACACCACACATTTCTCCCATACCCTAAACTTTACCCACCCAAACACCCCCTGCATGCCCTTTCTACAAATCCAAGTTGGAAAGCAAGCCTGAAGATATGCCTCTGCATGTTTTCCTTACTTTTTAAAATGACTGTACAGTTGTAAAGAAAAGTGTAAAAAAAAATAGTATAAAAATATATTTATCTAGCAACCAGACCCTTTTTTTCCCATGACACTATTCATAGGGAAAAAAGTGGCGGCCGCTTGCTTTTCTCTCTTCAAATTTATCACACACACAAGCTGCCAATTTGAGAAATGTTCTGCAAGAAAAATATTAGGTTTATGTGGCTACGTATAGCACTGGCAAGCAATCAAAGGCTTAGGCACAGCAGGTTGATCCCTATACAAGCAGATGGAATATCCAACTAGTAAACAGTAAAAGTTCTTTAGCTACATCTTCCAGCAACAATAAAAATATGAAAAATAATGTATTTAGTCTTCCCATGTGCATGTATGCGCCATGACACTGGGGTTCAGTTGTAGGAGGGTGAAGCACATATCAGAAGCTACTGTAGGTAGGACAAATACATGTTGGTATTGGTAAGCATAAGAGTACATTAAACATGAGCATAGTTGCTATGAAAAGTCTGCATCTATATCTGTTTGATAGAAGATGAGGCAACATAAAATGAAGCACAAATAAGTCAATGGTTCATGTGGCAGGTAATAGTTGACATGTTTCCTTTTTTCTCTTTTTGATATTACAAAAAAAACCCAAACAAAAAAAACTGATATTAATTTCCAACAAGAGCAATTGCAACTGCCAAAAGCTTTGGACATTATCATGTCAGTTATTGATCTGATGAAAAGAATGACATTTTCCTTGGCAGTCTTTTTTTAATCAAATATGGATCTATATAAAAATTGATACAAATGTGTTGCGAGTTCAAGTAAAATAAAATACTCCCAGCCAAATGGGTTTGTCTACAATGCAATTGGGCAGAACATCATTCAGAATTGTGGTGTCTTAGCTTTCATATGACCGATTTTCTCTTGGCTGGTGTAATTGAAGATGGTGGTGGTCATAGTATGAGGGGGGGTTCAAGGAAAAAAAAAACTAGTTAGCTTTAAATACTAGTCATCACAAAAAACAAAACACAACTTTAATGCTAATCCCCCATTTGAAGTACCTTTTAGTTTATCATAAACCTGACTCCAGATCCTGAATCAATGACCTTCCACCTATACACTTTCATCCAGTTCAGTTGAAAACAAGATTAGAAGTTGTATAGGGTAGGGAGTCTCTCCTTCCAAAGGTGTTATTTACCTCCAGCCTTCACTCATCAGGGATGATGTGCACTCACCACATACCCCTTGCTGCTAACCCCCAGCTCTCCATAAATAATTTGTTTTGATGGGTCAGGGTGGTAGAAGAACATACAGGCTGATTTAATAAAAGGTGCGGGAAAGCCAGCACTCCGAGTTGAGCACCTGCTCTCCCGACACGTGCCCAGGCATCTCTCCTGGGTGCGCGATTCTGTATTTAAATTAGGCCGGGTACTAATAAGGAGGTGCTTGGGACATTAGCGCGTCCCTAGCGCCTCCTTATTAGCGGAAGTCGGCTGCCAGCAGGTCCCACAACCGGCATCTGTTTTCAAACCTGCTGACAGCCATGGGTTCAGAAAACGGCCACCAGCAAAATTGAGCGTCCTGTTTTCGAACCTGCCGACCGGCAGGCAGATTTTTTATTTTTTTTTTAAATTTTTGGTGCCTCCAACTTAATATCGCTATGATATTAAGTCAGAGAGTGTACAGAACAGCAATTTTTTCTGCTTTTCTGTATACTTTTCCTGGTGCTTTCTAAGTTACGCCTGCCCTTGGGCAGGCATTAATTTCTGAGAGTTAAATGTGCAGGCGAATAACTAATAAGCTCATCAACATGCATCTGCATGTGATGAGCGTTATTAGTTTAAGGGGGGCTAGCCGTGTGTTTTCCACACGCTATTACCTCTTACATTATAAGGGGTAATAGGAGCATGTCGAAAACGTGCATCCAAATGGGTATTAAATGTTGCGCTCAGCCAAGCGCACCGTACTGTATCTGCCTGATTGTGCTTCCTTAGAAATGCATTCCCCATAATACCCAGTTTCTCTTTTGCTTCTTCCATGCACCAGCCAGGAGCAGTCCTCTGCCCCACCCAGTTACCCCCTCCCAATCCACTCACCCCTCCATTCATCCCATCACACTATCCCCCTCCCCACTCACTCTTTCCCTCTCCTCCTCTACCTAACTCTTCATTCACTCATGCTATTCTCCTCCTCCTGCCCCACCCTCAACCCACTCACCATGTCACTCTTTTTGCCTCTTAACATTCTTTATTAATTTCACAAAAATAAAACAAGATCTTGCTTAAGGAAAATAAATGGCCAGTTATATAAAAGAAAGGGAAATAAGGCAAAAAGTCAACATATCATATATATTATAGCCCACATTAGTCCATAAAGGGGAGGGTCAAATATAAAGTTTTAAAAAGGAAAATATACTTAAATGATTTGTAACCCACACTCTCCAAGGTGCAGGGCGGGGAACATGATTATATACATAAGATTAAAAATACATAAAGATACATCAGGATACTGCATTATGTGCCAATGAATGATGGCATGGACACAATACAAGATCTTATATCACAAGATAATTAGTTGGCTTATGCAAAAGCAGCCACAAACAGGTGTGTTTTAAGGGTCTTAAATTCTTTTGTATTGTTCAGATTGCATATGTGAGGCAGCAGAGAATTTCAGAGGGTACATCTGGCTAAGGAGAAAGCCCTTTCATGTGTAATTGACAATCTGGCAGAACGAAGAGAAGGAATTTCCAAGAGTCGACAGAGGTAAATCAGAGTGTTCTAATTAGGGTATACAACTTAAGGGTACTGTCAATCCATGGGGAAAAGATGTGGTGCAAAAGATTGTGTGTAATGTGGCGAATTTATATTGAATTCAATGCTGAATGGGTAACTAGTGTAAAGATTCCAGTATTGGTGCGATATGTTCATGGTTGTTGGTACCAGGCAGGAGTCATACAGCAGAATATTGAACTAATTGTAAATGGCTCCTTTCAGTTTGGGTGGTCTGTATAAAATTCCGGAGAGAGAAAACAGCTAGGCAAGTAGCAAGATCTACTGTCTTCCACAACCTCTAGTCAGATTGGAGCGGATGTTAATTCTCCTGTAAGTGCACAGGATACTGAATTGTTCAGACAATTATAAGCTTTTGACGATACGGTAAAACAGGGCTTTTGTGCAAATTATATTCTCAGCTTCTTAGGACAGCTGCCCCAGATCATTTTAGGGAACAAAGGCCCTTTAATTTAGCAGTAACATAAGGAAACCTTTGTGTTCACACAGTTGGTAATGGGGGCACTGCACTGAACAATCTCTTAGTAGAGATGGTGGAGTAAGACCAGTAATGCAATTCAAGAAACAGTGGAACAGATGAAGCTGAGTGAAGGTAAAGTCAGAAATGAAGTAGAGTCTGTGATATTGCAACAGGAAAGGAATACAAATAGAACCAGGCTAATTATTGTCAAACACCCACCCAAAATAAACCCACTTGAGTCAGATTTACTAGCTGAACATCAACCACAGAACACAGAATTCAAATAAAAAAATATATATATATTATATACTTTAATATATAGCAAGTTTAATACATTAGTGTTTACAAAATAAAAAAATTACCATCTACTGGATATGTGATGTTAAGGAGAAAAAAAAAAAAGTTATTTACTCACTACTAAAAGACCAGAAAACTCATAGGACAAAGACAATATCCCTGGTCCCCGAAATCTCTCAACTAACATTTAAGTATTATTGGAAGGCATTTCTATTATTGGTTTTTCAACTTATGGAGCACACTGGAGCTCGGATAGTGAGAGCCACACGCAGCCATTGTATTTGGGAACAAACAGGTTGGAATCCATTTTGTTAGTGGCCCACCAGAAAATGGAGGCCTGCTTCCAAAGTTTGTTCCTTACAGTGACAGAAACCTGGGACAGCCACATGCAGGGATTTAGGAAGGAAAACTGATTTGCTACCTAAAGCACATGCAAAATGTGGACAAGTTTGCATAAAGCAGATGCCGCCATCATTAGATTGCAGCTTATAAAATAAGCTTCTACTGTGAGATTTTACAGTTTGAGACTGTGCTATTATTAAAAGACCCAAAATGTAAAAACATACAAGCCCATTGGATGAGGCTATGCAGATACTAAGCAGTATGCTGGGCTGGCCAATATGAAATGTGAACTGTTAACTGGAGTCCTATTCAGAATACTATTCCACAACAAAGGAGCAAGGGAAATTCGACGTCAACCTTTTATCACAAGCAAAAAAAGTTGTAAACTCTATTAGCTAAGGTAAGCTTCTTTAGTGAGTGATACAGTACAATAGATTGTTAACAGGAAAAAAAACCTTTTAATAGTATAAAATGTGTAATGGAACCTAGACTATAAAGCTCTCGTTCACAAAAATCAAGCAATTAAACAATTGTGCATGTTTACAGTGATCAGAGACTACAGTGTAGACATATCTCACATTTGTCCAACATAGTATTCATAAAAACTGAACAGTTACATATAACCAACACAGAGCAGACTTGTAGATACAAAAACAGAATTTCATGACTGCATCCTTCTGTGGTACCTAGAGCCAGAGGAAATTCAAGCTAAAATCATAAGTCAAGGACCTGCACACCAAGTAACCTGCTATAATTTAACAAAGCATTCATCCGTTTACTTTTGCTTAGAAATCCAGAGAAAACTATGCAAAACGGTTTTTCTTCTGGTTTTTCCAAATGTGAAGCAGATATTTAGGTAACAAATCTTAAATCATCTCCCCTTGCTTTTTTTTTTGTGACATTTGCAGATTTCTTCAATAAAGTCTGGAGATTTTTCAGTCAACTTGAATTAACATTATAATGCAATATTGTGTATCTCTCTCTCTCAGTATTTGCTTCCTTGATAGCATATCCAGTTTATTTTGTTTTCCATTTTAAATAGTTTGACATGTTACATTAAAATACTCTGCACTAGAAATTCTGAATTAAACTGGTCCCTCAGGAGGATATTTTTATTCTGCCTGGCAACTTTTCTGCTCCTCTTGGTCTCAGTTCAACTCAAACCAACCTCTGCTAGGATTATGGGGCTATGAGCCTTCTTTGTACATCTAGCTGGGCTCTCCCCCCTCCTTGTTCCCATTCTGAACCCCTTCCGATCTAATCCAGCCATCACAACAGTCTTTTGGCTGAAAAACAGGATTCCCACTGGCAGGCAGCACAGGTGTGCTTTTGGCTAGTCAACAGGCATCACTGTGCCACAATAACAAACTTTTTCCCCTCAGGGCCTATGAACATTGCCTCTGCAGAAAATCGCCAGCAGCCAGCCCAAGCCAGGCTTGGAAGTTGAACCAAGGTGTAAAGCACTGCTAGTGAGTATCCAGCCTGGCCTAGAGGCCTGGCTTTTAAATTCGTGTTCCAAAGCATTCTGAATCTAGCAATTAAGTACGACTGGGAAAAGACAACTTTTTCCCTTTAAAACATGAAGATGGAAGATTTGCAGCTGTGACATACAGTAATTATAATTTCCCCAGTATTATATACATATACCATCCAAAAAAATGGTAAAATGTGATACATAAGTGTCTCCTGCAACATAGGTGCATCTTTTTACAATGAGACTCTGCTAGTGGGTTGTGGTATTTTTTTGTTTTAATAATGTGTGCTATTTGCATCCTTTTTTTCAATTACAATAACTATTGCAAACTAGCTCCCTGTTATCAGTATTACATGAATCACATATCTTTAGCTAGGGTGTATAACATTAATAGGTATGTTAGGCACATTTAAAAACAGACAGTGAAATTTCAAGTAAAATGAACTGTATCCACTCTTCTGAACTGAATACACATCCCAAAAACACCTACGGTTTTTATAAATTATACAAACACATAGTACATTCTTAAATAATGGTGGCTCACAATATTAATTTGTGAACCTTTCCAGATCATAAAAAAAAAAACAAAAAAAAAAAACAAAAAAAAAACAGACGTTGGAGGCGCAGTGTACCCAGTTAGTATTCCTGTTCATTTAGATTACACTAGCTCTCTGGCTTGTCTTCTTCAAACTATCGCAGTTTATAGGCTTTGGCTACAAATGTGCTTGCATCTGAGGCAACACTGGTTATTAAGGCTTGCTCGATATGGTGTTGGCGCTCTGTTAGAATGGATGGCAGGCAGAGCGTTGTATGGCTATCTTGCATCTTCAGGCTCAGTTTTAATGATTTTCTTCTCCATGCTGTTTAAGGCTGATTGAGAGTAATCTTTTAACATCCCAAGGCTTTCTGCTAAAAGAAAAAAAGAAAAAAAATATATCACAAAAAATTAAGCTGTAGGTGGGATTTCCCCCCCCCCCCAATCCGCCTTGAAAACAAAAAAAAAAGCTACAGACTTGTTTATACACTGTATATTTACTGTGTCTTACCAAGCAAAAAGCTTCTCACTAAAGAATACAAATATAGGTATATTTTAAGATACACCCACATATTTAAAAAAAACAAAAACAAAACACACTCTTTCTCTATTTATTACAAGGGAAAGATTCCACTGACAACAAAACTGAAGAGGTAGCACAAGAATTATCCTGACTTTAAAAAGCCTAGTTTTTCCCTTTAAAAATCAGAGAACAATTCAGTGGTACCTTGTAAGTTTTTTTGTTTTTGTGTATTTCTACTGCCCAATTATAAACAAAATGAAAGAGAGGGGGGGGGGGGGATGGACCACTCATCAGCTTAGCTGGCACCAGAAAACCTCTTCCATTACTTATGCCATATGGCTTCTATACAACCCAAGGATGGGCTGCTCAGAAATGCTTCAGACCTTTATTTAAGTTGACTCTGAACCACATAAGCTCCGATTAATTCGGATTCGTTAGTGTCAATGTTTTACATTATAAGCTAAAAAGATTAAAAAATAAATGAGCCTGACTGCACAGGAAAGTTTTGATTGTAATGAAGCTGACTGTCTTTCCTAACAGCAAAAGTTGCAAACTCTGCCATGTGAAGTGACAAGAAAGAACATGCAAGAATGTAAGCCTGCGGCCTTACAAAAAAAAAAAGCCTAAAAATAGACAGCAGCTGGGTAAGGAATGATAGAAAACCCCCCACATTTCAATAAATAGGGGGATGGAGAGTGCCTACATTTGGTCCTTGGGTGAATAATGCTGGGCTATTCTAGTCACTGGCAATGTCCTGATCCTTGTTTTTGACTAGTCAGCTCGCTCTTAGTATAAACCCCTGGGAATATTCTAAGATTTGTTCAACCCAATCCTCCAAGACACCCAGCCAGTCTAGTTCTCAGGATAGTCACAACGAATATGCATGAGATAGACTTCCATACAAATCTATTCCTTATACTTTCATTGTGGATATCCTGAACACCAGACTGGCAGGATGTGTCTGGGAAAAAAACTGGCTTGAGAACCCCTGTTCTAAAAACAGTTCCACTGAAGAGCAATTTGGCCATGCCACCTTTTACTCTGAACTCAGTTAGTCACAAATGCAATATGTGACTCAGGGGCTATCTACTCATGCAGGGCTAGTAAAGACCATAGTAAAAGATGGAATAGCTTAAACTGCTCTGTAGTAGGAGTCAAACTATTCCCTGATCACAAGTAAAAATGGGCTAATTTCAACATTACAGAAAGAATAAAATCCTGACAAATGGCCAAGTTGCACTTGTAAAATATTTTAATTTGCTCCCCTGCATTTTACATTATCAAGCACTATAAAGAATGGTCTAGCTTGTTAAACCTCTTGTTAAATCAGAACTGTTTTTGCATAAAAAAGGACAAAGTACCTTTCTGCTGGCAGGGGTAAAGCTGCAATCCACCTCATGTTCAAATCTACCACTGCCAACAAACTTTTCAGTTTGAATTCACAGTCCCAACCCCAATTTTCCCTGAGATCATAACTCTCGAAGGGAAAAATCATCTATTGCTATATCATTTTTTTTAGCCTGCCACTGAGCTGTACAATGCCTACCTAAGGTGAAGTGATGAAACAATTAACCAGACTGACTCACTGACCAAGTCAGGATGAGTCTGAGTCTCCCTTTATCACCAACTCCTGGCCCATCTTGAGTAAAAAGCCCTTTAACACATAGAATACCTTTGCACTTCCCAATAAGCAACCAATGCCAGTGCTCAAATAGGGGAAGAAAGAGCTGCCAGTAAAGCAAAGACATTAATTTAAATAAATCCTTCAAACATTATGTCAGAAAAGGTTTAACTGAACTTTGAAATTTCTCTGGCTTAGCAGGGTAATTTTCAAAGGAGTTAAGCATGTAAGTGTAACCTACTATGGTAGCAATTTTCAAAAGCCATTTACTCGAGCAAAAAAGGCAAAACACGAGTAAATCCTGTGGACAATTCAATGGCATGTATTCTAGCAAATTTTCAAAGCCCACTTACTTTAGTAAGACCAAGTTTTATGCATGTAAATAAATAGTTTTTAAAATTAGGCCCTTCGGTTTTAGGTAGGAGCATTCTGCAGGCGTGGCACGGACAATGTCTAGTACTTTGCAGTTGATAGCACGCACCTGAGGACCGAGATGTTACATCACTGCTGGAGTAGAGCCTAGGCGACTCACTGCGCAGCTGTTTCCCTAAGTGCTGTTCCCCATCTGACGGAACATGTTGCAGCTGTCTACTGTCATGGTTTATCATCCTGAGGTTTAGAGGCATCTCACCTACATGACAATCCACACAGATTATGCCCTTGTCAAAATTAAGATAAATCACTCTGCTTCATCTAAGAGAATCAAGTCACTGAACCCACAATGAAATGTTCAATGCAAGGGTGCAAGCACTAGGAAGTGCTTACACACACAAGAAATAGTTGCTATCTTTATTCATACTCCTGATTATAGACTGCTATGGTATTCCTGTGAATTTCATGTTTTGAATTTATCTATTCTTGTGATTGTTTTTTGTATTTAATGTTTATTTGTACATCGCCTAGAGTACTATTTTAGGTGATTAATAAATCCAAATAAAGATAAAGAAATCAACACTGTCAAACCATTTATACAGGGGAGCAATTTTCAAATAGCTCGATTTGGGATAAACACCTGTGAACCAATTCTTAAAGTGAAAATACATGCACACTTTGCAGGCTGCCGTGGCTACAATGTAGGTATGGTCACTCATTGTGCAGATAGAATTTTGATGTAAAAAGCACATAAGTAGACTTGAAAAGATTATCTGCATGCATACATTTCCTCCTCTGACCTAAACACGGTCTCCAGGAATACCTCCTCTCAATGTGGCTCAAAGGACGTACATTGAGACACATATTAGGGGATGGGCAATTTTCAGATGGACTATTTACAAGGGTAAAATGCTCTTTACTCACAGAAATCACTTTGAAACTGGCCCCAAAGCTAAATTCAAACTAGTTGATGGGAAAACACTGGAGTTCTATTTTTACCTGCTACAGGGAAAGCAGGTTTGCTTGCCATAAACAGCGTTCTCCGTAGACAGTTGGATGAGTTAGCCATGTCACGTGGATGACATCATCTGATGGTGCTGAATGGACCTCTCTATCTCATAGCTTTTGCTCCAAATATGCCTGCAGCTCTTGTGTAGGCACTGCCTAGTGAGCCCCTAAATGAGTGAGCTTAGCTTTAGCTCAGTAGTTGAGTCTCCAGGGAGGCGGGAGGGTATTAAGCGTGGGTAATTCATCTTGCTGCCTATGGAGAACCTGTTTGTGATAAGAAAGTTTGCTTCCTTCGGCCAACAAGCAGGATTGAATTAGCTGTAACGTGGGGTATCCCAAGCTGACAGTTGTGCAGCAGAGCACCTACTGAAAAGCAACCCAGACACCACTGTGGAGAGTGGACTACTGCTGTGCAACTGCTTGCTCAAAATCACTTGACAGACTCTCCAGACAGCAATGGAATGTGAAGGTGTGAACTGACTGCCAAGCTGCAGCTTCACAAATATTTCCAATAAGCACAGCTCACAGATGAGCCACAGAGGTAGCCATACCTCTTTTGATGAGCCTGAACTGGAGGCCAGTTAGAACAGAGTAATGCGTGATACAGTCCTTGTACAGGACTGTACTTGGCCACCATTATTCCCAGTCTTTTAGGATTGTAAGAGGTAAAGAGTTGAAAAGCCAGATAATGTAGTTGAGTTCTCTTTAGATAATAAGCTAAGGTCCTTTTGCAGGCTAACAAAGTGAGAGCTTTCTCTCCTTCATGTCCATATCATCTTGGAAAGAACATAGGCTTGGATTCAGATGAAAGACCAAAACTACTTTTGGCAGAAACTTGGGGTGAGTGTGGATCACCACTCTATTGTGGAAAAACCAAGTACAGTGAGTAACAAACCAATTCTTGAAGCTCACTTACTCTTCTAGCTGATGTGATGGTGACTAAAAAAACAACAAAAATCCACTGCCTTCTAGTGTAAGCTCTTCTTGTTGAAGGTTTTCTTGTGCAGACTACAATATCTGCAACTTCCTTGAATAGTGACAGCAATGTAAATATTCATGCTCAATATACATGCCATTAAGTTGAGAGAGGGAAGGTTTGGAGATAAAGCAGGAGGAAGGTTAAGGTCCTGGGGGAATAGGAAGGATGATAGACACCGTACAAGGTATGAGAACCACACTTGTCTAGCCACGTTGAAACAATGAGATCAGGCATGCCTGATCCTTGAGCACTTTCTATACTGGTCTAGTTGCCAACAGAAGTGGTGGAAAAGTAGATCTGTATCTTACTTGAACAAAAAAGCATCCAGAGAAGGCCTAAACTTGCTTTGAAGGATAGAGCAGATTGTTTATACCCTCCTTTTGTCCTCAGGTGTCAGCAAAAATCAATTGGATGGCTGATCCCAGAGATCAAAGAACCTGTCTCCTGCTATTTTATAGAGAGACCCACTCATAAGGAGAAATCACTCTGCTGATGCAATCTGCTGGTGTGCTGGCAATCCCAGGAAGGCAAGTTGTTTGTAGGAAGGCTTCATGGCTCAAGCCCACTCCCAAATTCTCAAGCCTTCTTAGCAGAGGGTCTGCAACTCTGTGCACACTTGCTTGTTGACAGAACATTGCTACTTGGGTATTGGTTTGGATCAGAATTCTCCTTCCTTGAAGGAGATGTGAAAGCTCTCATTGCATGTCCAATTGCTTGTTGGTCCAGAAGATTAATCTGAAACAGATGCTCTGTTGACATCCAAGTTCCTTGGGTTTTGAAATACATCTGTGCGTGCCCCAGTCCCTACTGGACACATCTGTTACTATCATCTGATGAGGTAGGAGCCAAAAGGAGAGCTCCTATCTCCAGGAATTTGGATTTAGCCACCATTGGAGAGCCACCTTCATGTCTGCTATGGCTCTCAGCAGAGTTGACAAGGAAAGCAACTGATCTCACTGAATGCAGAAACCCCACTGGAGAATCTTCAAATTGGAGGTAGGTCGTGGAGACAACATGTACCACTGCCATCATGTGACCCAGGACAATCAACATCTCCTTGACCAGGACATAATCACTCTGCACAAGGCTCCAGATCAAGGATCGAAGGCAGCATGCTTACAGCGATGGAAGGAAATCCTCTCTCTTCAAGAGATTCTATCCAAGCCCCTATGAACTTTATTCTTTGGGTAGGGAAAAAGGTTCAATTTAGCAAAATTTGCAATGAACCCCGGTGATCAAAGAAACTGGATTGTCTTCTGAAGGGAATCAACATTGTTGTTTTGGAAGGTCTCATCCATTAGTCAATCCTCCAGGTAGGGGAAAACAGAAATCCCCCCCCATGACAAAAAAAGTACACAGCTACTGCTGCTAGGCATTTGGTGGAGACCTTCTGGGCCACTGACAGCCCAAAAATGTAGAACCATGTACTGACAGTGAAAGGAATAGACCATGAAATGAAAGTATTGCCAGTGGGAGTGATGTATGTTATGATAGCATTCAAATCTGGGGCACACATCCAGTCCCTTGCTTGAATGAAAGGTAGGATTATGTGGAGAGAGTTCATTTTGAACTTCTCCCATAACTGGCTCTTGTTCAGGCTTTGAAAATCCAGGATGTGTTTCAATCCTCCTGACTTCTTGGGGATAAGGAAAACAGCAACAGTAGACCCCTTACCAAGGTGATTGGGAGGGACAGGTTCTATCACCCTCTGGCTGATGTGGCATGAAGGCCGAACAAAGATGCAACACTGGAGGGCAGGAGAAGTGCAAGTGATAGCCAGATTTCACAATTTTGAGGACTCAATGGTCTTTGATCTTTCACCTCTCCTTCAGGTAAAGATGAACACCCCCCCATAGCAAAGAGGTTGAAGTTTGAGAATTGAGTCTTGGGGCACAGGCTTGGGCAGGGCGTATTGTGACATCTCTCACAAAAGATGTCTGTAAGCCAGAAGCTGTTGTTGTGGAAGTACATGTAGTGCATGATACCAGTGAAATTGGCAGAAGAGGCACCTTTGGAAGTAGGAATGCTTAAATGTGAAGTAATGATGCTTCAAAGACGACAGTTTCAGATCCCATTGATAGAGCTAGACAACAACCATGTTGCTTCTTAACTTGGGTGAATGGAGGAGATTCTCCCCAGAAGAGGGCTCATCGGCTAACTTATCAAGAACATCCTCTTGCAGACTATTAGCTCTCAGCCAAGCCATTCGGCATGTTCCAATGGCCGCTGCCAAGGATTTGGCTAAGATATCAAATGATTCATATATGGAGTGGAGAAGATGCCGCATACACCCCTCTACATCCCAAAGAGCCTGCTAATAATCTGCCTATTTTCCATCCAGGGACTAACAAGGGTTTCAGCTTCTTGACACAATCTTGTAAGTATTGCACTATGGAGAATTGGTGGGTCGCAATACATCAAGCTATGAAAAATCTTTTTTCCCCCAAAAGGTGTTCAACAGTTTAGGGTTTTTGCCTGCAGGGTGTTTCAGAAAATCCTTGTCATCTTTGCTCTTTTGATGCAGATTCCACTGCTACTGACTGGTGCTGTTGCTAAACTACCAGAAACCCTGGGGTTTGCTGAACTCTATATTTAAGGTCCAGCATCCTAGGGGAGGCAGGATACTGGTCTGTAAATCCTACAGGGCTGAGTGCACTAGGATTCCTGAGGGCTTGGATGGAGTTTTCCAGGATCCAAAGAAAATCCAAAGATTTCAATGTAGAAGTCCTTGTAGACTCCCAACTTCTCCAAGATTTTGGAATATAAAGGAGGTCTTCTGATGGCAAAGAACAATCCAGCAAATCAAATAAAGGGTCAGAGGGAATATCTGTAAACCCTTTTTCAGACCTGCGATGTGAGGGAACACAAACCTAGAACTCCAATGATGGAGGTGATTGGCGTGGGGTCCTTATTATCGGAGGGGGACAATTCCTGGGGCATGCTCCAGACTGAGGTCTTGAGCTCCCTCTTAGTCTGGCTGGATTCTGCAGTGAGGGATGATCAAGGACTAAATTCTGCCTCAGGCCCTCTGATGGAAGCTCCCACAATGTAGAGATGAGAGGGATTCCCCCTCGAGAACACAAATCTGACACTTTGGACAGGATAGGCTGAAGAGTGCCCTCTTTATTCCTTGCTGCCATCAAGGCAAAGAAAGTCACCAGTTCTTCTACCTGATCTATGGGCTGCATTGTCCTTTGGCCATCCTCCTCTGAAACCAGTATAGGTTCATCTTCTTGAGAAGTTCACACTAGACTCCAGTGGGAACACCTCCTGAATCAATTGAACTGGAGAATACATTGAAACAAGCACTACCACCATGGAACATATCAGATCTGGTGTCTGTAGACAAAGTCTTCACTCAAGGAAATTAGAGAGGTATAAGCTCTCGAGAGGATGGGAGTTAAGTGAAGTGAATCTCCTTTGAAGCCTCTTACTGCCTGATCCCATTGCAAATGTGGAGGACGCATCGACTGAGCTGGGGGATTAATGCTTCAGTTACGCTGGGGCTCAAAAGCATGGAAAGATCAAATACTGAATGCGTCAACATGGCAAACAGCTGAATTATCTGAAATTGAGGCCAGATGCAAAGATTGTGTCCAAGGCACAGTTGACTTGTGCACTGACTAGCATATCAATGGCACAGACTGATGGCACCAAGCCCTGATACACAGAGTGTCAATGGGGCTGAGCTTGACCTCTGCTTTGGCAATGCCAACTGTGCCATCTCGGATGCATAAGAAGTGGTGCCATGCATCAACAGGTCCTATGTGGCCTACAAACATTTTACAGATCTGTGTTAATGGTGCTTTGTTTGACCCCTTAGGGCAGCAGATCCAAGGATCTGTGTCACAGGACAGGGAGCTTTCCTGAAAGAGCTCCTGTTCAACTCTGCATGGATGGAGATGGAGGCCCTACTCAGAAGAGGAATGACTTCAGCTTTTCATCAACCTGAGACGTTCCTCCCTCTTCCAGCTCTGTTCCTCTGTGACATCTGGCCACAATCTTAACAGCTGCATCAGGGTATGGCCCGAGGCACAGATAAATGTTGCATGCTGTGGGTATAGTCTTTTAGGCCAGATATCACAACTTTTTTTTCTTCAATGCTAGCAAAAAAAAGTCCTGTTGAGGGCTTGCTGAGGCAGTGAGGCAAGTCAAAGTCTGTTATATGTTCATGCAAGAGCTAGGACAAAAATTAAGAGAAAAAAAAGAAAGACTGAGAGGCTTAAGAGGCAGCACCCACGCATGAACTCCCACACATGCTCAGTAGAACAAAAGCTCTATGAGTTAGGAGAGAAGGGTCCCATTTGGTTCTGTTGGATGATGCTTTCCACTTGTCATGGCTAATTCAGCCCTTCTTGTCAACGAAAAAGCACGCATGTACTATCCCTGTCCATAGGACACTCCTTTTACCCTCAGTAAGGCTGAGCGTTCCACTGACAAATGCCTCTTGAAAATCCCTACCTTTAAGGCACTTCAACTGCAGGCTTCAAGTTTAAGGCCTTCTCTGTCATTTGCCCAGTCTTGTGGAACGCTCTGCCACTTGAGCTCTGAGAAATTACTGGATTAGAAACTTTTATTTATTTATGCATTTTAAATTATACTGACAAGTATCCAGTTGTTAATGAAATTATAAAGTACAAAAAAAGAAAATTAATAATGAAACAATTACAATTCTTAATCAACATTAACTGTACTTAAAAATAAAGGAAATATGGGAGAGCCCTGAATTTAGGAGCATACTTAAAACTAGGAAATTATTACAATCTTTGTAAATAAGGCCAACGTGAGAAGTTCCAGCACATTTTATTCTACTAACCTATCAAAGCAGTGGGTAAATCTAGGAGTGAGAATGAGAATCCAAGAAAGCCCTAAGCTCTGGTGGATAAAAAAAAAAAGAAGAATTATATTCCTGGAAGAAAATACTGCATTTATAGGGAAATTGTAAGTTAAACCATGCTCCCATTTGTAATACTTCCCCTCTCATATTGAGAAATAATTTTCATCTTATTTACGTTGACTTAACCAAGTCTGGATAACACTATATTTTTTGTCCAAAGAAAATGGCTTGACTTTGAGCTTCTTTCTAAAAAGTTCCTAGCTTATTACTTTCAGCTAGCCTTCACTTGAAGCTCTGTGGGATGAATTTATATTTAACCGTTTTGCTTTGGTATATAATTTTTATGTTTTTTATATTGTATGGTGTATGTTTTCTTATACACTGTGGGGCGGATTTTAAGAGCCCTGCTCGCCTAAATCCGCCCAAATCCGGGCGGATTTAGGCGAGCTGGGCCCTGCGCGCCGGTGAGCCTATTTTACATAGGCCTACCGGCGCGCGCAGACCCCGGGACTCGCGTAAGTCCCGGGGTTCTCCGAGGGGGGCGTGTCGGGATGCGGGCCCGAACCGCGCGGCGTTTAGGGGGCGTGCCGGGAGCGTTTCGGGGGCGGACCCGGAGGCGTGGTTACAGCCCGGGGCGGCCCGGGGGCGTGGCCGCGCCCTCCGGACCCGCCCCCAGGTCGCGTCCCAGCGCGCAGGAGGCCCGCTGATGCGCGGGGATTTACGCCTCCCTCTGGGAGGCGTAAATCCCCCAACAAAGGTAAGGGGGGGGGGGGGGGGGTTAGGTAGGGGAAGGTGAGGGGAGGGCAAAAGGAAGTTCCCTCCGAGGCCGCTCCGATTTCGGAGCGGCCTTGGAGGGAACGGGGGTAGGCTGCGCGGCTCGGCGTGCGCCGGCTATACAGAATTGATAGCCTTGCGCGCGCCGATCCAGGATTTTAGTGGATACGCGCAGCTCTGTGCGTATCTACTAAAATCCAGCGTACTTTTGCTTGCGCCTGATGCGCCAGCAAAAGTAGGCCTATTCGCATAGTTTGAAAATCTACCCCAGTGTATGTCATCCTCTATCAGCAGTTTATAAAAACCTCTAAATAAAATAAAGTGCAATGAGAATGGGAAACATTTATTACAATAATGGCAGCTCCCTTCACTATTCTGACAGTATTTACTCCTTCTACTACCTCTTCCCATATAGTTTTCTTTTAGAAACAAAACATGGATTATTTTCACCACCATGAAAACTCAATACTGCATTATTGGGTGGCTTAATTAGTTCTGCAATGTGCCTGCTATTGCTGCGTCGCCAAATGGCTTCAAGCCATCCTGAGGAAGATATCATTTAGAAAGGAGAAACTTCTGAAACAGCAGAAAGAAGCTAGCAGGAGGAATAACTGGATGAGTGAACCAGAGGGCACACGGCCTGTACAAAGACTGGAAGTCGGCACTTGCTTTAAAAATCTGATCAAAAAGTGATCACTGCTTCTAGAACCAGGGTACATTCGTGTATAAGCTACTCCATTTATAGTACTGAGCTGAGTAGCAGAAATGCAGTACACAAATTTACAAAATCAAAACTTGCATATATTTCCGTACTGAAACTGTGGATGTTTTATGCATGCTGTGAAACTGCTGGTTGCCAGCCTGCTAATGGCAACCGTAAATTTAAAATTTGGTGAGCAAAGTGCCCATTACAGCATAAGATGGCCACAGGTGAAGGAGGAAGACTCTTAGCCACTGCCGCTCCTGCCACTTCCCTAAACATCTGTGACAATCAACAGGCCATGGAAACAGTAGCACATCCTGATGGCTCTCTCCCCTTCCCCCCGGCCTGCTTGTACAGTATGAAGATAAGGGAGTGGGTGAAAGAAGCAGACAAAAGGTGAAGAGGAAGGAAGAGTATGTAAATCTGCTAATATCTGCCAAATTATTTAATTAGTGCAGTTTGACCTGAGACTTCATACAATTTTTCTATCCAAGTCAGATATCCAAAGAGAATAAGACCACTGTCAGGTTCTGCCAGCTAGAAGGGAGCAACAAATTCTATGGATCTGCACTAGATCTGTTCTCTCACATAAACTGTTGAAATGCAACAAGCAGCCCAGCACTATCTGCACACATCCTGTGAAATACACATACACTTGACACTGACTAAGTACAAAGTGGAAAATTGCAGTATTCGATCTTTTTTTTTTTTTTGTTCCTTTGCATGCTGGAAAGAGAGCTTTGCAAGTAATTTACTGGGACGAACATATCAGGGCCTGGTTCCACATTGTACAGTATTTAATAGGGAAAATGCAGGCAATGTCTGAGATTTTTGTACTCCAGCTAAAACGTGGATACAGTTACCCTTTAATCCTTTATTATTTGGATTCTCTGCTAGTTGTGAAGTTTACAGAACCACCTAAGAATTAGCTTCTAAGACTACATCTGAAGAAACTGAACCCATGCGCTCGTGTTCGTTCCAGTTTCAAGCTGTAACTTCAACGAGCACAAAATTTAGAAACCTAATTGTGTTCCTAGAAAGAAATGTAAAATAGTTTTGAAAGTTTGGCCCACTGAAGGTGAAATGGAATGTCCTAAAAGACGACAATTATTCTCTTTTCCTTGTGAAAAATGGAAACAAAAATATCTATCTAGGGTATGTTTTTTTGGATAGTTTGGATTTGATTCGTAATTATTTCATCTTCTGAGCAGTCTCTCTTGCACAAGTGAGGACCAGCCATAGATGTGAGATTTCCATCAGATCAAGATCAAATCAAATTCTTATGAACTTAGATCTGGAAGGCCTGATTTCATCCTCTGTGTGAATTTTATATTTGTTTAAAATAGTTCTTCCCTCACAATAGCACAACCTTTAGATCCTCTTAGACCAGTGATCTTCGCACCAGCCCTTGGGACACATCCAGCATGACTGGTTTTCAGGATGTCCACAATGAATATGCACGAAATAGATTTGCATACAACAGAGGTGGTACATGTTCACTGTAGATATCCTGAAAACCAGACAGGCTGGGTGTGTTCCGAAGACTGGACTGAAAACCACTTGTTTTAGATGAAACGGAGGGGGCCCTATGTAAAATGCTCTGCATTCACACTGCACACAGATTTGGCACAGTTTGACACAGGTGCTTAAAAAAAAAAAAAATTAATTCCCCAAGGAGTAAGCAAAATGGTATGTTAAGGCATGGGGAGTTAAAAACAAGTGTGCATTGTAAAATGATGTAGGTGCACAAACATTATTTCAGTGCAGAAAATGTGCAAAAATAGACTACAAGGCCCAGCACCAAAATTCCTATTTCTGTCCATAGACTAAAACACCAGTGCTAGGTATTTTACTCCACCTTTGACCAGGAGTAAAATTTCCTGCACTAAGAAAACCCGAGTTAAATCAGTGCACTGCTCTGCATGGAGGGTTAATAGCTATTCCTTCCATGCAAGTGCACTAAGCAATATGCCATTTGGCATACACTTGGGTGTGCAAAAACACTCCTTGCTGCATAAGGGAGTACAGTTATGTGCTCAAATAAAAAAAAAAGTGTGCGCATAAAGGCGGTTAAAGCTGTGCGCTTTGAGCGTACCTTATTACGTTGGGTGCTTAGAGGACTTCTTTAGTTGTGTTATGGTTGTAGGGAGTTTGGCCAGCAGGTGTCACTAGAGTCCAATGACGATATGACCCTCTTGCTGTCCACTCCCAGCAGCCATAGAAAGCAGGAGGTTTGCATCTCAAAGTCAGAAACCTTCCACTTGGACATACAGGGCACTGCCTCTCACTGAATATTATTCACTTCCAATATTAAGTTTATACAACTGCTTGTGTACAAGGTGCATGTATTTTTTAATAAAAATGTACCTAAAAGTGCAATGATGTATGCAAGAAGTAAAAAATAATTTAAGAAAAAGGGCCACAATAAATTGACAATTACCTCTTAATTTATATTTTTATCTTCAGAAAAGCATTGGCTTTTAAATACATTAAATTAAAATTTAACCTTTTTTGTTGGAAGGCAGGTTTTAGGGATAAGGCAAAAAACTATTTTGGGTATGCACTTGTTACAGGAGAAATACTGCAAAATTTTGCATCAAATTGGAATTTCCAGGAGCCAGAAATTACTTCTCTGCAGGTTCACACCTGCACCATATGTTCGATCGCAGGGCAATGGGTGATCACCAGCTAACATACCTGCTCCATCCGAGCTGTCAGACATCTGGCTGATGGGGCTGTTTTCCTCCGAGTTTTGTTTGTACAGACCAGTGGAAAAACGCCTTTCTGGGTACTGTAGCCTCTCAAACCCCGATGGGTTACGAAAGAACTCCATTTGTTTAGCCATTACCTTCTCCAGCTGTACCTGGGATCAAACAAGAAAAAAAAATAATTATGTAACAGTAGCATCACCACTATTAGTTAAGCTTCCTTTCTCCGGTGTGGAAGCGATTCTGCAATACTCATGCCAAAAATGAGATGAAATCCAAAAGATGACGGCATATTTTGCGATAACACATTAATATCTTGCTCCACTGACAGATACTATGTAAATTGGATTAGCAGTAGTTTAAAAAACCTTGGTGGAAGACTGTAGTTGTGGAAAAGATCTTAAGCTACATTTTTCAAAAAAGCAACTGCAAATTTGGACAAGTTCCTGGAAGAAACATCCATCACCCATTAAGGTGGATGGCGAAATCCACTGCTTATCCCTGGAATCTATCAATCTTTTGGGATACTGCCAGGTAACCTGTGACCTGGATAGGCTGATGTTGGAAAACAGGATACTGAGCTCAATGGATCTTTGGTCACTCGTATGGCAAATCTGGTTATATAAATGCTGTAATTTTTGTGCATTTGCTCTGGGGTTATATATAAAAAAAAAAAAAAAAAAAAAAAAAAAAAAAAGGTCTTTGGGATTTTTACCCCCTTCCCCCCAATTAAGGAATGAGCAGGATCAATTTTCACTTGCCATCTATTCCTCAATTTAAATGCAGTCCTAGAACACATCATTATTCAGTTAAAAGCAGAGTGCGCAAAATTCTCATGTCAACCATCCTGGAAGGCAAGCACTACAGCGGAGCACGCAATATCATCCGAGTATGCTCCCAGTGCTATTGGAAAAAGAAGCAACGCTGACAAGAATCATGCGGAGCAAGACAAAAAAAGATGGCCAGGTGGCAAGGCTAGAGACTTTTGGCAATAGTGCACTTCCTACAAAACATTTTCATCAGCGTAGACATGATGGATGCTGGAGGTCATCATTGTAGAAGATGTACTGCATAAAGGACAATGCACGTTGGATGGCTGACAACAGAGGTGCAAAACAGCATCAGATGCCACTTTTCCAATAGACAAACAGATTCCAGGAGTATCAATTTAGGAAGTGTAAAATTCTTGTTGCCAAGCAGGCTATGGATCCTTTTATTGGAGCAATGCAAGAATTTCGGAGGAATCTCTTTGGAATTTAAGTTGACCCAGATGCTATGAGCAACACCAAAAGAAGCAATCTGTCATTAGCTGTGGAACAAGTCATAATACAAAATGCTGCTCATTAGTGGTAGAAAATGGGATCCACTAGTACACGCCATTTGGTGCATGCTAAAACTGAAATCACCTTTCCCTCTGCAAATAAACACAAAAATGAAAAAAACCCCACACAACGTGAATCAGTTATTGTTGTTGCCATGCAGGCCCTTATACAATACTACTCTGGGCTTCACCCTGCTCCCTCCCCCTGACAGATCATTAACTGTACTAGAAAAAAAAAAAAAAAAAAAAGGCAGTGGCCCAGTTCCTATGGACTCTTGATATATCCTGGCGTCCTTTAAAACAGGAGCACAGGTTGGAACAAAATCAAACTTCAACATTAAGATTTAACTAGTGCTTGCCCAGCTACTTAATCTCATCATCAAGATCAGCTCTGTATATAATACTCAGAAACTAAATTTTACTTTTGTTAAAAAAAAAAATCATTTCCCCTAGGTTTAGAATGCTAAACTTTCTTAAAGCAGAAGGCAGCTGGGTAGGTAACCCTTTAGCAGGCTAGTGATTAATTAAAGAGGCTAGATTTCACAAACACTTTTGTACCTGAAGAGGGACCTTAGGAATCCCAAAAGCTTGCCTCTTTAAACCAACTGGTACCCTAACAAAAAGTGTAATCTCTACCCAGCTACTATGTTGAGTTTTCCTTTAGCATTCTGTATTTGGAGGGCTAAGGGGAAAAAAAAAAAAGTGTTCTTTATTTGCATCCCATGTTCTACTCCATTTTAGGGCCCAGAGGCAGACATCCATGCGTCCCGCGAGCTGCTCTCCTGAAAACACAGCCCGGCAGCCTGGTTGTGGGGGTTCAAAGTGTGAAACGTCTGTGTGGCTGGAACAGAAGGCCCGAGACGTGATACGCCGTGTACGTCAGAATATGATGCGAAAGAGATGGCAAATGTGGGAGGTAGATGCAAGGGGGTGGGATGGGGGGTGAGGCGTCAAGAGCATTTTATCTTAAAAAAAAAAAAAAAAAAAAGTGACAGCTTTTATCCTTACATTTATGACAGTACATCGTAAAGAAAATTACAAATAAAAATCTAAATATTAGCTGCTGAGAGCCTAGTTTACGAGTCACACAGAAGCAGCCAGAAGAGGAAGACCAAACTGTGTTTTCAGCCTGGCGCTTTGCTCCTGCTCTTTTGGGTTTCTGTATCCAAGCCTTGGAGTGGAGGAGCAGATTAATGGTTAGAGCAGCGTGCAGAGAACCTGGGGCACCAGGGATCAAATCCAGCTCCTTGTAACTTTGGGTAAAATCGCTTCATCCACTTCTGCCTTGGGTATAAAATTTAGATTGTAAGCCCTCCGGAGCAGAGACCTAGCAGCTGCTCCTGACTTTGAAGCTTGGGTTTGGAAAGGAGAGGAAAACATCTAAAATCCAAATCAGAAGTAGTTTTTACTAAGGCTAGGGTACCATGAACCTTCATTTCCCCTACTTTTAACCCCCATCTTGCCTACCCATTTCAGTGACACTCCTTGGCTAGGGGCTACAGATCACAGCTTCCTCTAGAACGCAGTACTCGTGCAACTGGAGTCTGGCCAAAAGGTGGTGCTATTGAGTGATGGCTGGGACTCCCAGTTTCCTTTTTCCTAGGAGTGGGAGTGGGGGTGTGTGAGAACATTGCTTCCTCGCCATTCCTCAGCTCTGGCAAGCCCAAGAAACAAAAGCCAGGCTTGGGAATTAAATCCCTATTTCCGGCATGGCAGCAAGCAGTGCTTCTCCTGAAACATCGAGCCAGCCTTCATCCAAGCTTTTTGCAAGTTAAACTTATGGGTACGTAGGCGAGAATATGAAAGGTTTACCAATATATTCTTGTTTTTACATTTTAAAATTGATATTGTAGTCTCATTCTGAAATGCAGAATCTTTTACACTGGTGCTCTCCCAAGAGTCGATAACTGGACCGTCTTCCCAGTGGAGAAAGAGTGAAGACAAAAATGGTAACAGACTTCAATAAAGCAAGGAATAAAGACAGAGGTTCTTTACTGGTAAGAAATTGGTAAAGCACTGGGGTAACCTGTACGGAGCAGCAGATCCAGCGCTAAGAGACATACAGGGAATGGGTGTTGAGTTCCATGTAGGAATCTGGTCTACTTTGGGTAGATGTGTGGACAATCCCTACTAAGCAGACTGGGTGGGCCATTTTGGCTTTCATCTTACTATGTTAGATTGCTGTCTCTTAGCACATGGACCATCCGCAACTGAGAATCTCAAACAATAACTTGCAGAGGTGCAGACTTACATGCCAGGCTCAAAGCCCTGCAAGCTGAGTAGCCAAAAAAGTGGCTGGCTGTTACTGGTGACAGAGGCAACTTGCTTTACTGCTAGGTTCATAACAGTACAAAAATCTCAAATTTAACCCCCCCCCCCCAAAAAAAAACAAAACCAAACAAGCCCCACACCTCACCTTATTAAATATAATTTTAGTTTTTCTCTCTTTGCAGTTTTTTTTTTTTTGGGGGGGGGAGGGGAGGTTCTTTCAGACCCTCCATACTACAACCCACTTGGGGAGGGCCTTTCCTATATAATGTTTACTGGTTACATTTCTTTGCTAATTCTCTGTTCCTATGTAATTCCCCCCCCCCCCCCCCATACCTGTTTATTGTAATTTCCACCTGCCATTCTGCTGTAAACAGATATGATGTCGCCACTAATGTCGGTATAGAAAAGCTTATAAATAAACAAACAACAACTGTGGGATTCAGAGCACTCGTATCTTCTCAAGCTTTAAGCTTCTCTTGCCAAGATATTGCTTCCAATGCCTGCCTCAGCAAGAAATCGCTCTCTCAAAACAGATGTTCTGCCTAATGATATCCCAGGAGATGCCACCGAGGGAACGAGAACATGTGGTGATTGTTCACATACAACGCTCTGATAATCCCACACACACCCCACAATATCACATGTAGTGCCACTCCACAGAATGCTTAGCAGCTCCTGCACACCAACACAAGCTTACCTTAGGATTTCTGGCCTCACCATGTTTCATTAACGTTTCCAACCCAGATCAATTCTACTAGTTTTCTCTCCCAGTGAGCAAGCTTCTGTATATTTTTCCCTCCCAATCTTGACTTGCTTTTCATTTTACCATAATATTTTACAATGTCTATCTCCCTTTTATTTTAATCCTAATCAATGTGCCACAAATTATCAAAACAGAAGTAAATCAGGACTTAAAGCATGGGTTTCATACTGAAGGTCAACGCTCTACTAATCTCACCAACAATGCTTGTGCAAGTGGTTTGACATGAATTGGGCACGAGGGGGAAAGGGAGAGATTTGACTGCTGAAATCCCAGATCACAGCATGAACACTGCCAAAAATGACAGACAACCTCCTCAGCCCCAGAAAACCTACCCCTCTTTCACACTAAGTGTGGCCTGGTCCTACTTTTAGACTGCAATACCATACACATTGTGAACTAACCATCACAGATAAGATAAACGGAACTAGCAGCCCCGTGACTAATCATGTACTTCAGCCACAAAGCACCACACCAAATGGCTAGCTTTGAAGAAGAAGTGTGAAAAACCTGTGAGTAGTCAGTTTAACACAGACATCTGGGAGCTTCAAAACCAGGGTGCGAAATGCTACAGTTCAATTTCAAGCCTGTGCTATGTAACAGGGCGCAGCAATTGAAGATGAGCAAGCTGGCTGACAAGGAGAAGGTTATCCTACCAGCTCAGCCACAGACGTGGCTCCTTAAACTCTGCAGTAAAATGGCCCTGGTTTGTAGCCAGAAAGCAGCAGGCTCTGCAACTGCAGAGTACGCTGGCTGTTCCAACAGGTCTCAAATGTGCAAGAAAGCTAAAAATCCCACATTTCAAACACTTTAATATTTACACTGAAGGCATTTGCAAGGACCCAGGCCAGCAAAACTAAGTAAATCAGCTTTAAAAAAAAAGAACAAAAAAAATCCACATCCCGCACATGTTCTTAAATTATCAAATAAATTCTAGAGCATGAAAGCCTGAGGTCTTTCAAACCCATCTCATCTTGTTCCTTACCTGAAAGTTATGCATTGTAAGATCCTCTCCTTTAGCTTTGGCTAAGGCAAGTTGTTCTTTCAAAGTTTCTTGTTTCTGCTGCAGTGCCTGCAGGGTCTCTTGGTGATCAGAGTAACTGTCCTGTTGACCAAAATTAAGAATAAATACCCTTTTTTCCCCCACTGCAAAAACAGTGAACTAGGATCAAAGACACTGGGTCCTTTTAGACAGGAAAAAGTCAGATGCTCTCAGATCTCTAATAATGCCAATGAACCCAACAGCGACCATACATCTGTTCCAAAAAGCCTTGGCAAGTTATTCACAATATGCTATAGCGCCACTCGTCTTGTTCCCCCCAACCAACATTCCAAGGACATTTTCTTGATAATCTTATCAAAGTCTAAAATAAAAAAATAAAAAAAAAAAAAAAAAAAAAAAGATTTCTGCTGTGAAAAAAAAAATAAAAAAAAATAGTGCTTTGTTCTCTGCAGCTTATGTAAGTAGCTGAGTCACTGTCAGGGGATGTTCTACCAGCACGTTAGGCCAAGTGAATCCCAGGCCACCCACCCAATAACATCATGCTCACACCATCGATTTTGGTAGATGAATTTCTATTGAAAAAAAAAAATTAACTATTTCCATGTTAACTTCAAAAGAAGATGCAGCTTGTGACAGTTTTCTTTCACAGCAGAAGGGATTACATTTTCCAGAGGGGGTCATAATTCTCTCTCTAAATTTTTGTGGAGCTAAGTGTAACCCACAGAGGCTGAACAGACAGGCAGAATATAAATGGCTGGTGCTCAACCCACTTTCCCCATGCCCAGCAAGCACCATAAGATCCATAAAAACACACGAACCAGCAACATTAAATCCATTCAAGAAACACTGGCAGTTGCGTTAACATATTAACACACTGCAGATTATACAAACAATTACAAGCTGAGACTTTTAGCTTCTTCCAAGTCTCAGAACATGCCCAACGCATGTCATATTGACCAAGTAAACTGTCCTGCTGTGTCAAGGGAAAAACCTAAAGCATCACTTGCAGAAGTGTTATAAATTAGGAAATTATTTTTCTTAAAATGACACCTTTATGATGGATTCCCTAATGGGTTTTTTGGTTTTTTTTTTTGAAACTTAGTGTTGTCAGATCTCATTTTCAAAACTACTGGTTGTGCACTGCTCAGCACAGATATAACCAATGGTGTCAGATACTGTTATCAGTAAAACTTTGCGGTTCTTATTGGAAAATGAGCGCACTCACTTTCTTATTCTGATTGTTTGACAAAGTAACAATGCCTGTAAGACTGGTTTTCCAAAAAAACTGAAAAGGATTCTCAATTAACAGATTAATCAAAACAAATATGCTTGTGTGTTTCAAGTATTTCAATGTACATTCCATTGTAACTGCTTATCTATTTGAGAAAAAAAAAAAAAAAGAGAAGAGGAGTAATTTAGTGATTAGAGCAGCAGGCTGAGAACCCGGGAAGCCAGGGTTCAAATCCCAGCACTGCTCCTTGCGACCCTGGACAAGTCTCTTCACCTCCATTGCCTCAGATACAAACTTTAGATTGTAAGCTCTTTGGGGATAGGTAAATACCTTCAGCACCTGAATGTAAGCTGCTCTGAAATGCCTGAAAAGCAGAATATACATCAAAATATATAAATCATGTCAAAGACTGCGGCCGTTACTTTCCATTCAAGGTGCTAAGAGATGCATATCACAAGGTAGGGCAGGACACGCAATGGATAACACTTGCTTTGCATAGGGTAGTCTCAAGCAGCTGAGTAACACTGTACTGTAGTATAGCCCAGACATTCTTTCTAATTAATACTTATTTTTTAATAAAGGGTATCGTAACCCTGAATGTGAAATCTGTAAGGTCTTTTGGTAAGCTAATAGGTACTGAAAGTGTCATCTCTGAAGAGGTGAGGATCAGGTATTCAACTAAAGGCTTCTGCCCTAACCAGAACCTGCCCTGAACCCCTCGGGCTGGCATGCTGATGGGAATGTACTCTGGGGAGAAGAGAATGGGTTTAGGGCCCCGCAGGCCTCCCGTTAGGAGGCTGAGTGGGTTATTTCTCATCCTTCCTCTCACTGCAGTTCATGGAGTACAGTGGAGGAAGACAAACCATGGCAATTCCGATTGCATGGGAGGCTCTGCTAACTGCTGCCTAGGTCTCCCGTCCCCTGGGATTATCAGTGTCTTTACAGGTTCCCCTAGGTCTGCATGGCCTATTCAGTAGCAGCAGGCACCTTCATGCATGTGTTTTCTTACATCTTGGTAAAAAGGTTAAAACAAAAAAGTTAACATGCCCGAGAGACATCCACGTGAACGCATGCACATGCTCAGTGCAAGCTGAATTAAAAAGTGTGGATCAGTACAACTGCGCACTCTACATTTTCATCCACTCCCATGGCTGGTTCTGAACTAGTCTTGGAAATACTGAAGGTAATCCTCAGCACTTGCACACCGAATGGAAGGGATGGTTAAAAAAAAAAATAATAATAATAGATGATTAGGGATGAGGGATTCCCCTTATCATAGCAGTTTACTGCTATCGAACAGCAGTAAACTGAGCATTCTGTTTACATGGTCTCTCCATTACTGCTGCAAATATCTTTTATGGGACCATACAAGAATGGTGGATTCTATCGCCCCCCCCCCCCCCCACACACACACAAACTATGCTTTTGGCAATTAAAACCCAGGTTTTACCTATACAGATCTTCAGCTCGCTATCTCATGTTCAGGAATCTTAACCTAAAACACGAGAACATTTTATTCAGCAAACCAAAAAGGTAAAAAGTCTACACGGAGAACTCGTACATTTTAAGTGGCAATCATGATTCAAACCACTGTGACTGTGTAAATTGAACCCTTTAAAATTCTTAAGTTTCAAGAACCAAAAATAAAAAACAGAATGCGTTATGAAAAAGGGGCATGTTTATGGAAATTTGTAAGTTACCATGGCATGCAAGAATCCCTATTTTTCACATCCTGTGCTTGGGTGGGGGGGACCTGAGCCTATCTACAAGGCGTTCATAGTAAAGTATTTATCTCTCTATAGGAGGTCCACCTGATAGGTCGAGGTGAGGGTTTCATGCTGGTTTAGGGACCAGTTTTGCATGTAGAGACATAAGAACAGCACAGTAAACCTTGGTGAAGATTTGATATCATTTGGAGTGAGGAAAGTCTTACAAAGATGAAATTTCTACTATGAGCTCTCACCCTAGCTTGATGGACTCTATATGCAAAACTGGCCCCTAAACCACCATTTACACCTCACCTCGAACTATCAGATGGACCTCCTATAGAGATATAAATAGGTGCACACAGTGAGGCCCTCTCTATATTCCACTCTACTCCTTCTTCCTCCTCTCCCCAAGCCCAGAAATGGCCAAAATGCAATTCCAAGAATTTATCATGAATTGCATTACGGCCATTTTGGACATATTGCACAGCTTTAAACTGTAGTTATTTCTGGCATTAAAACCATGCGATAGTATGCATTATGCTATTGCACAGTGCAATATAGACCCTAATTTAACTAAAACCCATCCAAACTCCTCCCCCAGTCCCGCACACCCAAAAATTTGCATTTGCGCCACGCGATACTATACTTTTCGCATGTGTTATAGTGTTAACGCATGCGATAATGCATTAACGCCATAATGCATTTTGATGAATGATCCTAATGGTTAGATACCTCTAAAAATGTGTTATAAAAGTTAGCCATACAGCATTGAAACAGATATTCAAAATCATTTATGGGATAAAGAGCACTAGAGTTTATCAATTAAAAAAATATTTCAAAGAGAGAAATCCTTAAATTAAGGTACCAGAGCCAAAGCCAGTCCAGTGGCTCACTAGTACTGCCATGTGAAGGGACCTGGTTTGATTTCTGAATGGGAGATCTCCCTAGTCAGCTGGAGATGCTGCGGAGGTAGTGGTCAAAGCCCATGAAGGGAGGGCAGAGAGAAAGATATTCATAGCTATTGATTAACGGTGACACCTGGTGGCAGGGTTGCAGCAAGGTTCTGGGTCTCTGGACTATCGCTGTAAGAATCAGACTAGGAACAGTGTTGGGGAGGGGGAATTATTTAAAAAAAACTGGGAAGTTGTGAATAAAGGCTCATGGTGCCAGGATCACAGCCCAGGTTCTGCCTGAGCTGGAAAAAGGAGGAACTGACAGGTCAATTGTCTTTTTGTAAATGAAGGTGCCATAAAGTTGCATTAAAAAAAAAAAAGTGGAAATACCTCAATTTTAATTCTCTTGGGCGATAACTCATCTCTTTCTCCACATTTTGACCTAAAAAAAAAAATTTAAGAGAATGAAAAATGTAGCAACAGATTAATTGGTTAGTTTATTCACTGGATTTTTTGTAAACTGTGAAACTTTAACTGGACCAACAAAAAAAAAAAAAAAAAAAAAAAAACAGGATGGCCTGCACGAGCTTCCTATACCACTTTGCTCCCTTTCTCTGAAGACATGCTTTGCAGACAACACAGGTCCTTATCTACATCATCTTTGGTTTATTCTTATGTTAATCCAATAAAATACCATCACAGTCTACAATGAACCCGATTTTCTCCAGATACAATAGGGATACTAGGACTCTGTACTGCAATTCATTTGCCTACAGACAGAAAATTCCTAGGTAACGTGTTCTGCTTCTTAACACTGCACATCCAAGTTTTTTTCCCCTGTTAAAATGAAGAGTCCTACCACCATTTCTGTCTTGATTTTGAAAACTTTCTGTGGCTTTGGGGAAACAAAAAAGTCATGCCTGAGATATCTGGAAGAAAGAAAAATGAATCTTTGCTCTGCTGGCCTAAACACGCCAAAGTGCTGAGGAGGAGGAGGTGGTGATGGTGGTGTGGAAGGCAGGGGCACAACTGCTAAGACAGGCACCTTCTCCAGTGAAGATAATACAAAGTATTTCTGAAGGTAACAGAACAGTAACAATAAATAAAATAAATCACCCCAATATCTGAAAATTTTTTTACGGAATCTCAAAAAAAAAAAACCACACAACAAAACATACGACAACCTACAAGGAATCCGGTTTTCAGCAAGACGACAACAATTATAGTACTACAAGAACGGAGAGGTTGGAAATTCATGTTTTTGGGACAGCTTAAAACTAAAATGACTTTTGCAGCATGAAATTAATAAAATTACCAGGCAACGGTTTCAACTCCTTTCCTAGGATCAAAGATAGCTTTTCGCATTTTATATACAAATCAGGCTGTTACAGAACAGTGCGCTCAGCTGAGCGCACCATTTAGCCCCCGTTTTAGACGTGCTATTATTACCCCTTATACTGTAACGGGTAATAGGGCGTGGAAAAACGTGCTGCCAACCCACCAGAAATTAATAGCGCTCATCGCATGCAAATGAATGGTGATGAGCCTATTAGTCACCCGAAATACAGAAAGTAAAATGTGCGGCCAAGCCGCAAATTTTACTCTCAGAACTTAATGCCCGTCCTTGGCAGGTGTTAATTTCTAAGGGACCCTGAAAAATGTAACAAAAAGCAGAAGATTTTGCTTTTCTGTACACCCTCTGACTTAATACCCTAGTGATATTAAGTTGGAGGAACCAAAGATTTAAAAAAAAAAAAAAAAAAAAAAAAATCTGCCCGCTGGCAAGTTAAAAAACTAACGCTCAATTTTGCCGGACCCGCCGACAGCCGCGTCTTCCGCTAATAAGGAGGTGCTAAGGATGCACTATTGTCCCTAGCGCCTCCTTATCAGCACACGGCCTCATTTAAATACAAAATCATACGCGCAGTAAAGGTGCCTGTACATGTGTTGGGAGAGCGGGTGCTCGACTCTGAGCGCTGGCTCTCCTGCACCTCTTGTTGAATCGGCCTGTATGTGTGGCTAGGCAGGAAGCTGCAGCTCACTGGAGGAAAGGAGATCCTTCTGCTTTCTGTTCAGAAACTGCATTTCTGAAACGAATCTGGGCAGTACATTATTGGCTCTATTTAACTGCGATCCAGAGAGATGCTGTAGCTTTCCACGCTCAAATCTGGGAACCTTTTTTTTAAGATGGTATCAAAAATTATAGTGTCCCCAAGCCTTAAAGAAGGAGAAGTGATTTTAGGATTTCCTTACAATAATTCTAAACATTTAGCTCTGTTTGCTTTTAATATGCAATGCAGCAAATTACAAGGTGGTGAAGTATTAGCTGACCTGAGGGAGTATGGAGTTATGGGACTGTTATCCTATAGCCTTAGGGGTGGATTTTAAGAGCCCTGCTCGCGTAAATCCGCCCAGATTTACGCGAGCAGGGCCTTGCGCGCCGGAGCGCCTATTTTCCATAGGCCTGCCGGCGCGCGCACAGCCCCGGGACTCGTGTAAGTCCCGGGGTTTTTCGAGGGGGCGGGGCCGATCGGCGCGGCGTTTTGGGGGCGGGCCCGTGGTTTCGGCCCGGGGCGGTCCGGGGGCGTGGCCGCGCCCTCCAGAACCGCCCCCAGGTCGCGTCTCGGCGCGCTAGCGGCCTGCTGGCGCGCGGGGATTTACTTCTCCCTCCGGGAGGCGTAAATCCCCCGACAAAGGTAGGGGGGGGGCGAAAGCGAGTTCCCTCCGAGGCCGCTCCGATTTCGGAGCGGCCTTGGAGGGAACGGAGGCAGGCTGCGCGGCTTGGCACGCGCCGGCTGCACAAAATCGGCAGCCTTGCGGGCGCCGATCCTGGATTTTAGCGGCTACACGCGTATCTACTAAAATCCAGCTTACTTTTTTAAAATCTACCCCTTAGTGTTACTAGACTGAGCTGGGTGTGGGGAAAAGTCTCTATGGCTGACATTATGTTGATGTTTGTATGAGTTGGTGTTATATCCGATAGAGATGCTTCGCTCTGTTATGTTTGTATGTATCTTTTTTTTTTTTTTATTGCCAATGAGAAAAAAAATGTAAATATAAATTTTTTTTTTCAAAAACAAACAAACAAAAAAAAAAGCAACAGCTAAAACCAGAATCCCTTTTTTCAACAGTTTTAATGAAAGGGAATTTTAAAGCCTGCACCACTACAGAAAAAAAAAATCACCTACCTATAGAGTTAATTTTAATTTGAGAGAGAGAAGACATTCGAAAAGAAGCTTCCATGAGGCCATGTGGAGCGTGTGTGTGTGTGTGTGGGGGGGGGGGGGGGGTGAGCAGGGAAAATCAACAAGGACCGGCAGTGGAAGAAATGCAAGGAGAAGGGGGCATGGGAGGAAAAGGAAGCAGCAGCAACAGGATGATGAGTGGGCAGGAACTGAGCTGGCTCCACTGTGTTAGACAATAGGAAACTGCTAGTCAAGGCTATCGAGTCCATTCCTGCAGCACTTCCGACATCCCCGCACCACTGAAGCTCTTCCTCTCAAGGTCCCGGGTCGACAGCGGCAGAGCCCTACAGAAAACCCAGCCTGGCAATTTGCTTACCCACTGTTCTGCATTTACAGAATTCATTTTGATTTAACTAAATACCGATCACACATGTAGAGGCTTAGAATTAAACCTGCCACAGAAGAGGACAAGCCAAGCCCTCCTCCATATGTAAGTACGGTAAGAAATTACTTAAGAACTGCCATTAACGCTGCTCTCCTGTTAATGCAAGGTGGAGGTCTTGTTTTCAGAACTATAAAGCAGATCAAGTCAATTGATGAAAGAAATAAAATATAAATATATCCTGTTCTGTTTTTATAATCCACTGTTGTGACAGAGACTATCATTTTTACGTGCCGTTTCCTATCTATATGCGACCCCAGAGTTACCAGGAGCATATCTGGTATTGCTCTCCAACGAACTTGCTGTACCAGAGTCACAAACAAAAGGACGTCTTGTGATGTCAGGAAAACTACTTAACGTGTAGTTGGCAAGTTTGCCCATTGGCAACTCGGAAGCTTACTTGGTAGTCCTGTACGTATATTTGTACGTGACTTCTCGAGAGATCTGGCGTGCCAGCGCGAAGAGCTCATCTCGCCTAGTCAGTAGTGCGTTATCCTTCACGCACAGCTGGGCGGCTGCTTCGTTCACTGTCAGCTGTGTTTAACAAAATAAAAAAAAAAACAAAACCACAAAAGAGAATTTTTAACTTCTTTTCGAAGTGCTTCGAATAAAACCTACACACATATTAAATAATAATATTTACCTGCCACAGTAATCCGAGACTGCAAAGCTGTCTGCAGTGCAGTACTTAGTGCCCTACGTTTGCTGATCTCTTAAGATTCCCCTTATAACGGAGGCCGGCTTAGAGCAGATATCCTATCTACTTAACTCAAATTTCAACCCCCCCCCCCCCCTGGGATTTTTAGATATATTCTACCTTCTCTTAGTCTCTCCCCACTCTCCATCCATTTTTTTTTCCAAATATATTTTTATGTTCCGATTGTGCGTGTTTGGGAATTACATGCGTGCACCCTTTCATCCTAGCTAAGGCTGCTGGCTTTTTGGGGTTTAGTTTAAAAAATAAAAAATCTTTTTCCCTGTGGACAGGGAACTAGTCAACTTCTTCCATTTTAATCATGTTTAAGCTATGTCCGAGCCATGCTAGCACAGGTTCATAACAATGGGCACCTTTTGTTTTTATGTTCAGAAGCAGAGAGAACATCGCTGAATAAAAGAATAATCTGAAGGAAAAAAAATGCACACGAGCCGATGTTTATTTCTCCTAGTTACAAAAAAGGAAAAAACAAAAAAAAAGTGTTGGCAAGACTGTAATATTGATATTTATTGATCTAAAGCTACAAGTTCTCTAATTTGTGCTGAGCCCATATCATAACCTTACTAAAATTAAGCCTGCTGGTATTTACTGTCCTATCTTCTGCATTTAATAAGATAAAAATCATCTGTTATTTGATCACCTTCTATAAATCAGGACTCAAAGCCTGCATGTCTCCAAATTTTAGTTCTATTCTGCTGCTTTGCTATGAATACCTGCACATGAGAACCAGAGTATGTACTTCCTGCTTTTCTGATCATTTCCTATTCTTATCTGCCGCTTCTCAGTGTGCTCTGCCACTATTTGAGCTCCACTCCTTCGAATTCCTGCATTTCTGGGAACAGATCCCAGCTCCTGTCATTCATGTTGGCACCAGTAGGTTGGGATGGAGGGGGTGTACAATACTACAAACTTGCGACCATCTCCTTCCCTTTCAGATAGAAAATGTTTGCCTCAGCATGCAGGATTTTTGCTCATCTAACCACTTAACTGAATGGGGCAAGAGATTAAGACTAATTAACAAAAAAAAAAAAAAAAAAGATGAAACTGATCCATCAACTTGGGTTGCATTATTCTGCAGCTCTGAAAAGAATGAAAACTAGGAGATACAGCATCATCATCGCCTGGCAACCTGATAACCTTAAGCTCATAAAAAAATGGTCATTCTTCAGCCATGAGGGGAAACCTTTTTATACACACAAACCAGAACATAGGAAAAAAAACCCCCCCACAGTATTTTAGGATTTATATATTCAAGTAAAACTTTAAAAAAAAAATGTTTATTCAGACTATAAATTACAGAATCAAATACCTGAATAGGTAGGTTTTTCTCCTCTTTACTGAATACTTATATTCATGCACACAAAATATATACCTTAGCATACAAAACACATACATAAACGTGGGTGATGTTCACACAAAACCCACACACATTGTTTTAAAGATCCACCCTAGAAAAGGTTAACATCCAACATCCTCCAGTCACATAGCACCTTAATGCTGCAAAAAAGGAGGTTGGGGTTTTTTTTTTTATGAGGCACCATGCACTCACCCATTTCATTATAAGTCAAATTGCTATAAAGTATGCACACCTCCTTCTACACACTCCCCCCATACACCCCTTTTCCTTTTGCATACAAGGAACAGAAACCTTCTCTGCCACCAAAATTGCTAATACAGCAAATGCAGAATCCCTGTCAGTTGAAAAGAATTAAAACACACAAAACAATGCTGGTCAAAAACATTAAAAGAAAACAAACAGCTCATTTAGGCTTGTATTCCCTTTACCTCATGAAGAGTGAGGTGTTTGCCATCCTTTCGTTTAGAGTCAAATCTCCCATATATAGCACTGTACTTCCGGATCTCCTCCTCCTTACGGGGGTCCTGGTCAGTCATGTCAAAAATGTGCCCAATCATCTTCGCCAGCTTCTTGTTGGTTTTCAGCATCTCACGGACTTCGCTCAGGTCGCTCTTGGGCAGGGTGGGGACCAGGCGCTCCACGCACTCGGCCACAGAGAGCGCGGCGGCCGCGTCCAGGGCCTCCGTGCTTTCCCTGGGCGAGGCGGGAGACCCCAGATCGGCCGGGGAAAGGCTGTGCTCGCTCTCGGTGGTGTAGTGCCCTTGCCAGAGCCTGGGCTCGCTGCCGCTTTGCAGCGGAGAGTGTCCGGTCGTGTCCGATCTTCCCAGGCCCACGCTCTGCACGCATGTGGTGGCGGCGCACTTTGGAATCTTTAGATGAGGCTCCCTGGCACTGCTGTTCCTTTCGTAACTACTGCACGACACGCCCAACAAGGAAGGGGATGCGTCTGGCAACTTATATATTGGGATGCTGCTGACTGGTACGGACGTGAGTGGCTGGTTAAAAAGGGTAGGATTGGTAACCCAGTCCCTCAAAGCCTTCTGCAACCTCCTTACATGGAGAGGTTTGCTAGCCATGCCCACCAAGGCCATGATCTCCAGGAACTCCTCTTCCCCAGCTTCGCATAGCTGCTGGACATCATCCCCTCCCTGCTGGATGAAGGCGTCAAAGTAGGACAAAAGGTTGGCTTTCTGGAGTATCCGATAAAGCTGCAGCTCCCCAAGGGTTCTAGGCAAAGACGAGGCCATCGTGGACCGAGGAATGCAACCTGCAAAGAGCAGAGAAGAAGGAATGATTAAGACACACATCACACGCTCAACAAGCCCTACAACAGCTGCCAGCCCGCCTCCTTGGCTGCAAAGAGAGAAAAAAGCATACCACACTCCACCTCTGCTGTCTGTAGGTGGCCCAGAATACAGAGCCTGCTAGGCACCGCTTGCAGGGATAAAAATGATTGTTCGCCACTTCCAGCAGAGTCATGCTAGAAACGCTATTAGATTAGTAAGAGTTGATAAGCAACCCCTGGAAGACTGAGGTTAATGATTTATTGTAAAGTCTGAAGTCCCCCGTATTGTTGCAAAATGAAAGCATTTAGCCATTACCAAAAATGGTCATAAAGGTTTAAAAAAAAAAACCACAACACATACAATAACCAGTTCACTTTTAGGATTTTGCTTGCATTGGTTAAAACAAAACAAAACAAAAAAAAACAATCAATCTTGACTGCAAAGCCTAACTGAGAACATGAAACCTAAACCTGTTCTCAGACAGGTGCAACACGGACGGCTGTACACTGACCCACAGAGATTTATACTGTGACATACAAAAAGCACTTCGTATGAATTTGCTGTTCTAATAGTAGTTTTGATTGTCAAAGCTGACGTTTCTCCTGCAGATTTCACTTTTCAGACGACTCAGACTGAATTACTAGTTTCCCCATTTCGGCTTCATCTATTGCTAGAAACCGGTAACAAAGTCCTTTCATTCTATTTCAATACCACCTTCCCCAAAACGGGCCCAAAACGCTTCACAATGATGTATAATAAAAAATATAACATACAAAATCTAATAAATGCAAACACAAGGATCTCCCTACCCCTCTCCAACCCAAAGGGCAGAGACGAAAGTTACCTACCCCACACCTTAAGAAAAACATAGCTTTTAGGTCAAAGTGCCCAATGCTTAATTTGCACTCACGCCCAAAGGGTTCACCCCCCTCCCCTCCCCCAAATGGTAGGCCATGACTTATGGGGTCAAGATGACATCAGTAGGAAGGGGGAGGATACGCACACCACCACCACCACATATCTTGGTTGCAAAGAAATATCTTTTCCAAAACCAATGCTCTCTTTACTACTTCAGGGAAGCTTCAGAAAAGGAAGAGATTAAATTTAAATGTATTAAATGCAAATGTTTATCTATTACTGTGTGTTAAGCCATTATTGACTTTAAATAAATTGTTTAGTGTGAAGATGTTTAGCCTTCCATTTTTTTTAGATTTTAATGGAAGCATTTTAAATGCATTAAACTTATGAAAAAAGATTTGATTACAGCTAACTTGCAGAATGTCACTTGCAAAGAGTGCCCAATATTATGTTCTTGATGTACAGGTGTTTTGATTTCTATTACCATCTCTGATATAAGGCTTGGGGGTAACCTGCATGGAGCGGCAGTTACTACTCTAAGAAGCTTGCTGGGCAGACTAAATGGACCAATTGGTCTTTTTATGCAGTCATAGGGGAGGCTGGAGCTTGATATCAATAGCCATTCCTGAATCATTATGTTCAAAGAGAAAGGGCAATTAATCGTCAATAAAAGGACCATTTTGCCAACTATCAAAAACATTTCCCCAGCTAAAAAACAAAACAAAACAGAAGAATGGCTTCTTCCTACTATCTCACGTCATTTGCTTGAATGCAATAACCTGTTCTGCTTCCAGTGGAAATGCTGTCCTGTGTTTGCAGTAATTCAATTTGGGCAGCACAGAGAAAAATAATAAAGCAGAGGCAGCAACTCAGTTCGGACTAACCAGACATCAAGCTACAGACAACAGCAGCTAGATGAACTACAATAAGTTGTTTATGGAAGCTCATCAGTTTAGCATTGCACTTTGATACACCTACTCACACAGGCTCCTCTCTCTCACACACACTCACAGGCTCCCTCTCTCTCTTGCACACAACTGTCCCTCTCATGTACATGCACCCCCCCTGCAGTGCACATACACACACAAGGCTTCCTTGCTCTCATGTGCACACACACATGCTCCTTCTCTCACTCATAACACACCTTTCCCTCTCTTAATGCACACACGCCAACCCTCACACAGGCTACCTCCCTCTCTCTCGCATACAGACACACTTAATCCCTCTCTCACCATGCAGACTCCTAATCTCTTATTCACATATACACACTCTGACACACACATCCTCACACATACAGTGCCATACTTTTCTCTCACACAGGCTCTCTTGCTTCTCCTGTCTTCTTCTGCTGCTGGAAGCAGGATGGGCTTCACTTGCGGCCCTCAGGCCTTTCTCCAAATTCTGTGCTTCGCAGTAGTGCAGGATTCACCCAGGAGTAAATGTAATGTCGGCAGCGATAAGCAGAACAGGGTAACCTTATTAGCAAGTAATTTCACCCACAAGGAATTTGGGAGAGATAGTCATCCCATCACCAAACAGGGGCTTGCTCTGTCCCAAGTGCCAAAAAAACCTTTTAGAACGACATTAGCAAGGAAGCTGCTGCTAGGAATGGAAGCAGTATAACACAAACGGCTAATCCCCAGAAAATAGGGGTCCTGACAAGAAGAGACATTCAGCCATGCTATGCTAGCTGGATGTAAACAGTGGTACCTAAATTTACAGGTCAGATGCAAGAATTACCCAAAGACAATCCTAGAATACTGGGATGCAGTTTACCTCAAAACCAATGGTGTTTGCCAGCACTCTGCTCCCTTACCTCCTTACGTGATGGTTTGTGTTAAGTGCTGCTGTGCCTCCACTATGCTTACAGTTCTCCAATATGAATTACTATCAGGAAGAATGGTGCCAGTTACTCATGTTCACTTCCCCTCCCCGAGACATCTCTCCAAGGATTTAAAGAGATTAAATCCAAAACCAGACTGCTTTTTGATCCTGTAGAGCTGCGGGGTCCTGGAGACCTAACATTCATATCCTACCCAACCAGGCCCAGAGGATGATGCAGCGCAAGGCCCATAATTACCCGATGCTTACTCAGCCCCAGCTAGCTCTGGGGCGAGGATGCTGAAGGAGTCAGTCTGAAAAGGCGGCTTCCCTTCTGGCCTATTTTAGCTGGGTGCTGCACCCAACTTAATTGTCCAAGAGAAGAAAAAAAAAATTGGAAGAGAGGAAAAAAAAACTGAATAGACTAAAATAATTAACAAGCAAGTTAACAAGTGCTACAGAAAAAAAAAAAAAAAAAAAAAAAAAGACACAACCTCATGCCTGACCCCTTGATGGCCAATCACAATTCATGCCTAACCAGTCAGCTGCCATCGACAATAGGTAACCCCGTTCATATTTTGACCAGAAAAAAAAATCTAATCATAAAGTACTAACTGAAGCTCAAACCGAAGTCTGCCTCAAATAATCCCCAAACAGCCAAACATGCATAGATTATACCAGCTGAAGATGTCTTTAACAGTCCATGCAATTTTCCCAGCATATTTTGTAGACAGTCACATCATAAGTCATTCAAATTCAAGTGACCTTTTAAACTCTTTCTGGACCAAATAATTTGAGAACAAGTTAGCAAATGCAGCTGGTCTACTAAGGTTTTCCAAAATAATGGCCCAGGAAGAGAAAATGATCTATGCTGGGTCTCTAATCAGGTGTGCCAAACATGGCAAAGGAACTTCAAGAAGGTCGCATTGTGCCAATTGAGGCAGCCGGGGTGGTTGATATATTCTCTCTGTATACGAATGTTACAAGTCTAAAAAATAAGATTGAGAGAGTTTGAGCATATAGTACTGGATGAAGAGGTAGATATCCTTGGCATCTCTGGGTCCTGGTGAAGGGAGAATAACCACTGAGACACTGATACCAGGGTACAAATTATATCAAAATAATAGGACAGATCAAATGGATGGTGGCACCATACACTAAAGAGGGCATGCTCTGCAGGGAAAAAAAAAATGCAATGTTGAATCTTTATGGATAGACATTTCAGGTAAAACGGGGAATAAAATAGTAGTGGGTGTATTTCTGTCCATCTGGACAGGATAAACCAGCAGACAATAAAATGTTAAAAGAAATTAGGGAAGCTAACAAAATCAGCAGCACAGTAATCGATTTCAATTATTCCAGTATTGACTGGGTGAATGTTACAACAGGTCATGCTAGAAAGGAAAAGTTCCTAGATGAAATAAAATGACTGCTTCCTGGAGCAGCTGGTACAAGAACCAACAGGGGAAACTATTTTAGACCTAGTCCTTAGTGGAACACAGGATTTGGTGCGAGAGATGACAGTGTTGGAGCCACTTAGCAATAGTGATCACAACATGATCATATTTGACTTGATGACTGCGAGGAGGACACTTAAGAGATCTATTGCATCAGCTTTTCACTTTCAAAAAGGTGACTATGATAAAATGGGGAAAATAGGGAAAAAAAACCTGAAAGGAGCAGCTGAAAAAGTAAGAGTTTCTCAACAAGTATGGATGTTTAAAAATTCCAGATTTCTTCCACCTTTTCTAATGCATGAAATAGAAGCTAAACGACTACCAGCATGGTTAAAAGGTGAGGTGAGTGAGGCTATAATAGATAAAAGAAAGGGAAAAGGGAGCTGAATGAAGAAAACAAGAAACAGCATAAGTACTGGCAACTTAAGATGCAAAGCATTGATAAAGAAGGCAAAGAGAAATTGAAAAGAAGTTTGATGAGTTTTTGGTTCCCTGGCAAACACTTTCAGGTAAATTCAAAAGGGAGTCAGACTAATAGATGATCAAGGGGTAAAAGGGGCACTTAGGGACGACAAAGCCATAGCAGAGAGATTAAAACTAAATGAGTTCTTTGCTTTGGTCTTCAGAGGAAGAGGTAAGAGATACTGCAATACCCATGCCAAAAATGATATTTAAAGGTAATGATTCTGCACAGCTGAAACAAATCTCAGTGAACCTGGAAAATGCAGTAGGGCAAACTGACAAACTAAAGAGTAGTAAATCACCTGGACCAGATGGTATATATCCCAGAGTGCTAAAAACTGAAAAATGAAATTGTGGACCTTCTATTAGTAATTTATAAACTATCATTAAAATTATCTATTGTACCTGAAGACTGGAGGTTTGCCAATGTAATGCCAATTTTTAAAAATGGGCTCAAAGGGTGAGCCAGGAAACTACAGACCAATGAATCTGACATCTACGCCAGACAAAATAGTAGAAACTATCAAAGAACAAAACTGTTGAACATATAGATAGGCATAGTTTAATGGGCCAAAGCCAACATGGATTTAGCCAAGGGACGTTTTGCCTCACCTATCTGCTACATGTTATGAGGGAGTATATAGATGAGGATAAAGGAGCGCCAATGGTATATCTGGATTTCCAGAAATCATTTGACAAAGTCCCTTATGAGAGACTTGTTAGGAAATTAAAAAGTCATGGAATGGGAGCACTGTCCTATTATGGATTCTGAACTGGTTAAAAGATAGAAAAACAGAGTAGGGCTAAATGATAAATTTTCTCAATAGAGGAAGATTAATAGTGGTGTGCCCCAGGGATCTGTTTTTAATATATTTATAAATGACCTGGAAATGGGGCCCAGTGAGGTGATCAAATTTGCGGACGACACCAAATTATTCAAAGTTGTTAAGGCACGAGAGGATTGTGAGAAATTGCAAGAGGACCTTGCAAGCAAATGGCAAATGAAGTTGAATGTGGACAAGTGTAAAGTGATGGATTTAGAAGAGTAACCCAAATTATGGCTACACAATGCAAGTTTCCACATTAGGAGTCACCACTCAGGAAAATAATCTAGGTGTCATTGTTGATAATACATTGACATCTTCTGCTCAGTGTGCCACAGCAGCCAAGAAAGCAAATAGAATACTAGGGATTATTAGGAAAGGAATAGAGAATATCATAACGCCTCTGTGTCACTCCATGGTTCGACCTCATCTTGAGTACTGTGCAGTTCTGGTCACCACATCTCAAAAAAGATATAGCAGAATTTGAAAAGGTACAGAGAAAGGTGACCAAAATGAAAGGGGATGGAACAATTCCCCTATGAAGAAAGGATAAAGAGTATAGGACTCTTCAGCTTGGAAAAAAAAAAGACTGCTGAGGGGAAATATGATAGAGATCTATAAAATGAGTGGAGTGGAACAAGTATACGTTAATTGGTTGTTTACTCTTTCAAAGAGTACAAAGACTAGGGAACAAACAATGAAGTTACTAGGTTATATCTAAAACTAATAAGAGAAAACTTTTTTTTTACTCCACTCATTTACACTCTGGAATTAGTTGCCAGAGGATGTGATGAAAGCTATTAGTGTAGCTGCATTTAAAAAAAAGATTTGGACAAGTTTCTTGAGGAAGAGTCCATAAACCGTTATTAAGATGAAATTGCACATATCCACTACTTATTCTTGGGATAAGCAGGCTGGAATCTACCACTTGCGACCTGGATTGGCTACTGTTGGAAACAGGATGCTGGACTTGATGGACCTTTGGTGTGACCCGGTATGGCAAGTCTTAGGTAATTCAAACCTAAACCAGACTGTTCTTTATCAAAAGGCTTGTCTGAACAAAAATATTTTTAATAAAACCTTTTAAAGGTCTCGATGCATTCTGTCATCCCGAGGTAAGGAATTCCAGAATATAGGTGCCACTACCGAGAGAGCACATCCTCTTGTATCAGCTAATCTTGCCTGCTGAACCGTTGGTATGTCCAAAAGAGCCCTAAGTGAAGAGTAAAGTGCCTGGATAGGATTGTATACACGTAGCACAGCATTCACCCAAGGCAGAGAATTAATAGTGAGTTTATATCCAAGCATCGCACTGTACCGGAAGTCAGTGGAGGTCAAATAAATCAGGTGAAGTGTGATCTCTCATACCATGGCCTGTAAAAAGCCGAACTACAGCAATCTGCAAGTTCTTTCAGTGTGGATGCTGGTAAACCAAAGAGACGAGTTACAGCAGTTTAACCCCACCAACACACAAGTTTGAATCGCTACACAGAAATCCATTGCACCAAGGAAGAAAAGCTGGTCATAAATGTCATATCTGGTTACATTCTTCCCATACTCATTAAGTTCAGGAGTAATGTTGATATCAATGCACATCCTTTGAAGGAACAAAACAATTCAGCAAAATCTAAACTCTAAGAGCCTGGTTTTTATTAAGGCTACTCTCCCAATCTGGGTCTGGAAAGGACACTGATGAACCAGAACCTAGAAGGGTTGGACCCAGGGCCAGATTTAAGAAGACCATGCTCACGGGGTCTCCCACTACCTGGAAACTGAAAGGGCAGCAGGGGGCATTACAGTTTTTGGGCACCTTCAGAATTTGGTGCCCTGGTCCTAACTGGGACCAGTTGTGTAGCCTGTTGGTAGATTCAGGCTCGTGTTCCTAACTCAGGTACTAACCTTTGGGCTACCACAGGAGTAGTTCCCAGAGGAAAAGCATGTGCCCCACAGTAGAGGAGTTCTTAGAGGAAATGCATCCTTCCTACCATTACAAGTGGCAGCACCAAGGAGATTCAGTGTCAGGAAATACTCCACATCTTCTTTTAATCTCTTATGCACATCCATCAGGTCCTTCTAAAATGTAATCAAAACAGGAATGGAAGAAAGAGTGAAACGAAATATGTAAAATATTCATCATTACAGACAGGAAGCGCTGGTGTTCTGTGCAGTCTTCAGATCGTGCCATAAGCTTGCTCAAATCACAGACATCTCATCACCAGGTAAGTCATGCAGCCTTGCATGCAAATTCAGTGCTTTGGTCTTCCCTCAGGGTTCCCATTCACTACTACATCAATTTTTCTACCCTTCCTCCTTTCAGTTGGGAAGCAGGACACACTGCAGCCACTGTACAATGTGAACCACATTTAAAGGCAGTCACTGGTACAGGAGGCATTAATAAACTATTCCTTATCCATATAGTACACTATATAGGGAAGAAACAAAACTATTCAAGAAGCTATGACTGAGTGCCAGGGACACTTCCAAAGCCATGAGCGTAGGATTATTCTGTCACCAGAGTCCTTTGATGGAATTACCAGACCCGGCACTGACCTTCCCCTAAACTAAGAAAGCAGATGGGAGGGAGAGGAAGAGAGGCAGTGTGCGTGGGTGTAAGATGAAGAGAGAGAGTCTAAGGGAGAAACTATGAGGACAGAGAAAGCAGCGCTAGGCTGGAGGAGTAAGAGAGGGGGGAGGAAGGCAGAGTGAGAGAAATGGAGACCTGGCAGAATTGGACTGAAAGAGAGAAAGGCTTTTCGGGGGGGGGGGGAGTAAGAAAGGCTGAAAGAAACAGGCTGGGGATGAGGGAAGACACACAGGCAAAGGAGAGAGGTGGGAGGGGGGATATACAAAGTCTGTGTGGAAATTTGAGAGAAAAAACAAAACAAAAGAGCTAAAAGCAAAATTAGATGGCACTGAAGATTAATCCTGCACCCCCAGGAATGAGCAAACTATAAAATGCTGGACTGACAGACCTAAAAAGGGGCAGGTTGAGAAAAAAAAAAACCAAACCCCCAAACAGAACAGAATATTTTGAAGCAAGAGACATCAAGGTTTGAAAAGTTTATTTTATTTTCTGAGAGAGAAGATTCTTTTATTGGGTGTCCAAGGTTCAAAAGTTACTTGGAGGGACATTGAAGAATGTTTCAAATAAGAAGGGATGGGTCTTAAAGCACCACTGAAATACACTGAATTGGAGGATTTTCTTTTCTAGGATACAGAAAAAGAAAAAAACCCCCCACCAAACCCTCCAAAATTAGATTTAAAAAAAAAAAAAAATCAAAAGCAATGGATTATTCTTCCAAAATCTTGCTAGCCAACCTGTGTATCACTACCTATATTAGAATACTGTGTGGGATACTGCAGTTTAATCTCTGAAACATACTCTCTTGATTGCAAGAAGACTTGTTACAAGGCTATGGGGGGGGGGGGGTGAGGAAATGCTCCTTTTGCAGCCTTATAAAGTCACACCTTACTATTCTTGTATTTTCAGCAATGCCAATTTCCTCTGCTACAGGAGTGCAATAATGAAGAGCCATCTTTGTATTACCTAGGTATGCAGGAGTCCAAAGTGAAGCCATGAAAACCTGCTCTTCAAAATGGTCCGATTGCTAATACATCACGAGGCACGTTTTTTTGAGGGGAAGTGCCTATTGCCGTTGCTGTGCCCAACAGTACACAGGTACCTGGGGCTCTCCTGTGAATGAGCATGGAATCTCTGTTAAATTTCCACCAGATCTGTCCAAGGAAAGGCATTCCTCCTTGCCCCAATGTGTTACACGCAAGACTATGAAATGTATCTTTGTGCTAATCTGGAAGCACACACTACTCCAAATTATAGTAACTATGCCAATGTGATGCAAAACTCTGGACTTTTCTAGCTGTGAAATTATCAGAATATGCTCAGTTGCTCCTCAGACCTAGAACAGGATGCTGGGCTTGAGGGACCTTGGTCTGACCCAGCATGGCATTTCTTACATTATTAAGTGCTGAACCTGTGAATGTATAAGATGCTCCTCGCCCACCCAGCTGCCTGCTGAGGGGGTTCCTTTTTGGTTTTACTTACCCCTTCCTCCCAATACAAACTCCAAAAGCCAGGCATGATGGGGGAATAGGGGGTTACAAACTCCTTATGATTTAAGAGAGCAAACAGTGCAGCCCTAATTTAAAACTCTCTAGACCAAGTCACTCTGCCATTGTTTCAAAATGTTCACCATTTATCTTAAAACTCCATTTCAAACTGATTAGCAACTGATTTTAAATGCATTTAAGAGGAAAGCATAATGGCAACAGCTCTGGTCACACAAGTCTTTGGGGCTGGCATTCGGAACAGTGTGCCTGATAGGAGGCGGAAGAACAGTAAACGAGGTGAAGGTGGAAGCTGATGTGGGGGAGGCACAAACTTGTAGCAAATGTAGAGGCAATTAAGTGATCATATTGTTACTGGCATTCAGCCTAGCCTACTTTCTGATCTTATATACTATTTTTTTTAAAGCGAAAGCCAGCGTCAGATAAACTTCAGCTAAGCACTTTTGGCAGATACATGACATTTTAGGATTATGAACGCCACTGATCTCTTTTCCTTCTCAATACATATTTGATCCCAAATCAGAACTTCTTACAGCCAGTGCAATAAAGAACTGAACGGAGCAACAACTTGCACCCATACCATGCAATGATGCAAAATATTAAAACTTCGGACTGCTGCCGTGACGAGACACACAAAAAATAAAACACACGGAAATACAAGTCTACAGCTCCCAAAATACCTCTGTATTATATTAGTTTAAATTATGTTTTGGGGGGTGCTGATCTTTGCGTGCATTCGAGCAGACTAGCAAGGCAATCACAGTACTTTACCCAAAATAAAATAAATTGTAAAGTGATAAATCGTGGTTGTTTACCGCGAGAGTATATTTCTACTCTTAGAAAAAGTGAATTTAAGGGCTAATGCCATTTGCTACATAAATTCCTAATCGAACGAAAAATAAAAGTACTTTAGCAAGTTCAGAGATTAAGCGTCTTGTCTCTACGGCAATGTTTTGTTTTAGAATAAGAAGCAGACACAACGAAAGAACGTTTCCCCGGTGCCTTCCGCTCTAGAGGTCTCGCGGAATCGTTCTCAGACGCCCGCATGCTCCCAACCTCTCCTTCCGGCGATCTGCAGCACCCAACAGCAGGAGAGCACCGGGAGATCCGACAGCAATCGCGGGGGGGGGGGGGGGGGGAGTGCAACCCATAGGAGAGGCGAGCTGGCAGCAGAGACCCCAGCGGACAACTTCGGTCGTTCCCACCCCGCGTTCAGTGCCACTTACTTACGACGGCCGGCCGCTGTCTGCTCCGGGGATCCGCTCGCCGGTCTCCTTTGCTCGGGGTGGGGGGAGGGGGGGCCGTGCTGGGCGCGGACGGAGGGACAGCAGCGGCTCGGCTCCTCGTCCGCCCCCTAGCCTGCGTCAGCTCGTGGGATATTCCGCTCCCCGGCTCCGTCTCTCCTCTCTCCCCTCCCTCCCACGCGGCGCAGTGACGCAGATCCTGGCGTGGGAGGCGCTGGGGCGGGGGCGGCTGCTGCCTGGAATACCAGAGAGGGGGGGAGGGGAGGAGGCTGGCACCGGGCGAAGGGCAGGGCGTGTGCGCGTACGGCTAATGAGCGGCTGCAGGGTGTCGCCCCGGCTCTCCCACGCTCCTGCAGCCCTAATTACACCCACTCGCGGCTCCTCCTTTACCCTACCGACTCATAGTTTGCTCAGCTAGGTTTTCTCCTTGGCTGGTCACTGTTATCTTGCATGTGCTTGCTGAATATTAAGGTTTGCTCTGTGATTCTAGTTTCTAAAAGCTTTTTCGTGCCTTTATTTTGTTTGTAACTTTTGCAGGTTAAAAACGAGCCGTGCTCAAGGCTCGAAAAGCAGGCTTGGGTTCTCACCTAGCGTGGAGCTGTTTGTTTTGTTTTCCTCCTTGGGTTGATGTGTGAAGATTTAAAATGTTTTTCTTCAGTAACTTAAACTGAATGTTTTGGTTTCTGGCAGCCCTTTGTCCATTTAGAAAGTGCTGTATTTGAAAAGAGCGGACAAGAAAATTAAATGAGGAGTGGGTAATACAAAGGCATCAGGAGTTAGGAGTTCATGGGAGCCCCAGAAACTTGTAAAGATTATCTTGTGTGTGCGCGCTTCATCTTTGGAAAAGTCTAAGATATTTTTTTAGCATGAGGATGATGATGATTTAGTAGCCGTCGAAACTTTTGAAAGGTTTATTATTGTTATATGTTTTTCGTTATTATACAACGCCTGTCCATGCTTCAGTCTCCACCTTAGCTGATTTAAATATCCTCTTGAACACCTATATGTTCTGTTCCATAGGAAGCAATTGGCAAAACTGGAGAATGAAAATATACAGAGAAGGCCTGGTGCACTCCTCAGCCCTAAGAAATCACTGAGCATAATAATCTGCAGAAAGAGAAGGCTAACACACACATTCCACCTGTATCCATTCTGTCATCTTTGCAGTAGTTTAACAGTTGCTCTGCCGCTACTGACATGAACACCCCTCCAAGGTTAGGGTGTTTTGACAGTGCACAACAGTACTAGAACAACCTGTGGATTTGGATTGAACTACGGCCTTTCCAGACCCATGCCAAAGACACATTTCAGTTCACCTAGAGCAGGTGGGCTTACAATCTAGGTGGGTACCTGAGGTAAGGGAGGGTGAAGTGATTTTCCAAAGGACACAGGGGAAAGAAACTTTAGCTTTTCTGGTTCTCAGGCCCTTGCCTTAATCACTATTTTAGAAAGGACAGACTTAACTAGTTCTGTTTGTACTTCTGTTGTATCTTTTAATAAAAGTGGTGCCAAGCTGCAAAGTAAAACAAGATTCCCCTAAAAAAAAAAAGGAAGCTCCCAAGGGGAAGAGGTAGTTATGGACACAACAGCAGCCATCCGAAGCAGAGCATCCAGAAGTGAAATGCTGTTTGGGGTGGGGGGGCTAAATCTACCAGATGGAGATTGAAGAATGCCAGCTTCCGGATGAACTAAAAGTAGGGGGATGCTAAAATCCTTACAAGAAGTCTTTTTTTGCAAGTAAGTAAGTATCTGAGAAGCCCACTCATGATGAGGTGATAGTGGACCTGCTGAGACAGAATCACTGAGATTATGGTAGGAGCCAGCCTGGGGGTCAGTGATCACCCTACCGTGTGGTTCAGTATAAACAGTGGATCAGAAACAAATTTACTGTAGTCTGGAACAAGGGCACTGGACTTAGAAGCACCTATTTAAAAAAAAAAAATGGTTATGATAAGGAAGCCTTGTAAGGAGTAGGGGATCAAAATGGTACAGAAGAACTATGGACATCAATAAAAAGGAGTATTGAAATGAAAGAACTCATTACTGCCAGACATCTTAGCCAGAGGAAGAGTATGAAAAGACCACTGTGGCTCACCAAAGAAGTAAGGAGGAGCCAATAACATTCAGAAAGGACAGATGCGTATAGAAGAAGGGCAAGAAGAATTATCAGGAATTACAAAAGGCAGCATGAAAGGCAGTTAGATGGTGAAAGGCTCAGCTGGACCACTTGTCCAATCAGTAAAGGAAAATAAAAGCAAGTTTGCTTACAGTAAACGATGTTTCCGTAGATAGCAGGATGAATTAGCCATGCTGTCATGGGATCTGTCAGTCAGGTCCGGGAGGCGGAGCTTGTCAAAGCAGAGTACAGAGCTTTGCTCTCTGCGGCTGCGCATGTGTTCCCGCGCAGGAAAGTAACGGAATCTCCTCAGTCTGTGATTAAGCTGTAGTGTAGTCGAAGACCAGGTGACTGCCAGGGAGGAGGGTGGGTCAGCATGGCTAATTCATCCTGCTATCTACGGAAACATTTACAGTAAGCAAACTTACTTTTTCCCGTCGATAGCAGGGCTGAATTAGCCATGCTGTCATGGGAGTCCCAAGCTCTCGATCACGTGATTTATGATATGTGTGTTTGCACGTGATCTTTGACAGTGTGGCAGTCACCATGTATTGGAGGATAGAGATTGCAGTACTGCTTGCCCTATCGTCGCATCAGTGGCTGCTTGCTGGTCAAGGCCTGGAGACAATACCCTTATTCAATAAACATACACATGCTTACTGTGACTCCAACATCGTTCTAGCTTCAACAGCAAGAGGAAATGTGGAATAAAGGATCTGCACTCACAAAGGGGGGAGTAGCTGGCTTGTTAACGGCGGTTACTACCCCAAACCAAATGTGCCTGATACTTCACTTTCGATGCATATCCAGCATGGCTCTCTGCTTCAACAGCATGGGAGAAGAATAAACTGATACCTCAAGCATATCCAGCATAGCTCCCTGCTTCAACGGCAGGGGAGAAGATAAACAACCAATAAGGGCTGTATAACATAGTCTGAGTAGAATAAATAAGCATGGGTGTAGCTTGCTTATTGCGGCGGTTACTACCCCTACTACCCCTAACTTATCAGCTAGATATTCACTTGGATGCAGCTCCATCACTGCTTTCTACGTTAATGGTGGGGGTGGAAAGGAAATAGAACCAAGAGCTAAGAGAAACAGATAAGTATGAGAGAAAAAAGTGTGTGAAGCTTGCTGGGCAGACTGGATGGGCCATTTGGTCTTCTTCTGCCGTCATTTCTATGTTTCTATGTTTCTATGTTTCTAAGGCAGTAGTGAGATGTGAAGGTATGCAGTGATGACCATGTAGCTGCCTTGCAAATGTCTATGGGTTGTACATTCTTCAGATGTGCCAAGGAGGCTGATACTGCCCTAACTTGGTGAGCTTTAGGAGTCGAATGTAATTGTAAATTCTGTTTGTCATAGCAGAATTTGATGCACTGCGCTATCCAACTGGAGATGGTGCGTTTAGCCACTGGTAATCCAGGTGCCTTCGGGTCGAAGGAAACAAAGAGTTGAGAAACCCGGGAGTCCGAGTTTGTCCTTTCTTTGTAGTGTGTTAAAGCTCTTTTACAATCTAGTGTGTGCAGTAGTTTTTCCCTATCGTTTGCATGTGGTTTAGGGAAAAAAGTTGGTAATTCCATTGTCTGATTGAGATGGAATGGGGTAACTACTTTTGGTGGGAAGGATGGGTGAGTTTGGAGAACTACCTTCTGGTGATGAAATTGCCACGAGGATGGATGGATTGGAATGTGTGTGTAAGCATCCTTCAGGTCGATGGAGCACATCCAATCGTTGGTTTGAATGAGGGGAAGGATTGACTTCAACGATACCATTTTGAATTTCTCCTTGGTGAGAAATTTGTTCAATTCCCTTAGATTTAGTATGGGGTGAAGGCCCCCCAACTTCTTGGGTATGAGGAAGTACCGGGAATAAAATGCTGCTGAACTGGAGTGTGGGTGAAGTTGTCGAATTGCTTGTTGTTTGAGAAGCAAAGCAATTTCCTCCCCCAGTTGTGGATGGGAATTGTGAATCTTGAGTGTGGAAAGATGAGGCAATATGGGTTTTGTGATAAATTGGAGTTGGTAACCGTGACATACTATCTCCAAAACCCATTGATCTGATGTTATTCTTTCCCAGGCTTCCAGGCAAGAACTAATTCTGCCCGGAGGAGCTTGATGTTGTGGTGGCAGCTGAGTAACTAAAAAGATGAAGTCGCTTTTGCTGCAGTAGTCAGCTGTTGTGCCTGCTGCCTTTGGTTATGAGGTTTACCTCTACGTTGATTTGATATATTTTGTTGTGGAGCAGGGCGCTGGTAGGAGGGGTATGGCTGGGTACGAAAAGATTGATACCACCTATAGGGTCTTCTGGCATATGATTGTCTACGAGTAGATCCCATATAATGATGTGTAGTCGAATAAATAGGATGTGATGTTAGCGATTGTACTGCTAGAGCTTCTTTCAATTTAGTTACTGCGTCCTGGAATCTTTCTCCGAACAGGTTATCTCCTGTACATAGGAGGTTTGTTAGTTTTTCGTGCAAGTCTTCACTTATCGAACTTGAACGTAACCATGCCAGTCTGCGGGCTGCAATGGCTGTTGCTGATGCCCTGGATGATGTTTCATGTGCCTCATAGATTGACCTCAAAAGGTGTCGAGAACATTCTTCCATGTCATGAAGAGGCTGAGGTATCTGATCTGCCATTGAGGAATGTATACCTTTCATAGCTTGCATGCACTCATAGAGGTATTGCACCATGTAGAATTGATGTTGCATAATTCGTGCAGTCAACATCGAGTTATGGTATATTTTCCTGCCAAACTCATCTAAATATTTGTTGTCTTTCCCTGGTGGGTAAGAGGAATGCGACTTTATTTTCTTGAATCTTTGCATCACAGACTCTACCACAATGGAAGCGTGAGGTAATTGTGGTAAAGTATATAGTGATGCTTTTTTCATGCGAAATTTTATGTCTGTTTTCCTGGAGACGGCTGGAATTGCATAAGGCATATCCCAGGACTTTTGTAAGACTGAATGCAGAATCTCTTGTGGCGGAAGAGATGTTGGTTCCCCTGGAGAATCAAAAATCTTTAGAAGACCAAGGGTTTCTGCTCTAGGGTCTGCTTCTTTTTGCACCTCTAGATGCAGTATTGTACCCAATTTTTCTAGGAATTTTGGGTATGTAAGGTCTTCCGGAGGGGAGTACGGTTCCTGCGGTTGTTCCTGCGGATCTGACAGAAATCCCGTAGATGATGATGGGGATGTTTGTATTGAAGGAGAATCAAAAGATGTTTACTGTGTATGAGTTGGCGAGGTTGGTTGGTTTAGTATTGGAGATGTCAGCGGTTCAACGGACAGCTCTCTATTCAGCTGTGTCTTATGTTCCGGCGAATTGTCATTAGCAATGTTAGTCATTTTGAATGATGATTGAAGTGTTTCATAAAACCCTGCTAAAGACTGAGACAATTGAAAAAATGCCTCTCTTGTATGAGGAGGCATTGTCATACGATCATCTTGTTCTCGTGAGACACCTGCTTTAGGGTGCATTGAGTTATTATGAGGTGAAGTAGTAGGTACCTGTTTGTCATCTTTTATCTTATTAAATGATATGTTCCTCAAGTCTTCTGAATCTGTAGACGTGGTAGAGGAAACAACCTGTATTACCTCTCTTTTTGAGCAGGTATTGGAAGGAAGTCTATGAGATGATTTAGAAGTTGAAGGGCTTATTTCCCATGTAGCACTTCTCTTTGCCAGTTTTTTATGGTAAGAGTGTCGTGAGTGCTTACGGTAATAGTTAGACGACGAGTTTGTATGACTTTCACTTGATGTAAGTTCTGTGGCTTCAGCTCCAGAAGAAGAACTTTGTGAAGGAGAACGTCGTCGTTTCAATTCACTCTTTAGTACCTGAGTTGAGTAGATATGTCTTCTATGCGTAGATTTATTTTTATGCGTAGATGTAGATTTACGCGCAGCTGTAATTTTGTGCGCGGATGCAGATTTATGCGCATATCTTTCTGATCCTGGCGCCGTACGCATATGATCTCTGCACAGTGGCTTCTTCTGCGCCGATTCCTCTTCCTGCACCGATACTTTTGTAAGTGCAGACGGTGCCGTAGGCGCAGAAGATGTCGGCGCCGAGGTTCATGGCGCCGATATGGTACGTTGCGGCTCCAAAGGCACTGCGGATTTCTGAGAATCCATTGGCCTTCGTCGTTTTGCATTCTCCTTACCTCCAAAAGTGGAGGATTGAGGATCAGACGATAAAGTTCTCTTTTTTGATGGAGCCGATGAAGTTAATGGGCCAGGCGATGAATGAGCCTCTGATGGGTCTCTTGAGGCAAAAAGTTCCTTAAGCCGATAGGACCTTTGTTTTAATGCTCTTGGTGACAACTTAGAGCACAATTCACAATCTTTAGGATTATGATCTGGTCCTTGACATCTGTAACATCAGTCGTGTCCTTCCGTGACCGATATTACTTTGCCACAACTACAGGGTTTAAACCCTGATTTTGACTTTTTTTTTTTTTTAACTGAGGAGAAAAACAGCTCCGCGTGCGATCCCGCTCGCGGAAAAAACAGACTGAGGAGATTCCGTTACTTTCCTGCGCGGGAACACACGCGCAGCCGCAGAGAGCAAAGCTCTGTACTCTGCTTTGACAAGCTCCGCCTCCCGGACCTGGTTGACAGATCCCATGACAGCATGGCTAATTCAGCCCTGCTATTGACGGGAAATAACATTTTCTTTAGAAATATAAGTGAACAAGTCTAGGATTGCATAGTAACTCGAGAGAGTGCATTTTCTAACCATGATCTGTATGGTGTGTCTCGCAGCTGCCCTGCAGGCGGGGGCTTCTGGGTGGCTGTGCTGGTGAGGGCAGGATGGAGGGAGGAGATTAAGAGGCTGAGAATTGGCAGGGGGAAAGGGGAGAGGATGGAAGGATGAGAGAGGGGATGGGATCAGGTGGTGTGTGAGAGAAAGGAGATAGGTTGGGTGGGACTGTCTAGGTACAAGAGGGGATTGATGCTGGGGCAGTGTATGAGAGAGAGAGGCAATTGGCACCTGGTGGGGAGAAGGTGTAAGAATGGAAATCTGCTTTCTCTTTCCTTTCCTTAGGGCCAGATTCATTAAGGCTTTTCTCCCATTTGAGTCTATGGGAATAACCCTTAGTGAATCAGAAACTTATTCATGGTTCCTCCCTTCTGTCCCTCCCTCTCCTGGATCCCCTTATGTCTGATTCTTCCTCTCTCCCCCATCTCAGATTGTTCTACCTCCATTGTCCGATCCAGTCCTTGCATTCCTCTATCTCTAATCTGATCCTTCCTCTCCATCTCCTCCCTTATCTTCAGTCTGATACTTCTTTCCTCTCTCCTTCCTTCCCATTGCCAATTGGATCCTCCCTACCTCTCTTCCTTATCCCCAAGATCCGTGGCTGTTGCAAGGGATGGGCCAGTAAGATGACAGCCCTGGTTAGCAGGGCATGGCGGGAGGGTGCCCCACTGCCTTGTTGAGTCAGTTTGTGAGTGTGTGAACATGCAAGCCTAAAGGAAAGAGGGGCATCAAAAGCAACCCTTACACTGGCTGCTGTTTTGACTAGTGACTGACCTTCACCTTTCCCCTCTTCAATCCTATGTCAGTTCTCCTCCTTCCCATGTTATAAAATTGGGGTTCGGTGCGCGCAAGGGGGTGCACAATTGTCCAACTTGCGCATGCCGATGCCCATGGCCTTCCCCCGTTCCCTCCCAGACCGCTCCGAAATCGGAGCGACCTGGGAGGGAAATTCCCAACCCCCTAACCTCCCTTCCCTTTCCCTTAACTCTCCCGTCCCCTAGCCCTAATCTAGACCCCTCCCCTGGACTGCTGAGCCGGCAGATTTAAGGAGCTGGAGGCCATGCCCCAATAATGTGTCAAGCAGCACACCGGTCAGGCAAGATGGTAGGCCCAACAATTCTCCCGGGGCAGGCAGCGAGGTAAATCATCTAAAAGTTCAACCAGGTGTCAGAAAATGCCCAGTAGCTCCTCTCCCTTCCAAGAGTTCCCCAAATGTGCACCGCTGAGCCAGCAGATTTAAAGAGCCTGAGGCCATGCCCCAATGACGTGTCAAGCAGCACACCAGTCAGGCAAGATGGTAGGCCCTAGGGATGTGAATTGGAACCGGAATCTGTTCCAGTTCCGATTCACATCGTGAATTTTCCTTCGTGCGTTCCGATCGGGTTTTTTGTTTTTTTTTTATCGGCTGCGCCCGAGCCGATTGAAAAAAAAAAAACAAAAAAAAACCCCACCCGACCCTTTAAAACTGCTCCCTTAGCTTCCCCCCCCCCAAAAACGTTTTAAAATTACCTGGTGGTCCAGTGGGGGTCCCGGGAGCGATCTCCCGCTCTCGGGCCGTCGGCTGCCACTAATAAAAATGGCGCCGATGGCCCTTTGCCCTTACTGTGTGACAGGGTATCCGTGCCATTGGCCGGCCCCTGTCACATGGTAGGAGCACTGGATGGCCCGCGCCATTTTTAAAGATGTAGTCCCATGGCCCTGATGGCTTAGATGCCAGTTTTTATAAGATTCTGCAAGGCCGTATTCTAGAATCTCTGAGGAATCTATATGTATGGATATTGGTTGTATCCCTTGACAGTATGAAAAATGCAGTGATCACTGTTATTCCTGAAGCAGGTAGAGATCTTACTGGTCTTGGATCCTATAGATCCATATCATTGTTATGCCAAGGTATAAAAACTATGCCAAAATTGTTGCAAATAGATCAAAATGTATCCTGCCTAATTAGGACTTTTGTCTACAATAGGAGGTCTTATGTTAATGTGAGGAAAGTATTAAGTGTTTTGGAAAGAGATAAATATGAAAACATTAAAGATCTGTTACTTATTGGCTTTGCGGAGAAAGGCTTCAGTAGAATCTCATGGGACTTTTTGAAAGCAGTTTTGCTGAAAAATGGCTTATATGAACCCATATTTCAGTACATTATGTTATATTCTAATCCAATTGCTTAAATTAATGCTAATGGGTGTTTGTTTGTTAGAAAGGTTTGCTCTTGCCAGGATACTAGTCAAGGTGGTCCCTTATCACTGCTTTTGTTTATATAAGCAAGCCATGCTGGATTGAAGGGATGGGGCAACCCCATGCACAGTTTCTGGTTAAATAAGATTTTGAGGGGTTGGCAAAAAAGAGTGGGCAAACATAGGGATCAAAGGTTACCTATCAGATATCAGGATTTGATATGATCAGTGGCGTAGCCAGAATTGATTTTTTGGGTGGGCACAAGGTTAACATGGGTGGGCTGTAGGCATGCAGGTCTGAGACCTACTAATTGTTTTCTTATTGATAAATAATGCCATATACTGCACCCTAGAATGGCTTTTTAAGTAATTTGCAACAGCCATTATGCATCATGGATGAAACTTTAAAATAATTTACTTCAATAATTTAAGTACTTACCAGCATTAAAAATTCCTTATTAATCAGAATTTATTTTATATTTATTGCAGTTTATAAATGCACAAGTATAGAAAACAATCAGATTCAATCATGTAATAAAACAAAAATGAATGTATTCTTTCATGAACCATCTTTGCAGAAAACCAGAAATCTTCATAAATACAATACAATATAATTAATCATCAGAACAGGTGAGCACAGAACTAGGGCAATTCACATAACATGGAAAAAAAAATTCAAATTCTGGTTTCACCTCAGAAAAAAATAACCCTCCCCTGTTATTTTGCAAAGAAAGAGGCATCTTCCAAAGAAAGAGGCATCTAGAACCTTGTCATACAGTCACAGCACTGACTCTCAGGATTCAAATAACAGCAACCTTATGAAAAAGCAGCAATGCAAATACTACCCCAGGTCCTAGAACATTAATACATCGCCTATGGGAATAACAGAACAAGCTGGACTACTACTACAGAAAAACTATATGCTAGAAATACTGCATTTCTGTCACACACAGGCAAAACTGAGACCGACCCTTACCTAATATAGAAATAAGAGACTATAAATTAGAAACAGAAACATGCAGATAAAGCCAAAATAGAAAGCCTGAGAAACTAAAATGTCTGAACAGTGGAATACTTAAGAAAGAGCAAAATACAAAAATATAAGAAATGCACATTCCTAAAGATGACATTTATTTATTTTATTTTATTTAAATCTTTTTCTATACCGTCGTTAAGGTGGGTACTGTCACAACGGTTTACAGTAAGGCACAAAAGTAATGCTATTAAAATCTATCAGGTTACACAGGTGCCATTAGTTCGGTAACATAGTTTTTAATCAATGTTAGTTGTTAAATGAGTGAGAACACTATCATGTCCAGGTCAATTCTATAGCAGTTTTGAGTCTAGGACTCATTCTATAAATGTAACTTATCCTTAGTGATGAATTCTATTAAAACATACACCCTTAGTGATTCCTGTTTGTGTGGGTGTTTCGTATCTTGCACTTCCCTGTTTTGAACCTTGCATTTCCCTGGATTCTATTCTCTCTTCTCTTTCTGAAAGGCTTGTTTAAATAGCCAAGTTTTTAGATTTTTTCTAAATGTTTTGTTTTCTCTTTGTAGTCTTAATTCCAAGGGCATGGAGTTCCATAGTATGGGTCCCGCTAATGATAACGCCCTATCTCTTACCTGGGTTAGTCTTGCTGTTTTGACTGATGGAATGGTTAGAAGTGCTTTGTTGGCTGATCTTAGATTTCTGTTGGGGATGTGTATGCGGAGGGCTGTGTTAAGCCAGTCTGCGTTTTCGTTGTGTATTAATTTGTGTATGGTGCATAGTGTTAAATTGCTAACATCTCAAAAAAAAAAATAAAAATATATATATATATTTTTTTATCTTTGTTGTCTGATCTTTGTATTTTTTTAATCAGTTGGTCCTGGTCTCTTTTTCCCATTTTTTCCCTTGTCGCTCATTTCCTAATTCCTTTTCAGTGTCTTTCTTCTACTACTGTCTTCTTCCCTTCCACACACACACACACACACACACACACATGCTTTCTCTCACAGACTCCCTCACACACTCATGCTCTCATTCTCATATGCTCTCCCCTCACCCCCAGGCTCACATTCTCTGCAGACACACATACAAGCTCTCACTTTCTCACCCCTCCCCAGGCTTATATTGTTATGCACACACAGACGCACATCCAGGCACCCATTCTCACCCATACATATACATATTCAAGCTCCCATTCTCACCCATACATGCACCCATTCTTACCCACATATTCAAGCTTCCATTCTCACCCCCACACACAGACCCAGACTACCATTCTCACCCACACACATTTAAGGTCCCATTCTCACCCATATATACACACATTCAAGCTTCCATTCTCACCTACACACAAACCCAGGCTCCCATTTTCACCCATATATACACACATTCAAGCTTCCATTCTCATTCCCATACACACCCAGGCTCCGATTTTCTCACACACACACACCAAGGTGCCCATTCTCATCCACACATACACATTCAAGCCTATGCACAGCTTCCGCTTCCTTCCCCCAGAGCAGGAAGATCAGCTGGCCTCTCCTGCTGCCACCTGCTTCCTGCTATCTTCGGGCCCTACGGTCGATTGATCTTCCTGCTTGAGGGGGGAGGAAGCACGGCGCTTCCGCTCTTCTCCGCCCCCCCCCCCCCCCAAACAGGAAGATCAGTCGGCCGTAGGGCCCGAAGATAGCAGGAAGCAGGTGGCAGCAGGAGAGGCCAACTGATCTTCCTGCTCTGGGGGAAGGAAGCGGAAGCTGTGCGCAGCGCTTCCGCTCTCCTCCACCCCCCCCAAACAGGAAGATCAGTTGGCCACACGGCCGCGGACAGCTTCCCCATGTGTGCCGTGCAAATGCACGAAATGGTGCGCCAGGCCTGGGTCCTTCTCTTCGCTGTCACGGCGATGGGATCCCGCGACAGCGTTGCAGTTCCGGTGCCAGTTGGGTTGGCCTGGGCCCAAATTGGGTGGACAGCTGCCCACCCAGGCCCACCCATGGCTATGCCACTGGATACGATTTTCAGTATTGCTAACGCAAGTGTGCTGGTCGGGGTTTGAAGTGCTCTTTCGAGTAGCCTTTTCGTGGGCATTTTTTGGTGCTATGAGGGTTAGCGAGCTCATAGCTCAGTCCAGCAGGAGCACCCGCAAAAAAGGACTGCTGCTGAATTGCGTTCAGATTACTGAGCAGGCAGTAATGCTGTTCATTCCAAAATCCCAAACCGATCAAATGGGGAAAGGTATGTTCATTACCCTGTTGCCTGCTGTGAACACAATGGCAGCTTTATCATATCACAGGATCCGGCCGGCTGTGGATGGTTCTTTCCTAGTGCATGCAGATGGTTCAGCACTGACTAGGTATCAGTTTGCCCAGGTCTTAAGGAGGGTTGTCAGTTGTGATGGGAGGGATGCGCAGAGGTATAGTTCACATTCCTTCAGGATTGGAGCGGGGACGTCTGCGGCTGAGGCGGGGTTGCCGGATGAAGGAATCCAAAGCATTAGAAAGTGGAAATCTGGAGCCTTTAGGGAGTACATCCGGATGGGGAAAGGGGAATGAAGCAGTGAGGTGTAGGCAAGGCTGGGGATAGGAGGGAGGGGAGGGAGGGAGGGGGGGTGGGATAAGCGTGAATGAGTTTACTAATGTGTCTGTTTTTGTTTCAGAATATATGGGGTGGAAGCGCGGGAACAGATGTGCCAGGATCGTGGGTCATTCATATATTCACAGAGCCCAAAGAAGAACCTTAAAACGTCCATACAGGGACAATTTGGAACTGGAGCAATTGGGGTGGCAGTTAGCATGATTTAGCCGACAAGGCATGCAGTGGGATGAGCTGCTGCCATTTCTGGCTGAAAGGATTGAAATATGGGGCATTCCAGATATCCTGCTGATTCATTTTGGAGGTAACTATGTTGGACACAAAATGTGTAGAACATTGTTGACGTGTATCAAGAAGGACTTGGCGCAAAATATTGATCAGGTGGCCCCGAGTGAAGATAGGGTGGTCGGACATTATGTCCGCCTGAAGAACAAAGACGACACCATTTGGAACACTGGTGTCAAGAAATTAAACCGTCAACTGGGGAAGTGGATGGGTTGGGAAGGAGGTTTTTGGATAAGGCATCAAGGGGCGTGGGAAGTAGAAGCAGGCTTATTTAGTGGGGATGGAGTACATCTTTCTGAGATAGGGATGGACCTCTTCAATAATGCGTTACAAGAGGGCCTGGAGAAAGAGATAGGTAGCAGGCCTTGAGGGCTGCAGTGGGGGAACAAGCTGTTACTCAGCTTCTTTGTGGCGGTAAACCCGAGCCCATTGTTATTGATGTCATGATGGGGTGAGGGAGTGGTTGGTGGAGGAGGGGGAGTGCCCTGTGTAGTTGGAGGGGGGGGGGCTGCTACACGGGAGGACCGGAGAACTGTAGGGTGAAGGTTCACGTTAGAGCTTGCTCTCTGTACGAGGCGGAGCAGGTGGAAAGGGGGGAGGGTAACTCCACCATTGGGGTTTAAGATGGTGGAGGTCAGGGAAAGGGTCGAGGGAGGGGTGTTAATGTTAATCAAAAGGACTCGGGTTCATTGGTAATTAAACTGTGGCCAATTTTAAAGCCAACAAGTTGTTGAGTAATCATTGGGGGGATTCAGGGCAGCATCCAAGCACAATGTCTTTTTTCCCATGTTATGACTTTGGAACCTCTCATTAGAAAGATAGATAGAATTAGATGATGATATTATTGGTGTTAAGATGGTGACAGGACTATTAAGTCTCGTTTTTTCACAGATGGTATTTTGTTACTTCTGTCAGATGAGAATAATTCCTTGTTAGCAGGATGCCAGGGAGATAAGAGTGGGAAAATGTGGTTTCTGTTGCTATTGTTACACTGGGGATGTTGCCCCTATTATTTGTATTTGCAGTATTAATAGTTTTATAAAAAAAATTATTGATGGGCATGGGGTGGGAATCAAACACCACTGATTACTTTCCCAGCACAAATATATACATTCAGAGTAAAATTTAAATCTTAAACTACACACAGAATGAATCCAAACACTCACAAACTACTTTCCAGTACACGTAAATAGACTCAGAATACGAAGGTAGGGGCAGTGGGAAATGGAAGCTCATCTGCCCCACACATAGCTGCAAGGATCATCTTTTAGATGAAAAGAAAAACACACGAGAAAGCGGCAAAGCTGTAAACACTCAAGCACGCACTCCATTTCATGTCTTTATCAGTTATATAAGGATGATCTACGCACCGCACATGTAACAGCTCAAAATATGTACCCTGTGTGCTGCAACCACTATAGCTGAAGCTCTTCAGAATCATCCCTAATTCTTACTGCCTCTTCCTCCAGGCAGGTAAGACACTCCCTCGCACAAAGATTTGGCAGCATATAGTACACCACAAACACTTGGCAGACTTTGACCAGACAAAAGTACAGGAAGCTGTTTGTGCAGTGAAATCTGGTTTTCAGCTAAAAGAATGGGCAAGAAGCCCAAGACATTTGTCCATACTTCAGTCCCCATGTTGCTTTATTACTCCTTCTTATGAAGTAGTAAATAAAAAGGAAAAACAAATCTAGAAAAGTAAAGATTTTTCTATTCCTGCCATGATTAGAAAGAATTAAAAAATACTATGCAAGAGTTAGGAATGCTCATGTATGAAGTGAGCATAAAATTTCATCCCCTTTGCACACTTTGCCTTGACTTTGTTGTCTCAGTAGCATCAATTCACATCAAAGAGAAACGATCTCTTACACATGTCTATTGTTTTCCTCCTGTAAAATTTCATTCTTAGGATAAGAAGCTTGGACTTCACAGAATTTACTTCAGAACAATTTAGTAGAAAAGGGTATGGAGATGTGGGGAAAGGGATGCTTGTATGCCTGACATAAGTCACCTTGTGTCTAACATCCCATGACCTGAAACATACAGCATAGAAAAGGGATGTCACAAATTCATCAAATGCAACCAACACTCCATGGGGTAGATTTTCAAAAACCGCGAATAGGCGTACTTTTGTTGGCGCTCCAGGCGCCAATAGAAGTACGCTGGATTTCAGTAGATACGCGCGTAGCCGCGCAAATCCGGGATCGGCGCGCGCAAGGCTATCGATTTCGTATAGCCGGCGCGCGCTGAGCCGCGCAGCCTACCCCCGTTCCCTCCGAGGCAGCTCCGAAATCGGAGCTGCCTCGGAGGGAACTTTCTTTTGCCCTCCCCTCACCTTCCCCTCCCTTCCCCTACCTAACCCACCCGCCCGGCCCTGTCTAAACCCCCCCCTTACCTTTGTTGGGGGATTTACGCCTCCCGGAGGGAGAAGTAAATCCCCGCGCACCAGCGGGCCGCTAGCGCGCCGGGACGCGATCTGGGGGCGGGTCTGGAGGGCGCGGCCACGCCCCGAAAACACCGCGCGGTTCGGGCCCGCCCCCCGACACGCACCCTCTGAAAACCCTGGGACTTACGCGAGTCCCGGGGCTCTGCGCGCGCCGGTAGGCCTATGTAAAATAGGCTTACTGGCGAGCAGGGCTCTTAAAATCCGCCCCCATATGCATTATATGACCCTAAAAAACACCTTTCAGTCAAGTGGTCAACTGTTACTTTTAGATGTTTTATTTTCCCTTAAAAAATGTGTGTATGTATATATATATATTTTTTTATTTCATGGGTCTGTTGTAATTTCATAAATAAAAATTGAAAATAGGCATACCAAAATTTATGTAAATTTACCGCAATTATTCTGTGATTCAGCATTTGGTTTCTCACACAGGCTGTCATGAGGGATAAAGGGTTAACATAAAACAAAACTAGAAGTTCCACACAGAACTAATGGAGCGTACTTTCTGGAATGTGCACACCTACATAGATCCATAAAAACATACCTGTGTCTGACTATTTACTTTCCTGAAATCTCCTGAAAATGTGTGCTGGATCAGATGCACAACCAAAAAGTTATTAGGTGCATATGCACAGAATATATGGATTATTTAAAAAAAATAAAAATAAAAACCCCTCACATGATCCTCGCAGTCCGCCTGATATGTTCTATCAGAATTTGGTGGTGATCGAATGCAAAACCCCAACATAGTTAAGTGGCATAGCTGCGCATGTGTATTCATGGAAAATGTGGCTCTCTCAAATATACCTCTGTCATAATCCTAATAGTCCCCCTGACATGTCCTGAAAATGTGGTGTGAATCAGATGGAAAACCAAAAGGTTTTCAGGTGCTGTAATTGCATGTGTGTATTTTGTGAAATATGTGGATCCAAAGAAATATATATACTGCTGACCGAATCCTCATGTCTGAACAGCCTGGTTTGCTAAAGTGGCAATAGGACTGAAATGAGTCATTCATATCTGTGAAGCAACAATTGTGCTTGCATCTTCGTGGAATATGTAGATCTGTGAAAAAATAACTTGCCCAGCCCCTCTTGGCCCCCTTGACATGCCCTGAAAATCTGGTATTGATAGGACATCAAATAGGAAAGTTATTGGTAGGACCCCCCACACACACCCACGCCCTTCTGTTGGAAAGTAGGCCAAAAAATGCTTATCCAAAATTATGCTCCATCAATAAACAGAGAAACATGCCAAAAAGGTAGTCTTATCATGTCATTCTGTTGGTCTGTTAAATAATCTAATACTAAATGCACTCAGCCACTGCCCAATGATGCTGCAGGCCTCCTGTTATGGCAGAACACCACCAATGCTGCACACTGCCATATGGCCAGGCCACCGTCTCCCCATAGGTGTGCATGTGTGTTTTATTTATTTATTTATAAGTTTTTATAGACCATCATTCGGAAAATACCATCATAACGGTTTACATAAATAATTTAAAATAAGGCAGTTAAAATGAAATAAAAACAGAATACAATCTTAATCAATAATACTGTCATAACAGAATAAAACATAAAATACAATAGAATCAATAAAATTATACATCAAAATGTCAATCATCGTAAAAGAAAACAATAAAATCAAGTAATTTTAAACCTGATTTCGCCTCTTTGTGCACTTTTAATATAGGCCCCAAGGCGGGAAATACTGAGTGGCACATTCCAATGACATCAGCCCGACCAAGCTATTTAAGCAAAGGCCCTGCAGCATTACCTCGCCTCAGCAACGGGTCTCCTGCTTAGTAGCAGTGCTTGTTGCTCCTGTGTTCCTGGTTGTCCTATGTTCCTGTGTTATGATCAGCAGCTTGTGGGTCGGCCCTGCAAGCCACCTCACTTCCCCCCGACGCTGGCAAACTCTTCACGGCAGAGAAACCACCAACAACCAGGCCTCGCCCACTGCAAGGACGCCATTGTGGCAATGTTCTCAAACCTCCTCCTAAGGCGTGCATGTGCTCAGAATGCCGGCTCTTAAAGGGGCCGTGGCAGGAAACCCACTACGGTGCTCTTTGATGACATCACTGGCTCCTGCCTATTTAGCCTTCTCCTAGACACTCTCTCAATGCCTCAGCAACAGGTCCTCTAGGATCTTTGTGTCCCAGTGCCTTGTTTCCTGCCTCGTCTGGGCTCTTGTCTTCCCTGCCTAGCCTTATTCATGCCCCTTGCTTGGTCCATCCATGCTTGTCAGTCGTTGCCTTTCTGGCTGTGTCTCCCTGTCCTTTTATCTTGATTTCCTGGATTTGACCTGGCTTTGCTTCGGACCTCTCTTGACTGCTGCCTGGATCTGACCCTTTGTTTCAGATTCAACTTTGCCTTGCCTCTGCCGCCTGCCCCGACTTCTGGCCTGTTCTTCGTTCTCACTGTCTGCTGCCTGCCTCGAACCTTGGCCTGTCCATTGTTTCCCTTGACTGCCTGAACTTCTGGATTTGTATTTGACCTGACTATGCTTGCCTGCCACCTGGATCTGACCTCTTGCATTGTACCCTCTATGCTTGTCTGTGGCCTGCCCCGACCATTGGCCTGTTCTCGGTCTCTCTGGTCTGCTGCCTGTCCTGACCCTGGCATGCCTCTCGTTTACTCCACCACCTTTGGGACCCACCTAAGTCCTACTGGCCACCAGAAGCCAAGGGCTCAACCTGTGGGGGAGGCGGCTGGTATAAGTGAAGTTCCAGTCTGTCCTATATCAGGGCAAGTTCACCAGCTGTTGGTGTAGGCCTCGTAGGTTCACCTATGAGGCTGCATCAACTATGCCACAGCAACAAGGGCTCACTCTCAGCTGCTTATCATACTAAATGAATAAGAAAAATCAAAACTATACATCAAATAATTGACTTTTAATAAATATATATGTAGAATGCCAGGAGAGTACCAAATTCAAAGTAAAGTGCAATACATTCTGCATAAATGTAGAAATCCATCATTATCTAAATTTTCCAGCAGATCACCAAATTCTAGCAAAGAGTCTGAAGCTCTTAGTGATTTTGTGTGTGTGTGTGCGAGTGGTATTGGAGGTAGGGGCTGCAGTAACAAGTCAATTTGGCATGATATTGGGAATCACGAGTTGGGTGCAACAGGTAGTACATGAAATTCAACAGTGGAGATGAGCTGATGCTGAAGAGCAATACATCCCTCATTTTACAGGAAAACCTTTCAAACCACACTGACTGGTTATCAGATCTTACAAAAGGATATGAAATAGTCTACAGAGAATTGTTTACTTAAAAAAATATAAAATTCAGTAAAAAAGCTTAAAATATTCTATTTGTGAGAGTTTGTGTACTATATATTTGAGTGAATACAGAATTAATAAAAGAGGGAGCCAATAGAAAAATAATGCATGTTAGAATAAATTATATAAATGAAAATGTTATATGGCAACTTTTTTTCTTCATCTGTATCTTAATGTACATATGAATGCTGACCTGTTAGTTGTGGTGTAGTGTGTGGGATGTGAAGGAGTATGAGTAATCTTTGCGTGCAGTAACTTGTATGGTTGAGAAATGTCTGGCTTTCCTAGGCCTACCTCTGCCTGAATTGTCATTGGGGTGTGTCGTATGATAATGTAGGTATTTTATTACAGTATCACATGTGTCTCGTGATATCTTTAAAGTCCTTTGGATATGTTGTGCCATGGATATGGCATGTGTTTTTTCAATTGATTATACTTTGAAAGGAAAAAAAAGGGATGACGCTGTAAGAGCCATATTCAGCCACTGGCTGGTAGCAAAGTTAGCCAGATAAACTTATCCGGCTAACTTTAATATAGCTGGGGATATTCAGTGCCACAGGATTGGACCCAGCCTCTGGGCCAGACCCCAGCATTGTGCCTGGGCCTAGGCATCGGGATCTGGGCTCTGGCATTGGGCCTGGGCCTGGGCTTTGGCCAAGGCTCCAGCATTGGTCTCAGGCCCCCACGTTGGGCTTAGGCTGAGGCATCAGGCATTCAAGTACGCCCTTGCATAAAATGTAGGCCAAGGTCATGTTGACCTACCATGGCCTCAGTCTACTTAAAGCTGAGGTTTCAGCCTGGGCCTAGGCCTATCCCGCAGATCTCCATTGGACCAGATAAGTGAGGGTTGGGGTTGGAGGCAAAATCCTAGCTCAGCATTTTTCCAGGTGGGAGGGATGGGTGATAGGGAAGGGAGGGTCCCGTTTTTCCTTTTTTATGTATGTATGTATTTATTTATTTTTCCTGTTTGATTTATTTTTAAACAAAAGAAATGAATTAAACATTAAATGAAATGAAATTTATGGGGAAAAAAAACCTGAAAATGAACTGAAAAACAAAACAATTTTTACCTTTGCACATCCCTACTTCTTCTTCCTGTCAGTGTGGTGTCACAGAATATCAGTTCCTCTTCTGGGCCCACTCTGGTGGGAAGAAGGAGATGCCATTATGGCACACCTAATCCACCTAGAGGACTGTGAAAAGCAGCCCTTACCTTTGTTCACAGCTATAGGTGGCAAGTTATATGGGCCTGGGGTGTCTGTGCATCATGAGTATTTGACAAGGTGGACACAGTCTACTAATGTTTGAGCCTCTGGCTAGCAGGAAGAGTGGTACAAAAGAATTCCCTTGCATGGGCCAGCCAGAAGAAGAGTCAAGGAAAGAAGGAAGACCGTCCATGTTCTTCTTCCTCCTCCCTCCAACTGTTTCTGATCCCCCAGGGCCATCCTTAGGCTGGAGTGCTATATATATATATATATATAATATATATAAAGCCCTGCAATTCACTATCACATCATATCTATCTATCTATATACAGCATATCAGATATGCATAAGTATATGTATCTCCGTGAAGTCCACAATCCAAACATAGGCTGTTGAGAGAGAATGTGTATGACACCCTTCCACCTAATAAAAGGGTCAGAAATACAAAATAGTATTTGATAACTGGTATAACATGTAGAGCAACATCATGCTATGCACAACACATGAAATTTTACAAACCATTTTAGAATATACAAATATAAAATTATTTAAAATTTTACAAAGTGTTATAAACAGGCATTTAAATTAAAAGCAAATATTGTTTTATCTTGGTCTTTTGTTTTCCTTCCATGGCTCTGCTTATTTCTATATCTCTCTTTCCTCCATCCATATTTCATGCCACTCCCTCCTCCCTTCTCACCTATCTTTTGTCACCCACTCTCATTACCTTCCCAGTCACAGTCCCCCTTCCATTTCCTGCTCCATCTCCCCAGCACTTTCTTTCTTTCTTCTATTTCTGCCTCTGTTGTGTCCTTCACCTCCTCTCACCTTCCTCTCCAGCACTATCTCTCCCTCTATCTCCTCCTCTTGCTCTCTCTTTCTTTCCCACTCTCACCTCTCTTGCCTCTCACCTGCAGACCCAGCTCTACTGAGTTGCAAGTGGCTGGAGTCCTGTCAGCTGCGTGCCTTTCTTCAGCATGATACTGGCAGGGTCAGCATGGGGACAGGTGGAGATAAACATCCACATGGTGCTTTGTTGTATCTTCTCTTCTCTTTCCTCTTCTCAGCTGCTTCTCCACTTGGCCGTGGTGCTTTTCTCTCGTCATGGTCCCATACTTTCACTTTTTCCTGGTCCCACCAGCTCTGGGACTTCTCCAACTACGGTGCATGGTGTGATTGCACCATTTGAACTAAAGATGGCTCTACTCTCCTTCCCTTGCTGATCCCCAGGTCTTACCTCTCTTGCCCTCTACCATTCTCTGTTCTCGTTTCCCCTTCTTTCTCCTCTTCTTCCTTCCCACCAATCCGTTCTCAAGCCCCTCCATTAACCTATTTTTCACTCCCATTCCCTTACTTCTGATCTATGATCCTGCCCCTCTCCTTTCCCCACACCCAGCCAGCAGGAGGAGAGTGGTGTTTACTGCACATCGTAATCCCATCTGGCCTCCTCTATTATGTGTCCATACAATTCCAGTCGCAGTTTGCAGGATGAGCTGTGCAGTCCTCCGTAGATCTCCTGCTGTTCTGACAGGATCTGCTGGCACCACACAATACATTGATCATGGAAGACTAGAATCATTTGGTAGAGATGGCTACATGAGGTAACAAAATGCTGCTGGTTCCAGGATTGAGGGAGGACCTGAGATTGGGGGTGGGGGGGGGGAAGGAATGACAGAGGATTGGCACAGGAATTGAGTTTAGGAGAGGGAGGGAGGCTGGGATTAAGCTGGGAAAGGAGAGAAGATGGGCCTAAATTGGGAGGGAAGAGAAGACTGAGCTGGCAGTATCAAACATTTTATAGTCCCAGCACCCATGATCACAGCTGATTCAACCTGAAGAGAATATTAGAAATACTGGGTCACACCAAACCCAGTAGATTGACTTCTACAGTGGCCAATCAGGTCACAAGTACCTGGCAGGAGCCCAAAGAATAGATCCAATATTCTTATTTATTTATTTATTTAACAATTTTTATAGACCAACATTCATTAGGAACATCACATCAGTTTACACAGAACATGAAAGCAGCGTAAAAGGCTTTACAAGGAACTGGATTCAAACCATATAATATATAAATTGGAACAGAAACTTTAACAGATAGTGCCTAAACATTTTTTGTAACAAAAAGTATTGCAATGGGAATGGGAAGGGATAGTAATAACTAGGGATAAGTAGTGGCTTTCCCAAGTCTACATGGCTAATAATTGTTAATGGACTTTTCCTCCAAGTATTCATCTTTCACATATTCCTCAATACTCTACTCTTCTCCTTGGAGTAAAGTTCCTCATAAAATTATATTGCCCCAAACTCCAATCCCTCTACCCCACCCTACTTCTCAACAAGTATGATACCGTACTTGATATAAACTAGAAGATCCTTTTTCATTTTGTAATATAACAATACATCCAGGATCTACCCAGACTGTTAGCATCATCAAAATAAGCCATGAAACAGCCCAAAACATTAACCCTCTTGGCTCGTGCTGGTTTCCAGCCAATGGCAATATAGCTCCTTTGTCTTTTGGAATCCCATCAAGGACTTATTTTTTTTATAGCCATTAACTTCCTAGAACATATATTTTATGTAACAACCCCCTAATGGAGCACAGGATTTGGTGGGAGAGGTGATGGTAGTGGGGCCGCTTGGTGGTGGTGATTGTGGTATGATCAAATTTGAATTAATGATTGGAATGACTCTTATTTTATTTTTTCTTTTAATGAGTATATGTTGTTAATATCTGTCTTATACATTGACATATTTTCCTTAGCTTGTTTATGTACGTTATCATTGTAAGATTATGTATGTTACACATTGTAACCTGCTTAGATCTCTTATTTGTATAGGCGGTATACAAACATTTTTAAATAAATAAGATATTCGGAACCCCGGGGTCCTTCCATTTATATGCCACCTCACACTTAATAGCCAACACTAATTGCATAAGTAGTTTATATTCATTCTCAGACAAACTCCAATCATTGATCGCAAGTAAGAATAACTTTGGCTCCCTGGCCACCATGAGACCTGTCAAGGCTGTAAAGAAATGAGAAACCTCATCCTACATTTTCCCCACTACAGGAGAATCCCACCATAAATGAAAAATCGTACCCCATTCTCCATATCCTCTCCAACAACTTACATCCATCCCTGAGTATATCCAATGCATTCTCTCAGAGGAAAAGTACCATCTGTACAACATTTTGTACCTCACTTCCATTATTCTAGCTGAAACAGAGCATTTTTTAGTAGCCAAAAACAGAGATCCCAGACATCTTCACCCAAAGTTTCCCCTAAATCTTTTTCCTAAGCCCTGGTGACTTAAGATCATCATTTAACATCCCATAGATTCTGGATATTGGTCTCTTCAGTGTATCTACCTAGTCACACATACCTTCAAACAAGGTCTTACCCTGTCTAAGATCTAGCATGACCTTCTTTTGGTTTCAAAATGCAGCCACTGTACGAAAGGATATCTGTTTATCTCCAAGAGAATATATAACTCGAAGGGCAGGCCTTGAAAGCGTATTCTGTTGCCCCCACCCCCCATACCTGTTCCAATCTAGTTATGCCCCACAATGTTGGGTTCCATATTAAGTGCTACAACCCAAGAAAGAGATCTAGGTGTCATAGTGGATAACACATTGAAATCGTCGGTTCAGTGTGCTGCGGCAGTCAAAAAAGCAAACAGAATGTTGGGAATTATTAGAAAGGGAATGGTGAATAAAACGGAAAATGTCATAATGCCTCTGTATTGCTCCATGGTGAGACTGCACCTTGAATACTGTGTACAATTCTGGTCGCCGCATCTCAAAAAAGATATAATTGCGATGGAGAAGGTACAGAGAAGGTCTACCAAAATGATAAGGGGAATGGAACAGCTCCCCTATGAGGAAAGACTAAAGAGGTTAGGACTTTTCAGCTTGGAGAAGAGACGACTGAGCTACACTAACTGCGCCAACCACATCCTCGGGCAACAAATTCCAGAGCTTAATTGTGCGTTGAGTGAAAAAGAATTTTCTCCGATTAGTCTTAAATGTACTACTTGCTAACATCATGGAATGCCCCCTAGTCCTTCTGTTATCCGAAAGTGTAAATAACTGATTCACATCTACTCGTTCAAGACCTCTCATGATCTTAAAGACCTCTATCATATCCCCCCTCAGCCGTCTCTTCTCCAAGCTGAACAGCCCTAACCTCTTCAGCCTTTCCTCATAGGGGAGCTGTTCCATCCCCTTTATCATTTTGGTTGCCCTTCTCTGTACCTTCTCCATCGCAACTATATCTTTTTTGAGATGCGGCAACCAGAACTGTACACAGTATTCAAGGTGCGGTCTCACCATGGAGCGATACAGAGGAATTATGACATTTTCCGTTTTATTAACCATTCTCTTCCTAATAATTCCCAACATTTTGTTTACTTTTTTAAACGCTGCAGAACACTGAGCCGACGATTTTAAAGTATTATCCACTATGATGCCAAGATCTTTTTCCTGGGTGGTAGTTCCTAATATGGAACCTAACAATGTGTAACTACAGCAAGGGTTATTTTTCCCTATATGCATCACCTTGCACTTGACAAGATTCCAGCAGATTCCATGCTGCTTATCTAGCAGCAGATTTCCCCAAGTCCACCTTAACAATGGTTTATGGACTTTTCTTCCAGGAACTTGTCCAAACATTTTTTAAACCCAGCTATGCTAACAGCTTTTACCACATTCTCTGGTAACTAATTCCAGTGCTTATTTATGCATTGAGATATGTATTTTGTCCTGTTTTAAATGTATTACCTAGTAACTTCATTGCGTGTCTCCTACTCTTCTTACTTTTGGAAAGAGTAAACCGATTTACGTTCACCCATTCCACACCATTCATTGTTTTATAGACCTCGATCATATCTCCTCTCAGCCTCTCTTCTCCAAGCTGAAGAGCCCTAACCTATTTAGCCTTTCCAAATAGGGGAATTAGTCCATTCCCTTTATCATTTTGGTTGCACTTCTCTGTACCTTTTTAAATTCTGCAATGATCAGAATTGCACAAAAATGAATTAATTCTTTGCCTCAATCTTTACTGGGGCCATAACCACCTAGGAAACAAAAAATAAGGTGTCTGAATAAATTTACCAATGTATTTTATTAGCCCAACAATTTAACATGTAAAATATACAAAACACCCACATAAGCGCACACAATATTGCAGTATTTAAAATAATTCCCACATTCCCAATTAAGGACACTAATGTTGGCGACAAAGCCGGCTTCTTCAGGGGAATTGATAACACACACAATCTAAAATCCCTGCAAGTGTATACAATTCAACATATTTACAAAACTATTTATATAAAAATTCAAATATGTTTAAAGATACAGCTGCCTGTATGATCATGGTGTTTAACTAACTTTATTATTTTCCAAAAATGCTGAATAACAACAATACAATCAGCCACACCATCATACATCCAGGTTATAAGCCGAGAAAGTATATCACAATAATACCTACAAAATATCCTTACGATAACTCCATCATGGCATCAACCATGATCATACAGGCATCTATGAAAAGCACGACATCTGCCTTAAATAATATCATGCAGGCAGGTCCAAGCATCAGCGCAATGTCCTGGAGAGGATGTGTTCCCATTGTGCGATGACACCATTTAATGATGTGCTAGCAGTGTTCCCCTGCCAGCAATGAGAGGCCCCGAGTGACGGTGCCATGTAATGGCATGCTGGCAGGGTTACTACCTTTTGCCAGCGATGAGAGATGACGGTGCCATGTAATGGTATGCTGGTGGAGCTCCCACCCCCTGCCAGCCAGAAGAGGGCCTCCTGTGGTGATCCCATGATGGCATGAGGAGAGGGAAGAGGGTGATGGTGGGGTGTGAATGGGAGGGAGAGGATGGGTGATTGAGAGGATGCAGGAGGGAGAGAGGGTAAGTGACAGAGGGAAGATAAGAGGTGAGTGACTGAGAGGAAATGGAGTGAGAATGAGGGAATGGAAGTGTCACGAAAGATGGAATCTGTAGAGATCGACTTTGGAGCAGTGCAGGACTACAGGTCTAGAATGCGTTTGGGCTTCTGCTTAGCTAGCCAGCCCCCTCCCCCACAGGTTGAGCCCTTGGGTTCTGGAGGCCAGTAGGACTTGGCTGTGGCAGCTGAACAACATGGTTGGCTGGATAGTGAACTAGGCTTGGCAGACTGGTACAAGGCTGGGAGCTGGAACTGAATGCAGGTACAAACAGGACTGGATGCTGAGCTAGGTGCAAGTGCAGGCAGGACTGGGTAGTGAACTGGAACTGGGTACAGACAGGACTGGACAGAGACAAAGCTGGACTAGACTCAGACAGGACTTGACTGGACCATACTGAGCAGAGGAGGCCTGAAGGCAGCATTATTGGAGGCCCGGTGGCCACTAGGCAAAGTAAGGCCTAAGTAGGTTACAGAGCAAGACCTAAGGAGACTGAAGGCCCAGAGACCACAAGGTAAGGTAAGGTCTAGATTGACTATAAGGTAAGAAGCAAGAAGGCTTGTAGGCCACAAGGCAAGGCAAGGAGCAAGAAGGCCCAGAGGTCACAGGGTAAGGCAAAACCTAGATAGGCCACAAGGCAAGAAGCAAGAAGGCTTGTAGGCCACAAGGCAAGGAGAAAGAAGGGCCAAAGGCCACAAGGCAAGGCAAGGAGCAAGAAGGGCAAAAGGCCACAAGGCATAGAGTAAAGAGACAGCAGCAAGGTCAGAGAGTGAAGGGTGCTCCATGAGACAGCCTCTAGGTTCTGGCAAGGCAGGGTTAAATGGGGCTGGAGCTTGGGTGTGGTTCAGGTAGCAAGGCGGAGCTTGGCAAGGCTGTAAATGAAGCTCGCTGAGGGCGCCTGGTAGAGAGGAGCCTGCCTCACAGGCTGAGTCAGGTGGCTAGTGAGTAGATGGCTCGGGTGGCTTGGAACAAAGCTCACTGGAGGCACCGAGGTGGGGCGGGGTCATAGTAGTCCAAATCAAGGTACAATGAGGCTGCCCAGTAGATGAAATTGTAACAGGAAGAGAATGAGGGGGGTAAGTGATTGAGAGGAAATAGAAGGAGGTGACTGAGGGAGTGAATTGTAGGGAGGGGATTGAGTGGGAGAGTGAGTGGTGGCAGAAGGGATTGACTGAGGGGTGAGAATGGAGTGAATGGGAAGAAATCAGGTGAATGACAGAGAGAAGTGAACAGTTGAGAAGTGAGTGTCAGAAGAAAGAGAAGGGGTAAGGGAGTGAGTAATGGAGAGAAAAGGGAGGAGGATGAATGGAAGTGAGGAAATGAAAGAGGGGAGGAAAAGACTGAGTGGGAGAGTTAATATCTGAGAAGGGAGGAAAAAGGGGAGGAATGACAGTCAAGGGGAAGGAGTGAGTGAGAGGGAAGGGGGATGCAGGAAGTAGAAGGGTGTGAGAAGAAGAGAGGGTGCATGAGTGTAAGTGTGTGTGTGTATGAGAGAGAAAGGAGGAAGTTTGTGTGTTCCCTCCTCTCCTTCCCCTTACTAATCTACTACAATCTGTTACGTTTGGCTGGACTCGGGACAGACCTGCAACCAACTGCACTCACCAGGATGCTTCCCCACTTAGGCCACAGCTCAGGATGCCGCAATTGCTCCTCTGTTGGTGCCTCCCTCTAGGGACACAAGCAACATCCGTACACATTAGAAGGCCCCGTGGCAGCAAACCTCAGCGTCGGTGGCTTCCGATGATATCACGTGGCTTGGTATTTCTGTAAGTTGCCTCAGCAATGGGTCTCCGCCTTGTAACAGTGTGTGTTGCTCCAGCGATCCTGTTTCTGCATTCCTGATTCAGCCTTGCCTTGCCCAGCCTACCTCATCCGTCCTTGCCTTGTCCAGCCTCGTATCATCTGTCTTTTTTCCTTCTTTGGCCTGATTTCTTGGTACTGATCTCATGTCTTGAACTTGGACCTGACCTTGCTTGCTTGCCACCTGCCCCGACAGCCTGTTCTGGTATCTCCTGCCTGCCCTGACCTCAGCTTTGTTTCTAGACTCTTGCTTGCTCAGTCATTCTTGGGAACCACCTAAGTCCTGCCAACCACCAGAACCCAAGGGCTCAACCTGCTGGGAGACGGCTGGTATAGGTGAAGCTCCAGCCTGTCCTGCTTTGGGGCGCATTCACCAGCTATCGACTGAGGCTTCGGAGATTCACCTACGAGGCTGCATCTGTTACGCCTGTGCACTAAGGGTTCACATTCATGCCACTCATCACAGTTTGCTGAGGCCATGACCTTGGTGTACTCATCTCAGGCCTCCACCATCTCTAAATTATCTCTTCAGTTGAAGCAGCAGCAGGAACAACTGAATATGATGGTGAACTATCTTCAGGACCTGGCTACTTCCCACAGTGTCCAATCTGGCATTTCTTGAATGGCCTCCTACTCCCATTCCTCATCTGCCTTTGCCTCCGAGGTATGATGATGACCCCAAGAAGTGTAGAGGTTTTCCGAACCAGTGCTGGATGCAGTTCGAATTATAAGTGACAGTCTTCCCATCTGACCAAGTCAAGGTCGTATATATTTTGTCTCTGTTGGAGGGGTTCCACCCTAGCTTGGGCCTCCCCCTTCTGGGAAGGAGACACGATCTGCTACTTGGAGATCTGGGTGGCTTTTCTGTGATAGTTCCTTATGATTTTTGATGAACCCAGACATAAGCCTTCCATGGCCATGGGATTGCTCCAGATACGATACAGCTCCTGATCTGTAGGAGACTATGCGGTTCACTTTTGCATGCTGGCATTGGAGCTCCAATGGGGTGATGACAGCTTAATTACCATTTTTAGGCAAGGGCTATCCGAAAGTATCAAAGATGAGCTGGTCAGCTGAGACTTGCCTGATACCTTGGAGGGATTAATCAGATGGGGCAATCGCCTGGACCTCAGATTCCAGGAACAGGTTCGTGACAAACCCGAACATATCAAAGACGCGCTGGCTGGCTGAGACTTGCCTGTCAAATAAAAACGATGGATGTCATAATGCCTCTGTATTGCTCCATGGTGAGACCGCATCTTGAATACTGTGTGCAATTCTGGTTGCCTCATCTCAAAAAAAAGATAGTTGCACTGGAGAAAGTGCAGAGAAGGGCAACCAAAATAAATGGCATGGACAGCTGCCCTATGAGGTAAGGCTAAGGAAGTTAGGGCTGTTCAATTTGGAGAAGAGACGACTGACTGGGGATATGATAGAGGTCTACAAAATCATGATAGGACTTGAACAAGTTATTTATTCTCCCAGATAACAGAAAGACTAGGCAATAGAAGTTAGCACGTAGCTCATTTAAAACAAAGAGAAGAAAATTCTTTTTCACTCAGAGCATAGTTAAGTTCTGCAATTCTTTGCCAGAGGATGTGGTTACAACAGTTAGTGTAGCTGGGTTTAAAAAAGGTTTGGATAAGTTCCTAGAGGAAAAATCCATAAACTGCTTTTAATTATTAAGCAATAGTAGCTTGAGGTTTATTTAATCTTTGGGTACTTACCAGGTTCTTGTGACTTGGACTGGCCACTGTTGGAAACAGGATACTGGGCTTGATGGGCCCTTAGTCTGACCCAATATGGCAATTCTTATGTTCTTATGCTAACTTGGAGGGACTAATCAGACAGGCAATCACCTGGACCTCAGATTCCAGGAATCAGCTCGTTGTCCCATTTGCCTCGACCCCAGCTTTCAACAACCAATGGCTACAATGTCACCTTTAGAACCAGGAAATTTGCAGGGAGAATCCATGCAGGTGGATCACCTCAAGCTATTTCAGGAAGAGCACCGGAGGCGCAGACACTTCAACTTGTGCCTGTACTATGCCGTTCCAGGGCACATCCCGAATTGATGTCCAGCTAAGCCAGGAACTCCAGGACCTAGGACTGGCAGGAGAGACTATCCTAGGTCAACCATGATCCTTTTCTCAAATCTTGGAACTGATGAGTCTTTACATCGGGAAGAATCAATTTGATACTCAAGTCTTCCATGACACAAGCAATCTCCTCTTTGCCGCCGTGGTGCCACTGCTCGTGGCTCCACATGGCTCGTGCCCCCTAATGGGGGTAGTGATGCAATGGGGTTGGCAATCCTCTTTGCCGCCTTGGTGCCATCGATCACAGCCCCACATGGCTCACGCCCCCTAATGGGTGGCGGCTTGACCGTGGGGGGATGGGTGACAGCACGACCGGTTGGGGGTGGCATGACGAGGGGGGCACGAGGCACCTAATCCCCTTGCACCAGCCCTGGTGATGCCTATGAGCTGGAGATTCACTGAATCCCTTGAAGGCCTTGACTGCACACCACTGAGGAGAACCTAGAAAGAGATTCATTCGCTTTCTTTGTCTCCCACTGGGGCCGGCTGCTTCTTTGTTGGCAAAAAAAGATGGCTTGCTCCGCCCTTGCATTGATTACAGAGGGCTCAATAAAATCACTAAGAAGAATCCGTATTCTCTCCCGCTGATCTCAGAGCTCTTGGACCTCCTCAGAGGAGCCCAGATATTTACAAAGCTTGATCTCTTTGTGGTGAATAATTTGATTTGAATAACTGGGGACAATGAATGGAAGACAACTTTTAATATCAGGGATGGGCATTATGAGTACCTGGTGATATCCTTGAGATTGTGCAATACCCCGGCTGTCTTTCAGTTTATGGTCAATGAAATTTTCTGTGACCTTCTTTACTCTTATGTGGTGGTGTGTCTAGACAATATTCTTGTCTTCTCAAAATCCTTGAAGGAGCATCGAGATCATGTGAAGCAAGTACTCTAGAGGCTCCAGGAATATCACCTTTTTGCAAAATTGGAAAAATGTACCTTCGAGCAACAGAAGCTACAGTTTCTTGACTATATCATTTCCCAGCATGGCATCCGGATGGATCCTGAGAAATTGAAAGCCATCCTAGAGTCACATCAGCCCCTAGGCCTCAAAGCCCTGCTGCACTTCCTTGGGTTTGCAGACAATTCATTCACGGCTAATCTTCTCTGGCTCCTACACTTTCAGCCCTTACCAAAAAGTGTTCTGCACCAAGAATTGGACTGACAGTGCTATTCGGGTCTTTAACAATCATAAGGAAGAGTTCACTCGTGACCCTGGTCTGCATCACCCAGACCCTTCCAAGCCATTTATACTAGAGGTAGATGTATCTCTCAGCATAACAGCCAAGGGACCCTGGTGACCTGCTGCTATTTCTCCAAAACGTTTATCCCAGCTGAGAGGAACAATACGATTTGAGATCGCGAGCTGCTAACTATGAAGCTAGGGAATGGCTGCATCAGTTAGAGGAAGTCAGACATCGGGTGACTATTTACATGGACCACAATAATTTGGAACATCTAGTACAAGCTGAAGCCCTGGCAAACCTGCTGGTTGCTCTTCAATCGATTCAACTTTGAATTGCAGTATCATCCAGCCAAGAAAAACCTATGGGAATGATGCTCTGCCATGCTCCTTCGACACAGAAGATTCTCTAGAAGCTCTCCGCTTTATCATAGACCCTGCCAAGATCCTAGTTGCTTCCGCAGTACCGGTCCCACCAGGAAAGAAGGTGGTATTCCAACAACTGTGCCAGAGAGACCCTGGCTGAACCCATGACTCCCACTTGGCAGGTCATCCTGGTACCACTAGGACCATGGAACAAGTCTTCCGTCATTATTGGTGGCCTCAGATGAAAGTCAACATGAAATGATATGTGGTCTATGCCATGAATAAGAGTTTTCGAGCTGGACTCTGGGGAATGTAATAGCAACTGCCAACCCCTAAGGAATCTTGGACCCACTTTGCTACTGACTTTGTCATGGACCTCTCCCTCTCTAGTGGCAACTCCACTATTTGGGTAGTGGATCACTTCTTGAAAATGGCTCATTTAATACCTCTCCCTGGACTTCCTTCTGCACCTGAGCTGGCTTTAAATCCTTTATTTATATCATTTTAATTAAACATTTCAGGCAAAACTTGAAAAACAAATTATAGCAACTGATCAAAGCTAGCATAAGAATAGGAATATAGGGCCTGCTATTATTTAGCGCTGTCCGTTTAAGTAACTTAGCTAGATATGACTAATCTGGCTAAGTTATGATATATATTCAGTGGCACACAAAGCCACTGAATACTAGTATATGTGCACACTTAGCCAGATAAGTCTACCTGGCTAAGTTTAGACCTGCTCTATGGGGTATCTAAACTTAGACACACACTTATATGGCTTACTCCAAATATCGGTAGTTTGGTGTATAAATTATATGTCCATCTTGCTTCGCCCCTGTTCTTCCCAGTACACTCCTACTTTTTATGCGTATACCTTCTAGCCACAAAAGGGTCTTATATGGCTTAGCGGCGGCTGCTGAACGTATGTGCATATTCAGTGGCTGCTACCTAGCCGCATAAGTCACACTTATCCGGCTAAATAGCGCTGATCATGCTTTGAATATTGGGCCCATAATATTCAAAGAAAATTATTAATCAGTACACTGATATAGTTACCATATAGTGGGAGAGTTTGCAGTTTAACTGACTTCAGATGACTTATCTTGCAAAAATCTTTAAGATGGATCCTTTCCACTTCACTAAACATTTGCAGGGAAATCTCAGTTGAAATGTCAATATCCTTTGTTTGAAGGAAAGAAACTTCTTCTGACATATTTGAGTCTCCTTAACATCAGGAAAGAGAGAAATTCTCTGTCCCAAAAAAGAGGAATCTCTTATTCAAAAAAATAATCTCAAAGTCAATTGAACATTTTTTAATTAGACATTTAGACATTTTATATACTGTTATTCCGTGTATAGATCACAACGGTTTACAAAGTAACATTCATAGTTATAACTCTACAGTCAAACAATGATTGGTTTCAGATAGGCATTAATATTTATCAAGTGAAATTTTCTAGTACATATTAATGACTGATCTAGTACTTAAGGCAAGGATTATTGAAAAATTAAAACAAAATGATAGTTTTCATGTTTTAGTCACTGTGTTGTTTAGAGAATTTTACATTCTCTTGTTTGATTTATTCTTCATGATTCGATTATTATCTTTTGTCCTTCTTGTTTTTGAGGCTCTGTATATGCTGATGTTTTTAAGTTAACATATAAGCATTTTTGAATAGTCATGTTTTTAGCTCACATTTAAATTTCTTTCTGACTGTTAAAATACATAACATCTCAGGCAGAGAATTCTAGAGCTTTGGACCCGCTATGGAGAACATACAATCTCTTATTTGCGTCAGATGTGTGCTCCATAATGTTGATATAATCAGTAGTCCTTTATTTTGAAATCTTCGTGTTCGCTGTGGATTGTATGGGTGTAGTGTCACTTCTAACAAGCTGGTGTTATCGGAATGAATGATGTTGAATATTATTGTTAATGCTTTATAGTAGATTCTAGAGTGTACTGGTAACCAAGTCAGAGACATCAGCGAAGGTGTAATGTGATCATATTTCCTAGATCCAAAAAAGAGTCTTGCTGAAGCATTTTGTAATAGTTGTAGTGGTTTTAAGTTACATACTGGAAAACCTAGTAGTAAGGAATTACTGTAGTCTAGGTCTGAGACGGTTAGAGTTTGCGATTTAGTACAGAAGTCCTGAAAAGTTAATAATGGTTTCAAGCGATATAGTATACACAGCTTGGCGTAACCTGCCTTGATTAATTTACTGATGTGCATTTTCATTGTAAGGTTCTCATCCAGCTGTATTCCTAAATCCCATACTTGAATTGAGGGATTAATTTGAAAATTACTCAAGTCTAGGGCAGGTGGTTTAACTATCAGTGAGTTTCTGCTCAGACAAATGATTTTGTCTTTTTAGGTTTTAATGTTAGTTTTAAAGTTCTTGTTGTATTGCTTTCATGTAGGTAGAAAGTATCGAAGCTGTATTTCTGAATGATCTGGAGAGTGGAATGTAAAACTATATGTTGTCAGCATAGAAGAAGAAAGTTATTCCTAGATTTGTCAGTAATTTACACAGTGGGAGCATGTAAATATTGAATAGTGTTGCTGAGAGGGCTGAGCCTTGAGGGACATCTGTTTCACACTGGAAAGTATCAGATATATGGTTGCCCAGTTTGACTTGGAATGTTCTGTTAGATAGAAAAGAAGGGAACCATCTGAGAAGCCTGCAATCTATCCCAATGTTTCTCTTCTGTTGGTATAAATGGTCCACAGTGTTGAAGGCAGCTGATAAGACAATTAGCACAAGACAGTAAGATTAATCTGCATCAAGCCCTCGTAAAATCGAGTCCATTAGTGAGAGGAATAATGTCTCAGTTGAGTGATGTTTCCTAAATCCAAATTGATTTGGGGAGAGAATATTTTGATCTTCCAGGTGATTTACAAGCTGAGATAACACTGCTTTCTCAAGAACTTTTGTGAGAAAAGACAAGTTGGATATTGGACGATAGTTGTCCCAATCATCAGTTCTACCATTCCTATTTTTTAGGATCGGCTTTAGTACAGCTTATTTTAACCCATTTGGAACAGTTCCGTCTGAGATAGACAGGTTAATTAATGTTGGGATTGTCTGAGTGATAACCTCGTGTACTTGTTTTAAGGAACTGGCTGGAATTGGGTCATGTGGGTGAGTGGCAGGTTTAATTTTAGTAATGATTTGGCTAATTTCCAGTTTCAATACTCTGTTGAACATTTCAGTTGCATAAACAACCAATAGGGTAGCTCTAGTAGTAATAGGAATGTTAGAATTTTCAAGGAAATTCCTCAAATTACCAACATTTTCAATTTTTCTAGAAAGAATTAAGGAAATATTAATATCAGAAATAGTAGAACACTAAGATTAAGAGATTCCAACTGGTTACTGTGGTGAGTAAGCAAAAAGGACTGATCATTAACTTGAGCAGAAGTACTAGCAACAGCTCCCAAAAACAGAGTATATTCTACTAGGTAGAGTTGACTCTAAGTTGGTAATTGCAATCTATAGTGTATCTAAGGTGATAACTGGAGGCTTAGGTGGTATACTTTTCATTGGTGTAGAAGTCACTGCAGAACTCACCTCCTGGGCCCTGCCCTCTGAGGAAGAAGATAAACCTTGCAAGGTCATAAAATATTGATCCTCAGGCCGCGGGGCGATACCACTACGAGGTAGAGGTGGTATGGGACCTTGCGGGCTCAAGGAAACTGAGGCCTCCTGCTGAATGGAGCAAGCTACTCCAAGTTCCTCCAAGCCATCTGTAGAGCTTGAGAATTGAAAGGCGTCCAGTGTCAATTGAGTAAGATGAGAGGGAGTTACCTGAGACATGGAGAGTAATGGCTTCAAGGCAGCTTTCCTCTTTTCACCCATTGAAATGTAGCCAAAAATCCAGTGAGAAGTCAGATGAAAAACGGTCAGAGGGGCGTACTGGTCCTGGCACACTACTGCAAGCCACAGTTATATGCTCCCTGGCCTCAGTAAAGCAGTCAGGTGGGGCGGTGCTTCCACCCTGGGAACTCCAACTCACAGTGGGCCATTGTCCAGGCTTCTCAGGGGCTTTCCTGCATTTGCTGCAGAACACTGCAGTTATATGCTCCCCAGCCTCAGTAAAGCAGTCAGGGGAGTGGTGCTTCCACCTGGGAATTCCCACTCACAGTGGGCCGATGCCCAAGCTTCTCACAGGCTCTCCCCACACCTGAGCTGGCTAACAATCAGGTTTAATTTACACACCTAGTTTTATTATTTTACATTGTTACCGTACTATGATGGCACATGAGTAATTTGTAATCTATACCACCCATATTTCTCTTTATCGTGCCCTTCTGTAAACCGTTGTGATGGTATTTAACTTAACGACAGTATAGAAAAAGTTTTAAATAAAAAAATAAATAATCTCTTCATTCAGAACCTCTTTTTTTCTGTAGGGGCTCCCATCCCACATCCTTTTGGACCAAGGAGTAAAATTTATGGCCCGCTTCTGGAAGAGCCTATGCAAGAAATTCGGTATCACCTTGGACTTCACATCATCCTATGACCCTCAGAGCAACGGGCAGATTGAATGGATCAAACAGAGCCTTAAAGCCTGTCTAAGGGCCTGTGTGAATCAGTGTCAAGATAATTGGGCATCTCTTCTCCCGTGGGCAGAGTTTTGTCACAATAACCATGTGGGGAGGTTGACAGGGTCTTCACTCTTCTACCTGGTTTTCAGTCATCACCCATGGATACCATTACTTGTTCCAGCCTCCGTCACTTGCACAACAGCTAATATTATGGGACAAGACCTCCAAGATCTGTAGCATAAAACTAATTTCCTTCTCAAGAGGCAGTGGAGTGTTTAAGATAGAAGCAGACAAAAATGCTATCCAGCACCCCAACTACAGCCTGGAGAGCTAGTATGGCTCAATACAAAACACTTACACCTCAAGATGGATTCCTTAAAGTTTGCTCCCAGATTTGTGAGTCCGTTGCCCATTCCTCCAGCATGTGGGGCCAATGGTATATAAGGTAAAACTGCCCCCCATATCGGATACACAATGTCTTTTATGTGTCCCTGTTAAAGCCTGCAATTCTGTCATGGCCCTCAAGACCACCACCCAAGCCTACAGAGATAATAGCAGAGGATGACACCATATATGAAGTCCAAGAAATCCTAGATTCAAGGAGGACAAGAAACAAGCTGAAATATCTTATTTCTTGAAAGGACTTTGGCCTCGAAGAAAATTCCTGGGAATCTTCCTCAAACCTCCAAGCTCCCCAGCTGGTGCAGGTCTTTCATAGACTGTTCCCCCAAGAAACCAACCCCAGTAGTGTGGGGAGGGGGCGTTGGGACGGGTACTTTATGTTGTACAGTCATGGGGCCAAACCCTCAACCGACTGCACTCACTAGGACTTCCCACGCTCAGGCCACAGATGAGGTGCCTTCACCCCTCTGTTGGTAACTTCCTCTAGGTGCGTGCAGTATCTGCACACATTAGTAGGGCCCCGGCGGGATATTTCAGCGTCTACACCCTCCAATGACGTCACGCAGCTGGATATTTAAACCCATCTGTGGCTTCTGCAAGAAGCCTCAGAAATGGGTCTCCTGCCTTGTAGCAGTGTATTTTGCTCCAGCGATTCCTGTTCATGGATTCTCGATCCAGCCTTGCCTTGCCAAGCCTATCTCGTCTCCCCTTACTTTGCCTTGTCCAGCTTGCCTCACCTCATCTATCCTTGTTCCTTCTTCGACCTGATCTCCTGGTACTAACCTCTTGTCTTGGACTTGAACCCGTCCTCACTTGCCTGTTGCCTGGACCTGACCTCTGCTTTGGACCCAAATATGCTTGCTTGCCACGTGCCCTGATCTTAGCCTGCTATAATATCTTCTGCATGCCTCACATCTGGTTATTCCTAGACTCTTGCTTACCCGATTGCCCTTGGGACCTGCCTAAGTCCTGCCGCATACCAGAACCCAGGGCTCAACCTGCGAGCATCGGCTGACATAAATAAAGCTCCAGCCTGTCCTACTCCAGGGCACATTCGCTAGCAGTCTGTGTAGGCCTCATAGGTTCACCTACGAGGTTGTGTCAACTATGCCACAGCACTAAAGGCTCACACTTGTGCCACTCTTAACACAATCTCAGGGTGATTGGAAATGAAATGTTTCCAGGTATGGAGAGGGGGGAGTTTTTTTTTGTTTTTGTTTTTTTAAATCTTTATTAGTTTTAATTATTGGGCATTTGATATGTCTGCTTTTTTTAAATATTTGATTGATTTTCAGGAAATGTTTAAAATTTTTAAAACCATATTTTCTTAATTATTAGATATTCAATTTGTCATCTGTTTTGAAATATTCTTTTTATTAGTATGGTTTACTCACTATTATGACTGATTTATATTTTTTGATGTTTTATTAGCAATGGTGATATTTCTGTTTTTGCATTATTGCACTGCATATGAATCTGGCTTTTAGTGGTTTCCAGTTCAGTTCTTTGTCTGCACCTTTCTATTTATACTTTCATGGCCTTATTATTATTATTTGGTGAGGATCTGTCTGTTCTCTGCATTTGTGACCAAGATTAGGTAATCTGCTAGATGGGAAAATTCCTTGTACCTCTTGGGTTGAAGGTTTTGCTGATTTTTGGTAGAGGCTGAGACCCATGATTGAAGGGGCTCCTCGGGTGCTATAAATGATGGCGCTTAAGCCTGCTGGATACTGAAATGCCTACAGCATGGGGGTTTGATTGCTGTGTCAAGGAGCTCCAAGGGGGACACTCTCTTCCCCTCCTCCACCCCGGCCCTCGTTGCAGTCAATAACTTGTAATGTGGCCCCAGCCCAAAAAAATGTGGCCACCCCTGAGCTAGAGGAAGCAAAGGGTGCATCCACAGGGAAATCATAAACTCAATGCCCCTACTCTCATTATGGAAATTTGAATCAGCTGCTATCCTGCGCTCTGAAAGATTCAGCCCTGTTTCTTATTGCTTTTGGATTAACAACATGAGCAGTTTTGCATCTAAAAGTACATTTTAGCATTTTGAAATGTGTCCGATTGTACTGGCAGTAATAGGCATACCTTAGTTTATGGGTGGCTCCAAGTGGATAAAAGATTTTTCGATCCACTTAGTTCCCTGTTTATGATGTCACTGAGGGCGCCCGCCTGTCAAAAGAACAATGGAGACATGTGCAGTAGGATGAAAGGAGATTACTTTCAGCTGAGTAAGAGACTACTGTGTGAAGCCTTTATCACTCCGAATCCCTGCTTGGCAAGTGTCTCTCTCCCATTTAACCTCCCCCCAACTATGAGAAGGACAGAGCCTGGGAAGAGAAGCTGAAAATAAATCTCTGTGAGGGAGGCAGAGCCAGAGGGGAGGGGAAGGAATTAGAGAAGAAAGACACAGGACATCTGCAAGCAATGCTAGTGAGGGGGAGAGGAAGCTCACACCACCTGCACCATTCCCAAGCGGCTTGAAAAGAGAACCATTATTGGTGTGGGATTTCCTCACTTTTTATTTCAGCAGCAGTAAGCGTGGTGGTTGTAATAATTTTTTAAGGGTGGGGGGAGAGGAGGAGGGGGGTGAACCTGTGCACAGGAACATCTGTTCTCACAAACTTTTCGAAATATGATAGCTGACTGCTTGGCCTCATTTTTGAACAGCTGTTTATGTATGTTGTAGTGTTCTTTGTAATCCACTCTTATCTACTTATGCTGCTCTTCATGCTGGATACACAAACTGTGTTAAGAATATCTGAAAAACCATGCTGAGTCAGACCAAAGGTCTATCAAACCCAGCATCCGGTTCCAACAGTGGCCAGTTCAGGTCATTAAGAAGTACTTGGCAGATCCAAAGAGTAGATCCACTTCCTGTTGCTCATGCCAGGGGATAAATGGTGGCTTTTCTAAATCTGCCTGGCTAAAAGTGGTTTATGGACTTTTCCTCCAGTAACTTGTCCAAATCTCTTGTAAACTCAGCTATGTTAGCTGCCTTGATTATGTCCTCCAGCAACAAATTCCATGGCTGGAATTGTGTGCGAGTGAAAACAATTTCTCAAGATTTGTTTTAAATCGGCTGCTTATTATTTCATTGAGTCCCCCCCTCACCACTGAATTGCTGACCTGTGTGTTATCTACTTGAATGACATACCTGATTTTTTGTCCTATGATAATGGAATTATAATAGCTTTTGTCGATCTGCAGAGATATGTTATGTGTAATACAATGAGCAGATTGGGGATCTTCTGTCCAGGCATGTGTACATTTTTATGAGTGTAACATTTTGATCTTGTTTGACTCATTATTATCCCTCATATTGACGCATTCAGGGTTAAAATAGCCTAATGGTCACACTGCTGTCAAATCAAAATGATCCATGTTCCATCAATATTTTTCTAATAAATATGTTCCACATACCCTCCTGCCTTCCAGGACCAAGCTGAAAGTAAGACTTCTATCTTAATTTAGCTTTCTTGGTCCACAAATTTAAATCTATAGAGCAATTAATCAATTGCATTCTGTTCCTTTCATCAGCCCTCTCAAAAAGAGAGAATAAAACAGTCCTTTACCTCATCCTTCCTCATTTATCTTAAATATTTTTCAGTGTAATTTTTGGCAGGTCTGGTGTGCCTGTGGGACTGTGGAACTCCAGGGTCTTCCTCTATTCTAAACTTACATTTTAGGGTATTACTGCATTTAAGCCACAGTATCTTGGGAACAGAGTGTCACAAGAACAATTTAATGTGCCAGGAAAGTTAAGATAAGGCATATGTTTTCTGTGACATTTAGAATCTAAACATATAGGTACTGAAACAAGTAGTACAGACAGCTATACATATAAGTATAGTATGTGAGGGTACATGTGTGGGTGTGTAATGGAGGTGTATATGTGGGTGTGTAGTGGAGGTGCATGTGTGGGTGGGAGGCCAGGAGAGGGAGACAGGATGTGGTTATAAAACTGTCAGAGACCCAATAAAATGCTAATACTCTCTGAAGGGAACTTCTAAACCCATTTGCTAGTTTAAATTAGATGTTTTAGATTTTCCTTGGTAGTAATAATATATTTATTACATTTGTATTTTTATTTTTTGTTAGTAGCAGGTGACCTGAATTCTTATCATTTTTTCATTTCAATTTTAAATACTCTTCGTAAATTGTCCAAAGTACTAGATTATTAACTAAAATAAAAATATTTAAAGGTTCATTTTCAGCTGTTAGCCAGCTAGCAAGGTTAGCCAGTAAATGTTTCTGGCTAACAGCTAGCATATTCAGCAGCTCAGACATGCCTCTGAATATACCTGTGAGGGAGTGTATAAGAAACTTGATAGTGTAAGTAATTTCTTTTTCTTATTTTCAAGTGCTGTGAAAATGTATCTAAAAGTTATAAAAGTCTAATAAACAATAAATTAAAAAAAAAAAAAGAACACCTTAAAGGACCAGTCACCGCTATCTGGTCCAGTCCTCCTTAAGAGCAAATCCAGCAAGGGATTTTGGACAAGCGAGGATCCCTGCAGCCTTGAATAAGAAGGCAAGGCCCAGAAGGCTGAGGATGCCCCAAAGAAGAAAGCAGGAAGCCAGCCTAAGTAAGAACTGCTTATATTGGATTGTTCCGAGACTATTGAGATAAGCGGCCTCCTGCACTGTACGTTTGGTTTTTACTTGTAAATAAAGAGCTTGGGTGGAGTCAGACAGAGTTTATCCTTTTGTACTCCCAGCTGTTTCCCAACTCATGATCGTGTCTGAGTGAGCACATATAGTGGCAGCAGTGGGACTCCTTTTCTAAGTGGTAAGCACAGAAAGGAGTCCAGACAGAAGAAGAGAATTTTTTTTCTGGGACCTGGCTGCAGGGACAACCTGAGAATCGGTTATGGCAGGCCAAGGGGGCTAGCCCTGACTGAAGCAGCTAGGGAAATTCCCAGATAGTAAGGGCTGGACAGGCCAGAAATATTCATTTTTTCTTTTTTCTCCTATCCTGGAGAGTCTCCAAGCTTCACCGCTTCACAGTTGGAGAAGCAGAGAAGAAGGAACAGGTGATACTGCTTCTCTCTGCAAGGCAGCAGCAGCAGCATCTACAGAAATTTGTGCAAATTTACATGAACAGGTCACCCAGCAACAGGGGATGCTGGTGCAAATTGCCTAAGCCATGCAAGCTGCCACAACCCAGACAAAATTGTTCAGAGTAGTTAAATCACAGATTGTGATAAATTGCAGGAAGACCTTGTGAGATTGGAAAATTGGGCATCCAAATGGCAGATGAAATTTAATGTGGATAAGTGCAAGGTGATGCATATAGGGAAAAATAACCCATGCTATAATTACACAATATTGGGTTCCATATTAGGTGCTACAACCCAAGAAAGAGATCTAGGCATCATAGTGGATAACACATTGAAATCGTCGGTTCAGTGTGCTGCGGTAGTCAAAAAGCAAACAATGTTGGGAATTATTAGAAAGGGAATGGTGAATAAAACGGAAAATATCATAATGCCTCTGTATCGCTCCATGGTGAGACCGCACCTTGAATACTGTGTACAATTCTGGTCGCCGCATCTCAAAAAAGATATAAATGCGATGGAGAAGGTACAGAGACGGGCAACCAAAATGATAAAGGGGATGGAACAGCTCCCCTATGAGGAAAGACTAAAGAGGTTAGGTTTTCAGCTTGACTAAAGAGGTTAGGTTTTCAGCTTGGAGAAGAGACGGCTAAGGGGGGATATGATAGAGATGTTTAAAATCATGAGAGGTCTAGAACGGGTAGATGTGAATTGGTTATTTACTCTTTCGGATAATAGAAAGACTAGGGGGCACTCCATGAAGTTAGCATGGGGCACATTTAAAACTAATCGGAGAAAGTTCTTTTTTACTCAATGCACAATTAAACTCTGGAATTTGCCAGAGGATGTGGTTAGTGCAGTTAGTATAGCTGTGTTTAAAAAAGGATTGGACAAGTTCTTGGAGGAGAAGTCCATTACCTGCTATTAAGTTCACTTAGAGAATAGCCACTGCCATTAGCAATGGTTACATGGAATAGACTTAGTTTTTGGATACTTGCCAGGTTTTTTGGCCTGGATTGGCCACTGTTGGAAACAGGATGCTGGGCTTGATGGACCCTTGGTCTGACCCAGTATGGCATTTTCTTATGTTCTTATAGCATTGAAAACCTCCAACAACTCCGCACAATATACAAAGCAACAGTAAATGGGCGGGTTTCTGGACTGATCTGTGGAACTACAGGAACAAAAATTAGCAGGTAAGAGACAATTTTCCTTTCCCTGTATGTACCCAGATCTGTCCAGACTCCTGGGATGTACCTAAGCTCCCCTTACCTCGGGTGGGACATGGAGAGTTCTGCTCATAGAACACTCTCACTAAAGCACATGGAAGCTGGAACCCCAACATCCAAGTGATAATACCTAGCAAAAGTGGGCAATGACTTCCCAGTAGCCACCCAGCAAATTTCATTTGGAGACACCTGATGTGACTCAAAGCAGGAAGTCGCCTGACAACATGCCAAGTGTGCCCCTAAATCTCCCAGCAACGGACATCCTTTAGAAATGTAAGTCGACCCAATAGCTTCCTTCAACCACCGCACAATTGTAGCCTTAGACGACTTATTTCCCTTCTCTTGACCACTCCACAGTACAAAGAGGTGATATGATCTACAAAGAGGAGATGCAATCTATGGAAATCATAAGTGACCTCTAGATACCTCAATAATGCACGCTTCCAATATAAGAGCCTAAGCTCTCCTGCATGAGGCATAGAGGAATCCAAATGCATAAAAGCTGGAAGTTCTATTATCTAACTAAGATTGATTGCTGAGACTAAAGATAACCCCTGATTCAGACATCTGTAGGAAGGGATCCCCCACAACAATAGCAGCTGAAGCTCTAGGATTCTCTTGGCTGAATAAATAGCAACCAAGAAAACCACTTTAACAGTCAAGTCTTTAACCATAGCTCTCTTTAGTGGTTCAGAGCCTCACACAATCTTCTATGGACTGGATTCAGATTCTAAGCCCGACAAATGTTCCGTACCTGAGGATACAAGTTCTTAGCTCTTGGAAGGAACCACAGAATATCCAGATGTGCATACAGAGGATACCCTTGACCTTACCCCAGAGATAAATCAATATTGCTACCTGGTCACTCAGTGAATTACAGGCCAATCCCCTTGACCAGAACCTTTCTGTAGAAAAGCTAAAATATGCAACACCGTAGCCTGAACAGACTGAGGCTGCATTCTGTCAACAGCAGACCAGGACTCGAAGATCCTTCAAATTCGCACAAACGTTAAGGATGTGGAAGGTGGAAATAACCGTTTTGGAATATCACCTCTCAGTTGTCTCCTCTCAGAAGCAAAGCCGCGAGACAGAAGTGAGCTGCCTGGTGGAAAACAGTCGACCTATATCCGAACCTCCCACATATGGCCATGTTGATCAGATCTGGGAAGCATGGTCGATGTGGCCACTTTGGAGCTACCAGGATCACTGTTGCTTGGATATTTCTCTATCTGTCATAATCCCTTGTCCACCAAAGGCATGGAAGGGAAGACAAAGAGACTCCCTTGAGTCCTCGGCAGCACCAAAGCTGTGATTCCTTTGTACTGTGTTCTGTTCAGTGGCTGTAAAACTGCAACAGCTTGGCATTCTCTTTGGTTGGGATATCCCTATCTTCCATGAATGAGACACATCGCTGCTTCCAACAGCACCCATTCTCCGGGGTCTAACTTTCTCTGACTGATAAAATCCACCTGAACGTAGTCACTCCGGTGATGTGAGACACTGCCTCTGCTCCAAGTGCTGTTCTGCCCAGAGATAAACAACTCCGGGCCTCTCGAGCTGCTGCCTGATTCTTGGCTCTGCCTTGATGGTTGATGTAGTCCACTGTTTTGCATTGTCTGATAGGATCCATACTGGAAGGCCGCATAACATTTGCAGACAGGCAAGCAATGCTAAATGCACCGCTCTCGTCTCTAACAGATTGTTAGGCCATGAGGCTTCCTATTTTGACCACTGGCCCTGCGCCGACTGATCTTGCCACACTGCCCTCCACCAGAGAGGCTTGCATTGGTGGTGACTATTAGCCAATTCAGAATCTCCAATTCCTCACCATGCTCAAGATTGGTGCAAGTAAGCACCATGAAAGACTATCCCTGGCTTCCCCCTCTAATGGATGAGGAAGATGAAACTCTTCCAATAACGGATTCCAGTGGGAGAAGAGCCCCCTGCAGAGGCTACATATGTGTGAAACGCTCAATGCATTAAGTCCAATGTCGATGCCATAGAACCCAGACCTGTAAATAGTCCCAGTCCCTGGGCACTGAAAGCTCTAGCAGAAGCCTAATCTGACTCTGCAATTTCAGCAATCTCTGTCCGTGAGAAATACTCTCTCCTTCAGTGTGTTGAACTGAACTCCCATACACTCCAAAGTTTGTAAGAAGACTAAATGGCTTATTGCTAGGTTTACCACCCATCTTAGAGACTTCAAGTGCATCAGTACCTTTTCTACTGATTGTCAACAGAGGTCATTTGATTTTGCCTGAATACACCAGTTATTCAGATACAGATACACCATCACACCCTCCTTTTGCAATGCAGCTGCCCCCACCATCATCAACTTGGTGAAGGTACATGGAGCCATTTCCAGCCGAAAGGAAAGGCTCAAAACCGAAAACATTTCCTTAGGACCATGAACCTCAGGAATCTCTGGTGCTCTGGCCTGATGGCTATGTGTAGATATTCCTCTATCAAGGCACGAGATTATAAGATGTCTCCTTTGTGTATTGCTACTATGACAGATCTCAGAGTTGGACCTCAGAGTTTCCACGTAGAAACAGGGAACCTTGAGAATTGCATTTACCTTCTTTAAATCCAATATCTATTGCATTGGATACAGGGGGGAAAGAAACAGGATGATTAACTTAAATTGTCCTCCGGCCACACTAAGTATGTTCAGGATCTGAGCCAACAGACTCAGCAAGACATCTCTGTGAAAAAAAGTAAATCTGAGCAGAGTCCAAAGTGGCTCTCAATCATATGCAATTTCTCTCTCTTCTAGAAGTGAGAAAGCCAATCCTCCAATGTCTCATGATCCACACCTCTTTGAGATTTACCAGGGACAGCCTCCCTGTGGCATTTGCCCACCGTGACTGACAAATGGGAGGCCCAAGCACATGATCCCTACATAGTAGGTGGTTTCACCTTCACTGGGCACCCTTGCAGAAATGTCTGCAGGCCCTGGAAACATTTCACCCAGGTGGAGGAGGAGGATGGATCTATACAAGAGTCCATAGGCACAACCTTGCTCTCTTCACGCATATCCAGCATAGCTCTCTGCTTCAACGGCAGGGGAGAAAGTCTGATACTTCACGCATATCCAGCATAGCTCTCTGCTTCAACAGCAGGGGAGAAAATCTGATACTTCACTTTCAATGCATATCCAGCATAACTCTCTGCTTCAACGGCAGGGGGAATGAAGAAAAGTGGATCTATATACAGACAACAACCAACAAGGTCTGAATTACATAGTCTGGGTAAACAAATAAGCATGGGTATAGCTTGTTTATTGTGGCGGTTACTACCCCTAACTAATTAAGCTAGATATTTCACTTAGATGCAGTTCCAACACTGCTCTCTACATTGATGGTGGGGGTGAAAGGGAAATAGAACCAAAAGGTTACTAAGAGCCAAGAGTAACAGATAAGTATGAGAAAAAAAAAAAGCGCGAAACTTGCTGGGCAGACTGGATGGGCCGTTTGGTCTTCTTCTGCCGTCATTTCTATGTTTCTATGTTTCAACCTCTCTCGGGAAGGCACAAGAACAAGGGAGAACTAACCACTCCCCCTCCAGAGATACCATAAGCCGAGGGGATGTCCCAACATGGGCAAAAGCTGTAGTAGTCAAATCATTTTGAGCATCTAAACAGCGATGACACAACCAGCGAGAGAGTGAGGAATGAATTGTTATCAGACGGGTAAGCCTCACAGAGCAAAGTGCTTGGACCTGTTCGTCCCTGGCACCTAGCTCTACTGAACTTCGCTCTAGGCGACCTCCAGTGTGCACACCAATGCCACCTGGGCATACATGCACACCCCTCCAGGATGCATTGCAAATATGAGCTCAAGACTAGATTGCGGTCATACGCACACAAAGTAGCTGCGCAAATAGGTGCTCAAGTTTAGGATGCAGTGTTATGCACACAAAAACCCATGCAAATATGCGCTCCAGTCTAGGTCGCAGTCTTAAGTGTACAAATACGCACTGAAATCTAGGTCACAGATGTACACACTCAAATCTAGGCTATGGCCTTACGCGCACAGGTCCCAGCAATGCAACCCCCAAGCGTTGAGAATGTGCACACACGCCTAAGCACACGAGAAAAAGAACCGCTGCAGTGACCTACCACACCTTCAGCACATTTAGGCCTGGATCTGTTTCACATCTGACACCAAAAATCATCAACCTGAAGAGCTTCTCAACAGCTCAGGCCTCTTGACTGGCCGAGAATCCATGGAGACTGGGGCCAAAAGCCACCATCTCACTAAACACCGCTTTGCGAGTAAGCAAATTAAAAACTGGTAGAAGACCTCTACTCCTCTTCAGTGCAAGTGCCTCTCTGTACCTCTGTGGGACAGGGAACTATTGGCAATAGTTCAGGAGGGGATTCCCCTGCCTCTCCTGCCAACGCTGCTAGGGAATAAAAATATGGCCACCGTTTCTGCATTGACGGGGAAAGCCTTAGTGCTAGACCCCATCATCCTTGAGGCTTGTTCTACCGGTGCAGCCAAGATTGGTGCAAACCCCCTGATGCTTTTTCTGCATACACACTCTCTGTTCCTCCCCGCACCCGCGGCACCACCTGCAACTCAACGGCAAGCAGGGAACAGTCCCTCAGTGCCAAGGAGCCAACACATGGTCTCCGCAGGCAGAGAAGCTGCTGAAAAACCCCATCGCTGAGCTCCTCGAGCTGCTAAGATAGCTTTGCTCCCTGGAACCCTCGCTGCTGCACAGATTCCTCTATCTAGTTCCTTGTCCTTATTTTTTTTTTTAACTCTCTAAGAAACAAATAAATATACATAGAAGCTAATACTTTCCTTTGGTGCAGATTTCAGGTTCCAGGAGCGCAGGTCACATGGCAAATCAGAAAAAGCCAGACCTTCTTTTTTTTATTTTTTTCTTCTAAACTTTACCAAACTTACAATACCTACTCCCTAGAATGGAGCACAGAGCTGCTAGCAGAAAAAAAAGAAAATCAGCCAAATTAAATAAGGACTGACTAAAAGAAAACAACCCGCCCTGAGCCTATAGCTGCCTCAGCAGCCTCCTGAAGGGGCGAGATCTAGACCAGCAGATTAACACCCCATGGAAAAGGGTGCAAACATACAAACATGTCACCACCCCCAGCTTGTCCACCTCGACCAGACAGGGAAGGACCCACTAGGACCCAAAAACCCCCTGGGACTAAGGCTCATAAATCCAAACAGTCTCCTGACTGCAGAACTGCAGGTTTTGCACCTTCTACCATCTGGCTGGAGAGAGACAAATACTGAGGGACTGCAGGTGGCACACTGGGTTATGTACAGTGTCAGTGAAACTTTCTCTGTCTCCATCTGCTGGCAGGAGGCAAATCCCAGGAGTCTGGAACTGATCTGGGTACGTACAGGGAAACAGTCTTGTCTATAGCAGCACGTAATTGAATATTAATCTTCTCTGGATTTCTATCAACTGTGGGGAGCTTGTTCACAAACACAGAAAATCTTCTATGCAAATTAGGGACTGCACTGAAAAATCAAAATGGCAGATCTGTAGACAAAATGTAAAGAAAGACAGGGATTGTACAGGCACAAAATGAATGCAAAGGGTTAGATTCTCTCTTCCCTAAGATGTTAGGTTCTTGTATCCCCCATTGGCTGAGGGTTGAAAGATCAACTTCTTCTAAGCTAGAGCCCTTCAGAGTTGTTCTTATAGTAGCCAGAAACTATCCTATGTTCTTTCAGGATCCAAATGCATCCCTCTGTGAAAGTCCTATACCTTCCTGACCCCATCACATTGAAGACTATCACTAAGTTATGCTTCAGATAACTTAGTGATAGAGGAAGTGGTGAAGTCTAAAACTGTGAAGGACTTCAAAGGGGCGTGGGATAAACCACTGTGGATCCATCAAGTCTAGTGGGCGTAAATAAAGAGGAGGCAGCAAAACACTGCACGGAGAGGCAGTAGACACAGAGGCATTCACGGAGCGGGATGCCAGTGGCCAGTGGTTGGTGTTCCGCCTTCACGGAGGGTTGCCATCTCCAAAAAAAAAACAAAAACAAAAAAACAAACAACAAAGCAGGGGTGGGTAAGTGTATGGGGCAGGGGTGTGGCCTGCTTGTTGCGGTGGTTGCTACCCCTGATTGAGCTGGATGTTCACCAGGATGCGGATACGGCGCTGCTCTCTGCATGGTGGAGGGGAGTTGGGGCCGGAGGGTGCTGGAAGCCAATAGTGATGGGTGGGAGGGAGAAAAAAAAAGGGGGGGGGGGGGAAATGGATAAACTGCGTGGCTTGCTGGGCAGACTGGATGGGCCGTTTGGTCTTCTTCTGCCGTCATTTCTATGTTCTATGTTTCTATATTCATTAAGCACATTTCATAAAGAATGAGGTGCCTAATGGATTTGGTTGGTTTTCTGTGCTCCTGTCTATTCATAGTCAATTTTCTGCCATGGATTTGTACCAGGTTGTGTAAGATAGACTAATAGGGAAATGGGAAACCAAAATGAGATCATTCATATTCAGAAAATAATTATTTGCCTGTTTTTATTTTTTTTGTATAAGAAGAGTAATGTATACATTAGGCCTGGAGGGGGCAATATCCACTATCCAGTAGCCCATATTGTTGCAAAGTATGCGGACATTTTAGTGTGTGCATATCTTGGAATGAATTTACAAAGGGAAACTATGTGGAGTAGTTAACGTTTGAAAACTGCCTACAAAGTCCATGTGTACTAAAGTGTCCAAACACTTTGCACCTGCTATTTTCGCAGGTGGCAGAAGAGGAGCAAAAAAGTGCGTGTGCACTTGCAAATCCAAATGTATGCAGTTTGTTTACTCTCTTGACCTAAGCACGCCCCTGGGGAATGCCTCTTATTAATATGGGTAAAAATATCCACGCATACGTTTAGTCACTTTCTTATGTTTCCTGTTTCTTTCTTGTATCTATTCATCAGGTACTTGTGACCTGGACTAGCCACTGTCAAAGACAGGCTGCTGGGCTTGATGGACCTTTGGTCTGACCCAGTATGTCATTTTTTTTGTTTCTCACTTAACACCTTGCTGTCACAAAGCTAGCTCCTCCCACTCAGCCAAGGACCCACAACCACAACAAATATTGTACTTTGATCTTACTAGATCTATAAAAATATTGAAATACAAGATTATAAAATGCGCTTGCGCTTTGCTACGCAGGGAGCATACACTTTTCCAACTTATTAATTTCATTTTTCTACCTTTGTTCAGTTTTCTGCAGGGGTTCTATCGCTGCCTCTGGCTCAGTCTCCAGGAAGGTTTGATACATGGAGAGAGTTCGAATGAATCCTATTAGGTCTGCAACAGACATGGATATTTTACCTATCGTGTCAATTCTGCAGAAAGAAAACGTACATAAATATTACAACGAGATTAAGAAAAATCAAGCATTCTGAGCAGTTGGACAGCATCAGCTGATTATGAAATGAATTCCTTAACACATTATCTTTCCGGCATTCAGTAAGCCGCAGGACCGGTTATCAGCATTAAACAGTTTTTATTCACAGGATATGTATAGGTTTATAAGAACGATTTTTCACACAATTTAGTCTCACAGGATTCAGTTGCAGACGGGCAAAACACATTCTCAGTTTCCTAGCTTCCTTGCCTGTGTGTGCACCAGGGCCTTAACGATAGGCCTGGCTGTTACCAGCACTTCTGAGAGAGTGCACCCCCCAAAGCAATACCTGGCAACTTTTGAGCTGTGCTCACCCTGAGAGCCAGTATGGATTAAGAGGGAGGGGAGCAATAAGTCAGCTTTCTCTCTTCCATTCCCCTCTTCCTGGTCCCAGTGCTCTATCCCTGACTCTGGCTCGCTTCCCCTAAGTAGGTAGACAGTGTTACTAGCCACCTCTGGTATCATCCAGCCGCCCCAGGCGGAAGACAAATTTGGTCCAGTCTGAGGGAACTGGCATGTTTCTGCACAGAAGGTAAGATAGAGTGTGAGAAGGAGGTGGAAAGTGCTGACGTTTTTCAGTGAAATGATTGCTGTGTTTACCCATCCAGCTCTCTGGTAGAGCTTCCATATGTTCTCAGAGTGGATCGTGCATAATATTATATGAAATTCCTTGTGGAGGAATCTCTGCTGAAGAGTACATTTATGTGAGCACTATGAAGAGAGATTGAAAGTGAGTTTAAACTGTGACTTGACTCTTGCAAGTTTGTTTAAACATGGAATGCTGTGCAGATTTATCATGCAGTTCAGATCATGGTTGGGATAGTAAAACTTTATACCATCTGAATCAAATAATAGATTGATGTCTCTTTCAGTGTCAAGGACTCAACATCACTGATTTCTGTCAGCATAATAACATCTTAAGAACATAAGAACATGCCATACTGAGTCAGACCAAGGGTCCATCAAGCCCAGCATCCTGTTTCCAACAGTGGCCAATCCAGGCCATAAAAACTTGGCAAGTACCCAAAAACTAAGTCTATTCCATGTTACCGTTGCTAGTAATAGCAGTGGCTATTTTCTAAGTCAACTTAATTAATAGCAGGTAATGGACTTCTCGTCCAAGAACTTATCCAATCCTTTTTTAAACACAGCTATACTAACTGCATTAACCACATCCTCTGGCAACAAATTCCAGAGTTTAATTGTGCATTGAGTAAAAAAGAACTTTCTCTGATTAGTTTTAAATGTGCCACATGCTAACTTCATGGAGTGCCCCCTAGTCTTTCTATTATCCGAAAGAGTAAATAACTGATTCACATCTACCCATTCTAGACCTCTCATGATTTTAAAAACACCTCTGTCATATCCCCCCTCAGTCGTCTCTTCTCCAAGCTGAAAAGTCCTAACCTCTTTAGTCTTTCCTCATAGGGGAGCTGTTCCATTCCCCTTATCATTTTGGTAGCCCTTCTCTGTACCTTCTCCATCGCAATTATATCTTTTTTGAGATGCGGCGACCAGAATTGTACACAGTATTCAAGGTGCGGTCTCACCATGGAGCGATACAGAGGCATTATGACATTTTCCGTTTTAGTCACTATTTCTTTTCTATTAATTTCCAACATTCTGTTTGCTTTTTTGACTGCCGCAGCACACTGAACCGACGATTTCAATGTGTTATCCACTATGATGCCTAGATCTCGTTCTTGGGTTGTAGCACCTAATATGGAACCTAACATTGTGTAACTATAACATGGGTTATTTTTCCCAATATGCATCACCTTGCACTTATCCACATTAAATTTTGTCTGCCATTTTGATGCCCAGTTTTCCAGTCTTACAAGGTCTTCCTGCAATTTATCACAATCTGCTTGTGACTTAACTACTCTAAACAATTTTGTATCATCTGCAAATTTGATTATCTCACTTGTCGTATTTCTTTCCAGATCATTTATAAATATATTGAAAAGTAAGGGTCCCAATACAGATTCCTGAGGCACTCCACTGCCCACTCCCTTCCACTGAGAAAATTTTCCATTTAATCCTACTCTCTGTTTCCTGTCTTTTAGCCAGTTTGTAATCCACGAAAGGACATCACCACCTATCCCATGACTTTTTACTTTTCCTAGAAGCCTCTCATGAAGAACTTTGTCAAACGCCTTCTGAAAATCCAAGTATACTACATCTACTGGTTCACCTTTATCCACATGTTTATTAACTCCTTCAAAAAAGTGAAGCAGATTTGTGAGGCAAGACTTGCCTTGGGTAAAGCCATGCTGACTTTGTTCCATTAAATCATGTCTTTCTATATGTTCTGTGATTTTGATGTTTAGAACACTTTCTACTATTTGTCCTGGCACTGAAGTCAGGCTAACCGGTCTGTAGTTTCCCGGATTGCCCCTGGAGCCCTTTTTAAATATTGGGGTTACATTAGCTATCCTCCAGTCTTCAGGTACAATGGATGATTTTAATGATAGGTTACAAATTTTTACTAATAGGTCTGAAATTTCATTTTTTAGTTCCTTCAGAACTCTGGGGTGTATACCATCCCTTCCAAATAAATTTAGCAGGGTGCAGAATGAACATATTACCCCAGTTTAAAAAGAATTAAATTGGTTGCCAATAAAGGAAAGAATCAAATTTAAGGTTATAGCTATGATGTTTAAAATGTTGAAGCGCAATAAACCTGAATATCTTAAATCACTCCTTTCCTCTTATGTCCCAGAAAGAGTATCGCACTCCAGTTGTAAAAATCGTGCCCACAGATAAGGCTGCACATCAGGGAAATTGATGATTTTGTCATGTTCAGGAAGCAGCTTAAAGCTATCGTTTAAAGGGAGACTTTTAATTAAGAATTGTATTCACATTGCAGCTATGATTGATTTTATGCTAATTATTTTAATTGTGCTTGATTTTATTGTAATGTATTATATTATGTAACATTGTTTTAATCTATTTCATTTTTGTACTTTGCCTAGCATGACTTTGACTTAGGTGGATGATAAATGCTTAAATAAACCAATAGCAAGTGGGAAACAATTCAAATAGTGTGGATATTGGTCTTTATTAAGAACTGCACCAATACACTGAGCAATGTACTGGTGATACTAGTGGGCTTGAACTACTGCAACATATTGTACATTGGGCTCACTACCAACATATTGCGATCATTGCATCTGGTACAGAATGCTGCAGCATGTATTTTAACTAGTACACGGATGCGTGAGCGTATAACTCCAGTGTTGTCATCTTCACACCAGTTACCTATAAAATGGAGAGTTCAATTTAAGGTAGCCTCATTAATACACAAATTGATATATGTGAATCTGAAAATATCTGTTGGATTAATATAGATTTGCAAGTATACAAACCCTCCCAAGCACTGAGATCAGCAGGGAAAACCAGCCTGAAGTTTCATCTATGAAATTGAAGCATTAGGACATTACGAGAGAGAGAGCTTTCTCTGCTACAGGACCATTATTTTGGAATTTATTGGACTACTGAATGCAGAAATCCTTTAAAAAGGCCTTAAAATCACACTGATTCCAGATAGCATTTAATTTCAATTGTGATTGACCCTTTTAAGGAATGAGATGGTTAATTTGGACTGGGCATAGACACTTTGTATTATACATTTGATTTTCTGTTTTGTTTCATGATTTTATGTATGTTTTGATTTGTTCTCTGCCTCAAACTTACTGAGATAATACATTTTAATAAATGCAAATTCAAAATAGCCTCTGGAGCCCTTTTTGAAGAGAAGGTATTCTTGTAAACCTGATAGCCTTCAGTGTTAGCTGAAAGAAGAGTTTTAGGCGGGGGTGGGCAAACATTTTGTGCTGGGGCCGGGGGGGGGGTGTCTCCCTTGGAGCACCACGAGTGAGAAGAGCAAGGGGAAGGCTGGAAGCGCAGCCCATCAACAAAACCCTGAACACTCAAGAGGTCCCTGCGATCATGGGGGCCGAGCCTCTACCAAAATCAGCAAAACCTTCAACCCAAAAGAGAGAAAATTTAAGGGCGAGAGGTGCGACATGTTTCCCCATAGACACAAAATGGGAAAACAATGCCATACTGTAATTTGCTTATTTCCTGCTTTTCAGTCTCAAGTGCTATACTTGATGATTTGAGAGAATTTCAATACAAAGAAAACTTAAGGGTGCTTCTTCATTTTCTTCTTTTTAAGTACATCTGGCCCTTAGAAATTAGACCCGGGACTTCAAACACGCCTTTTCCTTACATGCACCTCTCCACTGGCCAGAAAATGGGCTGCAGCAGGGGCCCATGCAGCAGGCATAGGAGCTCTCCCCCAGTGCCCAGGGCCATCCTGACTGGCTGGACCTGGCCCGCATGCATCCATGATCAGGGAAGTACAGGGCGTTGGACCTACATCAAACCCAGGCAGAATCGGTCCCAGGGTGGAGGAGGAGGAAGGGTCTGGAGCCCCTTAAGCATACGCATGTGCACCCCCCCCCCCTCCTCCAACAGCACAACCATTACACAGGATCCAGCAGGTGGAGGGGAGGGAGAGTCACTTCCCACAGTGCTTAGAGCTCCCCCCTCCCCACCCAGGCTCCTCACTTTCTGCTAAGAGAAGCCGCAGCAGCCAAGTTGGGCACTGCTGGCCCCAGGGCTCCAGAATACCAGTGACACCACCTGCTGCGGGTGAGTTGTGGTGGTGCAGCTTGGTGGTGGGGAAACAAAGGCAAGCATACAGCACTTTGGGGGATGGGGGGAACAGGAACTATTGGAAATCATTTCATCTCCAGGCCAAGAGGACGTGGTGAAAAGCAATTAGTGTAGCTGTGTTTAAAATCGGTTTGGACAAGTTCCTGAGGAAGAGTCCATTAACCATTATTAAGGTGGAGTTGCAGAAATCCACTGCTTATTCTTGGGCTAAGCAACTTGGAATCTGTCTACCCCTTGGGATCCTGCCAGGTACTTGTGAGCTGGATTAGTCACTGTTGAAAACAGGATACTGGATTTGATAGGAACCTTGGTCTGACCCAGTATGGCAAGTCTTACGTTATAATGTTCTTATGATGGATGTTCTGAAAAGCAGACCAGCGAGGATTGCCTCCAGGACAGGATTGAGAAAATTGCTGTAAACAGAGATGACCTGAAGATTGTAAAGCAGGCACACACAGCCTCTTAGCAATATAACAAACATTTATAAACTTGTTGCAATTACACTACGAGGTAGGCAAAGTTATTCCTTACAGGCTACTTTGTACAGCAGTCTGTCATGCTCCTATCAGTACCTGAGTCAAAGCTGATGCGGCAGCCACAGAATTATGTGGGGTGAACCTCAAATGCAGTCCATTCCCTAACTTAACAAGGGTAAGCTCATATGCATATTATGCTAATAATATTCAACAAGGAAAAGAGAGGCTAAAGCAGTTCTGCCAGGATGTGGGAAACATTTATTTATTTATTTATTTATTTAATAACAACTTTATATACCGGCATTAGAAAGGCACATCATGAAATGCTTTTCAGAAAGGTGAACAAAATGGGGGAGTGTTGCACTTCTATTCACAGCTGGGTGAGAGGCCAGCGTCCGCTTGAACCCCATTTCAGCTAAGGTCTTTCCACCACTTACAGCCCCTGCTTACAGGCTGATTTTGTAGGTTTAGCATTTGGTTAGATGACTTTGAACATTATAAGAGGGCCATGTCTTTTATTTTATTTGCAATGAAAAAAAAAAGACTGAAATATACTCTCAGGTGCATGATGGAGAAGACGAGCAGTGACTTTTTTCAGGGTTTCACGTGTCTGGCTTGCCGACGCCTGTATTTGATACTAATATGACATTTATGGTGAGTGTGAAAGTTGGGATTATGTTGCTCTCAGTAGACGTTGGGCCAGTTCCCCAAATCGTCTTTTCGTGTAGCAGTTCTGTACAAGAGCAGGGACTTGCTGCCATTTCCACAGGTGCAGCTGGTGACTCCAGTTAGTCTCAGTTCTTGATGTCAAGCAAGGCTCTCCTGCAAAGTCCCTGTGTATAACCCTGGCTGGGTACTTAGCTGTTGAAATCAGCTGCTAAGGGCTCCTGCTACTGCCTCATTATACACACAGCTGAGCAGCAGGCTGAGCTTTCTCTCCTACAGTTCCTGGCCCCTTTAGAAAGCAAGCAGACAAAACTTCTCTTTCAGCTTCTAGCCAGCTTCCCTCCCAGCTTACAGACAGCTTCGCAGCAGGATCACGCCCAGGTTCCACTTTCTCTAGCAGCCTGCAGGCTGCCTTTTATAGTTCTTTAATTGCAGACTCTAAACACCAAGCCTGCCAGGTTAGAGTGCCAGGCCCACCTTTTTCCCAGAGCTCGCCAACTTTAGAGATCAATTTATCACATGCAGGGTGCATAATCAGAGACCAACTTCTCGCCGGTGCTGTCTCTCTAATGAATATGCATAAACCAGAGCTGTCAAGTTACACAGTTCCAGGAGGGAGAATATTTGGCCAGTTCTGATTTAAACATCCATATCAAGTATGCATCAGGATGATAGTCGTTAGAAATCCAGGACTGGTCTAAAAATCTCCTTCCTGGAGCGGGTAGCCTTGACAGCATCTGATGAACCTTGTGCAAAGTCTCCCCTCATGTCTCCCCCATAGAATGGCACGCTCAGTGGAGCTCCCGCATCTTCCATCATATTGAGACAGGGAGTCCATCATTCACATTGCTCTTTACCTGCTCAGCAGCATATTCTAAAGGAGTGACATAGTGCTTGACGGCAGATAAAGACCCAATGGTCTCTCCAGTTTGCCTAGCAAGTTGTTTAAGGTAGTAACTGCTGCTCTGTGCTGATTATCCCCCATGTCTTCTGTCAAGGGAAGTAACTGTCTTGTTTCTCATTTCATCCCACCATTTTATTGGAGTATGATCCATTGCCAACACAAAAGCAGTACCCAGAAAAGGACTCCAGAGGGCCTCTGTTGCCCATTTCACTGCTAAACATGCTTCCTCTGCAACAAACAATTATTTTCTCTTGGGAACAAGTTTCTATTTAGATAAACAATAGGATAGTTTGCTCCATTTACCTCCTGTGACAAGAAGGCCCCAGAAGTGTCTGCATGCAAGGTGTTTTTTTTTTGTGAAATCTGGGGCATGAAGTACAAGTCTCTTAACACAGTGCATCTTTTGAGCTTCCTAAAAAGCAGGGGTTCTAAATCCAGTCCTCGGAAAACACCTAGCCAGTCAGGTTTTCAGGATATCCACAATGAATATACATGAGATAGATCTGCATACAATAGAGGCAGTGCATGCATATGTATCTCAAACATATTCATTGTGGATATCCAGTTAGGGCTGGATATCCACAATGGATAACAGTGTCCTGGCTAGGAGTATCCTGAGAATGGGGTTGGGAACCAGGCAGGAGCAGTGTTTTTAGTTAAATCTGTAAGTGGGCTAGCTAGGGTAGAAAAGGTTGATATAAACCTCTAGTAAATACAACCTGCTAATCACCTCACCTGTCTCTTAGTTATCAACACTTTGCAGTCCCTTAACATAGAAACATAGAAATGACGACAGAAGAAGACCAAACGGCCCATCCAGTCTGCCCAGCAAGCTTTGCACTTTTTTTTTTCTCATACTTCTGTTACTCTTGGCTCTTAGTAACCTTTTGGTTCTATTTCCCTTCCACCCCCACCATTAATGAGGAGAGCAGTGATGGAGCTGCATCTAAGTGAAATATCTAGCTTAATTAGTTAGGGGTAGTAACCGCCACAATAAGCAAGCTACACTGTCACCCATGCTTATTTGTTTACCCAGACTATGTAATTCAGTCCTTGTTGGTTGTTCTTCATTCCCCCTGCCGTTGAAGCAGAGAGCTATAAGGCCTAAACTTTACTGAGCAAAGGTTTCAGCAATATGTTTCCTAAAGTGTAACCCAAGTAGTTAGTTTCTACTTTGTCCAGTTCACATTTTGCCAGATTAGCCATTAAACCTGTTTTCCCGAGGGACTGCTAACACAGTCTTTAGCTGATTTTTAAGCCTGACTCCCGTGTGTGCTGTGACTGGGGTCATAATATTTTATTGATAAGCTGCTGAAAATTTGCTGAGACACCATGCAGGTAAAATGAGATGGTATATTTTAAGTTTAAGTATCTTTATTAGTTTTCACATAAAACCAACCGTGTCGCATGACAAACAATGCATCAACAGTAAATGGATACATGGGTGATGGACACATTTTTTTGTGCTGTGGCCACATTACAAGTTAACAAGTGCAATAAGGGCAGAGTGCAGGGTGGGCCATGGGGAGGGTGGTCCTCGACAGAGCAATCGACTCTCTACCCCTTGCTGCAGGCATTTCAGCATCTAGCAGGCTTAAGCGCCATTATTTTTAGCACCCAAGGAGCCCCTTTAATCATGGATCCCAGCCTCTACCAAAATCAGAAAAACCTTCAACCCAGCTAGCAGACTCCCTCACCTCAGTCACAAATGCAGGCCATAAAATATAAATACATAGTCAGGTGCAAATAAAAAGTGGACTGAAATCCTTAAAAGCCAGACTCATATGCAGGGCAATAATGCAAAAAACAGAAATATTACCATTGCTCATAAAAGAAAGTCAAGAAATATAAATCATCAATTATAACAGTGAGGAACCCATACTAATAAAAAAAAAACACATTTCAAAACAGATGACAAATAGACACACCACCTAATAATTAAGAAAAATAAGGATAAAAAAGCTTTAAACATTTCCCCCCAATCAGTCAAATATTTCAAAAACAGCAGACATATCAAACACCCAATATTAAAACTAATAAGGATAAAAAATAAATTCCCCTTTCTCCATACCTGGAACGTTTCATTTCCAGTCATCCTGAGATTGTAGACTTGGATGAGTAGAGGAGAGGAAGCAGGGTAGACACAAACTTCCTCCTGTCTCTCTCATATACACACATGTGTAAACTCACACACATACTCACTTTTACCCTCTCTTCTTCTCACTCCCCTCTTCTACACACCTCCCTCCCTTTTCCCTTCCCTCTCCCTCACCTTCAGTCATTCACCCCCTCCCGTCTTACTCACCCTCCTTCCCTCTGTCACTCGACATCCTCACCCACTTCCCTTCCATTACTAACCCTCCCACTCAATCCCCTTACATTCCCTCTGTCACTCACCCCTCACCTCCACTCACCTTTTTCCCTTACTTCATTAACTTTCCCTCTGTCACACACCCCTCATTCCCACTCACCCTTCAGTCTCTCCCTCCCATTCTTTCCTTTCCCTCCCCTCCCATTCCCTCTCTTACTCACACTCCCAATCAATTCCCTTCCCTCTGTCACTCAGCCCCTCACTTCTCACCTCTTCTGTTTTTCATTCTCAACCCCTTCCCACTCAGTCATTAGTCCTTCTCTCCCACCACCCACGCAGTCATTCCCTTCCCTTCACTCACCACTTCCCTCTGACACTCACCTTCTCCTTCCCACTCATTCATGACCCTTTTATTTCACTCACTCACCATCCTCACCACTTTCCCTTCCTTCCCTCTCTGTTCCTTCCTTTACTCCCCTATTACTCACCACTCCTCACAACAGCAAGAGATCTCTCCTCCCTGGTAACTCGTACACACTGACTCCCTGCTCCATCCTTGCCTGGTAACTTGTGCAGCCTAACTCCCCTGTCTATCCCTGCCTTGTAACAGGGAACCCCACCAGTGCACCGACAATGGGGCTGCTCCTCCCTGGCAGGGGTGGAAACCCCACCAGCACTGATGCACTGGGTCTCTCCTCTCCTCTCCTTTCCCCCAAATGTAAAAGCCAGTCGCAACACTTATACAGGGGAAAGGCAGGCAGGTGAACATTTGCACTGTGTGGCATCCTGAATAAAGATTTAAGAACATAAGAACATGGCATACTGGGTCAGACCCAGGGTCCATCAAGCCCAGCATCCTGTTTCCAACAGTGGCCAATCCAGGCCATAAGAACCTGGCAAGTACCCAAAGACTAAGTCTATCCCATGCTACTGTTACTAGTAATAGCAGTGGCTATTTTCTATTCTGATTGGTTTGCTTGCTTGCCCACCTGCCCTCCCTCATGGAGAGAAAAGTGTTTGGCCATGTGCTTACCTCCCCCCCCCCCCCCCCCCGCCTCCTTCAGGTGCTGATGTCATTAGCAAAGGCCAGGAGCCAGCTTCACGCTAGTCAGCACATCATTCAAAGAGGATTATGTGAACCTTTGCTGATGACATCTGCACTTGGCAAACGTTGCGGTCCATACTTAATGTTAATTTTAAAATGTTTACCGGGCTGGATAAAAGTCAATGATGGGCCTGATTTGGCTTAATCTGGCCCTGTTCCAAAATGTAGCTGATAAGGTGATTTCAAACGATATGTTCAGTTGATTATGAAGGAATCAGGTGACCCTTTGTTAGCTACTATGTCGGAGGTGAGCTTACAGCTGTGAGGCTGCTGTTCATTATAGCTCGAAATTCATGAACAGTTTGGTTTGATTGGATGTTGGAGTCATGTGATCTTTTTGATACTGGCATATTGAAAGGAAGCTCATTGGTGTGATTTTGCATTAGTGTTAGCTGAGGAGCATGAATGCTTTTTGGGATGGTTGGCATTGGGTAATATAAATAAGTTTTTATTGACTGTTATTGAATTCATGAGAATTATAGTGAGTGTGTGCAACACTGAATGCTTGGAGGGGAAATCATTGATCCTTGACTGTAAGGATTCTCTATGGATATACATTGTACTGTGAAGTGGCTTGCAAAGTTAGAGATAAAACCAAAAGAGATAAAAAATAATTTTTAACAAATGGAGGAGTAATACATGGAAAAAATAGTGTTTGTGTTGCATGATTTTAGCACATTATTAATATTATCTTTGATGATAATGTTATACATGTTGGTTTAATGGTATACAGAAATCCATCAGCTTACAATTAGACTAATTTTATGAATATATGAATATTTTGGAGTATGTGAATGTTGATGTTTTCCTTAACATTTTTAACACGACATATTTTAATAATAGACTGTGTGAAATGTATTATTTGATTAATACTATTTTGATACTTTAGGAAATATTTTGAAAAAAAAAAATTTCCAAAAACTTTGTGGAAATCATTGTGCACATCATACATGTTCTATGAATGAGACAAAGACACATTGGTATACAGATAAGTTTTAACCCCTGATGAAGCTGCCAGTGGTGAAATGAGGGTCCTTTGTTGGGTAATTGGTAATGGGTGAAAGGAATATTGGTAGATACATTAGGATTAAATATTAATATTTAAATAAACATTTTTAATAATATAGGGAGCGGTACAGGAGGTGAGCGGTGATTCCTTTCTGCTTTATAAGCAGTATGTGATATGAATACTCCACTTCTCTTGTCTTCCTTCACTGGCTTTTCTTTTGTTATAATTTGAGTAAAAATTGTGAATAAATGGGATCATGCAGTAATATGAAGTAGTTATTTATTAGAAATTACAAACTGCAATATATATTATAGTATCCTTTTTAATTTTCCAGTGTTACTTTAAGAATCTTGAATGAAGTATTTCTTTTGCAGAGCAGATCTTTTCTAGGCACTGATTCTGCAATATTTGTCTTATTTCAATTTTCACAGCAAATGGATTTATTATTAATATTTTAGATTTATATATTGTCTTTATGACGCTACCAGTGTCCTTTGCAGTTATAAAAGAGACATGGGCTGACAGTCTGCTAGGTGTGGGCTAGGGTGAGGGTGGCTGAAACACTATTCTAAATACAGGTTTTTTCAGGACAATAATCAAACAAGCAAGGTTGGTATCTTATGATCAAACTGAGGAAGCAGACAAACTAATCAGGTAGGCAGAAACATAGTCATGATCCAAATCAAGATCAGGATTAGTCAATTAGTCTAAAGGCACGGAATGAAGATAGGAAGATAAACACGGGAGCATGCAGGAATAAGAATCAAGTAGGATATATGGAAACATACAGGAACACAGGAGAAGACGGCAAAAGGGGAACTTGGCTGGTCACCAGTGCAGAGAGTCAATCCAAGTTGTTTCATAGTAACATAGTAAATGACAACAGATAAAGGCCAAAATGGTCTGCCCCATTGAGACTTGTTCACCTTGGGTCTTCTGCAATAGTCCAGCACAAAAAAACACAGCAGCTGTTCAAAAATAAATCCTTTTACTGAATATTTGATTGCACATAAAGTCAAAACGTGCACACTTTTTTATATAGTGCACATTAATACAGCAATAAAGTTCCAGAAGAAAAATTACAGATACACTGATTGATAAATCTTCCAGCCCTGGCAGTACTCTCAAAAGGGAATCCCTATGCCTATGAACATACCATTGGTATTACAAATTTTGATGCAGACTTCTCCTTTCAAGGGAAGTGCCACACAGGAAATTTCAAATCGCCCAGCGGGCCAGGCATTTGGAGCAGGATATCTGGCCCTTCTCTACAACCCCAGGAACCCTGTGTCCTGCCTTCCCCTTCCACCATATCTGTCCCCTGAGGCAGGTAAGTGCTAAGGCACCCCTTCTTCAGTCACCAAGTCAACTGAAGACTGAAGAATGGTTAACTTGGTCCATTTCATTTCATCCCTTTACTCCTTCCCTCTAACTCCACTCTACACCTTTCTTTCTCATTATTTCCCTTCACTCACTCTCTCCTTTCCTTCCATTTCATTCTCTCCCCTCTTTTCCCTTCCCCAGTCTCCATCCCTTTGCCCACCCCTTTCATTCTTTCTTTTCCTTCTTTCTTCTCACTCAGTCATTCTTTATTTTCTTTCCCTTCCCTCTGTTGCGACTGCGACCTTCAGATCCTGATTCAGGTGCATCCGCTATCTCATGGGAGAGCGTGAGCCCCTGAACCATGGCACAACTCAGAGAGGAGACCTGAGCCACACCATGGGAGGTGAGAGGATGCAAGCATCGGCAGAGCAGGAACAAAGCAGGACTGGAACTAAGGCAGGGAACTTGGAACAGGAACCAGGCAGGATCAGCCCTCCGCTGGACCTACACACACAAATGAGACCCAGTAACGCAATGCTGGTCCCAGGAGTAGCCCTCCGGCCACTCGAAAGCCCTTTCAGACCCGCCACTTGGGAACGAAGAGTGCATGAGGCCAGATGAAGGCTGAGGGCAGGAACAAGACGAGGATTTGGAACGACTCAGATGAGGACTTGGAAGGACTCAGACGAGGACTTGGAACTTGGAAGGTACAGGTGGGCACTGTCCCTCAGGGCGCCCTACACAGCCCACCCTGGGCTGGTCACAGATGACCCTGTCCACTTGTGCGCCCTACACAACCTAGGAAGGCTGGTTGTGGACCCTGTGGGTGCGAGACAAGCGCCAGAAGGGGATCCAATCAAACGAGGCTCCAATGACCAGAAACAGGAACCAGATCCTTACAGATTGACCCTTGGGGTGGCCATCTGGAGGACTCAAAGAGCTGGCAGACTCGGAACTTGGAAGACTCAGAACTCAGATCATCAGGACTTCGGAACATCAGGACCAAGGAACATCTGGAACATCAGGACAAGGCAATGAAGGAAATCTGGAACATCAGAACAGGACAACGAAGGAGCTCTGATGAAGAACGAGACCAGGAACATCAAGACACAGAACAAAGAACTATCTCAGACACATGAAGACCATGGATGACCTGGACCGGCATGGAAGACCATGGACAACCATGAAGTCTGATCTGAAGGCCCCAAGGAACTGGAAGTGAGTCCTTTTATAGGTCTGAAGCAGGAAATGAAGCAAATGAAGACTTCCAGTGGGGCTGCAGACTTTTCCCACCACTGGCCCTTTATATAGAATGAAGAGGTACACGCCGGCACCTAGCGGGCCTGAGGGCAGGACCAAGGACAGCGGTGGCCTCCAGATTGCGAAGAATGAAGAGCAGGAAGACGTCAGGAGTGGCCTCCAGGCCGCAAGATGGCGTCGGCAGCGGCTTCCTGAGCGGCACAGACCACGAAGAGGATTCCTGGAAGGCCACCAGGCCATGAAGAGGAGACTCGTCGGTGGTCTCCTGCCGCATGAGGTCCCAGAAGCAGCGGTGCTAAGGCCACGAAGACAGAGTCGGCAGTGGCGGCTTCAGGGCCGCATTGAAGATGAACATCGACAGCTTGCAGGCCATGAAGAAGCGGAGTTCCGGTGGTGGCACCAAGCCGCAGTAAAAGAGAAATGGCAGCAGCCCGGTCCAGGAGTGGCCTAGCCCACAGGAAAGGATGCGGGAGCGTCGGGCTGGCCTGGGGTAAGTGAAGAGGCCTGCTTGCGGGATGAGCTCCGCGAGCAGGATCATAACACCCTCTCATTCCTTCCCTTTCTTTCCTCTTTCTCCTCCCATCCTTTTATGTCATGCTCACCCCATTCCCTCCCTTTCTCATCCCCTCTCCTCCCTTCATTCACTGGCCACTTCTCATACATGGCTGGTCCAGCTAGGTCTTTTCTCACTGGTGGAGCCTCACCTACCCTATCGGTGGCGGTCTTGGCTGGTGGGTTCAGATGGGTCTTTCCTTGCTGGCAGGACCTGGGTAACCCTGCCAGCCTTTCTACTGCTGATGCACATTAAAAATTAAATTCCTCTACAAACTGGATCCAGCCACAGAAAGGAAAAGTATGATGGGTTGCTAAATGGAGCTCGGCAGGCTGGGCCCAACCCATAGGCTTTAGTTTGGTGACCTCTATATTAGGAACTTCTGCTGATACTTTCCCTTTAGGCATCAGCTCTGTGGCAGACCTCCAAATCTGCCACTCCTCCCTTGACTCCAACTTGAAACTCTATCCTTAAACTCTGAAAGAATCTCCCAAGGTAAATAAGAAATATGAGATGTATTCCCTTTTCAGCCCAGATCATCTTTGTGTACTTCCATAATCTTAATGGTCCACCTTGGACCCTGTGACATGATCTCCCAAATCCTAAAGGCCCACCACCTTTCCAGGACAAGAGGTGGGATAGGCACTGCTCTTCCTTGGAGAGACCACCTCCAAAGAATTCAGAGCCAAGTAAGCTCTTGAGTTTTGTTAAACCAGTCAAAGCAGAAAGACCCAACTCCCACTGGGGAGTGTCAAAACAACACTACTCCAACTCTGTATTACCTCATCTCCCAGTATCCTTGGAGACAATGAAAGCACTAGTAAGGGACTATTTTGGTGATCCTTTTATATAACTATGGTCCCTTTATGCAGGTCGCCACAGACTTCTTGGTAGCCTGATATTGTTGTGCCATTGTTGTTTAGAGATGTAACCACCATTCTATGCAGGCTACCCTGCTGCTTTCTTGGAGGCTCCATGCAATAAGATCACTGCATTTAAGGTTACAACTGCCGCTGTATACAGGTTACTCCAATCAGTGAAAAGTCAGAGCTGAACTGGAAACATAATAGTCCAGCCAATCAGGGCTGGTTCCTGCCATTTAATGGGCTGGCTGTAGAGTTGGATTTCCAGGCAGATTCAGGGATAAGTCATAAGAATTCTGGGAAATATCCTGCCTGAGGTAGAAGTATAGTTCCCTGCTAATGTGTCTAATCTGAAAAACCCTAGAACTCTAGTTCAGGATTGGCTGCACCTAACACTACCCATCCTTTTCAAGGGTTGGTTCCTAAACTCCTAGAATAACATTCCCAAACTGTCCTGGAAACAGCACAGCCAGTCAGGTTTTCAAGATATGAATGTGCTCAAAGTAAATTTGCATATACTGGGTCTTCAATGTATGAAATATTTATTGTAAACTCATCAAGGATATCATGGAACCTCGACTGGTGTATCTAGGACAGGTTAGGAAAGCCCTGTCCTAGAAGCTAGTCTGTTGGACTGCACTATATGAAAAGCTCAAAGTAAGTTTGAGGCATGAACATTCATAACTGGTTCCTAGGAGAAATCTTCCATACCATGATACTCCTAATCTACCAGATACTGGAACTTTCCATGAATCAATTTAGTATCTACAGTTTCTAACATTGTGAATTTTTTATATAACCATGCACTTTTATTGGAGGAGATGAGGAATTTGAAAGCAAGGTAATAAGTTGATGTGTTATTGTTTAAGAAGAGATCATGGTAAACTGAGGGAACCCTTATGGTTGTGTATAAATTGAACCTGAGGGAATAGGGTTAATTTGTTTCATGATGGATCCCATGGCTTGATTTGGCTGACTGTCGAATATTTGGTTGATAGCCAAACATGATTACCAATCTGAAAGTGCAGTGTCTCAACATTATTGATCTGCCTGTTTCCGAGAGGCTTTCTTTACTCTGTCAGTGCATCTGACAAGGACAGTCTTAGTTTCCTGCAAATAATTCCAAAATTTGGTCATGGCAAGAACTAATGACTGTTGAGGATGGAAGTGAAGGTAGAAATCATAATTGTCAAAGAACAGAGTGTACTGGGCAAAGGATTGAGTGGAATTTTATGTGGATTCTTCTGAGGGTAACAGTAAGGCCAAAAGAAATTCATGTATAGTTATAATGTATTATACATCATATTCTGTATTGCTCTTTAATATGCCTTCTAGGTATGTTCATTCATCTTGGGAACTTCCAATGTTTGGACAGCAGATAGTCTGTTGCACAGTGAATGCTTAGCATATATGTAATCTAGAAGTCCATATTCAGAGGCATTTGGCTGGATAACTAACTAATTATCCGGCTAAATGAATATTGGGGCACTTTTCTGGCTAAATTTTAGTGAGATGAAGTAGGGGTGTTCTGGGGGTATTTTGGGATGAGTTATGATAGCCAGATAACTCTGATGTTCACTGTTAGCCAGATAACTTATCTGGCTAAGTGTAGTCATGTTGTAGAGTTGCCATGTTGTAGATTTGTCATAGAGTTAGCCAACCTAGCTTGATGGACTCTCTACCTGGGTAACATCAAGCTAGGTGGAGAGAACATTGCACAAATCTCATCTTTGAGTGAGTTTCCTCACTCTGAAGGTCATCAAATCTTCACAAGAGACCACTGTTCTGTTCGTACGTCTCACTTTGAATGTCAAGGTGGCCCCTAACCCCCTAACCCCCTACACTAATACCTAAACCTCACCTCGAGTTACAAGGTGGGCCTCCCACAGAGATATAAATACTTATCTAGGGTGATAGCATCACAGCTAGGTGCTCTCTCTCTCTCACTCTCTCACACTCTCTCTCCCCCCTGATGGCTAGGCTGGCACTCCAGGAGCTTCAAACCTACTAAAACAGGCCTTTGAGGAGACATCATGAAATGTACTAACACCTTACCACCCCATAACACAAGCTATCACACAGCTTACCACTACTGAAAACATTGTAGCTAAAATCAGCATTAAAGCTGTGCAACAGGGCTTCACAAAATTGTAAACCCAGCCCACCCCTAACTCCTCCTATTTTTCAGATTTGCATCGCACCATACGATATGGTGCTATCGCATGCGAAAACGCCTTAGCGCATTTTGATAAATGAGGGGATAAATTTGCTATCCAGACAGTGACTGATTATGGACCTTCTAGTATTCTACCGGCAGAGTTATTGTCTAAGTAACCCAGTCATAGGTCTACCTTTATATTCTTAAATATAATGTATGTTTAATCTCCCTGAGTTGTCTGAGCAAGCCTGGGTATTTACCAGACAGATCCCATTTGTGTATGAAGACATGTATTATATTGCTATGTAACTTCTAAGATGTCACTGATGTTTTCTCAGGGCATTGTCTCCAGATGGGTTTGTTTTGCACTTATTTAACAGGAATTAATCTCATTCATAAACCAGGATATGTTGGGGATGATCTCAATCTCTCTACTACTAATACTCTTCTTGTTATGGTTGTGCTTCCAGTGCCTATTGGGTGCATCAATGTTATAATGTTTCCACAATTTCCAATGAGTAAGCCATGCTAATATGTTGTTGTGCCCTTCTGTATACAGGTCTTCTGACATTAGCACATCACATCCAGCAATGAGATGTGTAGCCGTTTCCTGTTCTGTTACTCAGCATCTGCAATTGTCCGTTTTACTATTCTTTTCTTTGCTGGTTGTAAACCATCTTATCTGTAGTTCACTCTCCTGCGGTGCAGTTATCAATCTGTCATCTACAATTTTGAGTTCACCTCTCCTTAACCACTGCTGTGTCAAAACTTGATCTACCTGGGGTTTCTGGAGTAGCTCTCTGTACTTCCCACTTTATTTCTGCTTCTGCCAGTTATATTTCCTTGTTTGCTGGTCTGATTCTTTAAAAAGACTTTTCTCTTGTTTTGCTAATTCTGTAGCTTCTTTCTCTTCATGTACTGTGGATTTTTAGTCATTCCCTCTATTCTCCAGAACAATTGATCAAGCTTAAAGACTGAGACCAATGATTCTTGCTCACTTCCTTACACCAGCACTATTTGAGCATTTGGGTCTGTTGATGCCATTAAGTATGCCCGAAGGCCTATTATGGTGGCTCTATATGTATAATCAATTTCAATAAGACCCATATGGCCTTCAGTTCTAGGGATGTATAATCTCGGTATATTCTTTGTGTGCAGTGATGAATATTCCTGTAAAGACGCTCCCTATTGGCTCTGTGGAGCATTCCAGCAGAGGACATAGGGACAGTAATCTATAAAAATGTGAGCTCGGTTCTAAAGAGGAGCTAGCTCTCTCTGCCTCCCTTTCTCTAAACATCAGATTCCAAGCAAAGGATCTCTGAAACCCCAGTTGTACTTCGTACTTCACATTAGGAAAACTCCTAGCACCTTCAAGCTGTTCACTGAACAGTCAGGGAGTCCAAAGATTGAATCTTCATGAGTTTTCATCTTTAAAAAAATTGCTATAGAAGTAGCATCTTTCTACAAAAGTTGCTGGTTGGGGTTTGATCTGTTTGTGCTTGGATTTTCTAATGTCCTGTCAGAAAATATTTCAGTGCTTGTCGAAAGTGAACGGTGATACTTTTTTAATCTCTATTTTTCCTACTTTGCCTTCTTGCCCTGGGATGGCATTCCTCTCAAGGAATTATAAAGGCTTTTATATAATGCCACCTCACTAGGGACGTTTGCTCTTCTTTTTTTGGTGAGCTGCCCTGGTTCGACCGTTTTGCCACTGACTTGTGTGGATTATCACCTTTCCTTGGTATACTGCTCTGTCTGATTTTCTGATAGCAGATGGACTGTGTAGTTTGACATTTGGCATTTCTATTTTAAGTGATTTGGGTTTATGCTTCTTCTTTATGTGCTTTTAGTTTTTCCTTATATTATCTTCAAGGCTGGACTAAGGGACGAGACCACCAGACAAAAAGCCTTTGCCGGAACCTCCTCGTTCTGCAGGTGAATCCCTATCGTGTAGGGGCTTCTTGAACCAGTGCAACATGTACTTTTCTTTACAACCTGCATATTTCCCTGACGAAATTTCCAAGACAACAAATATCTTATCCCTCCTGGATGGGAAAGCATTGGCCTGGGCATCACCCCTTTGGGAGCGAACGGATCCAATCCTTCAGGACCTGCCAGGATTTCTTGCCCTATTTTGCTCTGTGTTCGATGACCCAGGTCGAAAGGCCATCTTTGAGTCTACGCTCCTGCATCTCCAACAAGGTTCCAGACCTCTGACCGACTACGTCATCGACTTTAGTACCCTCTCGTCTGAATTACACTGGGTTCTGGGCTGTTTGCGTGCTATATTCCTTGAAGGCCTGAGCCCACGTATCAAGGGCGAGTTAGCAGCCAGAGAACTTCCCGAGGCGTTGGACTCCCTTATCGACCTCGCCGGTCATATCGACCGCTGCCTTCGTGAACGTTCGCACGAGACCAGAGGATCCAAGAGAACGGCTTCAGGGTCTCCATGCGCTTGGCCCCCATCGTCCGCTGAGACCGCTACTACACAAGGCACCCAAGAGGAAAAACTGATGCAAATGGGCCATGATCATTTATCTGCAAAAGAGAAGTGTAGATGTCAAAGATCGGGCCTCTGCCTGTATTGTGGCCAACCGGGTCATGTGGTACCCTCCTGTCCACTTTATCCGGGAAACTCCCAGGCCTAGGTTCTGCCAGAGGACTTATCCTAGGCCTGACATCACCCTCTCCTCCATTAACCCTGCCTGTCTCAATTTACTCAGATGCTCAATAATTCCACACCTTGGCGCTGGTATACTTCGGGGCCGGTGGAAATTTTATCCTAAGGCAACTTGTGGAACACCTTCAGATCCCCACCGTCCATACGCCAACAACATTGCTGCTCTCCTCCATTCATGGTGAGCCACTACCAGGCGAAGTTACTTTCTCCATGGTTCCCATTCGACTACACATGGGATCGCTACACACGGAAACCATTTCTCTCCTTGTACTGGACAAGGCTATACATTCTGTGGTCCTTGGATTACCATGGTTAAAAATACATACTCCACAGTTCGATTGGAGCATGCTACAACTGTCCCAATGGGGCAACTCCTGTCATAGGAGATGTTTGGAGGTTGTGTCCCCGATGCCTTGCCTGGTTACCACGACATCCCTTCCGGGTCTTCCCCCGCAGTACTCTTCCTTTACGAATGTGTTCTTCAAGAAGGCAGCAGACACCCTACCTCATCACCGCTCATTTGATTGTGCTATAAACTTATTGCCTGGCACTGAGCCTCCTCACGGAACGGTATACCCACTTTTGTTAACTGAGACAAAAGCTATGTCCGAATATATACAAGAGAACCTGGCAAAGGGCTTCATTCGGCCTTCTAAATCCCCTGTTGCAGCAGGGTTCTTTTTTGTCGGAAAGAAGGACGGCTCCCTTCGGCCATGCATAGATTACCGCAGCCTAAACAAAATTACCCAGAAGGACTGTTACCCCTTGCTGTTAATCTCTGAACTCTTTGACAGGCTACAGGGGGCCAAGATATTTACTAAATTGGACCTCAATTACAATTTGGTCCGGATCCATCACGGTGACAAATGGAAAACCGCATTTAACACCCGTGATGGCCATTTTGAATATCTGGTAATGCTGTTCTGCCTTTGCAATGCCCCGGCAGTGTTTCAGAATATGATGAACGAGATCTTCAGAGACATGCTCTATAGCTGCGTTGTGGTCTACCTGGACGACATCCTGGTATTTTCTCAAGACCTCCAGAGCCACCACCAAGACGTCACCAACGTTCTGCAACATCTAAGGGACAACCGGTTATATGCCAAGCTGGAGAAGTGTTACTTCAACCAGGAGTCTGTCCCATTTCTAGGCTATGTGGTCTTGAACCAGAGTTTTCAAATGGATGCGCAGAAGAGCAAGAGCATTCGCGATTGGCCTCAACCCACGGGCCTTAAGGCGCTCCTAAGATTTCTTGGTTTTACGAACTATTACAAGTCGTTCATCCAACACTATTCAACACTAACCGCCCCACTCATAGCCATGACTTGTAAGGGGGAAAATCCCTCTCAGTGGTCACCTGAAGCCGTGACCGCCTTTCAGGAGCTTAAGAAAGCTTTCTTACAAGAACCATGCTTTCGTCATCCCGACCCCTGATGACCCTTCATCGTCGAAGTTGATGCTTCAGACGTCAGAGTTGGCGCAGTACTCTGCCAGCATTTGGCCAATCACACCTTGCACCCATGCTTGTTCTTCTCCCAACGCTTTTCCCCAGCTGAGCATAATTATGGGATCGGGGACAAGGAACTGCTGGCAAATAAACTGGCTTTCGAAGAGAGGCATCCCTGGCTCGAGGGAGCACAGCACCAGATCATGGTATATACTGACCTCAAGAACCTTAAGTATCTCCATCATGCACAATGCCTTAATCATAGGCAAGTCCGCTGTTCTCTTTTTTTTACTCGGTTCAATTTTCTACTACGATACCGGCCAGCCAATAAGAACGCTCGAGCCGATGCACTGTCTCATTCATTCTCCACAGAAGATGTGGCTTTATTGACCCGAATATAATTCTCTTCCCCATCACACTCATGGTGCCAGCTGGAAAGACGGTGGTTCCTTGACCACTTCGAAGGAAAATCCTCCGCTGGGTGCATGATTCCCTGTTGGCAGACCACCCCAGACAAGCTAGAACTCTTACCACTCTCCAAAGATTCTACGTAGAATCATGTCCCACTTGCACTCATCTAAAGCCTCTGGCGGGCCATTCTTGGGGCCTCTTACAACCCCTTCCTGCACCCAGTGAGCCGTGGAACCATATAGCCACAGATTTCATTGGGACTCCCCTGCTTCCTCTGACAACAATACTATTTGGGTTACCGTGGACCGATTTTCAAAGATGGCTCACTTTGTGGTGCTACCTGGTCTTCTCTCAGCCCCGGAGTTGGCAAAATTGTTCATTCGCCACATCTTTCGCCTCCACAGACTCCCAAGACACATCCTTTCGGATAGGGGTGTACAATTTACAGCCAAATTTTGGAGGTCACTATGTAAAAAATTTTATATCACCCTGGACCTCACATCGGCCTAGCACCCTCAGGCTAACGGGCAGACAGAGAGAACAAACCGAACCCTGAAACAATTTCTTCAGGTGTACGTGAACTCTCAGCAGAATGACTGGTCTGATTTACTAACCTGGGCCGAGTTCGCCTTAAACTCCCACCAGTCTGCATCCACTGGGTCTTCACCCTTCCAAGTAGTATATGGACACCAGCTTCTGCCTCCTCTTCCACTACATCTGTCTGTATCTTCTCCTGTGGTGCAAACTACAGCACAAGAGTTACATCAGCTTAAGGACCACACCAAACAACATCTTCAGCAGGCCGCTCAGAAGTCAAATAAGTTCTATGATGCCCATCATCGGGCAGCTCCACAGTTCAACCCTGGAGACAAGGTGTGGTTCAGCACTCATTTTATTCACTTGAAACTGCCTTCAGCCCACTTCGCCCCTGATACATCGGGCCATTTTCCTTACTTCGCCTGCTGGGACCGGTCACTTACAGTCTTCACCTGCCCACATCACTCAAGATTCATAGCGCCGTCCACATCTCACTTTTAAAGCCTCTCATCTTGTCCGAGTTCTCCAAAAGACCACCTGAGCCTCAACCTCTAGTATCTGAGGAGGACATTACATATCAGGTACAAGACATCCTGGACGTGAGAAAGGGCGGAAGGTGATGGGAATACCTGATATTTTGGGAAGGATTTGGTCCTGAAGATAACAGTTGAGAGCCTGCGGTCAATATCCTTGACAAAGACCTAATCAATCAGTTTCACACCTCTCACCCAAGAAAACACAAACCCCAGGGGAGGGGCCCTAAGAATACTGTTATGCCCTTCGGTCGCAGATGGTTGTGACCACTCTTTCTCACCTTATGCCTTTCTGCATCAACTCCTCTGGGGTGATTGGCGGCCTCTGCCAGCTATCGCCGGCCTACACGCCCTTGTTACTGGGCCTTCCTGCAAGGCATGGATGCTGCTGACCACCATCTTGCCCTGGGAGTTCCTTAGGTGTGCAGGAACCTCAGGGACATTCCTCCCGGATGATGTCATTTCTCATCGACATTTAAGCTGGCTGGCCCTGCCTGCCTATGACTTGGCAACGAGTTCACTCATTGCTGAATCTGCTCACTTCGGACCTGCGTTCCAGTTCCTGCTGAATCGACGAGAGACACTCCGGGTACCCGTCCTTGGGGGCCCTATCCTGTCTCTGGCTATCCACTTCTCGAAGGGCCTTGCATCTTGGACAGCTAATTGCCCCATTCCCCGGGGCTTCCTCTGAGACCTCCACTCTCCTACAGTGAGTACTCCGCTCTGCGGACCTTTGCCGTAGCAACGCTACTGTGGACCCTCTTTGGTGTACCCCGCTCTGTGGACAATTGCCGTACCAACATTACTGGGGACCCTCATCAGTGTACCCCGCTCTGCAGACCATTGCTGTACTACGCTACTGAGGACCCTCATTGGTGTACCCCGCTCTGCGGACCATTGCCGAACCAACACAACTGAGGAACCTAACATAGTCAAAGTAGTTAAAACACAAGTGGACTAAGGAACTACAGAAGGACCTGGGTATCTAAATAGTCCATATTACATTTCATGTGCAAGTGAAAAGTGAAATATATAAGGAAAAATAATCCTAACTATAGACACAAAATGCTCAGTTCCATATTAAGAATAACCCGACCCTGATCGAGGCTACCCTGTGGTGGCAAAGAGGAAACCTGATGCCGACGAAGCAAGGCCACCACAGCCCATGGCGGCGAAGAGGAATCCCGACCGAGGCCACCATGGGAGCCCATCCCAGTGGTGGTGCAAAAAGAAGGCCTGCCGGAGTAAAGCTGCGGCGGAACTGGATTCCATTCCTGTAGTGAAGAAAGAATACGTTTTTCGTAAGAGCGGGTGTGTCTGTGTGTGAATGAGTGCCTGGGTGAGAGCTTGTGTGTCTGTGTGTGAATGAGTGCCTGGGTGAGAGCTGGTGTGTCTGTGTGTGCATGAGTGCCTGGGTGAGAGTTTGTGTCTGTGGGTGTGAATGAGAGCCTGGGTGAAAGCTTGTGTGTGGGGGGGTGAATGAGTGCCTGGGTGAGAGCTTGTGGGGCGGATTTTAAAAGCCCTGCTCGCGTAAATCCGCCCGGATTTACGCAAGCAGGGCCCTCGTGCGCCGGCGCGCCTATTTTGCATAGGCCGCCGGCACGCGCAGAGCCCCGGGACGCGCGTAAGTCCCGGGGATTTTTTTAGGGGGCGTGTCGGAGGCGGGGACGAACGATGCAGCATTTTGGGGGTGGGGGCGGGCCCGGGGGCGTGGTTTTGGCCCGGGGCATTCCGGGGGCGTGGCTGTGCCCTCTGGACCAGCCCCCGGGTCGGGTCTCGGCGCGCCAGCAGCCCGCTGGCTCGCGTGGATTTACGTCTCCCTCCGGGAGGGGTCTGTGTGCCCTCTCAATCTAACTTGAGTCTTAAGTGCCTTATTGGCTCAAGGGACTGCCCTTCATGTCCCCCCTGTGTCACATGGATCCTAGGCTTGCTACCATTGGATCTTGCCCTCTAGCCCCAGCTTGTGGGGACATTTCCTATAATCACTCTCCAAGACTGTTAGTTAGTCTCAGCCATGCTGCCTCAAAGCTAGAGGTGCTTGCAACCTCTGTGATACGATCAGCTTTTTTACATTTCTTCTTACCACTTTAATTCTAAAGATTAATCAGCTTCAGAACGCCTTGTTTTCTCACCCTGCATCCCAAGAAACTCTGTTCTCCCTTCTCCTGCCTATCTCCAGCTACAAAGATCCTTGCCTGGGGCTATACGTTTGGAAGCAACAATTGTAAGTAATGGAAAATTATCTGTACAATAAATAATTTCAAACTTAAGAGATCTTTGTCAAAAGACTGATTGGGAAGGAAAGTTAGCTGTCTAGATGAGGGGAACTTGGACGTTTCCTATTGAGCCAGCACAGTGCGTGGGTGTGAATGGGTGCCAGGGTGAGAGCTGGTGTGAATGGGTGCTTGGGTGAGAGCTTGTGTCTGTGGGTGTGAATGGGTGCTTGGGTGAGAGCTTGTGTCTGTGGGTGTGAATGGGTGCCTAAGTGAGAGCTTGTTTCTGTGGGTATGAATGGATGCATGGGTGAGAGCTTGTGTCTGTGGGTGTGAATGGGTGCTTGGGTGAGTCCTTATATGTATGGGTGTGAATGGAAGCCTGTGTGAGAGCTTGTGTCTATGGGTGTGAATGGAAGCCTGGGTGAGAGCTGGTGTGAATGGGTGCTTGGGTGAGAACTTGTGTGTGTAGGTGTGAATGGAAGCCTGGGTAAGAGCTGGTGTGAATGGGTGCGAGAGCATTTGTGTGTGATCGAGAGCTTGTATATAAGAGACCATGAGTGTGATTGAGAGAGAGACTGGTCAGGAAGATGACTAGTGTAAGAGAGACCGAGACTGGTCGTGGGGTCTAATTGGAGGTGTATGTGTGAGTGACTGGTTGTGGGCAATAAGGAAGAGGACTGTGAGGACAGAGCTTCAGCAGCCCTTGCTGCTTCTGGTGAGTGCTATTGGCCTGGAAGGGAAAGGAGTAGGAGAGTTGCTGGAGAGGGTAAGTAAAGGTGGCTTTTTAAATGTATTTTTCTTGATTGACTGCCGTTTTAATTATTGGGTATTATGCGATGTCTGCTGTTTTGAAATATTTTATTGATATTTGGACATGTTTTAATAATTTTTATGAGTTTTTAATTGTTGGATATTATTCTGTTCAGCAGCTGTTTTGTAATATTTTTAGTATAGCTTTACAATTATTTCTGTGTGGGGCTCTATAGCAGCTTGGCTTATTCTGTTTTCCCAATAGGAAATGTATTAGTGTTTAGGGCCTGGTTTAATAGTTGTATTTCTTAGATAGGATTGTTACTTTATTTATTTATTTATTTATTTATTTAAAGGGGGGTTTTTTTACTGACATTTGTAGGTACATATGTTTTAGTGTGTTCCATAATACAGGTGTAACTTTGTGCGGGTTAGTTTGTGTGCATTATTGCAAATTCTGAGATTCTGTTAGGTGCTATATTTCTCTTTCCATTTCTCCAGGTTCGCACTGCATGCAGGTGGCTTTTTTGGTTTTCCATTCCAGTTTCTGTCTCCATATTTATAATTTGTGGTTTTTCTGTACTTGGTGAAGGGTGTGTGACCGAGGTGATGTAGGCATTTGTATCAATCTTATTTGTTGTGTTTTCTCAATAGGATATGCATTAGTGGTAAATTACTGTCTTTTCATAAGGAAGGCTATTTTGCCTGGTAGTAAAAGAAGTTTATTTTGCTTTTACTGGGATGTCATCAGAACCAGAATATCTTTTTTGTATGGTGAGTTGTACAGGGTAATGCCCTAGATCTGCTCTGCACTCATTGCTGAGGGTTGAGGGGATTCCTGTGGATGCAGAGTGCATGTTTACATTTAGCCCCGTGATGGTCACATGTTCAGTCTGTCACGCATGTGAGAACCATCTGTCAGGTGTGTCCCAGCCAAAAAAAGGTTGAGAACCACTGTGATAGAGGTTTATAAAATCATGAGTTAATAGGGAACTATTATTTCCTTTTTCTATGACTACTACTACTACTACTATTACTACTACAACTACTACTACTTAACATTTTGTACGCAACATTGTACAAACACACAAAAAAGACAGTCCTTGTTCAATAGAGCTTATAATCTAATAAATAGCACTAGAACTAGGGGACTCTCAAGGAAACTAACTGCAGATATAAAACTAATTGAGGAAAGCATTGTTTTACTCAATGCATAATTAAGCTGTAGAATTTGTTGCTGGATGATGTGCTCAAGGCATCTAGCATAGCTGAGCTTAAAAGAGGTTTGGAAACATTCCTGGAGTTGAAGTCCATAAACAGTTATTAGTCAGATGGACAGGGAGAAACCTACCATATATCCCTGTGAGTGTGCAACAAGAATTGGATGCATTCTCTGGGATCTGCAGGGTATTTCTTAATGACCCGGCTTAGCCACTGTTGGAGACAGGATTCTGCGCTCCATGGACATTTAGTCTGACCTAATATGGCACATCTTATGTTAAGTACTTTTATTACACATTCTGATATGGAAATACCTCGCCAAATAGTGCTCTTCTATCTCCTAGCCTTTAATATTTAGATGTACTATTTGGTGGAACTGTTCATCTACTAAATATTTTGAAAACTACAGCTACAGATTCGACCAAATGTATTAGCATCAAAACATCTGTCATATTCATATTCTGCTACCCAATATCCAATTATTAAATACAATGGTCATTACAAATTATTGGATGTTTCTAATGTTATAAGTTAAAGACCTGCCTTGGGTAAAGCCATGCTAACTTTGTTCCATTAAACCATGTCTTTCTATATGTTCTGTGACTTTGATATTTAGAACACTTTCCACTATTTTTCTTGGCACTGAAGTCAGGTAACTGGTCTGTAGTTTCCCGGATCACCCCTGGAGCTCTTTTTAAATATTGGGGTTACATTAGCCACCCTCCAGTCTTCAGGTACAATGGATGATTTTAATGATAGGTTACAAATTTTAACTAATAAGTCTGAAATTTCATTTTTCAGGGTTCTGAAGGAACTGCTCTATATGTTAGAAATGTAAAGAAATGTAAAGAAAAGCAAAAGAAAAATGAAACCTATCTGGTTCTCAAAGGAGGTGGCTGACAAAATTAAAGCTAAAAGAACTGCATACAAGAAATACAAAAGATCCCAAAGGGAGGAGCACAAAGAAGAATATCTGATTCAACTGAGGGAGACTAAGAAATTAATCAAGTTGGCAAAAAGTCAAGCGGAAGAGAGGATTGCCAAGGAGATAAAATATGGTGACAAAACATTTTTCAGATACATCAGCAAAAAGAGAAAAGTCCAAAGTGGTATAGTGAAATTGAAAGGTGGAAATGATCAATGTGTGGAGAGAGACGAAGAAATGGCAGAAATATTAAACGAATACTTCAGCTCTGTGTTCACTAAAGAAGACCCTGGAGAAGGACCATCTCTACACAACAAGAAACTGGAGGGAAGCGGAACAGAGGAAAATCCATTTACAGTAGATAATGTATGGGAAGAGCTAAAGAATCTGGAAGTGGACAAAGCCATGGGGCCTGATGGGATTCATCCAAGGATACTGAGGGAGCTCAGAGATGTGCTGGCGGGACCGCTGTGCGACCTGTTCAATAGATCCCTAGAAACGGGAGTGGTGCCGAGTGATTGGAGAAGAGCGGTGGTGGTCCCGCTTCACAAGAGTGGGAACAGAGAGGAGGCTGGTAACTACAGACCGGTTAGCCTCACTTCGGTGGTGGGAAAAGTAATGGAGTCACTGTTGAAAGAGAGAATAGTGAACTATCTACAGTCGGGAGAATTGATGGACCAGAGGCAGCATGGATTCACCAGAGGAAGATCCTGTCAAACAAACCTGATTGACTTTTTTGACTGGGTAACCAAAGAATTGGATCGAGGAAGAGCGCTCGATATCATATACTTGGATTTCAGCAAAGCTTTTGATACGGTTCCGCACAGTAGACTGGTGAATAAAACGAGAAGCTTGGGAGTGAGTGCCGAGGTGGTGACCTGGATTGCAAATTGGTTGACGGACAGAAGACAATGTGTGATGGTAAATGGAACCTTCTCTGAAGAGAGAGCGGTTTTAAGTGGTGTACCGCAAGGATCGGTGTTGGGACCGGTCCTGTTCAATATCTTTGTGAGCGACATTGCGGACGGGATAGAAGGTAAGGTTTGTCTTTTTGCAGATGACACAAAGATCTGCAACAGAGTGGACACGCCGGAAGGAGTGGAGAGAATGAGACGAGATCTAAGGAAACTGGAAGATTGGTCGAAGATATGGCAGCTGAGATTCAATGCCAAGAAGTGCAAAGTCATGCATATGGGGAGTGGAAATCCGAATGAACTGTATTCGATGGGCGGGGAAAGGCTGATGTGCACGGAGCAGGAGAGGGACCTTGGGGTGATGGTGTCTAATGATCTGAAATCGGCGAAACAATGCGACAAGGCGATAGCTAAAGCCAGAAGAATGCTGGGCTGCATAGAGAGAGGAATATCGAGTAAGAAAAGGGAAGTGATTATTCCCTTGTACAGGTCCTTGGTGAGGCCTCACCTGGAGTACTGTGTTCAGTTCTGGAGACCGTATCTTCAAAAAGACAAAGACAAGATGGAGGCGGTACAGAGAAGGGTGACCAGGAAGGTGGAGGATCTTCATTGGATGACGTACGAGGAGAGATTGAAGAATCTAAATATGTACACCCTGGAGGAAAGGAGGAGCAGAGGTGACATGATACAGACTTTCAGATACTTGAAAGGTGTTAATGATCAAAAGACAACGACAAACCTTTTCCGTAGGAAAAAAATCACCAGAACCAGGGGTCACGATTTGAAGCTCCAGGGAGGAAGATTCAGAACCAATGTCAGGAAGTATTTCTTCACGGAGAGGGTGGTGGATGCCTGGAATGCCCTTCCTGAGGATGTGGTGAAGACCAGAACTGTGAAGGACTTCAAAGGGGCGTGGGATAAACACTGTGGATCCATAAAGTCAAGAGGCCGCCAATGAAGAGTGGGTGACTCGCCAGAATGAGGGCTACTGCCTGGAGTCAATACCCTTATTAAATAAACATACACATGCTTACTGTGACTCCAACATCGCTCTAAGCTTCAACAGCAAGAGGAAATGTGGAAAAAAGGATTCACACTCACAAAGAGGGGAGTAGCTGGCTTGTTACGGCGGTTACTACCCCAAATCAAATAAGTCTGATACTTCACTTTCAATGCATATACAGCATAGTTCTCTGATTCAACGGCAGGGGAGAAGAAAAAAACCGATACTTCACACATCCAGCAGAGCTCTCTGCTTCAACGGCAGGGGAGAAAATGAGGGTTCGCACTCACAAAACGGGGAGTAGCTGGCTTGCTACGGTGGTTACTACCCCAAACCAAATGTGCCTGATACTTCACTTTCGATGCACATCCAGCATGGCTGTCTGCTTCAACAGCATGGGAGAAGACTGATACTTCACGCGTATCCAGCATAGCTCCCTGCTTCAACGGCAGGGGAGAAGAAAAACAACCAATAAGGGCTGTATAACATAGGCTGGGTAAAACAAATAAGCATGGGTGTAGCTTGCTTATTGCGGCGGCTACTACCCCTAACTAATCAAGCTAGATATTTCACTTGGATGCAGCTCCATCACTGCTCTCTACATTAAAACTGGGGGTGGAAGGGAAATAGAACCAAGAGCTAAGAGAAACAGATAAGTATGAGAGAAAAAATGTGTGAAGCTTGCTGGGCAGACTGGATGGGCCATTTGGTCTTCTTCTGCCGTCATTTCTAGGTTTCTATGTTTCTATGTAACTAAAAAATGAAATTTCAGACCTATTAGTAAAAATTTGTCATTGTGATTTTGGTTCTCATATTGTGAATGAAGCATTTGGCGATCTATTACCCCATCCCCCCAGCTAAGTAATTACTTAATTTATTCATAAACAAGTTTCTTAGAATTAGTTGCATGGAAATAAAGATAAACAAAAGAAAACAAAACAAAAATATATATATTACTTTTATTGGATGGCAATCACTCTGCTTTATCAGAATTATCAGAAAATTATCATACACAATTTAAAATCAATTATGGCATCCAATGCACCACTCTGATTATCCAACTTTTTGCCACAGCTCTCCTTCCACATTGTAGAATCGGACTTAGTATTTGTGAAATAACAAAGATGAGGAAGGTGCGCAGTTAAGAGGAATGAGTTAAAAGTAGATAAAGGAGTGTTGTGATCTTCCTGCACACAGTGCCCTATCCCTGATACCAGGGGTGTTGTGATCTTCCTGCACAGAGTGCCCTATTCCTGATACCGGGGGTGTTGTGATCTTCCTGCATGCAGTGCCCTATCCCGGTTACCGGGGGTGTTGTGATCTTCTTGCACATCCCGGTATCAGGGATAGGGCACTGCGTGCAGGAAGATCACAACACCCCCGGTATCAGGAATAGGGCACTCTGTGCAGGAAGATCACAACACCCCTGGTATCAGGGATAGGGCACTGTGTGCAGGAAGATCACAACACTCCTTTATCTACTTTTAACTCATTCCTCTTAACTGCGCACCTTCCTCATCTTTGTTATTTCACAAATACTAAGTCCGATTCTACAATGTGGAAGGAGAGCTGTGGCAAAAAGTTGGATAATCAGAGTGGTGCATTGGATGCCATAATTGATTTTAAATTGTGTATGATAATTTTCTGATAATTCTGATAAAGCAGAGTGATTGCCATCCAATAAAAGTAATATATATATTTTTGTTTTGTTTTGCGTGCAGGAAGATCACAACACTCCTGGTATCAGGAATAGGGCACTGTGTGCAGGAAGATCACAACACCCCTGGTATCAGGGATAGGGCACTGTGTGCAGGAAGATCACAACACTCCTGGTATTAATAGGGATAGGGCACTGCATGCAGGAAGATCACAACACCCCTGGTATCAGGGATAGGGCACTGTGTGCAGGAAGATCACAACACCCCGGAGGAGTGAGGGTCAGGCAGCTCCCCCCTGTCTGTGAAGCCAGCCTCTCACTAGTAATGCAGGGAGGGAGCTGTCTCAGCCTTCACCATCCTCCCCCCCATCACCCACACACCATTCACTGGCTGGGACATGGGGGAAGGGAGGAGTGAGGGTCAGGCAGCTCTCTCCTGTCTGTGAAGCCAGCCTCTCACTAGTAATGCAGGGAGGGAGCTGTCTCACCCTTCACCATCCTCCTCCCCCCCCTCACCCACACACCATTCACTTGCTGGGACTTGGGGGAAGGGAGGAGTGAGGGTCAGGCAGCTCCCCCCTGTCTGTGAAGCCAGCCTCTCACTAGTAATGCAGGGAAGGAGCTGTTTCAGCCTCACCATCCTCCCCCCCCCCCTCACCCACACACCATTCACTGGCTGGGACATGGGGGAGGGGAGGAGTGAGGGTCAGGAATCTCCCCCTGTCTGTGAAGCCAGCCTCTCACTAGTAATGCAGGGAGGGAGCTGTCTCAGACTTCACCATCCTCCCCCCCCCCTCACCCACACACCATTCACTGGCTGGGACATGGGGGAAGTCAGGAGTGAGGGTCAGGCAGCTCCCCCCTGTCTGTGAAGCCAGCCTCTCACTAGTAATGCAGGCGGGATAGGGCACTGCATGCAGGAAGATCACAACACCCCTGGTATCAGGGTTAGGGCACTGTGTGCAGGAAGATCACAACACTCCTGGTATTAATAGGGATAGGGCACTGTGTGCAGGAAGATCACAACACCCCTGGTGTCAGGGTTAGGGCACTGTGTGCAGGAAGATCACAACACCCCTGGTATCAGGGATAGGGCACTGAGTGCAGGAAGATCACAACACCCCTGGTATCAGGAATAGGGCACAAGTTCTAGTCATATTGACTGATCACATTACTTTTTTTTGTCAATTACCAACAGTTTCCATTTCCCATCCCCCCAACCATCACCTCAGTTGGAACCTTGGTAACATCAATAGATAAGAGGGCAGCCAGCCAATAGGAACACATATTCATTCCTAACTGACCTTTACTGACCTGGAAAGTGTCAATAATTTGTATCATTTTCTGTTAGTGTTCCTGAGTTTCCATTTCCATTTCCCATCCCCCCAACCATCACCTCAGTGGGAACCTGGTTAACATCAATAGATAAGAGGGCAGCCAGCCAATAGGAACACATATTCATTCCTAACTGACCTTTACTGACCAGGAAAGTGTCAATTTGTATCATTTTCTGTTAGTGCGCACTAACACGATTTAACAATTTTTAACGATAAATCGTTAGAATTTCTATTGTATTGTGTTCTATAACGATTTAAGACGATATTAAAATTATCGGACGATAATTTTAATCGTTGAAAAACGATTCACATCCCTAGATCACACCGGTTTACAGTAAAACAGAACTGTTGCGGGAGGGCGTTACATTAAACATTGAACATAAGAGCATAAGAACATTTGAAACGTTCAGAGAAACGTTTGGAGAAAAACATTAAACATTGGAGCAATAAACATTGAACATTAACTAAAGAGCATCAGAGCATTCAAAACGTTTGGAGAAATCAAAGAAACAATTGCAAACAAAAGAAGCTTAATGCGGAATAACTAAAAGACTTCAGTACCGAATAATGGAATATGAAACATTAGAAGAGATGCTTGGATTCAGGGGAGTAAGGGAGGGCATTTGTGGGAATGAAGAGAGGGAGGAAGGGCTAGGGGGGGGGGGGGCAGGAGAAAAAGGAGGGAGAGAGCGGGCGGGCAGGCCAGGACAGTGCCATTAAGACACAGTCCCACACAAGAGCGCGCCGGGATCCAAGGGACACCTAACCTGCTGGTGCTACGGACCACAGGTAAGTTTTAAAACAAAAAAATCTAGGGTAGACGGGGGATTTTAGGAGTCGGGGCAGGTAAGGTAAAGAGGAGGAAGGTTAGGTAGGGGATTTAGGTAGGGCACTCCTTTACTGGAGCGGACTGGGAGGGAACTGGGGAAAATGCCTATTGCGTCGCTGCGTGCATCTACTAAAATCTCTCCTTTACACGATCGAGACGGCACTCGTGCACACAAGCACATAGCGAAATAAAACTGGACGCGCATGTGTGTGCGGGTAGCCGATTATAACAAGTGTGCATAAATGCGCAAATGTTATAAAATCGGTGCGTCTGTGTGCGCGCCGGGAAACACGTGCGCCCGCGCAGAGGTTTTAAAGTTACCGTCTTAATATGCAATGCAACACCAGAGAAACAGAAATGCATTTTTTTTCTGTGCTGTAGAAAATAGAAAGATGTCTGAGAGACGTGTGCTTCCCAAAGCTGACCGCGAAAAATCAAAGGCTTCTCACAAAAGAATGAACTGGGAAAACTCGGTATAATCCCTGAGGGAAAAACAGTGGCTATAGCAACAAAATATGTTATGGCCTGCCATGAGGCCAGAAGCGTACTCTGAACAGGGACAAAACAGACCAGCACCAAAACCTGGAAATTGTTCTTGTCCTTTCTGTACCCTGTAATTGTTATTTACTGTTATTACTATTTTGTAACTTTTTCTCTTTTCATTTTAATCATGTTGGGGGTTAAATTTGAAAGAATTACATGGGATATGTGCACGCAAGTAATTTTTGTGTGGGCCAAGTGAATTTTCAGAAGGCCGGGAGTCTGCATGCAGCACTGCTGCCGTGCAGAAAAGTCTGCAAGTGTTTCGTGGGCATTCCACGGTGGGATTGGAAACTACGTGCACACTCACAAACGTTATACGTAGAGTACACTCCTCTCCCCCTTTCTTAGTTATCCCATCCTCCCCCCTTCCCACTTAGAGCATCTGTCCTGATAGCTTAGTTTTTTCAGGGAGTGGGGGGCTAAGTTAATCTCAGAGCTAACTTCTAATCACCTTTTTCTCTAGGTTTCTTCTCCAGGTTTACTTAAGTTTTTGATTCCCCCACCAGTTATTTATAATGTATTTTTTTATTATCTTGATTATTCGTCTGGTTATTTGTACTTTCCCAGGTTCAGTTTTAATGTAAACCGGTGTGATAAGACTGTTGTCCTGAACATCGGTATATTAAAAGTTTGTAAATAAATAAATAAATAAATACACACATAAATCATCAGATATGCAGGGATGCTTTTATAATAAGCATTAAAAGAAATAGTACTTGGGGAGTGGGACATTCAGAAAAATATTAAACAATTTTTGGGACCGCACACCACTATTATATGCAGAGTCTGGCTTCGTGGGGTTTGCAGTTCAGTTTTTGTCTGCATATTTCTAATGTGTGGTCACGTCAGTATTTGTTGAGGGTCCGTCTATGTTTTTCATGTGTGACTGAGGGGATACTTGATGCAGTTACTCCCAAAAGAGCAGGGAACATCTGCAGATAGATGAAAACTGCCCAACTCAACACCTCTTCCTCTCTCCTTCAGGTTTTAATGAATGTCACACTGACTGGGTCTGTCCCGAGACTAGGAATGGATGTCTACTCTTACGGCAAACTTCAGGGCTGTATGGTTTTCTGGACTAAGACAAGCTCCCATTTTCTCATGGTTTCTCCACTCCAGGATTTAATTGTCTGAGCCTCTTTCCACTTCCGTGGACATCTCTCTCTCCAGCCTCCCCCCTCCCCCAAGCCCCCCTCCCCTTTTTCCGAGGGAGAACTGCAAGCTGCATCCTTCCTCCACTGAAGCAATAGCAGAATCCTCCCTTATTCCTTTTCAGTGGGAGGGCAGATCTGCACTCCCACCTACTGGCAGAACCCACTAATTACACTCCAGAAGGGGGAATGGTTTAAATGAGAGCATCCTCTATACCTGCAAAAGTATTTACCCTTTATCAAGGCAAATTGCTCTGTTCTGTGCCAACGGGTCACTACATAGTGAAAATTCGTAAAGCATAAGAAATGTTTTCAAATGAGATTTGCTTATAAAGGAGGATGAATAGACAGTGAACAGATGGGAGGAGCAAGAGATCTGAACTGAAGGATTGTGAAGTGTATGCAAAAGGAATATTTGTAATTTTTCTGAGATCTCTAACAAGCACCGCTGCCATTAGAGCTACATCAGGTTCTATCTGCTACTCTGATACAACTAATTCATTTCAGCGGCCTCATCTATAGGAGAGCAGAAGACATAGCAATTTGTCAGCCAAGAGCAGTGCTAGCCCATTGAAGGACTGCTTTGGTCCCCCTCCCACACTCACACACCACCTCTGATGAGGAGTGGAAAACTATGGGTGGGAGAGGGCCAGGAAGGAAGAATAAGTCAAGTCTATTTTATTGGGGAAGGAGGAAACAAAAGCGAAGAGAGGAGGGTCCACTGGGAAACTAATAATAATAATAATAATGAAAACTGAATCCAAGAGCCCCTTTGAACTGCTCATAAAGCAATCGCTTAGTCTACTTATGCCTGGCACCAGTTCCATTTGTCAGCACCAACTATCGGTGGCTTTATGTAGATCTTGTTGGTCCAAGATGGCACAGAATTAGTCAAGTCCATACACAGGGCCAGTGTAAAAGTATTTGGAGCATTAGGGAAACCTTCGGTCATTCTCCCCTCTCCCCCAACTTACCTAATGGTGGCAGCTGCAGGATAGCGCTCCCTCCTACCGGCAGTAGTGACTTTGGCACAGCACCACTCTGGGCCTTGCGCTGGCAGGGATCTTGCTGCCCCAAAAAGTCTGGCGCTCCTAGGCAGCCGCCTAGTTTGCCCAGCAGAAGCATGGATCTACGTACTAACCTGCATTCAAATTGGTATGGTAATGTTAGGGGGAAACGAGACGTAAGATAAGAACATAAGAACATGCCATACCAGGTCAGACCAAGGGTCCATCAAGCCCAGCATCCTGTTTCCAACAGTGGCCAAACCAGGCCATAAGAACCTGGCAAGTACCCAAACACTAAGTCTATTCCATGTTACTGTTGTTAGTAATAGCAGTGGCTATTTTCTAAGTCATCTTAATTGATAGCAGGTAATGGACTTCTCCTTCAAGAACTTATCCAATCTTTTTTTAAACACAGCTATACTAACTGCACTAACCACATCCTCTGGCAACAAATTCCAGAGTGGGGGGCTGCCGGAGGCCGCTTTCGCCGCCGGCTCCCTCCGCCTGAATGAATGCGCACCTGTGCGACCCGGCCCGCGGCCTAGATTGAACACGCGCCCACCCGCCCCCCGGATCCCGCTGCCGCTGCCGCCGCCCACCTGAAACCAACGCGCGCCCACCCGCCCCCGCCGCCTGGATGAACAGGCGCCCACCTGCCCGCGGCCTCGATTGAACACGCGCCCACCCGCCCGCGGCCTCGATCGAACACGCGCCCACGCGCCCGCGGCCTCGATCGAACACCCGGCTCCCGCCGCCGGCCGCCTGGACCCACGTGGCCCTCCGGCTCCCGCCGCTGCCTGGATGACCGCACGATTCGGAAAGTGACAGGTATTTAAAATTTTTTTTTTTTTCTGACAGGTTTTTATGTGTCCCACAGCATTACATTTTCTCGATCATCTCTGTATCGCTTTTTTTTTTAATTGTTTTTTATTGTGTTTGAGTATCTTAAGTGGTGTCGATGGATTTGTTACAAGACTCACAGTCCTAACACCTACTAGGGGGAGGCGGTAAACTAACACGTTAAGGCCGTGGCAAAACAGCAGGTTACTGAGGAGATAGTATCAGCGCCCGTTACAGTATCAGAGGGGAATAGCTAATTCCTTCATTATACAGCTAATTCGTTCATTTACACATCATATACATGCTGCGTGCGGAAAGGGTTATGTGTCTATTTTAAGAAGCGCTATGGACGTGTGAAACTGGAGACTGTATCGCTGGATCGCCTTACTCGTCTGTATTGTGTGCTCCCAGCACGTTACAGACGGGAAATCTTCAACCGCACGTTACTGTATCGACCTGATAGTTTTCTATTTAAGATTTAGAGAAATCTGCTGACACACTTTCCTGCAGTGAAGTACCACTTTTTAAATTTAAAAATGAGATTCCTGTTCTAAATTTTTAACACAGGAGCAGGGAATGAAAAGCTATTTTCCTCCAAATCCAAAGTGCAAACTTTGATACAAAGTTCCTGCAAGGAAGCAAGTTTAGAGGGGAGGAAGATATAATTAGAGAAAACTAACAATAATGATTTTTACACAAATATGCCATCTAGGGTCTAGATAAACTAAACTGAGATTTATTTTCCACACAGAAGCATTTTTTTTTTAGCAAGTTATACCACCGAGTTAACATTCCTTATGAAACTGAAACAGGAGTCTGTGATTCCTTCCGCCCGATTATGGTACAGTCTAAAAACATTTTCCTTTAAGAAACTTTGGTTACTGCATAACTTGTTCTACCAGAAAACAATAGCTGAGCACAACTGATTTACAGCTACATATTAATATTTTAGTCGGTGATAATAAAGTATAATGCAAACTAAAACATATGACATGAAAGCATCATTCTAATAGAAAATAGTGTACGGTATTTGAAACTAATAGGATTTCTCAGCAATTTGAACAGCCGAAAAATCCAGCTGTACAGCTATGAAAAATTGCATCAAAGACCAGACAAGTTGTAGATTCCATGACAAACAGAAAAATGGGAAATCCTCAGAGTATTTCCTACAGACACCACCTACTCGTTCTGTTATTCATTTTTGGATTCAGTTTACTAAAGCTTGAGACATTATAATATTTCCAGCAGAAGAATGTTTGGATAAAAATAATCACACTTTATATTAACATTATGTATCTCAGAAAAAACATAAACCCCACCCCCCCCTTTTGGCAACTTTTTAAACTGGGTCCTCTCATAATAGGCAATCTTATCTAGTTTCCTCCCATTCAACAGGGTCTTTCTAAGGGAAACCGTAGAAAGTGAGCTTGAAAAAGAAATAAATGTCTTAAGTGCAGTCCATGCTTAGCTACACCTCTACAGGCCATGGTCTCTGCGACCAGGGATGCCGAATCATAGGTGATGTACCTCACGAGGAAGACTAGGCCATAAACCTGCCCATCCAACCATATCTCAAAACCCTCAACCCGCCTGACACCACTAAGTAACGCCAGCCCCCAGTTCCAGCCTACAAAGGAGCAAACCCCTTAGTTTTGTCCCTTTGGAAGGGACCCACTCATATTCTGATTGATTTTAAAAGGCTTGTGCTTGCCAAAACTGGGAGGTATGCACGACTCGGATGTGCGCGTGTCGCGCGGATTTTGAAAGGCCCGAATATTTTCGGTAAAAAGGGGCAGGATGTGGGCGGGGCAGGTGCAGGCCAGGGCTGAGGAATGATTTCTGCACATACCTATTTATGCACACAAGCGCGCGCCGGGGTCCCGATCGCGTAACTTTACTTCTGTTGTGGGCTGCATGTAAGTCATAAAATAAAATAAAATATGTTACTTAGCAAGGTTTAGGGGGTCTGGCCTAACAGGGTAAAAGGTAGGCAATGTAACGGGGGGGGGGGGGGGGGTAGGAAGGCCAATTGGTTATCTGGGCGAATTGGGAACAAAATGGGAAAATGGGTTCTGGTGTCGGCATGCTCGTCTGGTAAAATCCCCCCACTTACGCAAGCAAGGCAGAATTTGCGCACACGTGCACATGTCAATAGGGCCCACATGTACATGCCTATTTGCACGTATGTTTTAAAATTTGCTGCGTCCATGTGTGTGCGTTGGCGCACATGTGTCCACGCGCGACTCTTAAACTCTCCCTCATTGTGGGGTTGGTTTAAGAGTCTTCCTCAGATGACATCACAGGGTGGGGGCTGAATCACATTGGCATGGAGAACCACCTGAAAGCTGCTTCATCAGCAAACCACCAGCCAAGCTCTCCTCCAAAGACTCAGAAGCAGGCTGCAATTCTTTTTTTTTTTACAGCTGGTAGTATCTTTCCTCTCTGCAACAGGTTTGGCTAAAGTGTCTCCTCCAGACAACAACATAAGGAGTAGGCAGAATCACACCAGCAGAAGGAACGGGAAGCTGGGGGTCAAGCTCTGCGGGCTTCCTCTGCCCAGTTCTAGATGTTCCTGACATCATCGGAGTGATTCTGCATGCCTGAAAAGAAATAATGAACCTCAAGCATATTTAAATGAGGAAGATGATGCATTCTGCCAGGGTTGTTGCTAGATACTTCAAAGATCCAAGGTATGGGCCCATAGATCTTTTTGTTCCGCCTCCCTTCTCCCTGGGTTGCAACATTTACACCGGTTAGAATTAGCCCCTTGAGGACCGGGGAAAGGGGAGACATCTGATCCTCCCTTCATGTACATAATTGTGCCACTACTGCCCCTCAATCTGCCTTCTCTGTCTCATCTTTCTGTTCTGGTATCCTCAGGACAGTGGTAATGGACAAGCGGGCAATGGATCAACAGACCCAACAGGGCTATCAATGATGAGTGATGCATTCATGAATCTATTTGAAACACCATAAGAATGACAGAGCATAATCTGCATAGATGCATGCATTCCTTTAATTATGTATGCAAATCTGTAATATGGATACATGGATCATTTTTCCCAATGTTACGGAAATATTATGAGTACATCAATCATCTAAACTCTTCACTGAACTCAGCTGGCTGAGGGAGATACAGCAGCACACAGCCACTTACATTCAGGCTTTCGTTCGCAGTACTGCGAAGATTTAAAAATTGTGCTGTCTTTAATTCAAGGCTGACAACAAATTGGCAACGAATCCTCTAAAAAAAAACAAAAAGTGAATTACATTTACAATATAGTAAAACTTCCATTCCAGTATTGCACTAACTGTCAGCACTCAAATAGAAACAACACTACCTATGAAAAGGAAACACAGCAAGCCAAATATTATACCAGAACCTACAACACCAGTACATCTCCTATCAGGAAAACAGAACAAGCTGCTATATATCTCTATGCAGAAACTACATGCTAGCAAAATACCTCATCTTGGTCACATGTGCAGAACCTGGACAAACCCTCTCCAAACACAGACGAAAGAGACCATAAAATATAAGCAGAAACACGCAAATTCACCTTAAAACTGAAAAAGCCAGACTCTGAATACAGTGCAACAATGGAAAAAGGGACCTGAGACAGCTTTGTAAGGTTCAGGGGTGGGAGGGGTATGGGAGAGTGGGGGAGGGGAGTGGCTGCAGGTTCGAGAGGGTGGCAGGGGGGCCGGGACCAGACATTTTTTAATTAGACACTTTTGGGGAAGAGGAGAGGAGTTGGTGACCCCTGAATCCCCATGAGTGCTTTTTCCTGAGGGAGAGGGGGTTGAGAACCCCTGAATCCCAATTAATGCTTTTACCTTGGGGAGGAAGTGGGGGATGGGGTCCATCACTGCATGGGCACAGTATTCTATTTTTTTTACTTTTGGGCAGTTGAAGCCACTTCAAGTGGTGGCCCTGGGTTGAGCTGGGGGGTTGCCCTAACCAAGCAGAAACATGAAGCAAAGGGAGCTTGCACAACAATCAAATCAACAAGTCCAGCGTGCAAGAAACAATAATAAAGTTCATCAATAATTTTATAATAGATTTTTAATTGAACCAAGATCTCAACTATTATTCATGGCAACTCCATATATCTTCAAGGATACAAGTGAAAGAGTCCCCCGACACGGTCCGTGTTTCGCGGTCGCTGCATCGGGAGGGACCCACAGAATTAGTTTCATCTACAACATATAAAGAGTGATAGACGATGAACCGTATGAATGGCCATTCAAAATTAATACAGAATACAAGAAAGCATACCTTATGTGTTCATCCTGGAGCGCATCGGCTCGTACATTAAGTCACTTATTTAAAGAAGCAGTTTGGCGCCAAGGACAGGAAATATCGCGATAGTATCACAAACAATCGCGATAGAATCACAGATCACAAATCAGCATACAACCACGCCCCCACTGTAGGCAATTCAGCTGAACAAGAACCACTCGATATCTTTATTAAGACCTTTTGGATGGACAGAAGACAGTTTGAAAATCCATTTTTGTTCCCGTCTACCTAGGATTTCAGAATAGTCCCCTCCCCGAAACGGGGGTGTCACAACCTCCAAAACTGAAAATCTTAAATCAGTGATGCAATGATGATGTTGAACCCAGTGTGTGACAAGGGGTTCATCCATCCTAAGTAGACGGATATTCGAACAATGTTCTATAATACGGGTCTTGACCATCCTCGAGGTCTTACCCACATATAGTAAGGGGCAGGGGCACTGTACAGCATATACCACACCCCGGGTGGTACAGTCCGAGCTATTCCGTAACTTAAACCTGAACCCAGTATTAGGATGAATAAAAGAGTCTGACAGGGCAGTGTGGCTGCACATAGTACAATGACCACACGGGCCATGTTGACCCTCCCTGCTCTCCACTATTGGTCTGTTGAAACTGGCATGTACTAGCTGGTCCCGGAGATTATTCCCTCGCCTGAAAGTGAACCGCAGCGGTCCCTGAAAAAGCGATGATAAGGACAGATTTTCCCAATGTCTACGGATCATTGCTGCAATAGCTTTGCTAGCAGTAGAAAAAGGTAAAATACAATTAAAGCACTGATCCTCATCAGCCACAGGGGGAAGAAATAACCAATCACGATTGGTGTACAAAGCTCTTTTAAAAGCCTTTTTCACCACGCGGAGAGGATAACCTCTATCCAAAAAACCGCTGAGACATCAGCTTAGATTGTTCCACAAAATCAGTACGGGATGAGCACAAACGCTTTAATCTTAAAAATTGCCCCGTGGGAATATTATCCTTCAAAGGTTTAGGGTGACAGCTAGAATATGCCAGTAACGTATTCCTATCAGTTTCCTTTCTAAATAGGGTGGTCACATATTGGTCCTCTTCTACGGAAATGATAATATCAAGAAATGCAATTTTTTCGGGATGAATACAGAAATTAAACTGAATGTGTGGGTTCAGAGAATTTAACCAGTCAAAAAACATCAGATATTCAATTTTTGATGTTTTTTGACTGGTTAAATTCTCTGAACCCACACATTCAGTTTAATTTCTGTATTCATCCCGAAAAAATTGCATTTCTTGATATTATCATTTCCGTAGAAGAGGACCAATATGTGACCACCCTATTTAGAAAGGAAACTGATAGGAATACGTTACTGGCATATTCTAGCTGTCACCCTAAACCTTTGAAGGATAATATTCCCACGGGGCAATTTTTAAGATTAAAGCGTTTGTGCTCATCCCGTACTGATTTTGTGGAACAATCTAAGCTGATGTCTCAGCGGTTTTTGGATAGAGGTTATCCTCTCCGCGTGGTGAAAAAGGCTTTTAAAAGAGCTTTGTACACCAATCGTGATTGGTTATTTCTTCCCCCTGTGGCTGATGAGGATCAGTGCTTTAATTGTATTTTACCTTTTTCTACTGCTAGCAAAGCTATTGCAGCAATGATCCGTAGACATTGGGAAAATCTGTCCTTATCATCGCTTTTTCAGGGACCGCTGCGGTTCACTTTCAGGCGAGGGAATAATCTCCGGGACCAGCTAGTACATGCCAGTTTCAACAGACCAATAGTGGAGAGCAGGGAGGGTCAACATGGCCCGTGTGGTCATTGTACTATGTGCAGCCACACTGCCCTGTCAGACTCTTTTATTCATCCTAATACTGGGTTCAGGTTTAAGTTACGGAATAGCTCGGACTGTACCACCCGGGGTGTGGTATATGCTGTACAGTGCCCCTGCCCCTTACTATATGTGGGTAAGACCTCGAGGATGGTCAAGACCCGTATTATAGAACATTGTTCGAATATCCGTCTACTTAGGATGGATGAACCCCTTGTCACACACTGGGTTCAACATCATCATTGCATCACTGATTTAAGATTTTCAGTTTTGGAGGTTGTGACACCCCCGTTTCGGGGAGGGGACTATTCTGAAATCCTAGGTAGACGGGAACAAAAATGGATTTTCAAACTGTCTTCTGTCCATCCAAAAGGTCTTAATAAAGATATCGAGTGGTTCTTGTTCAGCTGAATTGCCTACAGTGGGGGCGTGGTTGTATGCTGATTTGTGATCTGTGATTCTATCGCGATTGTTTGTGATACTATCGCGATATTTCCTGTCCTTGGCGCCAAACTGCTTCTTTAAATAAGTGACTTAATGTACGAGCCGATGCGCTCCAGGATGAACACATAAGGTATGCTTTCTTGTATTCTGTATTAATTTTGAATGGCCATTCATACGGTTCATCGTCTATCACTCTTTATATGTTGTAGATGAAACTAATTCTGTGGGTCCCTCCCGATGCAGCGACCGCGAAACACGGACCGTGTCGGGGGACTCTTTCACTTGTATCCTTGAAGATATATGGAGTTGCCATGAATAATAGTTGAGATCTTGGTTCAATTAAAAATCTATTATAAAATTATTGATGAACTTTATTATTGTTTCTTGCACGCTGGACTTGTTGGGTTGCCCTAACCCCCACTCAACTTTTTTTTTTTTTTGCCTGCACTTTAAATGTGAGGTAGGTTCCTTCAGACTCGAATTAGGGTCCAGGGTTCCCGCCTCCCATTTACCACATTTCAAATAGGTGGTGTTATTTTATTTTATTGCAGCTGACCATTTTCTCAGATGGCCGTGATGAAATGTTAACATAAAATTGTTTATTAATGACATTCTTTGCATATATTTGCATTATTTATACATGTAAATTGCATGTAAAAAAGGTCATTGTAATAGAGAGGGTACCAGGGCTGGGACATGTTAAATATCACATTCTATCACATGATATATGCTGTTTAAAGCATGTCACAGCACTATCATGGTTTGATGCATGTCCCAGTTAGATTGTAAGCCCTCTGGAGATAGGGACATGCCTACAGTACCTGAATGTAATCTGCTCTGAAGTGCTGAAAACCGGAATATAAAAATAAATAAATAAATCCTCTGTCTCTCACTCTCACATGCACACATACAGACTTATGCTCTGTCTCACGCGCACACTTATGCTCTGTCTCCATCTCTCACACACATGCACACATACATACGCATGCTGTCTCACACACACACACACTCATGCTCTGTCTCATCTCTCTCACCCACTCACACACTTATGCTCTTTCACATGCACACTCATGCTCTGTCTCTCTCACACACATACATACACACTTATGCTCTGTCTAACATGCACACATGCACACTCATGGTCTTTGTCCCTCCTACACATGCACACAAATGCTCTTTCCCCAGTGTTTAGGGTGCTGGTAGGAGCAGCCTTGTTTCTTCAGACCTGCAGGGCAGCCGACACAGCAGTTGATTCCTCCTCCTCCTCGGGTTATGTGGGCCTGGTCAACAAAGCTACCAGCTGCAGCCCCTCCTCCTTGGTGTACATAACCCAGCCGACACCTCTTCTTCCTTAGGCCATGCGACCCTGCTGACATAGCTGCAGCCCCTCCTCCTCGGGCCTCCGGCCTACACAGTAATCACCTCCTCCTCCTCTATGTACTATGCGGGCCCTGCCAACACAGCTGTGCTGCAGCCTCCTCCATAGCAAGAGCTAAAGTTGACTCTCAAGGCACTAAGGTTTTGACTCGGAGCTCTGGGCACTAAGGTTTTGACTCGAGGCATGGGCCCTGTGTGTCCAGGGCTAACGATGCCCCTGCGTTCCATCCCGTGGAGAGGGATTTGCCCAAATCCCTCATTGTTATTATAGTCTATTTCTCTCTATTTAGTCTTCTAAGAGACCTATTTTCAAACTCACTTGATCTAGCATCCTTTCAAACCTCTAAAGGGCCTGATTCATCACTATCTTTTCCCATTGATACAGAACAGGAGAAAAGCATTAAAGAGTCAGGCCCTAAATAGGTGAGTCAGCCCCTTTGTTGGTTTGTCATAGAGAGCATATAAGAGACAGCCACCAGATGGCGCTGTGCTCATAGTATAATGTGCATGTGTGCATTATTTACAGTTTTACAAATATATCTTGCTTCAACAATTAAGGGGCAAATATTCAAAAAGCCTTAAAATGACTAACTTATTGGGTTATCCTGGATATTCAATGAGAGAAACATTCCATCGAATATACCCAAATAAAGTTATCAAGCAACCTTTAGCTGGATAACTTTAAAGCTAACCGGCAGTTAGGTATAAAGTTATCCAGCTATGTCCAGCATGCTCCATTATATTATGTTAAAAAGAATATTGCCAGTTAAGTGGCAATAGGGATTTAAAAAATATATATATATTGAGCGAGGGCATCCAAACTGGATTCCACTTCCCCTCCCCCCCTATAAATTTCTCAAAGGCCCTAGTTGTCCGACCCCCCTTTTCCATACCCTTCCAATAGTAAATTTAAAAATGAAAATTAAATTATCGACACTGGCCGCTCCCTCTCCCCCTCCCCCATAAATCCAATTAAAAATAAGTCCCCTCCATTCTCTTCCCCTTACACCCTAATTCTAACTCTCCCACCTACCCAGTACCTGTCACAACTCCAGAACCCCAATTATCTGGTTAACTTAGCCAGTTGAAAATAGACTAAGACAGCCAGATAACTATATCCCATCATGGAACAACTCTTTTTTTGATCTGGCTAAATAATAGCCAGATAATGATTTATCTAGCTATAATTTAGTTGGCTATGTGCCCCAATATTCAAAATATTACCATTTAGCTGGTTAACTTGTGGCTTATCTGGTTAAATGACTGTATATTGACCTCTTAATGAAAGGTAAACTTCAGTTTTTATTTAACTTTAAACAAATTACTTGGACCAGTGCTTTTCAATATGTATATAAATGATCTGGAAAGGAATACGACGAGTGAGGTTATCAAATTTGTGGACATTACAAAATTATTCAGAGTAGTTAAATCACAAGTGGATTGTGATACATTACAGGAGGACCTTGCAAGACTGGAAGATTGGGCATCCAAATGGCAGATGAAATTTAATGTGGACAAGTGCAAGGTGTTGTATTTAGGGAAAAATAACCCTTGCTGTAGTTACACACGATGTTAGGTTCCATATTAGGAGCTACCACCCAGGAAAAAGATCTAGACATCATAGTGGATGATACTTTACAATTGTCAGTTCAGTGTGCTACAGCAGTCAAAAAAGCAAACAGAATGTTAGGAATTATTAGGAAGGGAATGGTTAATAAAACGGAAAATGTCATAATGCCTCTGTATTGCTCCATGGTGAGACCGCACCTTGAATATTGTGTACAATTCTGGTCTCCGCATCTCAAAAAAGATATAGTTGCGATGGAAAAGGTACAGAGAAGGGCAACCAAAATGATAAAGAGGATGGAACAGCTCCCCTATGAAGAAAGGCTGAAGAGGTTAGGTCTGTTCAGCTTGGAGAACAGATGGCTGAGGGAGGATATGATAGAGGTCTTTAAGATCTTGAGAAGTCTTGAATGAGTAGATGTGAATCGGTTGTTTACACTTTCGGATAATAGAAGGACTAGGGGACATTCTATGAAGTTAGCAAGTAGCACATTTAAGACTAATCATAGAAAATTCTTTTTCACTCAACGCACAATTAAACTCTGGAATTTGTTGCAAGAGGATGTGGTTAGTAAAGTTAGTGTAGCTAGGTTCAAAAAAAGGTTTGGATAAGTTCTTGGAGAAGAATTCCATTAACTACTATTAATCAAGTTTACTTAGAGAATAGCCACTGCTTTTAATTGCATCAGTAGCATGGGATCTTCTTGGTGTTTGGGTACTTGCCAGGTTCTTGTGGCCTGGTTTGGCCTCTGTTGGAAACAGGATGCTGGACTTGGTGGACCCTTGGTCTGAACCAGCAAGGCAATTTCTTATGTTCTTATGAATGATTTACTGCTGTGGTTTTGGCCTCTAGAAGGCAAATTGCAGGCAAATATTGGGTATTCCAGAATGTCTACTGCTGTGAAAGAGAGTATTTGGCCACTTTTCGATGTACAAACTCTCAAAAAGATAATTTTTAAGTCCCGAATAAAGAAATTTCAAATGAAGAATGGGTAGAGCCCTCCAATATTTTCCAATATCAGATGCCTCTGCTGCCCCAACCAGATATTTATTCACTCACCTAGCTGTATGGCTTTTATTTTTATCTGCACCAGATACATTACTCCACCTCAGTGTAGAAGTCAGATCTGCCTCTCGTTCGCTTGTGTTGCTTATGTGAATTGTTTGTCTATCTGTGACTTTAGCGACAAAAGTAGGACTAGCAGTACCAGCAAACCAATCACTTATTTATTTCTTTACACAATTTAGAGACTGCCTGTACCAAGGTCTAGACATTAAACATAAAAACATATACAATAAAATAAACGTACGAAACAAGCATAGAAATAACTGTTGTGCACCCCGTCCGCATCCGGCCCGGGCACGGGGCTCACTTCTCTGGCTCTCCTGCAGGTCTCGGGTTGGCCTCCCCAGTGGCAGCCGCAAGCTCTTCCAGGCCCCGACATCCCGCAGTGGCAGTCGCCGGGAATTTCACTGCGCACCAGGCCTCACGCCAGAGTTCGGCATCTTCCGTAGCATTGGCCACACCCCTACGCGTGCACGGACAGCCTGGCCTCTTGTAGGGCCAAGGGCGTGTCTTAGCTCCACGGCGCGCACTGATTGAAGGAACTACTTAAGAAAGTCCCTGCTTGCACTTCCTTGCCTTGGCAATTGGGTTGGCATTGTGCTAGATTGTCACTGCATTTCTAAGCCTTGTTCCAGTCTCGTTCCAGGATCCTTCTGTTCCAGCTTTGTTCCTGCATCCTACTGTTCCAGCCTTGTTCCTGCATCCTACTGTTCCAGTGTCCTTCTGTTCCAGTGTTCGTCTGTCCGTCTCCCCTGGTAGTACCCTCAGACTGTCTCTCTGGTAGTGACCTCAACCTGTCCCTTGACCTCTCTGCCTGCTGCCTGCCTTCTGACCTCATCTGACCTCCGGAACCTGACCTCTGCATTGTTGACCACTCCTCAGACTGACCCTCGGTTTCCGACCTCTGCCTGATTGACTATGTCTCCTGATTCTGGCTCTGTCCTTTGTCTTGTCATCGCCTACATTATTCTGGTCTTCCTTATTCCATCAGACCTACGATCTCAAGCCCGACCGTGCTCCTTTCTTGTCCATGTCTACTACCTCTCCAGGAGATCCTTCGAGGCCCACCTAAGTCCAAGTGGCCCGGGTCCCTACGGGCTCCTCCCGGGGGGATCTCGGGCTTCCAGTGGTGAAGCTCATCCTAGCCTCTGTCTCCTCCAGTGCTCCGCACCCTGGGGGCAGGTGCTTCCTGGTCTCTACCAGTGAGCCGTTCTCCACTGTTCCAGGACAAGGGTTCACCCCCGAGTGCAACAGTTTGCCAAGGGTATGGACTCGGCGGAGTCTCCCGCCTCCAGGGCCCTACCGGGTTTGGCCGCCACAATTAAAGAACATCATCAAGCTCTGGAATCACTGACCTCTTCGGTGGAAGAGCTTCATTCCCAGCTACGAGATACAGCTTTGGCCAAACCCATGGACCTATCGGCCTCCATGTTTCCCAAGGCATCATTAGCACTTCCCGCACCTTCTCGATACAATGGGGATCCACGCTCCTGCTGTAGTTTCCTTAATCAGTTCTTCATGCAATTTGCACTGCAACCCACCTTGTTTCTGAAGGAAATCACCAAGGTGACCTTCATCCTGTCTCACCTGGAAGGGAAGGCTCTCGCATGGGCCTCTCCCATATGGGAATGCTCAGACCCCATACTTTCCCAGTTGTCTGAGTTTGTTGCTCTCTTCAAGCAGACCTTCGGCGACCCAGGCCGCCAGGCTATAGCCAGCCATAACCTATTCCACCTTCGTCAAGGGTCACGGACCCTTTCTGAGTATACTGTGGAGTTCAGGACCATGGCCACTGAGCTTGGGTGGCAAGAAGATTGTCTGCAAGCCATCTTCCTAGATGGACTCTCCTGCGCTTTCAAAGATGAACTCTCCATCCGTGAGACTCCCATATCTCTAGAGGACCTGATTTCCCTGACCGGGAAGATCGATCATCGTCTCTGGCAAAGGCACCTAGAAGTAAAGGCTTCCCACTCTCCTTCACCGCGCCCCACGCGTAACCCGAGTCCTCCAGTTAAAACTTCAGCACCACCACCTTCTCCCGTGGTGGAACCTGTAGAGGTGAACCGTGGGCGACTGTCTCCGACCGAACATCTCCGTTGGAGGAAGGAGGGTCTTTGCCTTTATTGTGGCACTTCCAGATATCGTCTGCAATCCTGCCTGGTTTGTCCTGGAAACTGCAACGCCTGAGCCCGGCGGGGGTCCCGAGCTTTCCCAAGAGGGAAAGTTTACCATCCAGAAAACTACTGTAGCTGGGTTCCTTCTGACATACACTCTAACCTTGAAACACCACAGACCAGGAGAACTCACAAAGGTTCTCACAAAAGGAGAGGGTTGAAATCTCTCAACCCTTTTCAGGAGTACAGCAACTCACGACCTTTTACTTTCTCCTCTCAGCTGATGCCTCCCTCTAGTGCCTCATGGAGACACCTATATAAATGTTAGACAGAGACCCACACTTTTTGGGATCAACCAAGAAAATTAATCAAAACATAAATGTAAGGAGGTCAGAAACTTCTCTTACTAGTAGTCCTCAAAGTCCCAACAAACCCAGGGATCAGAGAGACAGTAGGAGTGATAGGACAGTAGGAGTGTTTGGCATTCCCCAGTGGGAAGTGCAATTGTTTAAAAAAAACAAAACAAACTCCTGTGCCCTCATGATTCAGATTATTCCAGGTCGCTCCCAAGGGAGTTGTTCTTTGGGTTCTCTCTTTCCAAGTGAAGTCCTTGGGGGTAGTCTTTCCAAGGGAAGAGGACTGCCTGTCCTGCTTCCTGTCCTGGAAAAGTGGCTAGGGCTCAAGTTTGGGGTGCCCAGGCCCTTAGGACTAGGGATACTGTCTTGGGGCCTAAGTGTGGATTCCAAAAATATCCTGAAAAGGGTTGAGAGATTTCAACCCTCTCCTTTTGTGAGAACCTTTGTGAGTTCTCCTGGTCTGTGGTGTTTCAAGGTTAGAGTGTGTGTCAGAAGGAACCCAGCTACAGTAGTTTTCTGGATGGTAACTTTCCCTCTTGGGAAGGGAGACTCATCTATGAGGCTGACTGCAACAATCATGTATAGACATAGCATCTGCTGTTGGGGAAGAAAGGGAGTTCTGGGGAGAAAGTGAGCCTGGAGAGCTGTCAGAAATTCATATCCCACTTGGCTTACTCAGGCAGTGTAAGAAAATGACTTCTTGTGATTTTTCTCCATTAACTACTTGGCACTGTCTGTTTATTGGCTTTGTGAATAACTGTTTCTTGTATTTTTTGGACTTCTATACTGTTTACTTCATTTTTGTACTTCAGTAAAGGTATATTTTTATTGTGGAAAACAACCCACTGTTTGAAGAACTTTTATTGAAAGATCGTTGGTGATCTCTTTGGGCCTTGAAGCTTCTTTTACTGCCTCCCCATTGGAGAATCCTGATCCAGAGTCACAGTCAGTTTTTCCCCTCCTCTGAGCATCTGAAGATGGACCCTAGCTTTCTACAGGGGCTTACCCAATATGTAAGTCTGAAAGGTTGTGATATACTATCATGTACCCCACTTAGTTAATTATTACTTGTATAACTTCCATATTACTCGTATGTTATTGTTTTTGTTATTATTGTTATTTCTTCTATTCCTATTATAATCATGTGACAAATGTAAAGCCTGTTGCTAAGTTCTGTTCTCTGTAAACCGATGAGATGTTCCCAACGTTCGTCGGTATATAAAAGATATTAAATAAATAAATAAATAAATACTAAGAGTTTTTTCCATAGACACAAAATGAGAAAAAACCCTTTGGTACATCTGGTCCTGTAGTATATTAATTTGAACAATGAAGTGTTAATGTTCTGTTATATAAGAACATCCCCACTGATTTAATCAGTCCAGTTCCATGCATTGCCAGTGAATTTAATAGATATAATTTTTCCTGAATTGACAACTCTGTGGCTTATGCCAGACTGGTAAAATGTATTTTATTGATTTAAACACATTCTTATATGGCATGCTCCCATGGTCGCAGTGGTTTATAGAAATGAAACAACATATATAATTAAACTAGCCAAACAAGACAGACGTCACAGAGGTAAGGTAAAAAAAATCAACATCTATGAGCTCATCTGAGCTAATTCAGGTACTTTTGATGCGGGATGTATAAAAAAAATACATCCTGAAAACTGTAAGCTTACCAAAATAAATTGTTCCAATATTTAGTAATTCTTTAAAAGTAGCTAATTACAATGTTGTCATTGGATTTTCATTTCTGTTTAGTCTGAATAATTTCAAGAACAACAGCAGTATCTTCCTGAAGTGCTAGTATATTGTAAGTGCTGAAGGTGATGAGATCCATGATAAGTCAGACTCTTTTGAACAGATATTCCCTCCTTTATAATGAAGGTCTGGCTGAAGATCTTCCTTATGAGGACTTACAGGCGAGAAAACCATAATACTTCATTGAGAGTTCTATTTTGGTTTCAGTGGAAGAAACACCCATTACATCTAGGAATCTGCAATTAGAAGAAACAATTCAGACCCAAGAAAAGGAACCATGTTTTTCTTTTATGCCATCTACAGCCTTAGGGGCAGATCTTAAAACATGCGCGTGGGCGTAGATTTGTTCGCGCAACCCGGCGCCATTGGTCGGCCCCTGTCACATGGTAGGAGCAATGGACGGCTGGCACCATCTTGTATGGCGAACCCCCACGAATGCAACATATCATTACCAAATTTTTTGTGAATCTTAAGGAGCGAATATAAAAAAAAACTAACTAAAACCCCCACCCTCCTAACCCCCCCCAAGTCTTGCCAAAAGTCCCTGGTGGTCCAGTGGGGGTCCAGGAGCGATCTCCTGCACTCGGGCCATCAGCTGTCGGTATTCAAAATGGCACCAATAGCCTTTGCCCTTACTATGTCACAGGGGCTACCAGTGCCATTGGTCAGCACCTGTCACATGGTAGGAGCACAAGGTGGTGCCGGCTGTCCATTGCTCCTACCATTTTGATTACTGGCAGCCGACGGCCCTTTGCCCTTACTATGTCACAGGGGCTACTGGTGCCATTGGTCGGCCCCTATGACATAGTAAGGGCAAAGGGCCATCAGCACCATTTTGATTACTGGCAGCCGACAGCCCGAGTGCAGGAGATCGCTCCCGGACCCCCGCTGGACCACCAGGGACTTTTGGCAAGTCTTGGGGGGGTCAGGAGGGTGGGGGGTTGTAGTTAACTAAATTTAAAGGGTTGGGATGGGGTTTTTTTTTTGTTTTTCCAACTTTAATGGAAAACGAATACTGAATGAAACTAATGGACGAATCGGGTTTCCCCCTATAAAAACGGATGCAATGGATTTGGGTCCCGGCGCAACGAATACCGAATAGCAACGTATCTTTTCTCTCTGCTCATCCCTAGTAGCTACTAGTGGCCAGCTCCATTTTTTTGTCACCTCTGACCACAGAGTTTCTGCCACATTGATATTAGGTTTGGTTTCCTTTTATGATTTGTGCTCTTGATTCCAGGAATGATGCTCTCCATTTTAAAAAAATGCTTCATGATGGGGTTACATTTATTTTTTTTACCTTTGTTCTGTTTTTCCTATAAACTCTTTTGCTGCCTTCATATCAGTTTTCATGAAGGTTTGGTACGTGTCAAAGGACTGGGCAAAACCCATCAGATGTTCCACTGACATGGAAATATCAAGTATTACATTGAATCTGAAAAATGAGAAGGAAGATGGCAAATTCTCCATTTATTACTCGTGATAAATCATATCTGTAGCATGCATAGTATAAAGTTTGTGACTGCTTTAAATGAGGTTAACAAATGCTGTGTGAGTTATTTTTGTCTGTTATAACTTCTTGTAAGTTTGCAATAGATAGCTGATGCTATCTCTTTAGATCAAAACAATAAGCTGACAAGAGCTATCATCAATATTTCTGAATTTACAAAACTTATAGAAATGACCTGAGATTACAGGGCTCATGCACTAAATATTTTTAGTATATGTTCGCTAAGGAATGTAACATGTGATGTACTAAATGTTTTTGCACAAGTGCTAAAATCTTCCCTAAAGAATCTAACACACACTCAGCATGTGCACTGACCCCAAAATATAGGGGCAGATCTTTAAACTTACGCGAGGGCGCAGATTTGTTCACGCAACCCAGAGCGAACAAATCTACGCCCAATTTTATAACATGCGCATGCTGCTGCGCGCATGTTATAAAATCCAGGGTCGGCGTGCGCAGGGGGGTGCACGATTGTGCAACCTGCGCGCGCCAAGCCGAGCAGCCTGCCTCCGTTCCCTCTGAGTGGCCTTGGAGGGGAACTTTTTTTTTTGGTCCCCCCCTCCCCCCCCCACCTTTCCCTCCCTTCCCCGATCTAACCCACCCCCA